>NW_027468837.1:11810648-12020648 GCF_046254945.1 Alosa pseudoharengus | reverse complement strand
TCTGTGGTGGGGACCTCCCCTGGATCCCATCACATCCCTGCTTTCTGCTGCCCTCGACACCCCCCGTGATGCGGGGCTGATGGGGAGAGGGTGGGGGTTGGGACAGGGATAGGTGGGTGGAGGCTGGGCTGATTGTCTAGCAGTGCCCGCCTCCTCCTGTCTCCAGCAGAGTTAGGGAGGGGGGTGGGGGGTGAGGGCTTTGGAAAGGGGTGTCCCCCCCCTCCCCATTCACAAAGCAGGCCTACTGAGGGTGGAGCATGCATGTTGGTGACAACTTCTGACTTGGATGCAGCTTCTCTTTTTTTAATCTCTCTCTCTCTCTGTGTCTGTCACTTTCACTCTATCTTTGTGTAAATGAATTTGGTCCTCAGCAATGAAGTGATGAAGTGTGTGCGTGCGTGTGTGTGTGTGCGTGTGTGTGTGTGTGTGTGTGTGTGTGTGTGTGTGTGTGTGTGTGTGTGTGTGTCTGTGTCTGTGTGTGTGTCTGTGTGTGCCTCTGTGTGCGTGTGTGTGTATGTATGCGTGGAAATGAGGCAGGCATACTGCTGATCCTTAATTGGCATCTGGGAGTTTGCCCAAACTCCACAAGCCTTCAAGCCATCCAGATGGAACCTTGCCTTCTTACAGCCTTATTAAACCCCAACTCCATCAAAAGCTCTCGCAGCCAACAACATCAAATGTAGGTTACACCGTGTGGAGCCGTCTACCATTTGCCATGCTCCAATCGAACAGTGGCTATTAATAAACACAGAAAAGTGTTCCATCTCCTCTGCGGTAAGGAGGTGCTAGCTGTGAGGAAAGAGTACACTGACTATTTCTCCATCCTCCAATTTCTCCTGCCACCGGTGAGACTGACAACATGTAATATCTGTAATTCAGCAGAGCTTTCTACTAACAGTCTCCACTAAAATATGCAAATGAAGTGTGGCCTAGCGCACTCTATTAACAGACATCCAGCCAGGCAAGCACATGTAAATGCTCTCGGTTTCAGACAACTGCTACGGCTTAGATATCTAGTCACATGCCAATGTTGTTTTATTTGCTCCACGGACTTCCTTATTTGATGACTCACACACACACAGTTGTAAGCTTAGCCACTGGTTCATTTCCCCGGCTCTTCATTCACTTCTGGTCCATGCACTCTAGAGAGAGTGACCTCCATAGACATGGATGGGAGCAGTGAGTCACACAGCGCTGGGCGGAGCTTCAATCACAAATGAAGTCTTAGCACCATGTCTTCTCATTCATCTGCACGGCCTTCCATTAGCAGGAGGTTTCATTAGCTGCCATGGACATAATGCGACATACATCAAGGGACGCTTAGTGAGTCCACTGCTGGCCCAGATCAAATGGCCGGAGATGGATCAGACGCGGGCAGTGTGTAAACAGCGCCTCTGGACCGGGGGACGTTGGGTCTGTCCGTTTGTTAGTGGCGGCACGTTTGTGTGTGCATTCTGCATCTCTGGCTCTAATGACCTGGGTTAATTGCTGCGGCTGCCACAGCCGCTCTGTGGCGGTAACCAGCTGTGCTCTAGCCGTCACTCCGTTTGTCTTTCAGTCAGTGTGTTGTCCTCTTTTCAACGTGGCACACTTCCTTCCTACCTTCCTTTTTTCTTTCATTCTTCCTACCTTCCATTTTTTTTCTTTCTTTTTTCTGTCTTTTCACTTGAGTTCTTTACCTTCCTTAATTTCTTTCATCCATCCTCATGTTCTCTCTGACTCCCCTCCATTCTCTCTATCCCTTCTTTCTATCACTCTGCCCGCACTCCCTCCATCTCTCCACTCCTTCTGTCACTCTCTCTACCTCTCTGGACCTCACGTGGCTGACCCCCAGAGCCCCCCACCCCTCTAACAGTCAGTCATGGAGGACTCTGTGTGAGGGATTTTTTTTGTTGTAAAACTGAGCAGCACACCGCGCGTGTTCAACGTGCTGTGAGATCACGAGGCCAGTGCTGGAATGGAACAGAACTAGACTAGGGAGGCGATGGGAGAGGAGGAGAAATAGAGAGGAGGAGAGAGGAGAGGAGAGAAGAGGAGGAGAGAGGAGTGGAAAGGAGAGGAGGAGAGACTAGAGGAAGGGAGAGGAGAGGAGAGGAGCGCATGGCGCAGAATCTCCTCCAGGGCTCTGTGGCACTGTGCGGAGGGTGTGGAGGGTGCGGAGGGTGTGAGGAGGGTGTGGAGGGTGCGGAGGGTGTGAGGAGGGTGTGGAGGGTGTGAGGAGGGTGCGGAGGGTGTGGAGGGTGCGGAGGGTGTGAGGAGGGTGCGGAGGGTGTGGAGGGTGCGGAGGGTGTGAGGAGGGTGCGGAGGGTGTGGAGGTTGTGGAGGGTGTGAGGAGGGTGTGGAGGGTGCGGAGGGTGTGGAGGGCTGGGTTGGATATGTGTGACTAGAAAAGGGTGAAGGTGCAGCAGCTGCACTGGTGTGTGGTGGTCGGTGTTAGAGGTCAAACTCATGACTGATGGGAGACTTTCGATTTAAAAGAAAAAAAAAAACTCTCAAAAAAAACTCAATATAAACCTCACACTCTTTTACACAAATGTCACACTCTTTCATCTAGTGCCCAATTCCATAGATAGCAATTCTATAGTTAGAGCAGTGGCACTGTACTTATGTATAAGTAATGATAGCAGCAATTACCAAGAGTTATGAGGAGCTATGGAGGACTGCACTATTACTATATGAAATATACTGTGTTCATATGTTACAGGCACATACAGGAGAGTTCAAAGTCACTATAGTTATAGTCTCTCAGCTGTAAGGGCTAATGCTTCCCAAGCAGAAAAGAGAAGAGAAGAGAAGAGAGGAGAAAAGAAGAGAGGAGAAGAGATGAGAGGAGAAGAGAAGAGAAGAGAAGAGAAGAGAAGAGGAGAAGAGAAGAGAGGAGAAGAGATGAGAGGAGAAGAGAAGAGATGAGAGGAGAAGAGAAGAGAAGAGAAGAGAAGAGAAGAGAAGAGAACTCACCTCCAGTGCACCAGCACCATCATGAGCAGGACGAGGCAGAAGAGAGTGAGCACGGACACCAGCATCAGGGGCATGACCCACTCCACCATGCCCGACATGGACACTGGGTTGCGGGTCACATTCAGGAGCCTGCTCCCGTCTGGAGGGTGGCAGCACAGGGCAAGCACGGATCAGAGACAAGCCATGATATCACAGACCACTTAAGTCAAGAGAAAAAGAGAAGGGACAACGAACACCTTAGACATGCTGCAGCTTTCTCCAGAGGTGAGCTACGACGACTGGGGAGGTGGGGAGTGGGATAACGTTTCCCTTATGAGGTTCTAAATGCTGCGCCCCAGCAGATGTTGCCACCTCATTAGAACAAATAAAGTTGGCAGCGAGTGTGTGTGTGTGTGTGTTTGTGTGTGCATGTGAGGAAGCTTGCACACTATTTCCAAGATAAATCATTGTGTTCATTAAACAGAAAGGGCAAACCGTAATGAAGGAGCCTCGTTAACACCTCTAATTGCTACTCTGGTACTCCCTGAGTCTAAATGGTGTCTGTACGGCATATGTTAGCCATGTAGACACCACCAAGGGGAGAGAGGGAAGAAGAGAGGAGAGGAGAGAGAGGGGATGAGAGGAGAGAAAACGGGATGAGAAGAGAGGAGAGGAGAGAGGAAAGAGGGGAGGAGAGGAGCTCAGGAAAGGTGGCTGCCTTACCGGTGTGAATGGTGAAGGGCCAGTGGTTGTGGTCCGAGCTGACCAGTCGTGGGGGCGTTGGCGTGGGGCTGCCGGGCAGCTGCATGTCGGCCGTGCTGTTCTCCTCCTCCTCCCACATGGCGAGTGTGCTGCGCTCCAGCGACGGGCTCAGGGTCATCTGCTCCAGCTGGTCTTCCGGGTCAGCAGGGGGCGCCGGCGTCCCAGGGCCGCCCTCTTGCTCGTGCTCCGTAGACGTGGTGGTGGGGAGCGGCGAGGCGGTCTCTTTCCCCTTGCTGTTTCCCCCCGTCGTCTTGGCGCGCTCCGCGTCACTCTTATTCTTCTCTTTCCTCTCCTTCTCCTCCCCTTTCTCCTCGTCGCCTTCCTCCTGGTCCTCCTCGTCGGCGTCCTTCTCCTGCTCGTCCTGCACGGGCACCTTGTTGCCCTCGGCCGGGATGGCGTTGGAGTCGGACGCTGCTGTCTCGGAAGAGGGCGCGGGCGCCTTGCTGCGCGTCGGATTGGAGCTCGGAGGCGGGGCCTGGGTGGACCACAGTGACCCGGGGAGGGAGGAGATGACCCCTCCGCTGAAGCCCAGGCCCGCCAGCAGGGTGCTGGTCACCACGGACGCCACGGTGGCCTGACCGCCGCTGGACGGAGGGCCGATGCCGGTGGCCATGGAGACGAAGGAGAAGGGGAGGCCGGAGGAGGTCCACGTAGAGGAGCCCGAGCTTATGGGGGCCATGTCTGCTGAGGAGGCTGGAGAGACCGTAGGCTGAGGGGGGAGTGACAGATGGGGGGGATAAGGAGGGTGAGAGAGAGAGAGAGAGAGAGAGAGAGAGAGACAGAGAGAGAGAGAGAGAGAGAGAGAGGGTGTGGGGGGGGGGCAGAGGGGAGGAGCAAGATTGGAAGGAAGAGAGAAAGAGAGAGAGAGAGCGCAAGAGAGACAGAGGGAGGGATAGTGTGGGAGAGAGAGGGACAGAAGGAACAAGGTAGGGACGAGAGGAAGGCCGAGAAACTCATGTTGATGTGCAAAATCATGTTGACGGGACTAACAGAGGGGATTATAAGACGTGTTCATACATACCATTCCTGTCTTCACTATTCTGGACCCTTCGAATATTCTGGTGGTATTAGCTACAACAAAACACAAAACAAATGTATTTGAAAATATATGGAACACAAAGACACAACCAATCCGACGTCAGTAGGCAGTTGCCACTAGGCATGTTTTTAAGAAACACCTCACAATGTACTGTAGATAGATAGATAGATAGATAGATACTTTATTGATCCCCAGGGGAAATTCAAGGTCTCAGCAGCATACATACAACACAAACACATTCTTAACAGCAGAAGACTAATTAAAGTATATAATATAAAAACACAACTAAGCAGTAAGGACAGTAGAAGATAAAGAATATGCTAAATATACTAAAATACAAATTATACTAACACTTAATACAATATGTAAAAATATACTAAAAAACAATTACAAAAATACAAATTATACTAACACTTAATCTAAATCAATTCTAAAAACAGTATCCACATAGTGGTGACTAATAAATCAGAGGCGCTTGCAATGACAGGCAGGGACTGAGCCTGTGATTCTCTGTGCATAGTAAGGTATGATAAGGTGCTCTAAGGTGCTCTGTGTGAATGAGTGTCATGGTGGTAGTGCAATGGTGATAGTGGTCATGGTGATAGTGCAAATGAGTAAGTCAACAGTGCAACAATGCAGAAATAAAATAAAGTAAAGTCTATATATCTATATAACCTATATATATATATATCTATGTACCTATATGGACACACATAGGATGTGAGAGAAACCTCTGGACAAACAGTATGTTGTATCATACAATTTGTTATAAGGAAATGGTGTGTATGCTACCAAACACTGTTAAACTGCATAGTTTATTCTTAGCTGGGTTGGTTGGCTACCTCTGAAGAGTAACGTTTGGCTGAAGTCACTGCGAAGATCCTTCTGACACACTGCTTGCACTCGGAACAGATAGAGGATGTCTGATGAGACGTGTGTAATGACTGCCCTCTGCAGGAAGCCACACACACACACACACACACACACACACACACACACACACACACACACACACACACACACACACACACACACACACACACACACACCACAGGGAGAGACAGAAAGATGATATTCATACTCTGCAAATAAAAGAGTGTAGAGTGGCAGTTTCAAATATTTCCTGGAAGAATGAAGCAGAGCAGAAAAAAGGGCTGATTCAGCACAAACACAAGCCCCAAAATAGCGGCCCTAACAGGGATGCCTTCTGAATGGGGTGAGTGAGTGAGACTCACAAAAGCATAATAAAAAACCCTACTCAAAACCACCAGTATAGGCAGGCAGGCAGCTCCCAGGCATGCCTTACACACTTACTGTATCGTGATCTCCAGTCTTGGTGAAGGTCTTCTCGTAGGCCACGTCGTCCTTGACCCAGCTGTAGGAGACCATGAAGTTGATGATTGGTGGATGGAACACGGTGGAGGGCCAATCCCAGTGCACCACCAGGGCGCTTTGGTTCAGGGAGTACACCTTCATGTTGGCCGGAGTGCTGCTGCACACTAGAGGAACCAACCGCAGGAAATGAGAGGGAAGGAGAAAGATGGAGAGAGAGAGAGGGGGGGGAGAGAGCAGGGGTGGGGGGGGGGGTACAACAGTAATGTATGAGTCATATGCCAATGTGACAAAAGAGAGCCATGGAGAACGATGGAGTGAGATCCTGCACTCATCCGATTAGCGGTCGTCTCGTTGGAGATAAATGAGGAGAATTAGCGTGGCTTGTTCGCTCGCCGGCTTGCCTGTTAGCTTGCTCGTAGGAAGCTGTGCCAGAAGTATGAGGCCCAGGTCTCTGTGTTGCCCTGAGCAAAAACTAAATCTTTTATTGAGGTCTGACTCACTAAAATGTTTTTCAGAGCAGCGCGCTTCAAAAGTGGGAAAATAATGCATGAGTTCATATAAAAGTGCCTCAAGGCCGTCGTCCTCTCTGCAGTGTGCATCTGAGCTACTGAGACCACAGTGTGGTGGGGGGGGCGGGTGAGGCGCTGTTGCACCCTCTGGCCTCTAGGTGGCAGTGCAGACCTGAGGCCTGCTGGGTTTCTTCTCCAGGTAGCCGAGTCTAGATTAACATTTGCCGTGACAGGACATTACAAAACCATTCCCAGAATTGACCCGCTTCCTCACACATCACAGTCCATATCTACACCATGACATCCTCTCTCAGCACCACTATCACCATCAGCAACGCCATCATTTTTTCCAGATGATACAAACGGGATGGAGATGAGAGCACCACCCAGACATAAAAGGTCTGTAAGACATATATAGGAATCACACTTACACATACATGTACCGTATTCACATGATACATCTGTGATTAAAAGAGTGTCTACATATTTCATACTAAAATAGCATACTGCCCTTCAACATGCATGCTGGTGATACATGACAATAAAGCTAAATCTAATCTAACATATATATTTTTATTCGAGTATGAAAGGGGGCATATTTATTTCTATTAAAACAATGTTATCATATATACTATACAAAAAAGACGACAAACAATATAGGCCTGACATGAACTTTCCAGACTTTTTGTAAATGGGTAGTATAGAGGTAATAGTTATGTTACACCAACATAATGATAGCTAAGGTGGCCTAACGGTACTGATTTAGTGATGGAAGGAGTAGTGATTGAAAGCACCACTTGCAGTTTAATCACAGCACTAGACACATAACCAGACAATCAACATTCCGATGAGCACACACACTTGTACAAGGTTATGCTGGGGCGAGTCTGAATAGATCTTCAGTGACCTTTCATAAAGCACACATAGAAATAATGGCTGGGGTCTGTGTGTGTGTGCGTGTGTGTGTGTGTGTGTTTGTGTGTGTATATGCGTGTGTGTGTGTGTGTGTATGTGTGTGTGTGTGTGTGTGTGTGTGTGTGTGTGTGTGCGCGCGCGCGCGTGGGGATAAATAGGGGGGCGAAGGAGGTTTAGCGGGGAAGGTGGTACAGGGGTGATTAGGCCAAAAGCACCTGCAGACAGGCGCACACAGTAGGGGTGGTGCTGTTAGCAGGTATGATCACCAGCAAGTTCATCAGCCCCATCATAATTATCCTGATTAGTCCACTGATAACAATAAAGCCTGCGATAACCATCAGCCTCTGCACTAAAGAGCTCCATTTTCTTGTTGTGATGCTTTTTTTCTTCTGAAGAAGAAAATGAGAGAGAGCAAGAGAGAGAGAGACAGAGAAAGAGAGAGAGAGAGAGAACGAGAGAGACTGAGAGAAAGAGAAAGAGAGAGAAAGAGAGAGAGAGACAGGGAAAGAGAGAGAGCGAGAGAGAGAGAGAGAGAGAGAGAGGCAAAGAGGAGCTTGGGGTGATAAGGGAGAGCTTTGTTGAAAACAAGGCCCTGCCAACTTGTGAAAGCCACAATGGCAATTTCGTACCTCCGCTTCCATTTGTATGGGTTTTATTTTTAGCGTGAATATTAATGCTGATTACCCGGCCTCTTGGGGGCCATTACAGCGCTTCCCACTTCATCATAACCATTGACAATCAATTCTTTCTGCTCAGCATGGAACCAAAAGCCCAACATTTAAAGGAGCAAGGTTTACAAAGGTTTCTGTGTCTCTCTAAAACACGATCTCACTGATGGAGCATGGACGCCCCAAAATCGTTTATTTTTTTTATTTTTTATCAAATAACTATGAAAATGGGCAGCGGTAGGACATTGCGGTAAAGGAGAAGTGGGATGTGATCAGTGGATGTGAAAGGAGAACAGTGCTATATGGACTCTAATCTTGTGTCCTAACTTTAGAGGTTAGGGCAGATTAACAGGGCAGATTAACAAAACATCATTATGTTGGAAAACTGTTTTCCCATTCTCATAGATCTATATACAGATTTGTCATGGGTAATATGAATGGAACCCCGTCAGCCATGGCTGAATTTAATCCTGTGGTTATGTTGCTGCTGTATGTGTTGCTAGGGCTCTCTACAAGTGCACTGGTCAGGGCAGAGGAAGGCCAGCAGCTTCTGGACAGGTATCTCCCACAGCCTTCAGCGTAGGCACAGCAGATCCATTTGCACACAGCAGACAAGTGAAGGAGCAAGAGAGAGAGAGAGGGACGGAGTGTACAGTGCGCTCAACAGTGCGCTCAACCTCCAGAGTAAACCTGAACATTACGCTGTGCTCATTTTTATCTAAAGCCTCCTGGTAAACATACGAAGCCTTGGAAAGGTAGAAACATACAGTGTGGAGCTTTTCAATCCATCATTACATGGAGTGCAGCCTCCACATTCTGAGTATTCTGACACCCATCCCCATTGCCTCAGGTCCAGCTGTCTTCTTAATCTGGAGCACGACCACCTAGCTCAATAGCTTATCTTATTCCCTGGCTGCGGCAGCGCCGCCCGCCACACACAGACAGGTTATTTGGACTGACCCACTTTTTGACGCCCTCCCCTTAACATAGAGGATGGCCAGTTTTTCATCACGGCATCACCAATGCTAAGTGCATGACTAATTGACCAAATCCATAGAATATGAAAACAAAACCAAAAGCAAAAATATATTTTTTTAATATATATATATATATATGTGTGTATTTCTCCTTTTAGCTTTTTGTAAATTCAAGATGCACAGTTCTGACTAACACTAAGAACTGCAGTCATAACTTTCCCAAGAAAAAAGGTCAGAAATGCAAGATAATTTCTGCATGTTTGAATGTGTGTGTATTTTGTTACCACTACCAGTGTTGGTACCACTACCAACCCCAATCTTACCCTTAGAGGCCTCCGTGCCTGTGGGCCCATTGTAGCTGTCCATCAAGGGATCTAAGGCCCAGGCGTCCTTCACGGCCGACTTGAAGACCTGCCTGCTGTCCAGAGCCTGCGTTGGGCGGTGGTTGTTCCGGAGATACTCCACTGACTTCACATGGTCTTGCTGCTCCGTGGTGAAGATGGAGTAAAAAGCCTCCAGCTAAGTGGACATAAGAGAGAGATGATAAGAAAAAAAAAGAAAACACCAAATGCCTCACCAAACAAGCCAGGTTTGAAAGCTGAGGTCACAGAGGGCAAGTCTGAATGTCTGAAAGGGAACTGTTGTGTGTCAAATCAAGTTCTTTTTAATTAGATAGCACAAGAGTGCACCCAAGGGCAGACAACACCGTGTTGTGATGAGAAAGGGCAGCCGGGCAGAGAGGAAAGTCGCCAGGAGTTAGAGAGGTGAGAGAATGAAAATGTAACAGACGATTAGATTCTTGTAAAATGTAGAAAAATACTAGATATACTTTACAAGCTAGACATGTTAACATACTCTATCAGTGGAGGTATGGCGGTGAAATAAAAAATTAAGCTCTACAATAATGTTGAGAATATATCAAGAATCCTCCCCTGCAGCATTAATCTAGATGGTTTGGTCCAGTAGCAAATGGACTGCACAAAGCAGTCAAACAAACAGATGAAAACATCTTGTTTTCTAAGGAAAGTGTGTACAAGAAACATAAAGTTTGCAGAACTATGTACAGACCTGAATGAGTGGAGGAGGCTATGAAAAGGAGTTATGTGAAAAGAGCTGCTTTGTTGTGTGGGGTGCAATGACGATGGTGTCCTCTAGATTTTGTCCTTTTATGATTCTCACTACAAGAGATAGAGGATTTTCTTTTTCAGCGGAGTGGGGAAGTGCTACGCCGTGGGGATCACGATTGCGACTCGCAATGCTGCTCGCTGAGGTCTATAAACATCATTTGAGATTTCCTGCTTGTGGTAGAGTTTGGTTAACTGTAAGAACACAATGGCGTTTGTCATGCCAAACAAAGGTGGCTCGGATTTTTGTCCCCACTGAGAAGCTGTCTGGAACTGTGTGAAGTTTTCTCAATTTGAGCTTCAGCAAAGCAGCATAGTAGACTGTATCAATAAAAATCAATAAAAACTGATCAATCTCTGTTCCTCAAATTCAGCCTACTCACTGAGAGCTCTTTTAGGCTTCTTTCAAGAAATTACGGAAATTTGGCTTCTGCATACAGGATCTTAATTCTCAGCCACTATCATGTCACTGCTTTGACAGGAGTCTGAGGCAATAAGTGGCATTTATTTTGTCATGTTACATCTTCTCAGCAGACAGTCAGGCTCGTCCACTGAAAGAATATGGACAGACGATACTTAAGGTTATTATGTGCTGACATGAAAACTAACTGCTGGCACTATATACATTGCTATTCAAATGCAAATATGCCAGCCCATAAAGCAACCAAAGTGCCTTTCAGATCGACCGATGACAGCTTCTCTCATCATACTGATTACATTACAATCCCTGGCGTTTCATAAAACTGCTAAATTAAGCGTGACCATATTTACTGAAGAAGAAATTTCAATCCGCTCAGTGCCACAAACTGCTTAGAGAGCTAACATATTCATATTCAAATACCAAAGTCTGATTGGAGTTCTGAAATTGGCTAATTTGCTGTAAAACATCGCTGAGTGGCAGTAATAAGGCCCAATCTAGTTAACCAACTGCCCAGGAAAAGCACTTCCCCATGGTCTCTGATTTCAGATCCATGCCCCGTGTGTGCCTCGGCATACCTACTTACAGTCCGACTTTGCCACAAGTAATGGGTCACACCTGAAGATGAATCACACAGCCTTGTTTGGGACGTGGCATGGGAAAGCCTATTCACACAGGCGTGTCTCAAGAGGTCCGTAAGACCACCAGCAAGCAGCCTATACTCTCTCAGATAAACCCGATTTGTAGGCATGAGAGTTAAACAGTGGGGCGACATCATACTCGGAGTACTCGGCGCTAACCTTGGCTTCCCAGACAAGATTAATGGCCGTAGCGGGGTGCGGACGCAGGACTGTACCTGGAGGCTGGGCGGCGGGACGGGACGAGAAGACTGCTCACCTGCTGGTGTGACAGGAACACGGGCCGGCTGAAGACGATCCACTCCACTACCCGGCTGCACGGCGGCGTGGTGAGGGACCCCGTGTAGCGATAGTAGCTGCCCAGCGACGACGGCAGCAGATCCCGGAGCGTAAACGGCCCAAGGAACGTCTCCTTCTCTGGGGAGGGGAGGAGGAAAAAAGCACAAGTCACCGGAGAATAGACAGACCGGATCCTTTCCTGGCTAGCGCTAGCGGCGTTAGAGGATGGAGTCTGATCCCCCCACGGCTATCTCAATCTTTTATTCCTCGCAGCCGTGTGGGGAGATTATCCAGTCTAAAGCGTTTATCTCTAATGTGTAGTAAGCAAAACATGGACAATCCCCCGCTCCGGCACCTTATGTGCAGAATGCCGCATCTTACGGACAGTAATGCCTCTGGCACAACACCTCTCTTATTTGGTCTCTGTAGCCTAATCTTGCTTCTGTCCTGTAAATATTGTTTTCGACAAGGGCCAAAGCGGAGCACCCCTATCTGAGTAACTAGGCTTAGTTTGATTTGGTTTTACTGGTACACTGTGAATTCCAAAGAGCGCCGTTTTACAGCCACTCACCATGATGGACCACTCTCTTGAGGCCTGCGATGATGGGCTCCACCGCCACATTGTCCTCTTTTCCAACCTATGAACAGCCCAGACATGGAGAACCGTTACCATTTCATCCTGTGCTCAGAACTTCCACTCACTATACAGTGCACTATATATAGTGAAAAACCTCCACATAGTTATTAACCATAAAGTTATTATTCATAGTGCACTCCATAGTGTATATATGCACCAAACACAGGGTGAGAGTTGTTACATCTATTGTGAATGAAGACCAGATGCAATTTCCGGTGGAAACATAACATTTTGGGAAAAATAACGTTCATTACAAACATTGTAATTTTCATGACAAAAAGCCAAATGCTATGTGGTCCCATGGTCCTCCAATATTAACAGCCATCTCCAAACCACATGGTTAATGTACACTTTAATTTACTGACTGGGATGGTAGCCTACACCATAACTTGCCAAACACAATACCATAGGCAAACACACAGATATGACTCCTCTATGTGATCCTGTCATTGTGAATGAGAAAGATGGTAAAAATCGTGTGAAAATTGTGATTGTGAATTGTGGGAAAAATCATGGCAATTCACTTCACAGCTAAGAAAAAGATTCAACCAGGAGTTCATAAAAAAAACCACAGTAATCACAGAGTAAAGATTATTACATTACAATATGATACTGGTCAGACACAGCTGTACGGTTCACAGAGTAAAGATACTACAATACAATATGTTACTGGTCAGACACAGCTGTACGATTCATATTTCTACTTGCAGGCTATTCGAGGGCAATTCCATGGAAAATTACGTTTTTTGTAACATCCATAACGCCAATAAAATGTGATGGCATGGTATGATGTGAATGATTACATGAAATTTGAGCATTTGCTATTTTTGGCTGAAGAATGTACATGAGAAAAAATGCACAAACAATGAATGTTATCGTTCACATCATACAAATGCCAAGGCATTTCACTGGCGTTATGGATGTGACAAAAAGTCAATTTTCCATGGAATTGCCCTTGAGTGTAAATTACATACATTTGAAATTTGTACACAACGAACTTGATGTTGGGTTGGGATTGACAACATAATGTCAGAGTGCTGCGCTGTTGTTTGTGAGGATGTATGGCAACTGATGTGAACTGTGAGCTGAAAACATGGCATCTGTGTTGCCACTGTCTTTTTCCGCTATGCGAGACTAAGTAAATGCATTTTTATGTAGGAAAAAATAGCACTGAAGAAACACCTTTAATGGAGCGATAATGAACAAAGTAGATGCAAAGAGAGGGCAAGGAGCCACATGGAGTGCTGACGTTAGTTAGCTGAAGTTTGGAAAAATTGAACAGCTAATATGTCCCCACTTGGAACCTTAATAAAGATAGGGATTCATCAGTTAGATTCATTGCCAGAGCTTCTATAGAGGGGGCAACTGCTACTACTACAACAACAGCTACCCTCGCCTTGCACTCCATGGTGCTAATAGCCATAAGCGATAACGTTGTCGAGCATTGGAAAGGAAAACGTTTAGAGCTCACTCTATAGATATATTTCTTCAAGGTCCAAATACAGCCCTATACGCCAAAGCACCTGTGCCCCACTTTTTCATGTAAAAAAACATTTGTGCATCTGTGTGTGTGTGTGTGTGTGTGTGTGTGTGTGCACGTCAGTGTGTCTATATTAGAGCTGGCTACACTACTATGGAGGCTACTGTAACTTGAAGAATCTGATTCATGAAACATAGTTTTTCTTCTGTTAAAAAACGAAATAGGTTTCATGGATTAGATTCATGTCTGCCTAGTGCACTATTGGCATCATCATATCCAGCTTCACGAAAAAGTAACCTGGAATGCTTCTCGATTAACATGAGTGAACGAAAAGCAACATGTATGGAAATTCTTCAGGGCTGTAGGAAAAGCATTCCCAGTGTTTATTGGCTGAGACAATGCCAAGAGTGTGAGATGCTGTCATCATAGCAAAGGTTGGCTGCTTTGGAGAACCTATAATATAAAACATGTTGCTTTGTTTACTCCTGTGGACAGACATGTGAGTGTGTGTGTGTATGTGTGTGTGTGTGGGTGTGCGTGTGTGCGTATGTGTGTGTGCGTGTGTGTGTGTGCGTGTGCGTGTGTGTATGTGTGTGTGAGTGTGTATGTGTGTGCGTGTGTGTGTGTGAGTGTGTGTGTGTGTGTGTGTGTGTGTGTGTGTGTGTGTGTGTGTGTGTGTGTGTACACACATGTACAGCTTGAGTAGACTGCAGCAGAACTGTAGTGGAGTCAAATCTGTGGCCTTCCCAGACAGCATGTTATTTACTAACTCCAGCGGCTCATTGTTTATGCTGACAGCACAATGCATTTGTAAAGCTCTAAGTCATGAACACTACAACACTCTAATGGCTGGAGCACCTGCGAACAAACACTCCATTTCTCACACAGGCCACTACCACAGCAGCACAGGCCACAGTGTGCTTAACACACGTGCACACGCACACACACACACACACACACACACAAACACACATACACAGATACTCTCTCTAAAACAAATTCACAAACTCTCTCTCTCTCTTTCTCTCTCAGGGCTTTGAACCAGATTTTTTGCCAATTAGTTCGTTCTGAACAGAAACAGTATTTTAACGTTTCCGGTTTTGGTTCCCACCCTAAAATTGACGTTCCCGAGCCGGTTAGAACAAAAAAATATTGTTCCTGAACCGTTTAATAACGTTCCATGTCAGCTGTCGGACAAAAATATATGTATGCTTTCAAACGGGCTATAGTCACAATATTGTATTTTAGACTCCTACAGTCTGTCCTATCCTACAGCAAACATAATAAAACACTAGGCCTCTGCTTTTTTTTTTTTAAATTTAAAATATTTTTTTGGGCTTTTTATGCGTGGGTGGGATCCGGAAAGGACCACGGGGTGGGAATCGAACCCGGGTCGCCGGCGTACTGTGCAGGTGCCCCAGCCAGTTGCACCATGGCTGGGGCCTAGGCCTCTGCTTTATACAAGCTGCACCAGTGTCTTCCTATAGCCTTTAGCCTGAATAATTGCCTGGTCAAACAAAAAATGCTGTCATATATATAGTATATTTTGGTGGGTACTGTAATATTGGATTCTTGGATGCCTTCCCATTGTCTAAATGCCAAAATGAGGACTATTACGTTTTTCCACATAAATTAAAGCCTTGTAGCCTTAATGTTACAGTAATGCTAGTTTTTTCCAACAATGTTAAAAGAGAAGGCCTAGTAAAAAGAGAAAACAGGTGAAATGAAATCATTGAGATTTGGAGACTTAATAAGCCTTTTGATTGCCTGCTAGTGTCTGCACTCTCCATGCATTCATTGAATGACAGGAGGTGACCCTCACCTTTTCATTGAAGACACAAACTTTCCCAGGAACAAAAAAAGAACCGGTATTAACCGGTTACAACTAATTAAAAAAATCGTTTCTGTTCCGGAACATAAAAAAAATCATAAAGCTTCTGGTTTCGTTTTTGTTCCTAGCAAAATGGCAAAAGTTTCTGGTTTTCGTGTTCGTTCCATGAACTGGTTCAAAGCCTTGCTCTCTCTCACACACTCTCACACACACAGACAGACAGACAGATAGTACTTTGTACACACGCACACACGCCACACACAGACAGACAAACAGACAGACAGATAGAGAGTACTTTGAACACACGCACAGCAAAAAATAATCAAGTTGTTCTATTCCCCAGGCAGCTGCTACACACAGCATGTAAAGCTGTACATGGCAGTGGCTACCTACACACCCGCTGCACAACACTATGAATACAGAGCAGCCAGCAGCACGCCCCGGTAAATGGAGCTGTTCCCATGCAGATGTGGAGAAACCACTCGTGAACATGAAAAACCTGAACTGTGACTGCAGAGGTGGAGGTCAGAAACATTACCCATCAAGAGGACTTAGATCTTAGTCTTAAATTAGACAAAGCTCAGCACATACACACACACATAGTATAAGTATTATACTCTTTTGATCCCGTGAGGGAAATTTGGTCTCTGCATTTATCCCAATCCGTGAATTAGTGAAACACACTCAGCACACAGTGAACACACAGTGAGGTGAAGCACACACTAATCCCAGCGCAGTGAGCTGCTTGCAACATCGGGGAGCAGTGAGGGGTTAGGTGCCTTGCTCAAGGGCACTTCAGCCGTGCCTACTCGTCGGGGTTCGAACCGGCAACCCTCCGGTCCGAAGTGCGAAGTGCTAACCAGTAGGCCACTGCTGCCCCACAGGCACACACACACACACAAACCAGATAATTGACTTGAACAGCATTCCCTGTGTATTGCAGCAGGACATAAGAGTAGGCTATACAGGCTGCTCTCAGAGCGATGGCAACTCTGCCTCTAAATGGCAACATCAAATGCATAATATTCTGAACTTCAATATATCTAAAATATCTTAAATATATGGTCTGCTGTCTTTGTGCAATGACCATAAGTCCCTTGCCACACCACACACACACACACACACACACACACACACACACACACACACACACACACACACACACACACACATATCAGGACTGACAGTGCAGATACTGTAAGAGGAATATAAGTACATCATTTATAACATGTTGCTGAATATTTCGACCAGAGCTGGAGTGGCTCTTTTTTCCCCTGCCTTCTGGGAATTCTGCGGAGAAGGAAGATAATGGTTTAAGGGGAGTGTAGCAGATGATGCCCTTGCTCTTTAACCTGTTGAATCTCCTACACCATAATGGCTCCCTGGGGACACATTCAGCCCCGCTAAATCTAACCCCCAAAGTATGTGTGCTTGTGTGTGTGTGTGTGTGTGTGTGTGTGTGTGTGTGTGTGTGTGTGTGTGGGGAGAGGGGAGGGTGAGGGTGTGTGTGGGAGGGTGTGGGTGTGTGTGTGTGTGTCTGTGTGTGTGTGTGTGTGTGTGTGTGTGTGTGTGTGTGTGTGTGTGTGTGTGTGTGTGTGGTTGGGGAGAGGGGAGGGTGAGTGTGTGTGTGGGAGGGTGTGTGTGTGTGTGTGTGTCTGTGTGTGTGTGTGTGTGGTTGGGTAGAGGAGAGGGTGTGTGTGTGTGTGTGTGTGTGTGTAAACTGCAGAGGCAAGGCAAAATCTAGGAGGGAGGACATATTAAGCATGCATATGTATTTGCAACCAGACAGATAATTGGAGAGAAACCTCTAGAGGATTAAAGAGATCGGTAGCGTTTGTTCTGTGAGCCTGTTTGTGTGTACAACTGAGCATGTGTGGGAGAGGTTGGGTTATGTCTGTGTGTGTGTGTGTGTGTGTGTGTGTGTGTGTGTGTGTGCGTGTGTGCGTGCGTGCACGTTTGTGTCTGTGTGTGTACACATATGTGTAGTGGAAGCTGTAGAAAAGCGAACAGAATACACACTCCATTATCAGCAATCACAAGCACAGAGCACAAAGGAGGGAACAAACAAATCACAACTCCCAGCTGTTCCAGCTCTCGCAGTTACCTGGAAACAACTCCCAAGGGTCATGTTGGTAGGGTAGCAAGGATCATCTTCGCAGGTCACTAAGACACTGTCTCAAAACAAACATTGGGCCTACACAACCCAAGGAACTAACTGAGAAAATAGCTGAATTGAATTGATTGTGTTGCACATACATTCAGCCTCACTGAACATCATTTCCTTTTTCTTTTTCAATGACGCCACAATATTCTGCGCAAAAATGCCGATTACATCTTCACATCAAAATAAGCACTCAACTGCGTGACGGCTCGTACCTGAAGGAACACCGACATGGCAGCTATGATCCGCTTCTCCTGGATGGCCGCACTCAGGCTGTCGAAGTCGTCAGGGTTGTACAAGTAAATCTGCATCTGCGAGTGAAAAAAGAGGAGAGATTTTTTTCAGATCAGGCTCAGAATGTCCCATATGTAGAGGAAGAGAGAGAGAGAGTGGAAAGAGTGGATAGAGAGAGAAAGAGAAAGAGAGAGAGAGAGAGAGAAAGAGAGATGAGAAAACTGTCTGGGTCACGTTCCAATACAGGCGACAGGCAAACATATGTCTTTCAAAGATTGTTCCCGTCACTTGGAACAGGACACTAAATGCGAATGCGGTCTAAAGGCAGTGCTGCAGTGCTTTACAGGAAGGCTAGGGATAGCAGGCAGACACGCTTGCTGGGTATCTGCTGTGTACAGCACCAGTATTGGGTGAGAGCTTCAACAAATTACCGCTGTTGCCATGAATCCACAGAGGCAAGTCTGTGGGTTCACAGGAGGGGTCAATGAGATTTTGCACTTGCATGCTTCACAACCACACACCCAGGTACTTTCACACACATGCGCACACACACACAGACACATGCACTCACACACACACAAGCTCCATAAAACACACACACACACACACACACACACACACACACAAACACTCACACACACACATACATGTTCATAGGTGCCGCAGCACACATGCAAAGTATATTTAAATACAATGTCTCGCACATGTCTTCAGCCCACCCCACAGCTTGTGGTTTTTTAACATTCATGAAAATAAGGGATTATACTTTCTCTGTGCAAAGGGATTTAGGGATGTGCCGTCCTAGTCTGAACCAAAGCCTCCAAATCAAGCATTATACACAATGTGTTCGTGCAGCTTAGCACATTTCCCCTGATGCACGGCAAGACACATACACACGAGAATTACATCCATGCCACACTGAAGAAAAAAAAAAACAAGCTCATAAACTGTTTCATTCTTTATCATTACTTTCCCTCCAGCCCCCCCGCCTCCACTCAAATAATTTCTTTAGTCTCATTCCGCTTGTCATGCAGAGATTGGCTGTTGTGGGATTTGCTATGTGTTTTCAGCCACCACAAGCGAGCCAACATCCAACTCTATCCTTAAGACTGACCCAATTATAGGAGCTCTTACAGGCAGATAGCACTGATGCTGACACACACACGCTGCCATTGTTGTTGCGTTTTTCGCCACGTTCCTTTAATCTGATGAGTGGCCACTGGGCCATGTGTGCCTCAGAATGAGGACTGCTGAGGTAATTGGCGGAGTCTTCGCCGCCTCACCTCACACACACACACACACACACACACACACACACACACACACACACACACACACACACAGTCATTCAATTGCATACATATACAACACACACACACACACACACACACACACACACACACACACACACACACACACACACACACACATTAACATACACACAAGCACATACATACACAAATACACGTCAGTTGCCTAACAAGCCGCACATAACAGGAGTGGGCTGATGGGGTATGGCAGTATGGGGGCGCTATGGGTGGGGTTTGGGCGGGGGGGGGGGTGCTTAGGGTGGAGGCATCCTCTAATGAGGACCATGGAGAAGAGGATGAGACTCTCAGCCTGCGTCTCCCCACAGCCACTGGCCTCTACCACCACATATAGCCACATGTAGCCTTCATGCAAAGCCTACACTGGGACCAATAAGATGCCACCAAAATGGCCTGTCTGTCAAATTAGCTCAGAACTGGTTGATTTGCCTTTTGCATGGTTGTGTCCAAGTTTGAAGAACATTGACTTTTTTTGCCTACCCATTACTACTACTAGCCTACTACTACTACTACTACTACTACTACTACTAATACTACTACTATGCCTGCCATAGCTAGCTTGCTTGCTTACTGTCAAGAACTGTAATGACAAGAACAATTCATCCCTCATATACTTGTGAATCCTAACTGCTCTCCTTTCAGCCTGAAAGCATTTCTCTGTGGAACTTTTAAGCTTACTTCCTGATAGACATTCAGTCCTCTCAGTCCATTCATGGTTATTCCCTCAGGAAAAAAAGGTAGTGAGTATTTTTTTGTGAGCCACTCAAAAACAAAAATGGTTCACACCAAATGTGCTGCACTGAAAATATCGTCTGACCGGGCACCTCGATGCATCAGTTTTTCCATTACGATGGGCCACGTTCAAAGCACAGGAGTGCTGTGAACACACTTAAGGCTATCTCCTGTGTGGAGAATATTATGTCTCTATAATATTCATTTAAAAGAGTGTGTTTAACTTCATCTGTAAGAATGTTAATTCAGTGAGGTGAAGCTCCTGTGAAGGCACTGTATGCCTATACTGAGGTGAAATAAATCATCCATTTACCATATAGTGTTTCATGTCAGTGTAATGATGCATTTAAAGTGGCTGATTATTTTGCAGTGAGAAAATAAATATTCTCATTTGACAGTCAAGAAACTATAGTGAGAACTGCACTGAACACTCAGCCCCCTGCAACACCTGTCTGACACGTCTCTGCACCAAAACAGAAATGGCCAGCCAATATTTTCTATTTCACACAGAATATAATATTACAGATTTTAAGGGCACCTGTTTAAAAACAGTCACATCCTAAACATTTTCAGGTGGCATGTAAAGCATGCGAGGCTATAGCATCAAGAGAATTAGTAGACTGCAAGAGAGAGAGAGAGAGAGAGAGAGAGAGGGGGGAGGGGGGAAGTCTCAGTGAATAATTCCGTTAACGCTTGAATCCGTCACAAAGCAAAGTGCCCCTTACAAAGCTCATCAATTTCTCTCTTTGAAATTTCTTTATTCAATGCTTTAATTGTGTTCATTTGTTCTCCATGTGTACAGGCGGAGGAACGTTAGCCATTCGTCATTAGCTTTTAACCATATTAGCCAATTGCTGAGGCTTCTTTACGCCGGCTTTATTTGCTTTAATTGCTTTGGCTGTAGTCTCTTCAATAACCACACCAAGCGTCTCATTCGTTTGTGGGTAATGAAAGGGCTGAGAACACGTGCGAACCAGTGCAGGATTTCTCCGCATTGATATGAGGCTTATACTGGCTTATACTTATTTATTACTTTTCTTCTTACAGTTTAATGAATAGGATGACAACAAGTATGCAGAAACAAAATTAATCGCCCCCACCAGCCTCGACACACATACAAAACCTGAAGCCTGAAGGAAAGGCTACAGATTTCAGAAATATTCAAATACCTGAGAGTATAATGTGTCAATGTCTCAGTATGCACACGTCCACAAATCTCTGAAACGTTTGGTCTTTTACATGTTTGTGTTTAGAATACAAATTCTCTGTATGTTCCACAGTGTAGGCTACAAGGCCAGCTCTCTCTCTCATACCTCCACAGGGAACTTGCGGCCGTTGATGCTGTGTTCAGATCCCGCCGAGCCGTTGCTGTGGCCCCAGTGGAACTCCATCCTCTCGGCTTTGAAACGTCCAGGCAGTCCTGCACCCCTCACAAAGTAGTCATTCCTCAGCAGGATGGAAACTAGAGTGGCCAAATGAGAACAGGAGCGCAATATAGAGTTATTTTTTCAAATATACACAGGAGAAATGAAAAAAATCCTAGTGCTATAGGTAGGGAATTTCACACAGTGACCAATCAACAAACAAGCCTATTTACTATCAAAAACAAAATCACTAACAAATCAACCTTTGTGGGCAAATAACATGACCAACAGAACAACCTTCGAGAGCATTTCACTGGGGTTATTAAACAGGCACCTTCCTTCAGCAGTGTTTCATTGCATTAGGCTCATGACACCTCCAGAAGGCTCAACAGTGGTATCTGGCACAACATATAATTGCCATACCATACCAAACCATACTAATCCAGGATGAAGGAAAAATTATGAGTGTTGACTAACCTATTATTGAATATTTACAACCTATTATTGAATATAGCACAATAAAAAAGTACTGTATATGTAATTGTACCATAATAGTCCAGGAAGGTGAAATTGTGAGTATTAACTAGCCTATTACTGAATATTCTTTTGTAAGAGACCTTCTTTTAGACACTTTGCCATTTCAACCTCATTATAAGTAGTCTAATTCGCCTGGCATCCTCCCCTGGTGTGGTAACTTTAAATTTGCTGTTGAAATATGAAAGGGGCAGCACAAGAACACACTTTCATACTTTCCTCTAAACTCCCTGTAAAAAATTATAAGCCTGACGAACAAAATGCTTTAAGCCATGTTCAAAAAGTTTACCCCGGACTTCAGAGTTTTAATTACACTGCCAGGCCTTCAAAAATACACTCTGTCACACTGACTGCCGTTTAAATGGACCCCAACAATTTATAATGCAGCATTTTCATGAGACAAATTTTGGCACATCAAAATTATTGGTCCTGCTAAAAAAAATGTATGCGCTGGCAGGGGGCAGTCAAGAAAGAGTGCCATTTCAAAAAGCACTCTGACGTCGCTCTCTTCAGATTTATTTCCCCACTCCAATTAGGCAAAAAAGCAGTGTCTGAGATCAGACACTTCACGTTGACGCAAGTTCAGAACTGGCTTCAGACTCACCGTATTCCGCACAAAAAAAAAAAAAAAACCCTGTCTGTGTATGCGCAGTGTGGTGTGGACAGAGCACATTAATACGAGGGCAGGGCTAGTGTAATATGAGAGTACCACTTTCTGGACACAGCTCCTGCCGTGGCATCTTCTGAGACACGCAGCAGCCTAGGCCAGACTGACACAGCTCCAGGCTACGTCTCACATCTCCTACTTTACCAGACTCTCCCTGACAGCGTCTGTGAGTCTCTGCCGCTCAGATTCATGGGCATATTTATCCACATGCTGCAATGTTTTGGGGCCCTAAAATGTCTCTATTCCTCACACCCCCCACCTCCACCTGAAGATAACATGTAGACACCATAAGCTGACAACCCCCCTTATATTTTCAGAGCTGCCATTTTAACAGAGTTGAGGCCAGCCACTGATTGAGTGTTGGTGACAGGATGTTTCACCAAGATTGTCAAAGTAGACAGGATATTCTGACCTCAGGCCTGACGCTGCGAATGGATGACGCAGAAATAAACAATTTCGACCAGCTTAAGAGCTAGAGAGGAGCTGGCGAAGAGGTGACACATGTTTAAAGGAGCCGTGACAAATACGAGGAAGCAGGGAAGGGGAGCAGGACTGAGCAGGAGCCTGTGGGGAGTCAGAGATATATCTGCCCCTGGCAGGGGCTCTGGGGCCTACATAGGCCACCACAGCTCAGAGCGCAGTAAGGAGAGAGAGAGAGAGAGAGAGAGAGGGGGGGAGAGAGGGAGAGAGAGAGGGGGAGAGAGACAGAGATATAAAGCACCAGGGATTTACAGGGCTTGTCTGAGCTCACTGTACACGGCACACAAACGACAACACCTCGGCATCCACACCAGTCACACTATATCAGGCCCGAGCAGTTGCAGTCGCTATCTAATCACCAGTGAATGTTTTATCACAACTAAAATGATAAATATTCATGGCATCATCATGGCAGATATGTTTTTTTCTCTCTCAATGTTTGTTCAATGTGGGAGTGTCTATCTCTATTCTGAGATCTTGTGTCAGAATAGCCAGAGACTTTGGATCACAGCATGGGACAAATCAGTTTGTGTAAAAGTCAAATCCTGGATCGATGGCATTGGCTCAGATCTGTCTGTGCCCTTGGTCAGAGCCAGTGGGCTGGTGCCTACCCGGGAGAAGATCTCCGATGTGATTAGGCGTGAGTGTAAACAAACTGGAGCAGTTTCTGACAGACAGGATGGCCTGTTTTAATATTGATTGGGATTAACTTTTAAGCACTCGCAACCCCACAGTTGTTTGGCTTATCAGAACGCAATCAAACATTCATAAGACGACGACTGCTGCCCTGTGTGTAGAGTAATGATAGACTGTCAGGGTTAACAATCATCTTTGTTGCCAAGGCCAGTGCATTTTTATCCCCCACCATCCCCCACCTCTCCCATCCCCCGGGATGATGCTGACCGGTCTTTCCTGTGTTCTTCATGGAGGTCTTGTTGGAGGACGGTATTCCGAACCCTTCCAGCGTGAGCTCCTGGCACTCGTTGGAGACGCGCACGTCCTTGTCGGAGATGTCCACCGGCGACTGGTTCTCCTCAGCACACTCAGGGTAGGACAAGGCCCAGCGCCCTGGCCCGTGGCTCCCTGCATAGAGGAGAACACAGCACAAACACCTCTCATCAATACTAAGGCTCAATACCAATAGCATCAGTTGCCTCTACTCCTACCCCTATCAATCCAACTATACCTTACCCATTGAAACTGAGTTACGAAAGATCAGGGCTGAAACCACTGGCACCTGAATCAACAAAGGGTGGAGGAGGGAATGGAGACATGCTTTTTGTCAAACAACAACTTCAATGTTCTTCCGAAGATTCCTCTCTGCCGAGTTTCATGCAAATGATTTCGGTATCTGCTGTGGTGTTTGCTGAGGCTCTTCGCAGGCTCAGAGACAAACAGTTCAAGCATTTTATTCCAATACTAATGCTAATCATTATCTGAATCATTCCGCCTTTATCAGGGGAGGACATCAGACCATAAAGGGGCAGAATAAGAAACATCCAGTAATCAGGTTCACACAGTGGAAAGAGCTGACAAAAAAACCCACATAAGCAGTTTGTAAAAACAGCCATCAACTAGTAACACTAATCAGAGTGTTCAAGAGGGAGCAAGCAAAGTAGGCAAAGGCATGACTGATTCATCCCACCTGAATGTCAACGCTAATGACGGGGCGCTGAACTGGGGCTGTGCTTAACACACACATACAGTCTTTCCTCTTTCGCTTGCCATCATGTTATTACCATGGTAACAGGACTCTCAGAATAAGAGATATTCAGAGGGAAAATATCAGAGGTAACGTTGTCCCACTGTAATTTAGTCATCAGTAATGAGGGAAGCTGCCTCCTCTCTTTAGTAGTAGTATTAGTATTCCATTTTTTTGATGATTTCTCCTGTTTTTCTTAGTCAGTGTGCAGACCAGTTATTGTAGTGCAGATTGTCCTTGCATTCACATTTCAAAGAAAAAAAGACTTTGTTTTAACTTAACAGGAAAATTAATGTGAAAAAAGTTACTGAACCTCATCATACATTCTCAAGGATATCAAACAGTGAGACACAATGAAAAAACACACTGAGACATAAAAATGTCAAGCATTGTTTTGGGCAATGCCAGTGCTCTAAAAGGCTTACTGGGTAAGGCAATTAAAGTCCAGTCATTCTCTACAGACTATCCAAGCCTTAGACCTACTTCCAGTTTGTTTCATATTTCAATGCATCTAGAAAAACAAGAGACCAATGCAACATGTATCACAAAAAACTACACAGCAATTGCACACGATAAAGAAAACGTAACATGCTAAGTATATTAGTTCTCCCTAACTAGCCTTGGCTTATTGATTAATACCCATCTGAACTCATTAGGACCTTGGCTCTGGTGAAATCCAGTCTTTAAATGGCCAGGCCCAGAGTTGAGCACTCGAGGGATAGGGGGGTAAAGTTTCTTTTGATTCTGACAGATTAAGGTCAGGTTTCCTTTCACTGCGAAGGCGTTAATGATGCGGCTTCCTTTAAAAGTCTTACAATCTGCCTAACCTCGTTTATTGAGAAGGCAGACAGGTCTATTGAGCGAAACATGTTTGAATAGCTTTCTCACTCACAGCGCTCTTCATTATATCTCTGCCTATAGATAATATCCTCATGCACTGAAAGGAAACCATGTCACTTCAGTTACCTAGTAGTCGATGCGACTCTTATTGAATAGTGCTTTGCACTATTCAATAAGAAAAATCAGGCCACTTCTACACATACGCCTGCCCCTGCCACTTCTACACATATGGCTGGCACTGCCGTCCCAACACATACGCCAATATGAGTTGGGCCTCGAGCGGAGGCCAATGGAGAAACAGGTGTCTCTGATTGCAAGTGTTGCCCATAGACAGTAAAGTGTTGCCCCCAGCAATATGGCGGCCGCGTTGACCTCCTAATAGAATTTGACGGACAATGCGGTATCTAGCGTTGTAATATCTATGCATCTACAATAACAACCCAACACACTTAACATGCACTTACCATGCACTTCCTTTCTTCCCTCCCTCTACTGCAGTGGTCCCCAAACTACGGCCCGCCACCTCATTTTAGGTGGCCCCCCAAAACATGTCCGTGGTATATATAGTATCCGGCCCGCACGGGAGTACGACATCGTCAAACTATAACCCCCGTAATTTCCCCCATTCATTCTCTATGGCGGGTCTTAATAGTACACATGTAATACTCTTTTTGTCCACTGGTGGTTGTTTTGGCGCTGTTTCGCGTTTGCCATCGAAAACGGAATGAAATGTATAGTAGGCCTACTGTACCTGCAAACAATGTAAGAGGCCTCTGCTGACTGCATGAGTGCTCAAAGTATTCTAAATGTTTATCAATTAATTGTTAATAACTAACTAACTTCTATTCAAGTCATAATTCTGGAACTTTCTGGTATAATTATTTATATTTTTTATTCACTCGTTTAAATATTCATACAGAGATCACAAAGTTCTCATCGGGTGAGTGAAAGTTAGAATGGTGGTCATTTCAGATGTTTCTGCCACCATTTCATAAAACTCATAGTTTGAGAACTTTAAATTTGTAGGATATTGCTTGTTCACAACTTGAGCTGTGTATGCAAAGTTCAGAGTTCAAAATATACTTTTTGGACTCCCTGCTTATAGTTTTGAGAATGCTATTATTAGTATTATTTCATTTGAGCTACATTTTACACTGATATGGCAAGATGGCAATATAAACACAGATAACAATGGTATTAAATTGCAATAGCCTATAGATTAAATGTAATGGAATATTCAACTAAGGTAGACTGCCTTTGTTCACAGCGCTAAGCTATTTATGGTTACTGATATACTCCGAGTCTCTGGCCCTAGAGCCAGGCATAGTGAGCTGGCCCTCGGAAGAAAAAGTTTAACTACTGCATCGACTAGATTTAACAAATACTTAAACTGCAGCCCTAAGCATGCTCATCCTCTGTTAGTAGTATTTGGGCAGTCGTAGCCTACTGGTTAGGGCTTCAGGCTATTAACCGGAGAGTTGCCGGTTCGATCCCCGACCAGTAGGAACGGCTGAAGTGCCCTTGAGCAAAGCACCTAACCCCTCACTGCTCCCCAAGCGCCGCTGTAGCAAGGCAGCCCACAGCTCCGGGTTAGTGTGTGCTTCACCTCACTGTGTGCTCTGTCTGTTCACTAATTCACGGATAGGATAAATGCAGAGACCAGATTTCTTATACTTGGCCGAGGAACCTGATTTACATTTACATTTATTTATTGGTACTTAAGGTCTCCTTTACCATGTAGTTTAAATGTTATTCCACATTGTGTAAGTTATTTTGGATAAAAGCTTCTGCTAAATGATTACATGCAAATGTAATGGTAATGGTGGTCTAACAAAGTCTGAACAGAATGCATTAAAAGCACAGTATCCATTATTCTTGAGATGGAACAACGTATCAGTTTAATAAATCTCACGTCTTGCATCGTTTTGCTAGACGTGCTCGTTTAATTGACCTGCTTAATGCTCCGTGCCTGTGTTCATCCAAAACACCTGCACTTCTGGAAATAGACTCCACAGGCTTAGGCTATCACACTGGAGAGGCAGCAGGAGTTGAACATTCTTTTTTTTGTCACCATTAAGACTTGAGTGTCTGTATATTTTACAAAATTGTCGATGCCAATATCTATTTTGTAAACATTTCACTATTCTTGTCTTTGTTTGCTTTCTTCATAGCCTATCTGCTTCCTCCATGTAATTTGCTTTCAACTAATCCAATTTCATGTTCATGTCAATTTTTTAAAAAGTACTTTGTCAATGAACTTATATCAAGCACTGCACCAATTCTACATTCTCAATGTGAATGTTCTTCGTAAGTCGGTATATGGTTAAATGACTCATTACCGGGCGAATGAAGGCTCTCTCGCCCGCCCCTACTGCCTGTAGGAAGAATATCCCACTTGCAAGTTCGGTGTATCCTATCCAACAATCGCTAATGAAACGCTAGCGATTGTTGCAAACGTGTGTATAATGGCAGAGCCGGCGAATAAGCAGCGAAAACCCTTGACGGAAGAAGCAAAGAAAAGGAAAAGAGCTTTAGACCGAGCGAGGGCTCGCACGCGTATCGACACGTACAGACGGTAGGGGGAGCTTCATAGAGAAAAAGCATCAGGCTTGCCTGGTATCCCTTTAATGTCATCTAAAATGTGCGCTTGCAGTGGGCAAGTGACACACTTCATCTGAGGGCCCAGACATATGGGCCATTAAGAAGACCACAAGAGTTCACCATGACTCGCATGCCACATGAGACAGATGATGTGCTTGCGAGCACCAATCATATTTATCTGCTGCTGCCTGGACCTCTCTCACCTGACCACTCTCTCCTCTAGCTCTACCTCCAACAAGATCCTTTAAGCCAAGACCTATCAATTATTAAGCTCAGAGATATTGTTTCTGTCATAGCCAAGGTACTCCCAAAGTGAAGTGATTCATGATGGTGTGAACTCCACTCACTTCAACACGGTATCTCCTGCTGGGTTCTGAAACTCAAGCTTCCTCTAGCAAATGTCTTCTTTTCAAAAAGTGAAGTTCTTTCTGAGAAAAGCCTCATATTCTTTCCACTGCTGACGAGAAGCAGGGCTATTTTTGAGTAAGTTGTAAATCTGCGGCCCAAAACTATGGCTCATAATTTTCACGATAAATCACAGACACAATTTTTCCTGCGCCTGACTGGGGGATCCACTGAGGCAGATGAAATGTTGACTGAAAATCAGAACAACCTCTGAATACTGAACTAGTCCTTTAAATGCTTCTGTGCACACTGAGCACAACACATGAAATACTGTGCTGTGTTTTCAGGGTTAGCAAATCAATTTGTGAATGCATTCCTAGAGCATAACCTTGCATTCTGAACTTTAAATGAATGTGCTGTATGATGTGCACACAAGCAAGATGATCTCTGTCCCTCTCCTTTTCCCCTCCTGAGCCTCCACTCCAAGCTCACATTCTAATTAAGAGGCCTGACTGAGGCCTCGACCACCCATGGCACCATGGCGATTAATATGCCCCTGCCACCATATTGTTTTAGACTGCATTCCAGATAACTTGGATGTCGGAGGTCGGACTTCAATTCCAACCTTGAAGTTGGGGTAGATTGACTTACCCCGAGCTCAGAAGTAGGAACTCTAACAACAAGTGGTGTTCCATTGTACTTTTTCCCAGTAGGAGGTAAGAATTCCTGACCTCCAAGTTTGTCTGGAATAAAATTGGGAGATTACAATTAGGACACTTCTGACTTATGAGTTGTCTGGAATGCAGCATAACTGCAGACCACTCCTGTCTGTTCGGTATGTAATGTTATAGAACGCTGTCATTATCGGAAAATAAGTCCCGACAGGGCGAACAGGACCACGACGTGCCAGCGGAGACACAAAACACATTTTCCTTGACAGTGGTCTGTTATACTTAGCAACAGTCTGTTATCGAGAAATATCAGACACTGGGAAGGTCCATTCAAGTGAATGGAGCATTCTGCAGCATTATGAAGAGCTGTGTAATAATATATATATATATATATACGTATATATATATATACAAATATATATTGCAATTTCTTAACTTTTAGCCACGGTTTATACAAGTTTCTTCAGCTTTTTTTAACTTCCATAAAACACTGCCCTGCTGCTTGTACACAATGCGGCTAACACAGCAAATTACTGTATATTGGTATTGGCAATCAAACAAAATTGATTTGAATTAGGGGTGGGCGATATATATCGTCTGCGATAATATCGTGATTGTTGTTTTAACAATGTGCAAATTTACATTATCGAGTATTTAAATTACTTATGGGGAAAAAACACTCGAAATCACGCACTGAAGACTCATACATTCCCAGGAGGTAGGCTATGCGGGAGAAGTGCAGCAGAGCAAGTGTCACGTGATCACTAGTGGGTCACAACGTTGTCCCACGCAGCCTATGTTTATTTTGTGCAGCGAGAGTAGCCTACTTGGGATTTTATGCGGCTACTTCTGTTCAAGTAGCATTGATGAGACAGTCACATTTTTTCCTACACGGTATTATATGGAGAGAAAACATTAGCCTTTGAGTATTTTAATAGTCAGTTGTAAACAAATAACTATTCTCATGTAACTCTTTTGTAAATGGATTGAAGTTCGCTCTAAATAGCTACGTTTACCGATTATGCTAACCGTTAGCATCTCTATGGGATTTCTCATATACATTAGCCATAAGCTAACGCATTCGTTTCTATTCTGTAACTTGGAATGCTAGCCTACGTGATTGCTCTAAAACAAAACATAGAAGGAAATAACTGAGATGTAGGCTACTCTGTTGGTCTGCTCTTAGTTTTACAGTGAATCCTATGTAAAGGTTTGAAAGGAACTTCAGCTTCAGACTTTCTCTTGGGAAACTGTTAGGCCTATTCATCTTCTCTAATGTAGCTGGCTAGACCATGTCATGGCCACACACACAAGTGGGGGCAGAATTGGAAATGTGTCATAGAGTGACAATGCATTGGTTGATTTGGTTAAAAAGTCACAGGTTAGGTTATTGGTTATTATTGTAATGATGCTATTCATAAATAATGAGCTGTAAAGTAACTCAGACTTTAACAAAAACATTTTTTTAAAAGGATATCGACTAATTATCGTTATCGTAAAAATCATAAAAAATATCGAGATATTATTTTTTGTCCATATCGCCCACCCCTAATTTGAATATAAGAAAGATATTAATCCAGGCACTCCAAAAACAGTGACAACAAGGAAGGGATACAGATCAATTTAAAAAGCCTTTATTTTAACTGGCTACTATTAAAACGGCAACATGTTTCGACCAAGCGCAGAGGTCTGCATCAGGGCTTAGTTTTCCCTTCCTTGCTGTCACCGTTGTGTGAGTGCCTGGATTAATATCTTTCTTATATTGGACTGATCCTCCTTATCCAAGAGCACCCGATACAGCGGATGTATGTTTCTCAACTATAGCTACCAGCCATCTTTTCAAAACTGATTTGAGTTTGACTTTTGAAGATACTGTCTTATCGATTACTGGCAAAAATGCCAATACAGTGCTTCCCTAGTGTGGTCTGTCCACTTCTTCACCCCTCTCACCCAGCAGGACATACCACTGGACACAACCCCACAGGGCAGCGTTCCCTGCTATGTGCCCTGGTATTGACTAACATCATCTGGATTGTTCAAGCTGTGTTCTTTGTTCTTCTCTTACCCATGTGCAGGTGGCAGACATAATTATGGAGCCAAACTGAGTGTAGATGAACCTGGTCAAATTGAGCCCAGGGGGGTTACTGAGTTTTGTGATGGAGCTGAGAGAGTGTGTCTAAGTGTGTGTGTGTGTGTGTGTGTGTGTGTGTGTGTGCGTGTTTGTATGTGTGTGTGTGTGTGGGGGAGGGGGTATGAGGAGGTGGGGGAAGTTGCTCAGCTGTTCCTTTGGCTTAGTAGGCATTTCTCTTGTGTGTTGGTGTGTGTGTGTGTGTGTGTGTGTGTGTATTTTTTCCCCGTGCCATCTGCTTAGCTCACTTGCAGCGTTGTGTGTGCATCACCTGCTCCGTGTCCTACTCCCTGAAGTACAACAGGCACATGTTTGTCTCAATCTGGCCCCTTTGTTACCAGCCACCATCCCATTAACCTTGGGGACGGATAACCTCAGCCGCGTTGGCGTGGGGACGGGCGACAGAGTGGAGATTGCCTTGTCATTTCCGTTTTGTCCCCCGGGGGAAGGGTACGCATTGCACACAGCCTGGCAGCTCTCACACATTTGGCACACGGATCCTCGCCAGTCTAGTCCAATCAGCCCATCAGCGGCTTTGACTCAGGGCGAGGGATGACAGCCAACACATAGTGGCTGTAGATGTAAGCGATGGCAACCGCTATTCTGTTAAGGGTCTGGACAGGCAGCTTTCAGTTACCACTCAGGAGTAATTAGGGTTGGGACAGACGTCCATATTTATTGGCATCCCCGGTAAAGAGGAGTAAAGCCCAATTGCTAAAACGGATAGTTCCGGTCCTTGACTATGATTGGCTGAATTGCGTTCGATGCCGTTGTAAAATCCAGCACAAACATACACCTTGACCGTATTTCGTTCTATTACTGCGCTACCACAACTTATTGCAACTTGATTCAAAAGTTAGAGTAACTGCGTCTCGAAGTTGCTTGACAACCATTTACTTGGAGGAAATATATTTCTTGGTGGAAGAATGATTATCTATGAATAAAACGTTACATTTCTCGTTGCTTTGCCTTTATTTTATGAAATCTTGCCAGATATATGTAGTAACCGTATTAGAAAAGCAATAAGCCACTCAAGTTCGTAGGTTACAATGATTTTAGAACAGCTAAATCACTAAAATTGTGTTCTGCCCAACAACGCTCCTTAGCTGTTCTAAAACCACTGTAACCTAAGACTTCTCTGGGCTTATTGCTTAATTTAATGTTTATTGGCGAAAAGCTCAGTTCTCTATTCATCTGACTATAGATCAGTAGACCCGAACACAACATATGTAATAGTTATGTGTAGGGAGTGTGCAGTCATTGGAAATAAGTTATTTTTTATGTTCTTCACAGAAAATGAGTCTGAGTTTAAAGAAATAATAATAGCATAATTTTTCTTTTAGCAAACATTGAAAACGGGTCCCACAGACCCAAACACCTTACAAGGTTAATACACTTAGCTCTTATTTGAACTCTTGTATTTCATTTTCTTTTCCATGTTGAAGAATGACTAGGGAATAAATGAGGAGGGTGATGTGTCTGGTATTTGTGCTGACATAAAGCATTGGACACCTTAGTGAGGTTGGTATGAGTGTGCTTAAGATGATGAAAGTGGAAAGTTGAGAAATAGGACCAAGAATGGCAGCACTTGAAGAGGTTCAATTTTGGGTCAAATTTTTCAGAAGTTACACAAAGGCAAATGTACTCTATCCGGTGTAGAAGACTGAGAGCCATATCTGCAATTCACTGAACTAGACGTAGTGCCAACAAATGTAACAAAATCTAAGTTACCGGTAGTTCATTTTGTCTCTGAATCAGTGATGTAATTTTTTAACCAGGATTATATGGCAACATTTATCACAAGTCTTTATGTATTCACATATATTGATACCTTGGGTTTCATTCACCATGTACTGCTGCTCATTTAGGTTTCATTTGTTAGATATTTCCATATTGACAGTAATTTCTGTCTCTGAGGCAAGACAGCTCATTAAAAGTTGAAGATTAACTGTATCCGTGCAGTTGCGTAAGCTCTGCTGTAAAACTTTTCTAACCCAATCAGGCTTGTTTTTTCACTCACCCTATTAGTTCAATAACATTTCAGTTGTTTTCATACATCTGTTAAATCAGCCTACCACTAAAAAAATATAATCAAAGACGGCTTGGCCGACTGTTCACCCCTGGTGGGAGAAATGAAATCCACAAACACCAAAGTCAATTATGCGCAATAAAGAGCCTCTCCCTCCACATCCTCTCGGGTAGCTCCTTTCGTGGCATGGCGCCCACAATCCCCCTTGTACACTACATGGCCCGAGCCGTGATCACTGACAAGGTGAAGCTCTTCCCATTAGAAACCGCCGATCTAATCTTATTAACCAAAGACTCTCAGACGGTCAGGAGCAGCGAGAGACATGGTACCCTGGGTGCAGGCATTCAAACGCTGTGTACACACACTGGCAAGAAACATGAGAGCCAGACAAGTCCTTTGAGAAGCATGACAAAACCTTGAGATATCAAAGGAGCCGGATACGAGGGTCTAGCTCTCTACCGGACATCTGGAAGCCTCTCTTCCACCTTTGTTCCTACTCCAGGCTATGAGAGTTTGTCTAATAATTCCAGTCACACAGCATGGTGTTGCTTCATGAAACTGCCTGCAATATACAAATGATTGATGACAACATGACTTGCCTGATTCAAAATAATTCAGTTTGTAGGTTCTTTCTTTTGGTGTGAGGCTGTCATGGTAACTACATAGTAACAAATGAAAAATCATTGCAAGCATTTGATTATAAAAAACAAAGCAATAAAAGCTGACATATAGGCTGATGAATATGACCCTCCAGGCCCTCTTCCAAACAAAGAAGAAAGTGTGCATGATGTTCATGGCGAGGCAGAATGCCTTTGTTGGTAATTACTCCATCTGCTTTAAGGATTCACCAGTGATCAGGCATTCAGAGACTCAAGCATCTTTAAAGAAAACTACAGCAAGACTCCCTCACTGGGCTGCTATGCAATGAAAAATCAATCAATCAGAGAGCGAGAAAAGGACTGGTACAAAAAGTTTAAAGACAACCTCATGATTTTTAACAGCAGACCTGTGCTGAACAGAATTTGTAATCACCAGAAGAGCTCTCTCGACACTACTGTAGTTGCTTGCTAAATGCTCCACAATAAAAAATAAAGTAATATTTAGAAATTATTTTTAAGTATAAATTAACTTCCCCTTGAGTTGAATTTAACGCGGGTAACAACTGTAGTGAAGTGAAGTGAACATGAAGTTCACAATGTCTGTAAGTTCTGGATTTAACCTACAGTACTCAACCTGGACTCAGTAAAACTCTTTTTAATAATGTGAACTGACTTCGACCCACATATATTGCTACTCGAACTGGAGGGCTTATGTAACTTTGTTCCCCAGCATTGGTCTGTGTGATAAGACAGGAGGCACATTATTTATTCTAGCCTTTCAGATTGAATTATTGCCCTTTTCCGACCTCCACCCATTTCCCCAGGCAGCTCAGAGGAGCAGTGTTTTTGCCTGACTGTTAATCAGCCCATTAACTCTGTGAGACACAGCGTTATCATGCTCCATGCATTTGATGATTGACATAATTACATTCCTCGCCGACTGCTGATAGAGAGGGTCCCTCCATTTGGAGCTACAGTAAGGCGCTGAAAGCAGGAGGTGGATATCGATCAATGTGTCAGAATTATACACCAGGCCCTTTCTGGCAGGCATTAAGGAAGGCTTGAATTTGAGAACGCTGCTGCTGCTGAAGCAGCAACCAAAAACTGGAATGCAGAAAAAGAAAAGAAAAGTAGCCTAGTGATCCGATGTCACACAGAACAAATGGTGTTACTCGATCGGCCAAAACTTACAATCAGCTGGTGAGTACCACAGTGGAAAGGAAAGGACAGGTATTAGTGTAACTTTACCCTGATGAGAGCATTAATGACGGCAAAGAAAGGCTAGAGCAGCCTCTGCTCAGAGTGAGGGTACTAAGACAGGTGCATCACAACATGTCTTTACTAGTTTGTGACCAATGAAGCAATTATCTTTTGTCCAGCAAGCACATTGTCTAAACGTGATCCTCCACGGCAAAACCAGTCGGAAGATGCAAATTATCACTGAATCTATATTCAGGTACAATAATACTTATTACATTATTGTTATTATTGTTATTCTTTAACAATATTTGCATGAGATAATAAGGAGGGCAACAGTGAATGGCAACAGATGAATGGTCCACTTAATAATCATAGTTAAAATGAAGAGGCCTTCACGACAGAACAGGGGATGAAGAGCATGATTAATAAATATATATATATATATATATACAGCATATGCACCATTTATTTACTATAAACAGCATGAGTGATTGACTAAATGCAGTTAAAGACTTGGCAAAAGAGCTGGGGTACTCGTGGGGAGTATCACAGACCAGCCATGTAATCTAAAACTTTGTGCTCTAATCTCGGACACTAATTAGTCCGCTCAAGTCCCTGGCAGAGGCGGAGGGCAGGTGAGAAAACACTAAATCAAACAACAAGTTAATGGCCGCCGCCGCCGGCAAGCCCTCACAACATTACCTCAAGGCAAAACACCGCCTCTGCCTCTGAGCTGCGGTATCTTACGATTATCTTGGAGCGCTTGATTGTGTGCGGGGTGGGTGGGTGTTTGGAGGGGATTGGGGTGGTGCAATGGAGTGGAGTGGGGGCTGTTCTCATGCAAGGGAGTTGGCCCGAGAACACATGCGGGACAGGCTGTACCCGTGCCCTGTTGATTGTGTGGCTGGCGTGCCTTCCTCTCCGCCGGGCTCTTCAAACGGCCTCTGAGATAATACAGGGTGGACGCTGCCAGAGTGACGCCACTTCCTCACTCAGGGTTAACACAGTTTAGGCCGGTGTATGCGGGGGTCAAGGGTTATGTAAACGCCACTGAATGAATGTGGGAGATTAACTACGTGTGTATATACAAATTAAAAAGACACGTTGCGCAGCTAATTTTAGAAAAAATGTAGAGCAGCAATATATTTAACTGGGACATTCAGGAAAAACGGTGTTTGTCACGATTTCAGCTCTGCGGGCAAATAAAAAAAAAAGTTTCCATCAATCTCAGACCGTAACCTCAAACCATCCTTTCATCAAGTATTCTTCTGTGAACAGTATGAGGTCAGCAGGACCCTGGTGAGCCGGTGTGGAGCCCAGCAAACAGATGGGCTGACAGATCCATTTGATACACCTTTGTTGCACAAACACCTTTGTTGCACATATGGCACATCAGTGAGACTGGCACACAAGGCTTTTCCACGCCTCTTGGTTTGGATACGGACCGAAGCGAAAGATGCAGACAAAAAGGGCCAATGAGTGGTGCGAATAGACATTGCCCGCGACGAAAAAGCAACATCTTTGATGGATATTGGGGGGGGGGGGGGATGAAATACATTTTTCAATTTGACCAAGTGCTTTATAAATAAATTGGATGCTCCAATTTATGACAGTAACTTAACCAGAAGTTAAAGAAGACCCATCAGCATAACACCTATTGTGCACATATTGATCAGAGATTGTAGATGGTCAGAGCTTTCGTTCCTTCATTAAATGAGGAGTCCAAACAATAGGACTCCATACAGCAGCCTTGAATCCTGTGAAATCTGTTACTGTGAATAGTTTTATGAGAAGATGGTGAACTGAACACCGAAAGGCACAAAGTTAAGATAAAACAAATTCCTATATTATAGGAAAGCAGCACTGTACAAAGGTCTGGACAGTGCAAGAGCAGACCTTGGGTTCCTGTCCAGTCGGCTCCATGCAATTTATGCATGCACCATATACATGTTTGACGGCGTTGCCCCCAGACAGACATTTCCCCTTCCTGACTCGAGAGCGGCGTGATACGATCTTCCAAAATAAAGTTTGCAATGTACTCACTCCAAAGGCACTTTAATGGCTACCGGACCACTCCAGGGAAGTGGCCCCACCTCAAATGTTCTAAGCAGCTGGGTGAGGACGTTCTTGTTGAGTCTCATTGATAGCCAGCTGAAGAAAGAGCACTTGTGGAGGGTGGGGGGACTTGGCGGCCCATTGAATAGACCGGAGCACTATAACTGGGCTTTCAGATCTCTGATGCTGTTGGAGTAGGGGCAGAGAGCGGATGCTGGTCAATGCACATACTCAGGAGTTGTACACATGCTCTATACTTATTCATCAAATATACCTATTTCGGCACTGGCACACTTGCGTTGATGCTTCAGAAAATGGTTAAGAGGCTGTGCTGCTGTTGTGCTGTGACGTGATGGCGCTGGAAGTTGAGCGTGTTATGTAACTACAGTAAAGGCAGAATCCAGGGAGAGATAAAGCAGCAGTTTGCCTAATGCCTCACAGAGATATCATGTTTGAGTATGCACTACAACAGAGAGGGAGGCCAGCTTTCGCTAGTTTCCACGAGGCAGAATTGGGGACAAATCTCGTTCAGAGCCTCACCACCCGCTCCTCCTGCCCTCCCTCCCCCTTATTGCTTGGAAACTGCAGCACACCATGTTGAGTTTGCTGATTTGATTTCATTTTTTGTTACTGCTTTAAAACGGAGAGGGGGGGTCCATGGGCTGTCTGTATGTGGCTTGCTTGGTACACGTGTGGGTTGGTTGGAAAGTAATGGAAAAGATAAAGTCATTTATTTCAAATCATTCTATTTATTTAACAGTATTTCATATGATTTATACAATGGATTTAATCAGTGAAGGAGAAGTATAGTTTGAAACTCATCTGTATGCTTCTGGTGTTGCAAAGGGGGAAAATCTGTTAGCCCAGACTCTGTAGAAGTTGTCCAAGAGTGGATTTGGCTTTTTGAAGGGACTTTTTTTGGACCATAAAAGAGAATGATTACAAGCCAAATTCCCTTGTCTCTCTCATTTATTTACATGGTTAATGTGTTTAGTTTTCTGGAGAAAGGGGACATATTGTCAGAATTAGAGAACCCGAAGCCGTGATTAAGAACTCAATTCCTCACACAAATTGGTTCCTGCCAAAACAATTCATCATCGCAAATTATGAGGGACTCTATGCCATCCACCCTACCTGGCCGCGGCCATCTTGACACATCCATCAAGGCCCAGCTCAAGACAGTGATTAATAGGCCAATCAGGGCACACCAGCACCTATCAAACCCTTAACTGATAGATAGCCAAGATAGATTTACCATTTCACCAAGCCTCGGATAAACTAATGCAGAAATAATATGCATTGTTGCCCAGTCCAAACTGTCCAGTACATGCAGGCTGGACGCCACTGGAGGCTAGCAGTCCTGGTCTGCTCAGACTTGAGATGATGATGCGTACAGCGACAACCATGACAAGCAAGACAAGAGAGTCGATATGGAGGCAGATGGAGAGAGAAGACGGTGGATGCAAGGGCAGCCACACACACACACACACACACACACACACACACACACACACACACACACACACACACACACACACACACACACAGGTACCGTGAGGGCTGCCCAGGCGGTGCTGTGTACTTTGGGCATTTTAATATTTGCTGTGGCTGTTTTAATGCCATAGTTGCTCTAATCAGACTGAGTGTCATTACACCCAAGGCCATTCCTTCAAGATGAACAAACATTAGGCTACATCAGATATTCCTTTTTTTATAAATGATGAAGGCTCCTGTTCACAGTCTTCCTGTCACAGTTGAGCACACACAACAGTGATGTGCTTTGTGAATCATAACCTGGATGTGATGTGAATGTTGCTAATGACAAGCATGGCTCACTGTGCAGGAGCACACACATACAAGCAACACGACGCCTTGAAGAAATACCTAGTGAAATATACACCAAAGAGGAGCTCGTATGTATCTTCCACCAAAACTACTGTTTTTCCAAGATGTTTTTGTGTGAGGCAGGAAGATTAACAGTAATGTGAGATGACTGATGTTCTCTCTCCAAGCTAGAGACAGTTAAGAGAAGAGACTTTTCATGTCAGTGCAAAACAGATATTTACTGACATACCGAGCTGTAGAGAAAAAGCAGAACACACAAAGAATAATGAAAATGTGCCGCACACTGAGAATGACAACAATCTAGCGGTAAAGAAAAATGAAAATCCTGAGGAACACGACAGTGAAATGCAATAACGGTACGTGGCGAAGCCTCCCACATAGTCTCTGAGGTGCAATATCAGTTGCCTCATATGAGAGATAGCCTTCCTCCACATGCTTTTTTTTCTCTAAATAAAACAGAATTAGATTTAGGGGGACGTGGGATTTGTTTTGATGTTGCGGCGGTTTATGACTACTTGACTGCTGCATACTCACCTGAAGCCCCAAATAAGGGTCTGTATCCCGCTAAACACATCAAATCTGCATGGCGGCCGACGTGGAGAGTCATTACTTCCAAGAGCTCCATTCAGAGGCCCCTCCTGGAGTGGTATTACCGAGCGGCAACACACAATGCTGCTCTAAACACCATACATTAAACACCGTGGATGAGGCGGGACCCCGACTGCGATGAAACCATCTCAATTTGCAGTTAAGATCAAGGCTCAAATTAGGAGGATGGAAGGGTGGGGATACACTGAGAATGGAGTTGTGTCTGGTGCTGTGTCAGAGGGAGTGAGAGAAAGAGAGAGAGAGAGAGAGAGAGAGAGAGAGAGAGAGAGAGAAATAACAGAATTGATGTCAAAAATGGAGAAAATTGAGGGATCAGAGAGGGTGGGGGAAACAAAAGACCAAAAAGAAGCAGGAAGAGAGAGAGTGAGAGCAATGGAGACAGATATGGAGAGAGAGAGTGATGAAGAGAGAGAGTGACAGAGAGAAAGATAGAGAGAGGGATGGAGCTAGGGCAGGGGTGGGCAAACTTTTTGGCTCAAGGGCCACACTAGGTTTTGAAAATTGGCCTGCGGGCCGCACAACAACCCCCCCCCCCCCCCCCCCCCACGACACACACATAAAAAATACATTTTTTATAGCCTATAATTTACTATGAAAAGTATTTCTTTGGAAATATTAATGGCTTAAAAATACTGCTAATTTTATGCTGTTTAACAAATGTATAAATTGTGCACTGTCGCTTTAAGACAGTCGCTTTAATTCATGTTTATTTCTCAATGATCTTCTGCCTGCTACGGTATGGCCCTCTCACACTTTTTAAATGGTCAATAGTGGGAACTACTGGTGCCTTCATGATTTCCTTTTAAAAGTTTCTTATAAGAAGGAGATATCAATTATCAACAATGACAAGCCAGCTGGAACCTGCGGCTCTGATCTGATCTCGAGTGCAGATGCGTTCCCAATTAAATGGATCGCATGTTCACGTTAGATCTGCTGCAAAGGAGATACCTAAGAGTTAACTTAGTTTAACATGATGTTATCTCTATTTAACATGATGTTTTGACATTGACATTGTAAACGTTCTCTAAGGAGAGTGAAAAGCAGTTTGCAGTAAAGCTAACCAACGTCGTCTCTATCGCAGGAAAAAAATAGCGAGCAGCCTGATAACCAAATGAAATGCTCAGCGGGCCGGATGAAAGTGCGTGGCGGGCCGGATCTGGCCCGCGGGCCGCAGTTTGCCCACCCCTGAGCTAGGGCAATAGAGTGAGCAGGCTGAGAGGGGATGAAGAGAGTGAGTGACAGAGAGAGAGATGGAGAGAGGGATGAAGAGAGTGTGTGAGAGAGAGATGGAGAGAGGGATGGAGAGAGTGCGTAAGAGAGAGAGAAAGATGGAGAGAGGGATGGAGAGAGTGCATGCGATAGAGATGGAGAGAGGAATGGAGAGAGTGCGTGAGAGAGAGAGAGATGGAGAGAGGGATGAAGAGACTGCGTGAGTCTGAGGAGGAGGAGAGCGGCCTCACCAGCGAGGCTTTAGTTTAGAGTTTCCCCAGCACAGCACAGACTGCACAGTGTGAGCCATGTCCGTCTCTGTCTAAACAACCCTCATCACCCTCAAGCAGGAGCCAGAGATAATGGCTAAATGGCCAGAGCAGAGAGAGAGAGAGAGAGAGAGAGAGAGAGAGAAGAGAGAGAGAGAGAGAGATGGAGAGAGAGAGAGAGAGAGATGGCCTGTGGAGCCTCTCCAAGCCAGAAATGATTACGGGAATTCAGAATGTACAAACACGCTCTGGCTCGCCTGCGAGAAAACATGGCAATGGAAGGGAAAATGCATGAACGCTCACACATGCACACACACACAGACACCCCCCCCCCAACCCCTCTAAAAAGGGAAAATAGACATATTCACACACACACACACACACACACTCACACTCACACTCACAGAGACACATGTATGCTCATACCCAACACAGAGCCACAGAGTCTTGCCAATTTGGATGCATCAGATGTCACCCGATTAGCAGGTCCCGCCAACGCTCGAACTAAAAGCGCTATTGACCAGCCCACACAATGGTTGGGCTGGGCAGAGCTGGGGTCTCAGTGGCCAGAGTAGAACAGGAGGGACATCTGTTGTGAGCCCGCATGGTTTGAGGGGAAAACCATCCCCACAACCAAACCAAACACGATGCCTGGACGAATCCATCGAGGAGGCCATTAACATTCAGACGGTGCGTTTTTCGGATGCCTTCCCTGTCACCTTCACAGACCTAACATGTGGCGAGGGAGGCTCTTTATTTTCAAGCCGAGTGATTAAGCTTCACAGCTACAGATTTGACCATAATACCAGCACACACCCAGGCTTCCAACTTTCAAAGGAAAAAGAGTCTATATCATCTGTCTCCATCTGCTAGCTTCTCAGAAGTCTGTCTGTGGTGTTGGTGCAAGCCTTCTGCTTTGGCACCGACATAGTTAGCAGGAAAACAGTCAAACTTTTACAGCTTATCTTCACAAGATGTGTGATTCATTTCAGTGAATCACTGGTGGACCAACTGAAATGAATTCACATTTTTTCATGAAATACTAAAGGGAGAATTGAACAGATGCTTAAATATATAGACAACAACAGTAGTAAAATCAACAACCACAGAAAAAAAAATCAGTCAGAGATTAGCAATGATACTGTACAAAGAAAAATGATACATATTCACATTTGTTCACCACACCTGTGCTTGCTTCACATTTCAGGTAAGTCAAGTTAAGCATCAGAACACAGGTGCAGACAGTTGCTGCAGGTTGAGGAGCAACGTACAGTATTGAACAAAGAGTTTAATCTGCATTTTGTTTTTGGCTATAATCCAATTGATGGTGCATAAGCGCCAGAAAAACTGAATAAATGACACACAAGAATGTACTTGAAAATGTGAGAGAAAAAAAATCAAGAAAAACTAAAAGATCCACTTGTGAAATGAACTGTCTGACAGACTTCAAATACATCACAGTGAAAAATGCTTCAGGTGACCCCTATCCTCAGTGCAAACGGACAGGAGCAACCCCGCACTTACCCGAGTATGCCCAGTAGGGCTCTCCAGCCGCCCGGCGACCCCTGGGCCCCGCCGCACTCCCCTGATGCCCCAGCCATGGAGATAGAGCTGCCGAGGGGAGAAAAACACACAGGTCAGGCGATCTGTGTAAACACGCATGTATGACACTTGCATACATACAGTGCAGTAGGATTTGTTTTCATGACAAACTGGCATGTTCACAGAAATTCACACAAATGTCACAGGAACGTTGGAAAATGAAAGTTCCAATGAATATCTGGATTTATTCAGAGCCTTGTAGATAGGGCTCTGGGTTTACTGAATTCAACATGGAATTTTAGAACATTGAATTATTGTGGAATAACTGTTCAAAAACTAACACCATTTCCTGTGCATGCATGAACATACACTTGAATTTCCCCTGGGGATCAATAAAGTATCTATCTATCTATCTAAAAGAAAACCTCAATGAAAATATCCATTTAAAAAAGGTTTTAGCCTGTAGAACCTCTGTTTGTGGAGGTGTGCCCAGCAAAACCCCATAATACAAACAAAATGAGAAGATGTCCAGACTGAGTTATCACTGAGCTGAGCTGACCAGAGTGCTGCTGTGGATGGGGGCTGGGGCATGCTCAGTGTTTTGTCTACTGGGGTAATCAGGAGCAATGATGGTTGTTTCCAATACAGTTCTCCAGACAGGACATTTCAGGAGCCATCACTCAAGGTTCGTTATGAGGCACCAATCTCCGTCTCTCAATTTAGCTCCGTGAAGGCGATTTTTGAAGTAAATGTTATTCTCTTCATTTGATGGGACACAATGAGAAGAGACAGTGTATAAATAAAACAGGGAATTGGGGGGGAAGGAGCGACGCCGACACAGAAGCAAAGGAGCGTCAATCAACGCTCGCTAGTAACAAATGGGTTCGCCCATCCCGCGAGAGACAGGGCGAGAGAGAGAGAGAGAGAGACAGAGAAAGAGAGAGAGAGAGAGAGGGAGAGATGGAGACAGTGAGAGAGAGAGACAGAGAAAGAGAGAGACAGGGAGAGAGAGAGGGAAAGAGTGAAAGACAGAGAGAGGGAGAGAGAGACAGAGAGAGAGAGAGAGAAAGAGAGCATAGCCAAGACTCTGTCTCCTTGCCACTCCACTCCAGATAACGGTGGGAAATTAATTTGAACTTTCTTCAAAGCCTAGGGGGAGTTTGTTCCTTCATTTCTTCAGTTTTTTTTGTCTCCTTCTTTTGTGCGGAGCTTCCCCCATCTTGAGGTAGTCATGCTGGGGCTAGGGGACACAGAAATGAGATGCTTGCACAAACACATTTTCCCATCCTCTGCTCAGCAATTACCAGGCGTTGCATCATCACGCATGGGATTAATTAGGCGCGACTGCACTGCACAGTCGATTCATTCGAGCTCCGCGATTAAGAACGCACCCATTTGTTTGCCTCCCGTCCAGAGTCATTAACACTGAAAGGTTTAAAGGACAGCACTGCAGCGGCCATCGACACAGCGTCATTGAAATGAGAATAATAATTATCAGACATTTAGGTAATGCCAATGACCAGCTCCGAGGTCAGTGGCAATTTATCTGTCGGTCAAGAGTGAGTCAAAATAATAAGCTTGTGTGACCGGAGTGAGCAATCTGCTTTAATTCACTTTCATTTCGCCAGGGCCTAATCTTAGTTAAGGGACTTGATGAAAAGCAGATTCAGTAATCATATACAAATCAGTGACACAGAAGAAGAGCAAATTACTACTGGCATTCATCTATGCATACCCCCCCACACAGACACAAATATACACACACATATACACACATGCACATTGCACACACAGGCAGAAACATATGCAAAATAGACAAGTGAATACTACTCAGGCTGACATATGAATATGATTTAATACAATCACATATAGCAACATAAATGGCAAACTTTTAATGAAAAAAACCCACATAGACTGTCTGGAACCTTCCGCTCTGTGAGCGGGGCTGTTTGGTGGTTTTATATCAAATAAAGTGCACCGCTATCTCCGACAGTGATTGAGAGAGAGAGAAAAAAAGGACAGAGAGAGAGAGAGAGAGATTGGGGAAAAGAATGAGAGAGATTGATACAGTGAGTGACAGAGAGGAAAGAGGGAGAAAGAGAGGGACAGAGAGGGAGAGATGGAAAGAGAGAGCGAATAGGAGACTGAGGGGCTTTAGATGGATTCTAACAGACAGGTTGAGTGACTGAAAGAATCCTGTTACTTTGATGAAAGTGGGCAGCAGACAGCAGCATGGTAATGGTCTACACCTCCCCCCCCCTTCCACCCCCCACTGCTGCCCTCCCTCTGGTCAGGAGATTAGGTGAGATTCAGCAAAGCCACACCGAGCCGCACAGCACAAAGGCTCAGACGACTCTACCTGCGGACACGGATCACACAACACAACGCCGCGCAAAAAGCCGGACGCCAACAGAACAGAAGCGGGCGGTGCATTTTCAGCTACACGGGGCTTTGTGCTGGTATTCAGTAAAGCACACTAGGCACTGGCTCTCTGTGAGAATAAACAGAGAGAATCACAGAAACGCCAGCCAGGCCCCTAACTGCAGCTTGGCCAAATAAAAACAGCCCTTTCCACTCAAACCTCCCGGATCAAAACGCGATCCACTATCCACCTTCTTCTCTATGCATCCAGCAACACTCACAAACAAGCATCATCGCCACCGGAGGCCTCAGAATAGCACCTTTCAAACTACCAGGGGAGGTCACGTCTTTAATTAAGTAAGAGGTCTCCATGGCACCCACATCCACACAAACAGCCCTCAATCACCTGATAGTCAAACACACCACTGACAGCACTGCACACATTCACACTTTCCACACACACACACACACACACACACATGCACCGCACTCACAAACACACACACAAACACACACACACACTCGACTGCACGCACGCACACACTTTACACACACACACGCACACACACACACAAAACATGCTAACCCAAAGTGAGAGAGACTGTAAGCGGTATGGCTGCACAATTTCGGGAAAATATCTATTTAATGCGATTTGCATTATGATTTTCGAATGTCAATGAATTGATTCAGTTCAATATTACAGATGTCTCTAAAATTTGGTGAGCACGCCCGGTGCACAAGAAGCACAGCGCCCCCGACCAACTGTGAAGCTCACCTATCAGAATTTCTGTACCCCTCACGCACTACGCACACCCTCCAACCAGAAGTGACATAGTCAAGGAGGATGCAATTAGTATAAAATGTTTGTCTGTATGTATGTATGTGTACGTGTGTGTGTGTGTGTGTGTGTGTGTGTGTGTGTGTGTGTGTGTGTGTGTGTGTGTGTGTGTGTGTGTGTGTGTGTGTGTGTCTGTCTGTGTGTGAACATAGGATAAATATTTCACATGTAAACACACTCTTCACACCTGACCATGACCTTGTGTTGTGTTATAAAGCGTGAGGTTTGTGTGGAGGGAATGGCGGTCCGTCGGCAGGGCCAAAGGGCTCAGCTCACTCATGCACACACACACACCCATCCATCACTCATCCTTTTTATGAGCCCGCTGCGCTCTCCCCTCTCCCCACACCCTTTTTCGCACGGGAGGCACTAAATACGCTGCACAAACATCCCCAAATAGCGAGGCAGACATTTACACGGCATTGGAGAGCACACCGTTCGAAAGGGCATTCACTGCATTTGCAGACATTCGATCCGAAAAGGTCAGGGAGCCTGGCGTTGGGCTTTGTGTATGGTACAGGACACAGAGGATGCTGTTGCGCTCCGAGCATGCGACTTTTTGATTTGACAGTGTTGCCGAGATATAGATTAGTTACAAACAAAAAATGCCAAAATCTGATTTCCTGTACATCAGAATAAGTCTCTCTAGCAGTAAACAAAATAGGCAGTCTGAATGTTTTGCAGTGATACCGCATCCAGGTCAAACGGAGAGGACACAGCAAACGTAAAGTGAGCTCTTACACAACCTGCTTTCAGAGGACAGCCTATATATCGCAGCAAATTGACCTAACTCGAAAAATAAGTCTCTTGACCAAAACAAAGTGTTCTGCGGGCACTTGAAGTTCTCTTCACTCTCCCTTCCATCTCCTGGACTGTAATGCAACGTTCAGGAAAGCAAGCGAGGCTGGAGCCGACCTGCTTTCTGTACCTGCTGGGCTACATTAGTCTCCTCTGTCGCCAGGATACGAACGATTGCGTACAGCAGCTCTGACAGCTCACAGGTACCTGCCACTCCACACAGTGACACCCGCTGTCAGCTAGCTGGACGGGATGGAGTGGAGAGTTGTCTCCTGCGGCCGCACCCCTCTGCTTGATAAACCCCGCAGCTCTTAGAGAGAGTCAAGGGGAGATGTGCTCAGATGGCTGTCCCTTCTTCACTACTCTGAATACTGTTGTCTTGAGTATCGAATACCTGGGAGGATACATTAATATATGGAGACCAAGTGAAACCAATCCTGTCCAGTGTGGTAAACTAACCTCTATCCAATTGATATGGGTATACACGTATGCAATGCATTGGCAATTCTCCCACTGTCTTCCCTACATTAAACAGGGAGCTAAAGATATGTGCCACATATCCTTCCAGAACAGCTGCCACCTTAAGCAAATGAGGTGTTGTTGGCATTAAATCCTGCTCACTGAATAATTTATCAACAAGGTATGGTATGTGAGGAGGGTAAAATGGGTTTGTTTATGGGAGATTATGTTGTGGATCAAAATCTGCAGTCAACAGTCAAACCTTTTTTTGTTTAGTTGCAGGCAATCCTATGTACAAACAATACTATTAAGATTGGATCACTGTAAGAGAGGCCCACCTTGCTGGTGTATGTGTGTGTGTGTGTGTGTGTGTGTGTGTGTGTGTGTGTGTGTGTGTGTGTTAGGATGACCTTCTGCTGACCTCTCATATCTTCCAATCAGTCAAACAGCAAACAGATAAGACCAGGATGGCTTTTAAGTCTGACATGAGAGAGTCACAAGACAACACGTGCCTTTTGAAAAAATGATTCAGGCATCTGTGAGCGTGAGAGAGAGAGAGAGAGAGAGAGAGAGAGAAAACAAATTACGCTGAACTAAGCCATGATGCTCAGCTCTATTTGAATCTGCTTACTGCGACTGCTCTACTGTTTGCATGCAGAAACGCTGATAAGTTAGAAATGCAGTAATCAGATTAGAGTAGGTCGATGCATCATGCTAGACAATGTTTTTATAAAAGTCACTCTGTGTAGGAGATAAGTCTTACTTACTGATGTTTACTTTAAGTATGTATAAGTATATTTCTTGAATTTCCCCATGGGGATCAATAAAGTATCTATCTATCTATCTATCTATCCAATGTCATGGCAATACAGATTATTAACTGGTTATTTATTTGTTTAATTATTTATTTATGTATCTATTTATTTGTTTATTTATGTATTCATTTTTTGATAGGGACAGTGTAATTTAAAACAGTTCAAATATGAAGCATGAAACTGATGAGAGTTTAAAACTTTTTGTTCATATTACAATTCCCTTCATATTAATTTGTAGTCTAACTATTTTCCCTATTATATTCCTATAGTAGATAATATTCCTGAAATATATCTAACAGTAAACACTGAGACAACCTAAAAATGGTTAACGCACAGCCAGTCTGACTCTGTACAATATATATACAGTACCCTTGTCCGGGGCGAGTCCCTCAGCTTACAACACAATTGCTCTGAACCCTCCACAGTATGAAACCCAGATTCATTGTGTGCTCCGAACACTAACATCCTGGCTTTATCCTGTATTTATGGAAATAGTGATGACCCATTGTTTCATTGTCTGCTGAGAGATCTAACCTATTTTAGAGGGCCCCTACTGAAAGACTTCCTGAGGGAAAGTCAATGCTGAATGAGGCGCAGCAGCACTCTATTTAAGCTCCGCACAGGATCCATCGCCTTCCTGTCCCGTCCGAAAGCCACTCGCGCCCTGGCAGTCGCTCGCGTCTGAGCACGTACGTATGTCTTATTACACATATACATTACAACTCGACAATTAGGACGGCCCCTCGAAGCGACTCGCCAGGACTCATCGCCATAAAGTATACTTAAGCAAATCCACTCAGCAGACTGACGAAGCTTAATGATCTACCAACACACTGATTAAGTCAATCAAGGGCTTAGGTAAACCATTTTAAAAGAATTAATCAAATGTTGGGAGTTGGATTAAAGAGCACACAGTGCTTTGGGCAGCTGGTCTCCATTAAGGCCAGCCGCTAAACAATAAAGAAAAAATATGTTCTATGTATTTTAGGATTTAATCTTTAAAATGTAAAGTAAAAAAGCAGACATATCTGATGTTTGTTTTTATAGTGCAGCTGAATCAAATGGATAAATGAAAGCAGTGTTTGTAACAAATTCTGTGATTCAAAACAAACATGCCAATTGAGTAAGACAATGAAAATTATACAGTACTGATAGCATTTCATGCGCGAAGCTATCATCTAACAATGAATTTAAGGCTGTATGAAATTTGAACTCCCTTTCTCATTTACCATGGAAAGACACACAGAGGGAATAATGACAGAGAGTGAAGGAGAGAGTGAAACAGAGAGAGAGAGAGAAAGAGAGGGAGAGAGAGAGAGAAGAGCTTTAAGTTTTTCTTGCACGCATGAGTAGGGATGTGTCTTTGATAGTCCTGAAAGGGGAGTGAGGCTGAAGATGATACGAGCACTTGAAGCAAAGAGCCTCACAACGCTCCACCACCCCACAATCAGCCTGCCCATCAATCATCGCAGCTTAAGATAATATCCCTCCATCTTAAAATAACACAGCTCCACTCAATAATGGATGCGCAAGTCACAATGAGTCGTCGGTTAATTAAGGTGATTATGATCTGAGCACAAGCTTCATTCTGATGGCCTTAATGCCACAACAACTGTCAAGGACTATGCGCCATGAAGTGAAAACTATTTCGCTATTCTTTCAGTCTCAAAGGCATGTTATAGCAGCCGTAGAAACTCCAGTAGTATGGTTACTTTGGCAGTGAGGAACAGAAAGTGCATACACAAGGCTCTGATTATTAATGGGAATAGGCAATAGGGTTCTTTAAACTGGGTGTATTAGTTAAGGATCTTGTTAGTGACAGTTCATAGAGTGTTCATTGGCCAGTGGAGTGTGGCAATAATGTGGCCCATCACTGCTGATCACAACTACTCCCTAATAGTATCCCATTTCCCATTTCCCATTTCCCAGCACTTGCTGATTACTTTAGACTTACTACATTGCAGTTCCCCAGGCCTCAAGCTTCACATAAACAGGGCCATGTCACTATTAATGATTATACACATGATATCGCATTAACAAGGTTTATTCCTATTGGTTACCTCCTACTCCTATACATTTCTACCTATGTTAACTTTACACTATACCTTAGGAAGGAAGGGTTATTTAATTCTCTGGCATGAAGGTGAGATATTAAGGGGAGTGGCTGGGGAGTTGCTGCCTGCTGCAGCCATAACTCTGACATCAGTAATGGCCACCTTTAACCACAATAAATGCCTGCTATAAATAAAATCATCGTAGCGTTTCATGTCCGACCCTCAAAGCTTCAACACACCCTCTTTCAGTCTCATGTGTTTCAACAACAACACACACACACACACACACACACACACACACACAAATGTTCAAAAAACCTATTGTGGTGAAGACAAAAACAGCATTTATAATCAATATGCAACATTTATCCAAGCAATCATCCTATTCACAGTACTATTTGTTGGAAGGAAGAGATCCTTTGTGATGGGGATGGGCAGGATTTAGTTATTGAATGTATTGTGTTCCTCGCAAGAGTAAATAATAATTTATCACAAAGCCAAATGCAATCAGGGAAGTTCCTCCTTTCAAGCTTGCTTACAGCGAATGAGGCTGTGGGAAAACTAACAGAGAAAGAGAGAGAGAGAGAGAGAGAGAGAGAGACTAGCTCTCTATAATTGGTCCCCTGAAAATGAGGACATATGCATTTACTTCCTTCCGCTCAGAAATAAAGACACGCAAGGCTTCTCTTCTTAGAGGCTTTTCGTTCGGGGCGGGCGTCTAAGTGCCTTCAATAGAACATTTGCTGAGAGGTTTAAAGGCACTTCAACGGCTTGCTTGTATGAGGGGATCTCTTGGGTCTAATCCGTCAGATTTGGAACACTTAGACCAGTGTAATGCTAATTCAGAAGGGTACTCTCCAAATAAAACAAAACGTCATTCATGTAGAAAAGACAAACGGATTGGAATTAAGAGCTCTAAACAGAGTGCATTACAGTGCACATGAGCACCACTGAGACTAATGGCACTGCGCCAACCGCTGTGCCCAGTCTCATCTCCATTGGTCAGAAGACAAGCACAACACAGGGCAAAAAAGCTCAAACAGAACCAAATATTGATTACGTGTATGAAACAATAAGTGCTGTATGAAGAATCATAACAAGTTTTTGTTTGTAGGACCACTATTGCCACACTTGCAATATGCACTGCGACACAGTGAAACACATATTTGTATTCACTGAGTAGCATCATAAAGTGTTAGCAACTTCCATCATAACTTGCACAGAATACAGGATTAAAAAAGCTTATCCAAAGCATCAGATAACAAAGTTTATCGGTGTTGTTCTTAACACAGGTTTCACTAATCACTAATATCCAACTGCATTTGCTTATATGCAGTGGGCTCTTGAGTCAATAATGGTCCAGTAATTAACCCAGGTCTCACAATAATGAGATTTTCTGTTGGGCAGGTTATTGAACATGTGTCTGGGTGCTGCGTGACAGGAAACACGCTACAGTGGTTACAGCAAAAGAGATATGAGTACACACACACCTCTGAGGACTCCCTTTAAGTAAGCATAAGCTGTGGTGCACTGGTCCTCAAGTGTTCCCAGATAAGAGAAGTCTATTGTTATGGTTATGGTTATGGATTTAGCAGACGCCTTTGTCCAAAGCGACACTGCATTGACTGCACCTCAATAAAATGGCTAGTTTGAAACGTGTAATGAGTGAAACGTGAGTGACGTGATATACCCGTTATCATCTTTCTATTCTTCCTCCACATGTTGGAACACGGCAGCCACAAATGAAGAGCTGTTCGCGTGTGGCGCGTCGTGATCCTGTGAGCTCAATAAGACACTGCCTTGGCTGAGACTCTCTCCTATGTCATCAGAATTTCTAAAAAATATATATTTAAAAAAAAAAACACGGACGGACCCACATATGGCCGCTGCTGCGGGCAGGACACAGAGCCTGGGCACCGGGCAGATTATGCGGTGGCCCACTGCGTGGACAAAATGCACTTTCCACATTTCCTGCCTGGTCTCCTGGTGCTAACAAGCTGCTGGGGTGGCAGATTTCTGAGCTTCCAAGGTGATCACCTCAATAGAGAGGTTGTCTGCTCTGTGACTCATGCAAGCATACGTAACAAAACCAACAGCTAATCCTGATCAACCATGTCCAGCGCCAGATTCCACACAAATACGAGTCTCTCTCTCTCTCTCTCTCTCTGTCTCTCTCTCTCTCTCTCTCTCTCTAAGGTGACTGGAAAAATCCAATGACAAAGCATGGCAGACTTGGACAGACTGAAGAGTTTTAGGGCAGGGGTGTTTAATTTTTAAAGTGATTCACAGGAGCGAATATTTTCTGTTAGGTTTCAGTGGTGGTTCCCTAGGTGTCTGAGAAGGTGGTAGAGAAAGAATAACCTTTTCTCCTTCTTTATTGTGGGAATAATGTAAATGCATGTTATGTGAATAATTTTTGTTATATACCACTAATTTGTGTTGAAGGGCGTTTGATTTTATCATCACCACATTTAAAAACCTGGCCAATATGCCCTGTGTAAAACTGAACTGTAAAAATAAGTTACTTTACTCTGCATAATTCTGGGATGTTACATAAACACAATTTGAACACTCTATGACACGTGAAAGGATGCTTACAGTAGCTTGCATGACTCTAACATTACAGTATTCCCCCAAAGTGTACAATCTTTACATAAAGCCCACAGGTGTTAAATTAGGGAAACTCATGATTCATATGAGCATGCCCTGAGCTATGGCAGCCAGCTAAGTGGAATCAGGCTCTGATCATTGGAATCTAATTAAGAAGTCCCGCCAAGAACAGAGAGCTGTGGGCCACCTTCCATAGACCAGACGTGCTCTACTGGCAAAAGATGTCGAAACCCTCTCCACTGGTTAAACTCGCTCTCTCTCTGTCAGCTCGTCTCTCTCTTCCTCTCTCTCTCAGCAAAAGAAAACTCAACATACCCCAATGACTCAAGCATAGCAGAGGAGAAAATGGCAGCCTGATCTACAATCTAAAATATGGATTTGGATCAATGCATTCCATTACTTTTAATGCTTCCATGTTATTGATTTTCTCTCTGGCTGCAATTAAATGATTTACTGCCTCTTGTATTCAGGAGATGATCCTGGAGATGTCCAGAGAAGAAAGGAGGAGAGAGAGCGAGGGATCCCTTTCTGATTTCATTACAGCTCTGTCCTCTCACTCACTCGCTCGCCGGCGAGAGCAGACCTCATTAGGAACGACTGGAAAGTCCAGCGGAGAGCACGAAGGACAGTAAAGCATTAAAATCATAACAAAGACGGACGCGGGGCCCTTGATGCATTCCGTGTCGACCCTCTCTTTCTCATCACCTGTCAGGTTGAAGGTTGCTGTCCCATTCCGCAGAACACTCCGCACCGCACCACACCACACGGCCCCCTCTGGCAGTCAGCGGGCGAGCGCATAGCCCTGTGGTCATTATTAGATCTGTGCGGCGTGAGCATGAGCATGTGCAGGTGTGTTCACACACACACACACACACACACACACACACACACACACACACACACACACACACACACACACAAGTCCCACTTACTCAGACAGCACAGCACTTGAACAAATAGCCATGCTCAAACACACACACACACACACACACACACACACACACACACACACACACACACACACACACACACAAGCATAAAATCACACAGTCCTGTATTTTTGCCATATAATTGTGGTTGGTATTGTATGTGAATGATTAGTGATGCAAATACAAGAGAATAAATGATGAGGCAATAAACAGAGACAAAAATATGCAGGATGAGGAATAAACCTTTTTTCCTCTCAGCAGGCAAGTTATCATGCATATAAACACATTTAAAACTGTCAGTTAGATCATAGAGGAGATACTGAGAAAGCAGTTCTGCTAATGTGTTATATAGTTTCTTTTCATAGGAAATTTTCCCTTTAGAAAGCTAATACATAGGCTTACAACAATACTGTTACTTCCACTACTAGTAGTACTACAACTATTTCATTCCAATTCCAATTTCCTGTATATGGCTTTAAACGAAAAAGATATCATTTCAACATGCTCACTTTGTGGCAGAAAATATATCCAATGGATATTTAATTCAATTTGACATTCACTAATACTGTATAACTTGCTTTAATAATATCAGTAACCTTTTACAGTAAATTAGAAAGGCATGGAAAATGGATATTGTCCAACTTGTTGAAAATGTTGTCAGATCATGTCACTTCCTGACAGTAACTGCTCCCTGTGCTATCACTGCTAAGAAGCAAATTAAATGAGAGTGACACAGTCATCGGGACATAGAGTAAAACTGTTATATCTAATACAGGATATTTACAACACTAGCTGAGCTTAACAGATGAAAAATCAGTGTCACTTATTTCAAATTTGATTTCAGTTGTAAAGCTGATATTAGTGAGGGCTTTCTGTGCTTGCATTCAATGCCACCATTGTGAGAGTCTGGTTGAATGGGACAACATGGTCTGCCGTTCTCATTAAATTCTACACACACACACACACACACACACACACACACACACACACACACACACACACACACAACACACACACACACACACACATACAAAATAAGTCAGAACACATAAACACACAAACACATACATGCATTGCATACACATTTACCACATTTGTCACATCATTGCAACAGTTATGGAAAGGAGGAAAGGAGGATGGTTTAAAAAGCAAACACACACACACACACACACGCACATGCACACGCACACACACACACACGCACGCACACGCACACGCACACGCACACGCACACGCACACACACACACACACACACACGCACACACACACACACACACACTCACACAGACACATACAATGAAGCTGACACTGAAACACAAAATTCCATAAACAAAGAGACTTATATAATAGGGAAATCCCAACCCTTCCTAAACCAAATAATCCAGCATGCCTTCAACTCTGGAGCTTTGATAAAACAATGGGAACATATTCTAAAGCAGCACAGATTACCATCGCCACAGTACTGCTCGGCCAAGAGTCCAGCCTTGGCAAAACAGTCTGGAGTCCCAAGACCTATCATCATTTATGAAGGCCTGGGCCAAACATCACACATCCGGGTTTATTCACATGCTCCCACTGCCACCACCGCTCCCCTCTCTCCTTTCCAGCCTTAGCAGTGGTGAATCATATAGAAATCAAGTAGAGCAAACAGACCCAGTGAAAAGGGAAAGGGGGAGAGTGACACTTTTCTCACAGCACACACTAATTCCCACTCCCATTCCCATCATCAGTACCATAAAAGCACCTGATGATACAGAGAGTGAAAACCCCCATCGGCTGCTACTGACTGAGATTACTTTTACACCATCCATTTCAAAGGACTAAAATGAACCTTTGACAAAGACTGAGAATGCATTCAACCCTATCCTATTTCAATCTACATGATCTGACAGAAAGTTAAAGAATATGAAAAGAGGACAACAACTGTCTGAGATGCACATCTATTCAGCTGACAGAATCCAAGTAAAACAGGAGTAGGATGCATAAACTTGATTGACAGCCACTGTCAGTGCCTTAAGCCATCATCTTGTAAGAGGGGCATGACTAGAAGCACATATTAACTATATTAAAGATTTTAAAAGCCTGAGGGAAGGTAGACCAAAAGGGTACAGTTATCTAAGCAACAAGAATCCTCTGATGAACATACTGCTGCTGCCAAAGGAACACCAAACTGATCATACACAGGGATGGATTACTGCACGGGGATTACTGCACGGGCCTAACGGGCCCAGGCCCAGGGGCCCAAGGGGTCAGGGGGCCCTGAAGCCCAAGCCTTTGCATGGAATCATTGCCTCAATATCCACAAATCAGGATGTAGGCTATGAATCTGATTGAATTTAGTATTGTCCATCCCCAAAATGCACCAGAATACAGGAAATCACATCAAACAAATTACAAATCACACATATACGACAATAAGTGGGGGGCCCCCTACATCTGGGCCCAGGGGCTTGAAAGTTCATAATCCGATTGTTGTCCTGATTGTTGCATGGCTATTCATAACCTTGTATCATCTGCTACTGCTACAAAGTTTAAATGAACCAGGTCATCTAAAGGATATATGGAGAATCCTCACACAGATGCCTATCATTACAGTAAAGTCAGCCATGCATCCTTTTTTTCCCTCCAAAGTGAATCGAATTAATTTAAACCTCCATTCAGATATATGTAAAATTACAGGAATAGCCTATACTTCCCCCAAGGTCATTTACATGAATTATATCTGGACCAGTGACCGTTGGTCGAGTTTGGCTAAAAATGTCATCCTATATATGTTTAATCAATTTAGTCCTTTCATAGGGATGTTGTGTTCAGACTGAAAAATATAACACGAACGAGAGCAAACATTACGCATAGCGTAGTTGTCTCATTGGTTTTACAGCCCGAAAAGGCCTATCATTAGGTCTACAGGACATTCGATGTTAAAGCTGCCATTCAGACACCTGTTCACACACCACCTCGAATCTGGTACCAAAATTACTTTAGAGCGCACATTCATCTCCATCGACTCAAGCCGGTAGGTTAAGCTACATCTACAAAACTGGTGGGTGAACAGCGTTTCACCAATACTCTCTCGAAACAGTGTGTCTATAGTCTCACGTCTCAGTTAATTTGCGTTAGTAATATGAAGCATTTACTACAAAATTAAGCTTTTAATACTCTGAAAATTAACACAAAATCTTCGGCTATGGTTCTTTTTGACTCGAACACAAATACAACAGATAGGCTGACCATTCATGAAAACGGTGAGACCTCCTGTAATTGAAGCGTTAAAAATGTAACTATAATAGCATAGCCTATATTTATTCTCACTCGCTTAACAGATACTTTTAGCATTATCTACGTAAAAAATAATCAATGAAACGAGACATGAAAAGGGAAAAGTTCGTGTGGACTGTTTAGCATGGAGAAGATGACTTACCGGGATCACAACTGCCCGATAGAACAAGGAGAGCTGACAAAATCGAACACAAGATCCCGCAACAGCAGGATACCAATGGTCTTCGCATGTCCGAATATGCACTGCGCACAAAAGCCATTGACGAGTGAAATTCAACGTAAAAAATATATTTGCACTGGACAGAGAGAATGTCACGGCAGTAGCGGCATCAGTTGTTAGCGGGTTGCGCCGCAACTCATTCTGTCTTGCAGTCTGAGGGACATTCAGTGTACCACCCGTACCACTAAGCCCTCGGTTTCGCCTTCCAAACTAGATTTTCTAACATTCCCTCAAGTTATTCCTGACCGTTGGGGTCAACTGACTCGCTTCTTGTCACTGTTCTATGGGTAAACATAGAGCATGTTCTCCGTCCTTCCAGCCGGCGAGTTGCGGACCCTGCATTGGCAATGCTTCTCCGCCAGGAAGTAACCGACATGTGAGCTTGGCAAAATAAGGAATACAGACAGCACGGGATGGGAGGAGATTCAGACCCTGCTGGATCCTAGCGCCGGAGAAGACAAGAAAACAATCACTCCAGTCGAGAAGGAGACGTCAGCTCGGGACTCCGACGATAAACAGTAATCTTAACATTACTATCGTTCCCTACATATTCCCAGTGACTCTAAAGTGCCTCGTCCATCTATCGTGATGGCAGTAGTGCTATGTCTTGAATGCCTTCTTTTCAAAAATACTTTGTGCATTCCGTAGTTTTTTAAATTGGGATCATCATCCTCATCCATTTTGTGGCATTTCGTGCCATATGTGTATCTTATACATTTGATTACATTATACATATTTTTTTTTTATTATTTAGAATACAGAGATGTCACAAACCCATCATCAACATGCCCTGTAGTTATTAAAAGTTGTATATTTTATGTCCCACTATCCAGGTGCCCTTCCTCTCTGCTGGATGTCTGAGTTGACATTTTAGGTAATCAGCAGGTAATTACTGGCGCTGTCCGTGGTCCTACAGAGTGGCCCAGGCAGTGTAGTTGTCCCATGCATTTAAAACAGTAGCTAAGTGTAATCAGCTACTTCAGTAGCTTTCATTGCCACAGTTTTCTCCACAGTTCATATTGGATGCATCCGCTGGAACCTCAACAAAGGGCATTAGGTGAATCCCTCTTGTTCAAGATAAAATAGGCTACTGTTTTTTGTATTTTGAAAATACTTTCAAGGGAGCATGAAATCACTTTACAAACTTGCCATGTATCAGCTTTTTGATCTCAAACATGTAGCCTATTAAAACTTTAATAAGGCTACACAGGGAATGCCACGCATCACAAATTCCAAAACAGTTCAAACGTTTTACCAAAATCAGGCAAACTTGTGGGTGAGAAAGTAATTGGGATTAATTGAGAGAGGAATGTATAATAGGAAGGTTTATAATGTTAATTTTTGGAGAGTGGTTCGACTGTCTTTAGAGGTCATTGAACATGGAGAAAAATTATGTCTCCATTTTTCAACCCTATTTTTTTGAAATTGTTTAATGTTGAATAAAGTTCACAAAACAGTTATTTTCATTGTATGTCAGTATTATGATTGTATGTCAAACAATTAGAGATAAGATCAATAACCAATCAGTTTCACCAAATACACATACTTCATTGCTGAAAGATAGCAAAAACATAACAGAATCACAGATGAGACCTCGAACAACATTTAATTCATTTACATATACACAACATATTAGATCTCACCTCCACAATTTCCTCATCAAAATCTACAACTAGTCTATAGACCCTATTCCTACTCACCTTCTTACGACTGCTCTCCCCTTCCTGGATAATGTTTTGCTCTAGATTATAAATAATTGAATGCTATCAGGGCATGTACCGCAGTCGTTTAAGGCATCTGTTATTAAGCCCTCCCTCAAAAAACCTAGCCTTGTATCAATACTGGTCCTCCTGGACCTCAGCGCTGCCTTTGACACCATAGACCATGACATACTACTTAGGCTTGAAAGTTTGATAGGCATCAAAGACTCAGCACTCGCTTGGTTTAGATCATACCTTCCTAACTGTCAACAATTTGTACAGGTCCATAATAAACCATCTACCCAGATTATGGTAAAATATGGAGTGCCTCAAGGCTCAGTACTGCGGCCACAAGGATACACAACTATACCTCTCCATAAAACCTGATGAATTAACCCTGTTAGCCAAACTTGACACATGTATAAGAGATATAAAGACATGGATGATGAATAATTTCCTGCTTTTGAACTCAGATAAAACAGAAGTCATGGTTTTAGGTTCAAAAAGATGAGGGATATCCTATCCTCATCACAGGTTACATATAGTGATCTTTCAATGACCTCATCCACAAGTGTTAAAAACCTAGGAGTTATAATTGACCAGGACCTATCACTAAAAAATCACATAAAACAGATCACCAAAACTTCATTTTACCATTTAAGGAACATTTCAAAGATAAGGAAGTCCTTATCCTTACCAGATGCCGAGAAATGTATCCATGCTTTTGTCACCTTAAGGATAGACTATTGCAATGCTATTGCAATGCTATTACGGTGGCTGTAATAACACCTGTCTAAAGAGCTTACAGCTTATACAAAATGCAGCTGCTCACACACACAAAAAATATGAACATATTTCCTCCATCCTAGCATCTTTACACTGGCTACGTGTTAAAAGTCATTGACTTCCAAATATTACTTATATCTCTTGGTTGGTTGCCTGCATTGAAAGAGGACACCTCATGAAGACGCTTTTATGGTTATGGGACTTTGCAGACACCTATGTCCAAAGCAACACACACATTAAAAAACAACATAATATTTAAAATATAAAAGGGAACAGATTAGAATGTTGGTCAAACTATAATAATACTCTCATGTCTGCTTCTGACAGAAGAAGCACTTATCCATGCTGGCCCTCTAGATGGAGTTGATGCAGTTGTTGCTGCAGGTTCAGAAGATGGTCTACCACGTCTTTTCTGAAGACACTGAGTCCTGCCTGCTTCACATGATTTCTAGTAGCAAATCTTAGCATGCTGCAGATGCTCACTGTTACAGGTGGACTTGTAGCAGTTCCTGTGCCAAACTGCTTTGTTCTGTTGTAAAATAACTGCACTGTAACATTGTAATCGTTGGCTGATCTGTGATCACCATCTCCATACTCTCTCATGGACAAAAACAAGACATTTGGCATATGTCTCTAGTGATGGGTCATTCACCAGTCCACACATATCTGCCACTGGATACATAGCCCCAAATCTGTTTCTTTTAGAATATGTGTGCCATCACCTAACTAACAGAAAGACACACGCAGAATATAACCTAACTAGACTGTGCCACAATGAACTATGAAAATGTGCTTACTCAAATGTAGAAGGCTAGAAGGTCACTAATATCACCAACCATGAAGAACAGAGCACTATGTGCTTCAGGTTATTCGATATTCTAAATTCTATAACTGCCAGCTATCAACAGCCAACTGTCACTGCTAGTGTCTCTCTTTCTCTTTCTCTCTCTTACACACACACACACACACTCACCTGTCTGTTTGTCTATCTGATCCTTTTAGACTTCAGCTGGTACTAGCTATGTAAAAGTATATTAAACTTGATTTAACAGAGATCTCTGCACTTTGTGCTATGAATGGGTGTAGACAAGAACTGGCAGAGCAGGCTAGGCCTACACTCAAGCACACTAATAGGCATGAATTGATAGTATTGATATTGAATTATTATTAATTTAGATAATTTTAGGCACAATTTCTTGTTAAAGAGATCAATCATTAGCCTAAAATGTTTTATAATGTTGTATTGTTTATGTGGTCCACTTTTGCACACTACCTTGTAGAATATCTTTGCTTTTTGGCACCAAACCCTATGCTATAATACCAGCAATGTGAGGTTTATGGACAAAACACCAAATTTGACCTTTTATGAATTTGACCTTTGGTTTGGGTCCTTCAAAAAACATGTTTTTTTTTTACTCTTATAAGAACCCCTAGAACAAAGATATAATACTCTCTTAAAATGAACATGCGAATCCCACAAGCCCCCAAATTAGACAAATAGGCCCCCCTACTATAAATGTGTGTGTGTGTGTGTGTTTGTGCGGCGTGTGTGTGTGTTTGTGCGCGCGCCTGTGCGGTGTGTGTGTGTGTCGTTGTGTGTGTGTGTGTGTGTGTGCGCGCACGTGTGCGGCGTGTGTGTGCGTGTGTGTGTGCGCACGCCCAGGATTCTCTTTAGCCCGATACATGTGAGTACAGCCACTTTGTGAAAAGTCTGCCATTTAGACGTTGTCAATGAAGCCTGTTAACCAATCCAGAAAAGACAAGTGAATGCTCAACTGGAGCAGAGAATGGGATGATTGTGTTAGATCTCACAATAAGGTGCCTGATTAGGGGATACTGTTCCAAAAGACACCAAGTCCAACCTCAGGCATACAAAACAAATCCATTTTCTTCAACCCAATAAGATACAAAGTGCAAAATACTATTCTGTATTTGAAATACGTATTTAAATACACGTATCAGAAATACTGCCCATCCCTGTTAGTTAGTCATAAAAGTACAGAGAGAAACAAATGTATCTTTTTTTAAATGGTTGTCCAGCATGGATTTTGCAAATGCATTGTACTAAATCGTTTGAAAGAAAACAAAAACATTTTGTCGTGAGTGACAGTTGATAAGAACACAATAAAGTATACTTTATCTTTTCACAGATCTCTGGCAAGCATCAGATCTGACAGCCACACAAATCTTCCACCTTCACTATGGCAAATCCAGCTTTACACCTTAGTGTTCGACAAAACCCATAAGACCACAGTGTCGCACAGCCCCCCCCCCCCCCCCCCCCCCCCCAGATTTAGTACACTTAAATGGCAAGGTTGCTGATTCCATCTCCCTTCGCCAAAGCTGTGATCGGAATATGTTAGCGCTAATTATCACCCCCAGGTTTCATCAGCTGCAGGTAGCGCAGCTGAGAGGCTGCTGGAGACTCGGGCACAGAGGCCTCTTTTGACAGCCATGACAGAGATGGGAACATGGGGACCACCAACAGCAGGAGGGTCTGAAAGAGTCACCCAGCTGGACTTTAATTTGAGCAATCTGATTAAATTCCTCATTTAATTACTCTGCTCTCTGTGGGGCTGTTGAGGATTGCTGCATGGATGTGGTCTTTCTTTGAGTGTGCACTCAGCCATCTGCCACGTGCATCTTTCGCATGCCTTCATTGTCTTTCTCTCTCTTTCACTATGTCTCTCTATCACTCTCTCTCTCTTTTTGTCTCTTTCATTGTGTCTCTCTCTCTCTCTATCGCTCTCTCTCTCCCTAACACACACTAACAGCATTTACAGCATACATACATTCACTCACCACAAACAAACACCCACACACATACACACACACATACAAACACACACACACACACACACACACACACACACTCACACACACTTACAGCACTTACAGCATACATACATTCACTCACCACTGACACACACACAAACACACACACACACATCAATCTACTCATATCCAGAGCTGATGCCCCGCAGCCCTCCCGTGAGACATCCCAAAATGAGATACAATGACCTGCACATTTTCCACACAAAAAAATGCAACACGTACCCAGCAGTTCCAGTCTCCAGGCAAATGGTTTGATATTGCATGGTGTGCCCTGGCAGACTGTTTGTGATGTTCAAAGCACAGCCTCGTGATTCAGGGTGAGGTTTATGATTCAATGAGCCATTCCTTGTTTCTTTGATTTGGTTTAGACTTCTCCTGTGGGAGTACAGTGTCCGACCTTCTTCTCTGGGTTACAGTGAGCTAGGCCGTCCTTAATAGTATCTGGTTAAGCACTCTGTGACCCGGTAAGCAATTTAGCTTTCAGTTCTCTGTCATTTTTCACCATTCATCCAAATCAGTCACGGTTACGGCTTGAAACGATCCATCAGACAACCAAAAGAGAGATCCCTTCCCTGAAAGTTCCCCACGTGATTTTCAAAACACAGGTCGATAGTCCTGTGGTTAACCAATCAAAATGTGTAATTCTTTTTGTAAGTCATGGGCTCAGCATTCGCCAGGCAAAAGAGTGACCATCCAATTTGTTATTACAGTAGTGCACTGTCCAAAAGCTAGCAGCTATGATGGTATTAGTGCCAATGGCATGGGCAGCTTGCACATCTATAAAAGCACAAGTAATGCTGAATGATATACAGATTGTGGATCAGCATATTCTGCCATCCAGACAATCCAGTCATTTTTAGGAAAGACCTTGAATATTTCAGGAAAACAATGGCAAACTGTATTCTCCACGGCTGTGTTCTGTACGGCTTCATAGTAGAAGAGTCCAATTGCTAAAATGCCTGCAGTCCAGACCTGTCACATTGGGTGCATCATGGAATGAAAAACACGCTTAACACCACAATTGCGGCCACAGACGGTTGAGCACCTGAAATCCTATATCAGGCAAGAATGAGACAACATTTAATACGTTCCAGCAACTAGACGTGGGTGTGTATGTATTCACAGTAGGGATCGACCGATATGGTTTTTTCAGGGCCGATACCGATATCAATTATTACCAAATCAGGAGGCCGATAACCGAAATGTAAAACCGATATTTCAGTTGTCAAAAAGGGGGGTAGATAGTAAAGGCTATATGCTGCAAAAATGTAATTAAAAATCATTTAATTATGCAAACTTTTCTTTATTCTTTTGATACACAATTGTCTATCAACTTGCATCACTTTGCAAGTGTAAATCCTGTGTATCATGTTAATCCAAGAGCTGAGTGATAGCAATTATTTTCATAGAGTAGGCCTGCACAATGGGCTATGTGCTTGTTGGACCTGTCAAAAAGAGGATGCTTAGGACTTGTCTGTATACTATGTCCGCCGAGGTATCCCGTTATTCACAATTAACGAACGAGGCGGAGGCAGAGAACTCCCGACGCGCAGCACCCGAGTTTGTGGGCTATAAAACAGCATCAGTAACGTGCATCAATCGGGAATTCGCTAAATGAAGGAAGTGGGTGCTTTACTTATTGATCCGGATCAAAGAGACAATAGCTTACAAAGTGGTGTTTTTGTAACTTCAGTGTAGATGATTGTGATTCACTGCAACTTCAGCAATGTAGGCTACCTGTGATGAAGACAATAGAGCGATTGGTCTTAGGCATGCTCAGACCCCAGGTACGCCATGCACAGTTTGCTTACCAGGAGAAAGTGGGCGTGGACGATGCCATCACTTATCTTCTACACAGGACACATTCCCACCTGGACAAGGGGAAGAGTGCTGTGAGAATCATGTTCTTTGATTTCTCAAGTGCTTTTTAACACCATCCAGCCCCTCAGATTGGGAGACAAGCTCTTGCAGATGGGTGTGGACGCTCACCTGGTAACCTGGATTACAGATTACCTGACCGAGCGACCACAGTTCGTCAGACTGAAGAACTGTCTCTCTGACACTGTGATCTGCAGCACCGGAGCGCCACAGGAAACTGTGCTCTCTCCAGTCCTGTTCACCCTGTACACATCTGACTTCTACTACAACACCGAGTCATGCCACATGCAGAAGTTTTCTGATGATACTGCAATTCTGGGGTGTATCAGGAATGGGCATGAGGGGGAGTACAGGAGCCTGGTGGAGGACTTTGTGCAATGGTGCAAACTCAATCATCTTCAACTTAACACTTCAAAGACCAAGGAGATGGTGGTGGATTTCCGCAGGTCTAAGCCCACTCTGCTACCAGTCCACATTGATGGGGTCAATGTGGAGGTGGTTAGCACCTACAAGTATCTGGGTCTCCACCTGGACAATAAACTGGACTGGTCAGCCAACACTGATGCACTCTACAAGAAAGGGCAGAGCAGGCTGTACTTCCTGAGGAGGCTGCGTTCCTTCAATGTGTGCAGCAAGCTCCTCAGGATGTTCTACCAGTCTGTTGTTGCCAGCGTCCTCTTCTATGCAGTAGAATGCTGGGGAGGAAGCTCAAGGAAGAAGGATGTGGGGCGAATTGACAGGCTGGTAAGGAAAGCTGGCTCTGTAGTGGGAGCTGAACTGGAGTGCATCACTTCACTATCTGACAAAAGGACCCTGAACAAACTGATCAACATCTTGGACAATGAGTGTCACCCACTCCACCGCACTATTGTTAAGCAGAAGAGCCTGATCAGCTGCAGACTTCGCTCACTGCCTTGCACAACTGACAGACTGAGAAAGTCATTTGTACCCAGGGCCATTGAACTGTTCAATGCCTCACTTAAGGGAAGAGGAGAGATAGACTTCTCTGCATAGTCTGTCTGCCTCTTCACCCCCTCCATGTTTGGTACTGTCTGTCCACTAGCCACTTGTACCACTGTCTTTATACCTCACTGTTTGCGTGCTATATTAGCACATTAGCACATATGCATAACCCCCCCCCTCCATGCCACAGCAGAATTGTGGCCACACTTATACATTTTCTTAAATAGTTAAATATATAGATATATAGACTTTACTTTACTTTATTTCTGCATTGTTGCACTGTTGACTCATTTGCACTATCACCATGACCACTATCACCATTGCACTACCACCATGACACTCATTCACACAGAGCACCTTAGAGCACCTTACCATACCTTACTATTCACAGAGAATCACAGGCTTAGTCCCTGCCTCAGTCATTGCAAGCGCCTCTGATTTATTAATCACCACTATGTGGATACTGTTTTTAGAATTGATTTAGATTAAGTGTTAGTATAATTTGTATTTTTGTAATTTGTATTTTAGTATATTTTTACATATTGTATTAAGTGTTAGTATAATTTGTATTTTAGTATATTTAGCATATTCTTTATCTTCTACTGTCCTTACTGCTTAGTTGTGTTATTATATACTTTAATTACTCTTTCTGCTGTTAAAGAATGTGTTTGTGTTGTATGTATGCTGCTGAGACCTTGAATTTCCCCTGGGGATCAATAAAGTATCTATCTATCTATCTATCTATCTATCTATCTACCTTCCTTACCTTCGAAAAATAGCTCCGTAGGCTACAGTTGAAGCCCAGTCTGCCTCAGTGAGAATCCTAAACTTTGTCTGTGTTCAGTCTTCGATCCTGATTGGCTGCATTCGTGCTAACTAACAAATCAGACAGTGTAGTGGGCGGGACAATGCGCTTGACCACAGAGTAGCAAATGCAGGGAGTGAGGGACGCTTTACAGACAAAATAGCGCGTTTCATTCTTTATCCATTTCAATATCGGCTTATCGGTGGAAAAAATGACCGATACCAATTATTATAAAAATGCTAAATATCGGCCCTAATAATCGGCCAGGCCGATAATTGGTCGACCCCTAATAGACGCCTGTCTCTAATACTAGCCGGTGCAGTTTGGCAATTTGGGAAAATAAAAAGCCCGGGTTATTATTTTGAGTTTTACAGTAAAAACAAACAAAAACATGCTGTTCATTGACTTTAGTTCAGCATTCAACACGATAGTACCTCTCGCCTTGGTCACAAAGATGAAGGCCTTAGGACTGAACACCACCCTGTGTCACTGGATATTTGACTTTCTCACCAACCGTTCACAGGTGGTTAGAGTGGAGGGTCTGACATCTGACACATTAACCATCAGCACTGGTGCTCCCCAAGGCTGTGTTTTGAGTCCACTGCTGTACAACATCTACACACATGACTGCAAAGCCAACAGTAGTCATACCTCGATCATCAAGTTTGCAGATGACACAGTGATCTTGGGCCTGATTAGTAACAACAATGAACAGCTCTACTTGGATCAGGTTGATGAGGTGGCATAGTGGTGTCAATCTAACAGTTTGACACTGAATGTCAATAAAACCAAGGAAATGGTAGTGGATTACAGAAGGCAGCAGCAGAACTACAGTTACACCCCACTAATGATCAGCGGGCAACCTGTAGAGAGTCACAAGTTTTAAATACCTTGGTGTCCACATTACTGAAGACTTAACATGGACTGTTAACACTCAATATGTTCTGAAGAAGTCCAGACAACGACTCTACTTCCTTCGTCAGCTAAGGAAATTCAAAGTTTCTACATCCATCATGAAGGCCTTCTACACTTCAGCGGTTGAGAGTGTTCTAACTGGTAGCATCATCACCTGATATTCCACAGTTAGAAATTGTAGTACTCTGCAGAGAGTAGTGCGCTCAGCTGAACGTGCTATAAGAACTCAACTCCCTGCTCTACAAGATATCTATTCCAGAAGAGTACTCCTAAGAGCCCAAACGATTCTGAAGGACTCTTCTCATCCTAACAATGGATTATTCCTACCGCTGAAATCAAGAAGACGCCTATGTAGTCACAAAGCCAGAACTGAGAGACTCAGGAGAAGTTTTTATCCCCAGGCCATCCAAACTCTGAACTCACACTATACTGACTTTGCACACATTCACTCCTCAGCACTCTCAAACATTTCCCAACCCTGAACTCACACTATACTGACTTTGCACTCATTCACTCCTCAGCACTCATGACCCCCCCACCCCCCCCCACACACACACACACACCTACATGACTTTTAGCACATCCCTCTCCCTATGCTACAGACCTTTTATTTATTTTCTTATTTCATCACACATCAAAACACACACACACACACACATCTGACTTTCTCCAACTTTTGCACATCTCCATAGAACTTTTTATTTTTGATTTCTCCTCCCATCTATCTACCCATGTCCTTGATTGCCTAGCCTTTCGGCCGTTTTATTTTTAAAAACGGAGGGGATATAGGCTATCAGTTTTTTCCTAATAGCCTACCCTACTACGTATCTCTTAGAAGAAGGATGGTTCGTGTGTTTTCTTCCTACACCTCATGGTAAGCTATTTCATTGCTCTGATTGGTTAGGTCTATCCAATTGAGTGCAGAGGCATTCCCCCCCCCCCTGTATCGGTTGAAACACGCCCCATAATTACGTCCCAATGGAGCAATATCAGACTCATATTCTGACTAGAATTGAGTAGGACTACGTCAGGCTATAATAGATGTGTCTGGCCATAGGTTCTGGACAAAACATTTGTATTTATCTTGAATAGTTTTTCCTACAACATGGATTGTTATCACATTACTAATTCATGGTCTATTGCTTGTCAAGGTGAAAGGTAATAGTCTAAGGTAATCTGATCAATCATGACTACACACACACGCACACACACACACACACACACACACACACACACACACACACACACATTCATATTCATATCTTATTCCTGATGGCGTCATTCATAACAGGAACTCTTTTACCTCCCATGCCAATACCATTCCCTGTCCACTGATGTAAGCTGCCTGGTTCATCAGTGTATTATACCTTCGGTACTGTTCAAGGGGGCTCCATTCTCTAAAATATCAACTCAATAACACTGCAAGGATGAAGCACATTTAGGTCAGAGAAATGGTCTATCTGAACTTCAAATCTGTAAACAGCATGGGGGACAGGCAATCAGGGGAGACATCAGGATTAGAATGAATTGCTACATGCAGGTAATACAATAGGGACGTCTAGTTTTTATGTCCATAAGTTCTCATTAGCCTGAAATGGTAAGATTTTCAAACCAATTTCCTCTACAGGTTCCGAGTAATGGGAGAGGTTTAAAAGCATGATTAAAGGAACGTTCATGAAAAGTGTCTGGAAAATCTCTTTAAAAAAACAGCAGGTTATTTCTACACTTCAAAAGTGTTTCCATTGGATGAAATAAGACAATGGTTTTGCTAGCGGATTATGTTTTTATATGAGATGTTTGATGTTGTGGAGGTTATCATATAAAGTAGGCTGGAGTGATGAGTTATTAGAATGGTGAATGGGCCTTTCAAATGTTCTCGTTCATATGGATGAGGTTAGCGTATGCGTACAACACACAATAATACCACCCTGCTTCGCTACTGATCCAAATCAGTGAAACATTTTATGTTCTGCTCTAATCAAAGATGTCTGGGCCTTTGTAGCACATGCATCTCTGTGCCCTGTAATATGGTGCCCTTTACCGTCTAACACAGACCGTCTGCAAAGATGATGAAAGGTACAACTGTGAAACACACATAGCAGTGAGAGCAAGCTTTCTGGTGTTAACACAAAGTTGGTTAAGTATTAAAATCCATGTCTTAATCTTTGAGAATAATAATTCTCAATGTCACTTTTCAATAATCATAGTATTTCATAATATAATAATACTTTTCAGCCTCTTATCTGAACATAGTTATTCGCCAGGTGGCTGATTTGAAATCCAAGAAGCCTCTTTGCGAAAAACATGGATTATGTCTTCAGAAGATTTGTTTAGGTGTGTTTGAGCCACATAATGAGTGTGAAATACCTTCATTCGTGATAACAAATGGGAGACAGTCTGCTGATAACATATAGATGGTCGTGATTATACAACTAATCAGAAACATCAGTGAGTCCTGGCATCCATGACAATGAGGAGACTCATGTAGCATTTTGATAAAGCAGGTGTCAAAACAGTGTGGTGTTTTCATTAATATGCAGGTAATACCTTATATCCCAAGAGTTACCTGTCAGAATAACCAGTCAGAGTCATTCCATGTGGCACGCAGATACTAATTACAGGATATCCACCAGCAATGGAAATGTTCATGAAATGAAACAGGAGCATGCTGGCACTTGGTAGTGTGCAAGTTGGGATAAAAAGCAGCGTGAACTGAAAGGGGCACGGAAATAATGGTAAGAATAGTAAAAGCCTATGGTACTGGCTTGAGTGACTCATTTAATAATAATGCACTTTTAGAGAGAAGTAAAAGATTTCCTATCCAGATAGAAAATGACATGATTATTGCAGGCTTACTGTCTTCTTGGTTTAGTTTATAGCACTTTATGGTACATTAAAGACAAAACCTGAAAAACAGTGTTTTGTGAAGCTTTAGGTGTAAGCTTTTAAGTTAGCAAAGATGCTTGAAGACAACAAATACAACCCAATGCAACATATTAATTGGTATGCCTCTGCCTGCTATACCTCATATACCCTGGACATAACTCAACCTTGACCTTTGATTCCATGGCATTGAGCTCTTCATCACCTCAACGTAGCATTTATGATGAGAAAATATGTGGACAAAGTTGAAATCCCCAAACATGGATTGAAGATTTTTAACAGAGTTGCTTGAGCAATATTGCATGCAACCTTGACCTTTGATATTATGACCTCAAGTACATAATCAGTTCATTGAGCCCTTAGTAAGCATGCCAGCTTTGATTAGGATCCCTTGACCTGCCCAGATTCACAGCATGGACGCACACAATGCTTAGACAGATGACCAAACAGTACGCCTCCCCCTCCTAATTGATAAAGAACTGGGGAGCACTCCGACCATAGGAACTCACAAACTCAGAGGGGGGCTTTCTGAAGTCATACCTGGCACAAAGCCAAGTGCTCCATTTTTATTTGCAAAACAATGAAGCAAGACCACATTCAATGTCAACAAATTATCCCTTGTTTTGAGTTATATATGATGAAAGTGGTGTTGTGCACGTGTGCCAACCTGCCCCATGCACGGGGTTGGTTGGCACATGTAGTCGGGGTTGGTTGGAACACCTATGTTATAGTCCTTTGCAGTACCCCTTTTGCTTTTGTTTGAAGGGCTCATCTAGATCACTGCCTGTAGGGCTTTGCTGATGTCTTTCCTGTGTGTTTTTCTTCAGTAGGGCCCACCGTCAAGACCAATTTGGTCCCTACCGATTTTTTTTTACTTCAAATGTTTAAAAATGTCTGAAATACTTCGAAATGTAAAACTATGTTCAGTAATTACAATAACAATGCTAAAATAAAGATTGATGATGTTTTTATGTGTAAAATACAAAGTTTATAGATTTGTCACAAAATAGCCATAGGGAATGTATGTGCCAACTAACCCCAAAATCAGTGTGCCAACCTGCCCCGCCCACATTAGGTCAAACTTTTTTGCACAAATGCTGTTAGCCTGCTAATATCAGTCACCTCAGGTTTTCAAACTTCATTTTAATATATAGATGAGTCCCCTAGCAATCAATTATAATGCATATTTTTTATATATCCCTAACTATTACCCTTCTAGGATGTATTTAGTGGGAGGTGCATATTCTAAGTTTTGACACTACAAAATTAAAATGTTGTTCTCACCTAAAGGGTTAAAGGAATTATCCGGAATAAAATGCACTTTAGATCGATTTCCGGATGATTTGGGGGTACATACGTTGAGTTGACATCATTGCCATTGCCGCCACCTTGAGGGGAAAGTCCGTAGGAGTCTTATTGCTGAGTGTGTTGTAACTCGCTCTGGAAATTCACAATTTCGTCGCCGTTTTTTTAAAAAAAAAAAACATAGTCCAGTATTTCTTTCGAAATTGAAATGGAGTTGTATGGACTGGACTATGTTTTTTTTTTTTAAAAACGGCGACGAAATTGTGAATTTCCAGAGCGTGTTACACAGCAATAAGACTCCTACGGACTTTCCCCTCAAGGTGGCGGCAAAGATGGCAACATTTCCGGAAAGGTACTGGCTTGATGAAATTCATTCTGGACTCTCTATTCGACCACATAAAGACCTCGGGATACTTCGGTTTGGCTTTAGTGACCCTCTACTCACTACCACGTAAGTGTTATGTTGTTTGGAACTGTAGAAGAGGTATAAAAATAGCGTTTTGTAGCGGCGCAATTGAAATGCCCCGCTCACTTCCAGGCTACGAGTTGTGACTGAAAACGGTACAATCGAACTTTCTCAAAACACATCCGAATGACATAATTTTTATGTCAACTCAATGTACCCCCAATCATCCGGAAATCGATCTAAAGTGCATTTTACTCCTGATAATTCCTTTAATTACCTGGAGACCAGTTACATACGTGAGTTTACTCTACTCAATAAGGCTGTCAGTTTAGTGTTGGAATTTTGTTGCAGCTCCCTCTAGTAGCCTGGATATTAATAGTGTTTCAACCTGCCCCTGTTCCAACCAGCACCGGTCTCCCCTACAGTAGGTGTTAGCAGAGAATGTCTAATAAGGGGAGAACCGCCACTCTCGGGAAACTTCCGGTTTCTGAACTGGTTGCAGTTCCTGTTCTGGTTCCACATGAGGGCGCTCACGAATAAGTGCAGAATGAATGGAGGTCTATGTAGCTGTACCCCTCAAATCCACTTTTCTCGGGATATAATTTTTTGGCCAGAAATTGGAATGTTGCATGCGAAAGAGGGGGCAGAGAAAATATACACCGCTGAGTATTATATTTTTTGAGTCACTTATTTGTTCTAAAAAGCCTTTCAAATGCGTCAATGACGTCATTCATTAGCAGCAAGCTAGTGAGTTGTGGGCAACAACGACCCAACCTGTAAGAAATCGAAAGGACGTAAGTACTCGTTCATTCAACTTTTGACCTATAATCCATATTGATCTTGCAGAAACCACAATCCAATCTTCGATTTGTCAACGACAACCAGGTGAAAGAGACACATTTAGCCGTCTAGCTCCATAGACCCCCATTGTTTTTGCACTTATTCGTGATCGCCCCTAGCGGAACTGCAGCAGATTGCAGGTACAATGGAGTTAATAGGGAGTGATCCGGCTCTCCGTAAACGGGCTCTGGTATTAGCCTCTAATTATGAATTTATGAGTGTATTACAGTGAGAATGCTTGTTGGTAGACAACACACTCCTGCTGGACATCTGAATTTCCCCTGCGGGGATGAATAAAAGTATTTATCTATCTATCGAATTTGAACTCTGTTATTTACCAGGGTGCCATCTCAATTTTTACCCTTCACATTGGGTGCACCCATCCACCCATTTTAGGATGTGCCTTGTGCAGAGTGGTTGGCCATTGAGCAATCCATTTTGAAACATTTTAATTAGACGAGCAACAGGGGACAGACTCTGGCTCATTCTAGTGGGGATTCGTCCACAACTGGATAATTAAACTTGGAGAAAGTGTGGCTAGAATTCACATCAGCCCTTCCGCCAGAGTTGCCAAGCTGGGGCGAGTCCCATGAGCAGTCAAACGATCATGTCCTCACCCGTGGGACACAGATGGTGAGGCAGTTAGCATAACTGCTTCTCTGAATGTTTGATTAGCAAGTGCTAAATAATTTACCAAACAAATACATGTAGGAACACAGTTCATCTCCCCCATGGCCTTGTGTAGGAGGAGGGAATGCAAGTTGTCTGGGTGGTGGTGGGTTGAAATCAATATTTAAGATGCCATGAATGGTGGATGCCTAAGGTCTAAGAAGGATGATCCTTTAAATGCTTTTGAAATTTACCCTTGTGCTAACTTGCTAAGCTAACCACGCTCAAGTATCCAGACAAGCACCTAGTGCTGCCCCCTGCATGCCTGGAGGCTTCCAAGGGTAGTCCACTGTGAAGTTCATTGTGAGGTCATTGTGCACATCTCAGGTGCAGAACAAAAAACTGTCAAGAAATACTGAAACAGAGGGGCGCTGTGGCACAACTGGCTACATGGCAATACCACAATTTGGCCCAAGTACCCATCGGAACCCGGGTCATTTCCCGATCCCACCCCATCTCTCGCGCGCTCACTCGCTTCCGGTCAGTCTCTCTCCACTGTCCTATCTAAAATAAAAATAAAAGTCTGCACACTTCTCGATTCTTATCTTTTGTGTGTTATTTTGTCATGCTTGGCTTGGAATAACGTCTCAAATTCACCACTGTGAAGACACTACAGCTGATAATGTATCTCTTGTTGCAGTCTATATAGAATGCATGCAGTTTATGGATCCCAGTAATGAAAACGCCATTTTTCAATTTCAGAAGTATACTCCTACTTTGTCTTTAGGAACATGCCTTGTAATAATGGTATATAGCCTTGCATGGATACTTCTTCAATATATGGACTGAAATGTATCCACTTTTGACTTGAGAGCAGAGCGCGCTAACCCAACATCACACCTCCCACCATCACAGTCTCATCTCTGTTCCCATTCTGTAAATGATTCCAAGCTCAACATGGTCTATTAAAGGAGACATCAGAGGTGATACATTCTTTGCCGTGTGTAGTTCCAGGTCCTAAATGCCTTTGTAATGAATTCCTTGAACACTTCATTCATTAACACTGCAGACCTTCCTGGCCCTTTAGGAGTTGCAAAGTGCTGAAACAGGCACCGGTAATGTGCTCCAGTGCATTTGGGGAGAGTATTAGGTAGATTTGGCCTGTGGGCTATGGGAATGATGAGGGCCATTTATGAAGAGTTTTAATGCTGCAGATAGTGCAACTTCTGAAAAGACCAAATCAAATTCTCTCTCTCTCTCTCTCTCTTTTCTCTCTCTCTCGAAAAGGAAGAATGCTGACCTGGTTAAACACAAGTTATAACCTCAAGTTAGTTTAAAACTTATTGAGAGTGCAATAATATCCACGGTGATGATGATGATGCATGGTCTGAGGGACTGAAAGTGGAGATGAATCAAAATTGAATACGGCAAATAATTATGCAGACACACCACTCTCACACCACAGAGATGGCTGCACACACAGCACACAGAGTCAAATGAAATAACTTTCAGAACCCTTCAAAATGCTAAGTTTAAAGATTACATGTCAAACCAAGAACAGAGGAGGGCATTTTCTCTGTTTCATCATTCATCTGCATGCTTTGATAACAGGGAAGCATAATGTGGTTTTCACAACTATTGATAATTGGAAATTAATGAACCTTAAGAAACCACATTTATAAACCATTATGAATGGATGAACCTTTCTACAGCAAAAGGGGACAAATTTGTACAGATGAACATATATGTTCTATTCACTCCCACAATCCATTTGTCAGAATGATCAGCATGCTTTCTTAAGAAATTAATACATTACACCATGCCTAACTCACAGGGTATCACAAGGCATTGCCTGTTACATACATAATTTTTCTGTACGCTTCAATGAGGCACGCTGACACACATTTGCCAACATGAGCAGAACTGAGCACATCATTTATTCTAGAGTGCTAAGGCATTGGTTGTTTGTTTGAGAAAAATACAGAAACTCTGTCATAACAGCATGTTGCAGGATGTGTAAGTATATTTACCATATGACTTTGTGGGATATGAAGTGGTTTTATTATTTCCTTGAGCGTCATTGTGAGTGCCAAATAATTTGCATTGAATTGAACATTTTATTTATTTTTTCATTATTTTAGGTCAGTGTGTTTTTTTCAATGTGTCTTTCATTTTGTACAGTATGCTCCTACTGCCTGTCGGCTGGGAAGGGCTTGAGTGACCTTTCCCACTGCTATGAATTTCACACAGATTTACACTTCTCTCCCTAGTCCACCAACACTTGCCGATTTCCAATACAGAAAAGGTCACAGCATGAGCCTTTGAGAGTTACACATTCTCACCCTGCAACTGTTTGTTGCTATATCAGATGTGGTCTGGGTAATCACAATTCATGGGATCTCAGAATCTCTGTAGAACCAATCTGAATGCATGTCAAACACGGCTACATTCCACAGAGCTCAACCGCGTTGCCGAGGGGAATACCTTATTTATAAGGCGAGGAGACAATGGATATGAGAATGAATCATGCAAATAAAATATCAAAATAATACATTGAACATCCAAATGCATCACCATTTTATTTCTCCAGGTTCTTCACAAAGAATATTTGATTAATTCATACTAATTCAAGGTCCTCTTTTAATCCAGTACACACAGATGTTTAGTGCCAGGAGTATTGTGTAACTCTTATGCAACGATAATGTCTTTTTCCTCTCACAAGTCTACCATTTCATGTTGAAGGTCCAAGTTTGTTATTGTTGTAGTGCAAAGTCATGGAAGATTTTAAGCAGTTCCCATGTGACTATCTGGAGTACGCTGTGTGTGAGGATTACTTTCTCCTCTACCCTATTGTGGTGGAAACAAGCCAACCAGAAGCTTGATCAGTTTTTTTGGAACGCTGTGAAAAAAAACGGTTAAATCCGGAGAAGATATGAAGGAAAAGGAGCCAACACCCCAGTTTGAATCTCGTTAAGCCACAAATTCACTCCCAAAGCCAAGGCTGAAAATAAAACAACAGCCTTTTATCTCTGTATGCAAGGAGAGGTGGGACAGACCATAAAACAAGGTAAAGCAGAAACATATACACTAACAGTTTGCACTGGAGTGGGAGCAGAATTTTTAACAATCACTGCAGGGCTTTATGTTTTGTGAAAGAGGCAATGTGACCAATTAAAGTTATTTGTATCTCCCCAAAATAAAGTAGAGAATTGCAAATTGCACTGAAAGCAAACAAGAGAGTAGCATTTCAGCTAAGTAATGATTCATGAAGATAAACCTGGAGGCCAAACCAACACTCAGTTTACAACAGCAAAGTGTTGTGATGTATGTAAGTGATCGCCACAACATCTCTCTCTCTCACTCCCTACATATGGGATGCTTACATTCTCAGCCTGATATGATAAAAATGCACAAGATGCAATCTCATTGCCCACAGCACATCACTCAAGGGGACAGTGCTGTGGCCTTTCTGGAAGCTAACGACCCACAGCTTTTAGCGTCCTGCAACCATCAGCATAATTAGGTTCAATGGCGGTGTATGACCCTCCTTTTTTACATGCCCTTGAAAGTAGTGACGCTTATTGGTATTGACAAATGAGAGAGGTGGATAGAAAGTGATGCAGTGGCTTGGATGCATGGCATCGAAGAGTCTCTTACACTTATGATTGTATTCCTTTTCTACGCCCTTCCTGGGGCCCTCCTAAATAAAATAATCTTTTTGATTGCCTTTCAAATCTGGCATGCTTGCCCTGTAATTGCAGGAGGGAAGAAGCATAATGTCCAATAGGATATTGATACTGTTCATTTACTAGGACTGCTTTGCAGCATGTTCTCCTTAGTGTGTGTGAGGTGAGGTGTGAGTATCTGGAGGGGAGCCCACAGTTCAGGCGAGAGCTTAATCTAGCAAATCAGCCTAGGGCTTTCCGGGTAGAAGGTATTCATCTACTGCTACTCGGCCGACAAGGACAGCATTGGTGCAGTCCAGTTTTTAATTTTCTGGTGCATGTTCACCTCTACTTACAGATTCCTCGAGCAAAGTAAAAGTTATTCCTGGGCTGACCGCTACCCTGGCCTCTGAAATTCTGCACCTGAGGATCCACTTATCCTTGATTTGGTGCTCGTCAGGGACAACCCCAAGACCCTCATCCATATGTATTGGTTCATGCATGCAGCACTTTCACCAAACCATCGTTTTAGGCCACAGAATCTGCTTCCCATGAATATAATGCTAGGAGGGTGGCTTTGACTTGAAATGTGGTTAAGGAGTCAGTTGTAAGGGACTGTACAGAGTAACAATACAAAAGTAGCATGTTTTATCTAAAATGTCGGACATGAGAATAAAAGACAGAAACATTAAATGCAAATATGTGTGAATTTACAGTAGGCTAAATATGTGTAATATTTCTATGTAATATTTCTATGTTGTATGATTTGCATGTTATATTCACAATGTTTGTATGGCTCTCTATGGCTCTCATCTCCGATTGGTTGAATTAGACTGTTGCATTCGTTCTAAATAATGGATTCTGAACCTAAGTTGGGTTTCCCATCTGGGTTCGGAAAGCAATAACAACTATTAACACCTCATGCACAAATAAGAGTGAGATCGCTTTGGGGAAGACAGTCACTCACAATGAATATTCACAGGTGGTAAAAAAAAAACCAACAACCACGCATTTACAAGACCGTAGCATACACAAGAAAGAAATCTTGCTTCTGTCTGATTAGCAGTGCTGCTGGTAGTTCTTGAGAAAATGCTCCTTTTCAACAAGTGATAGTTCATTAATTATATGAATGAGAAAGACATCTCTTGAACAAAAGGAACTAAACATATAGTTTTACCAGTCACATAGGATAAGCACAGCAGTACAAGCTTGAAAGTAATTTGAAGATGGAAACAATGGATGGAGTGATAACATGGCCACTGTCTGGGGTTAGGGTCTGGTCAGTCATGGTTGAAATAATCACAAATTTGACTAAATTTCCATTTCATGGAAAATATATGTTCATTTTGAATTTGATACCAGCAACACGTTTAAAAAAAGTTGGGACGGGGGTAACAAAATGCTGGAAAAGTTGTGCAATGATAAAGAAAGCAAAAGGAGGAATGTTTCATGACTAATTAGGGTAACTGGCAACATGATTGGGTATGAAAAAGAGTATCCCAGAGAGGCAGGGTCTCTTAGAAGTAAAGATATAGGGGTATTTACTCTGTGTAAACCTGTGTGGACAAATGATGAAACAATGTCATTTGAATGCTTCTTAACATGAAATTGTGAAGTATTTGGAGAGTTCATATATAATATCATTAAAATATTCAGAACCCAACATCTATGACGGTGTGGATGTGCATTAGTGCTTACAGCATGGGCATCTTGCACACTTGGCAAGATACAATCAATTCGGAATTATGTATACAGGTTTTGAGCAACATATACTGCCACCCAGGCAATGTGTTTTTCCAGGGAAAACCTTGAACATTTCTGGGAAACAATGGCAAATGGCATATTTCAACAGTATTTCTCCATAGTGGAAGAGTCCAGGTGCTAAAATGCTTTGTCTGCAGTCCAGACCTGTCAAATTACTGTAGGTGCGAAGAAAAAACATGATTAAGAATACCTCATACTGTTGAGAAAGTGAAATCCTATATCAGGCAGGAATGGGACAACATTTAATTCTCAAAACTCTAACAACTGGTCTTCTCAGTTGCTAAACATTTACAGAATTTTGTTAAATGAAGAGGTGAAGCAGCACAGTGGTAAACATTCCCTGTCCCAACTTTTTTTTAAACATGTTGCTGATTTGCTGCTAAATATGGGTTGCTGATTTTGCTGCTAAATATGGGTTTATAAGACTTGTATGTCATATTCTGTGTTTTTTTTGCATTTTTTGCATTTTACACATGTTGAAATCATTGGTTATTCCATGTTTAATACAAATTAGACTTTGATTTTTACTTGTCAATCAACAGAATAAAACAAATAAAAATGCTTCTGTAACTCTGAATGCGACTTCTGCATCTGTCAACAAGTAGTGTTGCCCACTCTTCCTAAGCAAACTGCTTCAGCCGTCTCAAGGTTGAAGGATGTGCTCTGCAGATTGCATGCTTCAGGTTTTTGCAGAGATATTCAATGGAGTTTAGGTCTAGACACATATAAAGCCATTTCAGAATAGTCCATGTTTGTTCCTTAACCATTGTGGGTGTTTTTAGCAGTGTGTTTGGGTCTTTAACCTGTTGGAGGAAGCGTGACCTGCGACTGGCACTAAGCTGTCTGACATTGAGCGGTACGCCCTGCTCCAGGATGCCTTGTAGTGTTGAGATTTCATTGAACCCCATTCAGATTTAAGGCCTCCTGGGCCAGAGGCAGCAAAGTAGCATCAAAACAACCGAGCCTCTTCCATTTTTCAAAATAGTCATGGCGTTCTTTTCTTGGGACACGTTCACTTTTTCGTCTGTGGACAGAGAGCTGGTATGACTCGCCAAAAAAACACTTGCGTTTCATCAGTCCAAAGGACATTTCTCAAGTCTAACATTTTTCCAGTCTGGCTTTTTTATGTTTTTCAGTGCAGTCCATCACTTAAATTCAAGAACACAATACATCTATAATACCAATGAATAAGTTGAAACAGGTAGTTTTAAACATCACTATTATCCAGTAATTGAGCTTTGTTAGGGGTACCAACAAATCTGTCCAAGCCATTTTAGAATGTTTTGTCAAATAAAAAACAAATGATACATGAAAAAATTGCTTTGAATTTCATCACCTTTACTGAAGAAAGGAACATTTTCTTCAATAATCTTTAAGGGTACCAACAAATTCAGCCATGACTGTAAAATACTGGTTATTCATACAGTTATGTAACCTGCTCGAAGACCACATATCCTTGCAGTTTTATAACAAATGACACCTTGACGTTTTTTTTTTTTCTTAATTTCAAATAAATTGTCTAAAAATGTACACCTCACTCACAAGTCATATCTGAACACATAGAAGCCTTAGTAACAACAACATGGGAAAAATAAACAAGTGTTTAAAGCGTTGAAAATAAACTAAGGTTAAAGGCTTAACAGGAAAATTCTAAACATATGCTGTTGTAAATATTCTGCCACATTGCAAGACACATTGCAAGAAAACATTCAAAAACATTCAGACATACTCACATGTTCATGGCATCCATCACAGTTGTGTAACATGACAATGGATTACAATGCAGCTAGTGGTACCAATTGATTTCCATTGCAAACAACAGGGCAGGGAATGAACAAGAAAGTAGACAAAGGCTGATGGCTCTTCAAAGACAAATGTTGAAATGGGTACTGGACAGCACTGGCAAAGGGTCAGATAGATTTCAAAGAGGCAGCAGGATCCCCTCTCTCTACTCAATTGTCCAGATGGACCATTGAACCATTAGCCAGTCATTTCTCATTCCTTTTGTTGTGGTCACAGTCAACTGAAGCTTCCGGAGACCTGGGATCTTCCAGATTATCACAGGTGCTGCTCGGAAGTCAAAACAGGCATGCAAAAAAACAACCTGCTCAGTTGGCATCCAACGGTTATGGGCCGTCTACACTTGAGTTTGTATGCATGCAGAAACTATAATATGGATATGCAACCTCCACAGCCTGTGCATTGTGTGGATCTTCCTACCTGAAACTAGAAAGTTGCTAGGCTGGTAATTGCCTACACAGGGCCACTAAGACAATGGCAGAAGTGCCGTTTGTCATGTTATGATTTATGTGCGATCAAAATGATTTTGGAAACGTTATGTTAAGGTCAAAAAAACTGTTAAGGGTGCCTTTAAGTGCCACTGAAAGCCTTCTGTGTTCACCTTTCATATTTTGGCCTATTTAGGAATCTGAGGCTGAAGGAATAGCCCAATTCAAAAATTCAAAAATGCACAGATGTCAATTCCTTTCCATTTATTCAGTCCTGAAATTCACAAATATTTCTGCTTTCTTCAACAGAAAAACAACATGACAAATAATGAAAGCACAGTAAATTGGCAACAACCCATACTATTCAATGCAATGCCAAGCATTTTCATATAATGCATATTCTAGCAATATGCAAACATTTCAACACAGCAGCACAAAAAATAACTAATCAGTTGCCATATCAAATCAGCTAGGCTACCTAGTGGTGTCAAATACATTTTTGAAAATATTCTTTCACTATATTTTCTCCAATTCATCTGTGTATTTTAGACAGGTGTCAATATCGCAAAGTGTGAAAATATTTATTTTTATAAAGTGAAAGTATGGCAAAGCAACCTGCTCCAAGCATATGGCTTCTGGCAGGTTTAAAATTGAAAGACAAGGTGATATTTCACTCCATAGTTCTTCCATTTGGCAAATTCTGTGTGTGTTCCACTAGGTGTTGTTTACTTGTATCTCTTTGGGAAGGTAAGTTATTAACCCAGGCATTCCTTTCAAATGGAGGAGTAAAGCTACAGGCAATTTGCCCACACAACACTCAGTTAAAACACGCACTGTGTTTTATTTAACATCTGAGAAACATGATTGAGGTTGACCCCCCTGGTATTAATGCATTGTATTGCGCATTGTGTGTCGTAAATTAGAGTGTGTTGATTGTGAAGCAGACAACTATCATGTTTTGCACCACACTGCCAAGTGGCCTGCAGATAAGGCAACAAAACTGAGGTTTATTAAACCATAATAGTGGTAGGAAGGCTCAGAGAAGATATTTTGCTATTTAGACAAATGAGCAACCACTTCAAGCTATGTGTCCTCATGTAGGCCTAACATTGACAATACCAAGGTACTGCACCATCAAACTGACTACAGTATAACACCTTACAATTACGCTGTTGTCAAGCTATCAACATGTTCTTACACAGCTTGAAGTGTATATGTCATTTATGTATTTTTCATCGGTTTGCCTTCTTTGATCAGCCACTCTGGTTTTATGTCAAGCTAAAATTCGACTGAAGTTTTTTAGGTCCACTTGCAAGTCCTTCAAAGTCAGGCTCCAAAGAGGAGACTCTGTCGACATGTCTTTGTTGTGACACTTCTGAGAGTTACGTTGGGATGAACCACATCAACCTGCTTAGATAAAAATGACAATTATTGGCTGAAAGAACAATAGGTTGTTTTTTTTGCTTTTGGGAGTCAAACAATAGGGCATAATCAACGTTTTTTTCAACATTCCTTTCATATTGTTGTGTTTGTAGTTTTTGTTTGTCAGATGACGACCCAGTCCCTAAAATCAGGGTGAGGAAAAGTTGGCTTTCACACGCCAGCTTCAAAACAATTAGCAATTAGTACTTCTTTGTCAGTCTTCCAGGCAGCAAAACAACCTCATAAATGATTTGGTAATGTTTGGCAGAACATGCATCTAGACTTCATTTCACCACTGAAGCACTGTATTTCAATTTGAAAGAATGTTTTAATATCGACTATAATAATTTGTATCAGACAGCTTAACTTCATGGACTGGAGTGTAGGACATCACCGATTGCATTAAGAGTCTTCTACAGTACAGGCTGAGAGACAAACATGTCTCTTAAATGAAGTGATATGTGTGAACAAAAGAAATGTTCTCTGTGTTATACTTGACCTCTCTCTGCATTTGCATTCATCATTTGAATCTAATGTCTGACCTCTGGACCTAGCCTGCATAATTGTGTCTTGAAGGCTGTCTCTCGCTTATCAGTAAGGACATGAGCTTTTTTTTCTCAGAGATAGACTGTTCTTCCTTGTCTTAGCCATATCTGATCTTCACCAACCTCTTTGAGATGTCCTTTCACTCAAGATACCAACCTTAATCTAATTTCAGACACTGAAGCCTTTATGGAAAGTAATGTGCTGACGCAGCATGTCTAACATGATTTATGAGCAGGGTTTAATTGGGTGTTTTGCTTACCTTTACAATATTGAGAGGTTGACTCATTTTAATTAGAGAGCAGGGATGAGAAACTAAACATGTCAGAATTCCCACACTTTGCGTCAGACAAGTCAGACATCTTTCAGGCATGTATGGATGCTGTATATCAAGGCACAGGCCTACCGTAAATAGTGATGAAAAATGTACAGTCAAAAAATGAAAGGACTTCCTGTCGCATACTTGTCCACCCCACACACACACAAACACACACACACACGTTAGGTTTCCCCAGAGGATTATGCAACAATTAGCTATTTGGGTCATGGCGAACTCTATGAATATGTAACTTTTACAGTAGGGCCTCTCATTTTACAGTAAAATAATGGGTGCCTGGAAGATCACAGGCATGCGTCTGCCTCCATTCTGCACTCGTTTGCATACTGCATATCCGAGGGGATAACATGAAACAGAGGGATATAAAAAGGAATCAACGAACGGTTTCTCAGACAAAGATTCTTCTTAAACATGAGCATGAAACTAGAGAGTCAAGTGAGAAGGTTCTCTTTGTTGGCTTCAGCAAGGTGATGTTAAAGGTTTTAATGGCCTGTTGAAACGTCAGTGTGTGTGTGCACAGTCTGCCTAGGTCAATTTGAAATGGTCATCACATCAAATGCCCTTCATAGCCAGTCAATAGAGCACAGCAAACGCGGGGCTCTGGGAATCTGGGTCTTAATGACTCTCCCACCCTCACTGAGGATCAGCAAGACTTGAAAATAGCCGCCCATGTTTTGCACAACTTTGTTCATTCTTTTCTCCCAAGCAATGGCCACTGACCACAAATGAACCTGTTAAATACAATTTCAAAACCTCAAAGGAATTTCTTATACTACTGCGAAAATTCTGAAAGCAAAGGAGCAATGAAAGCGATATATTCTGCGTCACAGAAATGTTTGACATGATTGTGAATGCAGCAAGGAAGTAGGCCAGTAGAGGTATTGACATAGTTCACGCTGTATGGACATTTCAACTAAACCAGTGAAATGAAGCTTTTTAGTTCATGTTGTCGCATACTGTATTCAATCAGCTCAATTGGTCTCCACCAGAAATACTTACTTGCAACATAAGAAGACATCTGGGTTTTAAAGGCATAAAGGAATCACATACCTGTCATGCTTCTTTCATGTACGACTGCTACAGTGCAGAGCCTTGCTGTTATTATTCTGTTTAGGCTAGAGAGAGAGAGAGAGAGAGAGAGAGAGAGAGAGAGAGAGAGATATAAGCTGTCACTGAGGTGTTATTGACTGTGCACAGCAGTGTATAAAAAAGTTTTGCAGACTCTATCAAACCAGATGTCTTTTAAAACATGATGCTCGCAGCTTTTCACACCCACAAACCTTTAATTCTTTCATTTTTTATGAGAAAAGGTACTGTGCAGCTTTTTCTTTTTTTTGGTTAATAGATTCAGACTTTGGTGTGATGTTTTTCCTCCTACCATGAAAGACTGCCAATAACACAAACAGTTAGAAGCACTCTACTAGGGGAGTAGATAGGACACAACCTGCATGTGGTATTCAATATATGAGTGTTTGAAAAAATACAGCTGCAGTTTGCAATCATTTATAACTACTTTTGATATTAATAATACTGGTGTGAGGTACAGTGTAACATCAGAATTGAACTATGACGAGACTGCGGGATAATGAAATAATAGGCATTTTCTTGCATCACATATTGGTTAAAAGGGCAGTCTAGTATGCAGAATGTAATTATTTTTGCTCAAAGAGATGTATAAATAGCAATATTTATTCTCATGAACTTAGATGTGGACATCAAAGGACACCCAATATAATAATAAAACTTAAAAGACACTTCATATCCTCCACTTCAAAGACAGTGGGGGTTTATTAGCACTTCTCTATCCTCTTTGCATTAAGAGACTGAAACACTGAGCTGGTCAGCATTCTTTAAAAAAAGAAAAAACAGCATTTTGGGAATTTTCTTCTTCTAAAAGTTTCTTAAGCCCTGTAGCCTACTATGACTAACTATTAAAAATCTCAGTTTCTATGGCAGACACTGGATGAATTTCAACAGATTCAAACACCAGACACCTTCAACCTAGCTCAGCATGTACAAGGGCCGACACACTCTCCATGGCTACACCCTCAAACTTGTCATCACAAAGCACCACAATGTCTCAGTAGCCATTACTATTTCTGTGTATTCTTTGATATGTCTATGTCTATGTCTATGTATATAATAATAATAATAATAATAATAATAATAATAATAATAATAATTATTATTATTATTATTATTATTATTATTATTATTATTATTATGTCCCCCCACACTCAGAGGTATGGAAGTAGGAAAGCAAAATATTAATGATGAAGAACTCTCTTTCAGCAGGAGCTTTCACAGACCTCAAGTCAACTATCAGACGCAGTAGATGATCTACCAGGTCATTTTAATTATAAACATTATGGGTGACATTGCCCCATTACAATTCAAGTCACTGACAAACAGATACCATGGAAACCTAATCCAACAGTTAACCCTTAGAACCCTAAGCTGTTTTTAGGGCATTTTCACTACCTTTATTCATAAGGATTTATTCTGGTCATTGTAAGTGCCACACACACATATTATATATTGTTTTTTTCAGCAGAGTCTAGGCTATCCAGATAATTTCATGTATTAGTACTAGCATTGATTTTATTTTGATTTTTAAAATATAAAAGCGTATTATAAAAATTCTTATATTTCGACATGTATCTCACTACAGCATGCTCATAGCTCTATGTGCATTTCATGTGTGTGTAGGGCAGACTGTCCTGAATCGGGCAATATAATTGCCATGTTGGAGGGATACTCTGGGGCTGAGCAATTTACAGAAATATGTGGTTGTGATTTACGGAAATAAATGCCATTTTTTATTTAGTGATGAAAAATGACTTTTCTGCGCTCCATATCTGTGACACAAACTGATCTGACCTAACTTGACCCGAGGTTGTGTGTTAGCCTGCGTGCCTATGGTGTATGCACTCATAATGATTCTCAACTTTTTACTGCATTGCCATGAACAAAGTAAAGGCAAAAAAGGTGTTTCTTTGTTGAACAAATTGGGATGCAGTGTGAGCCTTGAATTGGATGCCATGCAGGAAATTGCTAGGATCTCAAAACCGGATTATGAACATGCTTTGCCATAAAGAAACACCTGATAGCGTTGGATTATAAACATGCTTTGCCACAAAAACAGACAAAAACGTGGGGTAAGTCCAGCTATATGAAGTTATTATTTTGCTGTCACTTTGTTTGTTTTAGAACCCAGAAGGATGTACTTGGTATCAAATGATAGCTCTGAGTGTCCGCTTTCATCTGACATGCGTGGCATATCTATCCGATCACAGGTCCGCGAGTAATTCAAACGAGATGGGTGTGCAGCGTTGATTTGTGTACATGACGTTATTATTTTGCAGTCACTTCGTCTGTTTTTATAAGACAGAAAGATCGATATACATGGTACCAATGGATAGCCCTAGACTAGACGAAACCAAAACTTATTGTGAGGGGAAGACGAAACCAAAACTTATTGTGATAAACAGAAGCAGCAACACCTGCAAATGTCAAAAATTCAGTTGGAAAAATGCAGAAATTTATTTACAGCATAGGTAGACCCACATACATTGTATCCTGACTGTTGGTGCTGTTTATTGTCAGTTTGTAAAGTTTAGGAGTAGGAAGTAACGTTAGGAATCTCTGATCAATGTGATTGGTAAGGCTGAACCAATGATTTCAAAGTTAGTGCCTGTCGCGATGCAAGTGTTGCAAACGTTTCCCAATCGAGAGTTACCAGACTCTATTCACTTTGTGAATGAGTTTGGATATTTCCAGGCTAGAGAAGCTAACAACCCCATCATAAAAAGCACCTTTTCTTAACTACAAAATGCAATTCAGTTCAGCAATGCGCTTTCAGTTAGGTTCCGGGCCCATCATAGCATTGAAACAGCTCTTATCAAGGTTTTAAATGAAATTACCTCTGACAAATGCAAGCAAATCTTCATTCCTAGAATTACTGGGCCTTAGTGCAGCTTTTGCTACAGTTGATCGCAACAGTTTTCAACACAGACCAGTGCTTGGGCTGGGTTCTCAGGTACAGTTATCAACTGGCATAGGAAAGGAGCTTCTCTATTGCCATCGGGGACTGTATTTCTACTCCAACATCCTTAACCTGTGGTGTCCCCCAGTTGTTGATTTTAGGGCGACTTATATTCACCCCCCCCCCCCCCCCGACCCATGCTCCCACTAGGACAAATTCTCCAGAACAACAATCAGATTTCTTATTGTAGCTACGCTGATGACACCCAAACCTACTTAGTCCTGTGGCCTAATGACTACTTTCTTCAGCTAAACAAGAACAAAACTGAAGTAATCATAATTGGGGGAAAAAGGAAGAAAGGCTTATGGTTGGCACTCTTCTGGAAACCAAGCATCTTAAAGCAAAGGACGCTGTTAAAAATATTGGTGTCATAATTGACATTGATCTAAACAGCCAAATGAAAGCAATAACCAAATCATCTTTTTACCACCTTAAAAACATGGCCAGGCCAGCCACAGGGCAAGATCAGACAGGGGGTTTGCAGCTTGTAAAACTTAAGATGCACTGTGTTTGAATAAAAACGCAAATGACGTTGGGCACTTTTCTGCTTCGACTTTAACTTCTTTCAATTCGAGCAGGCAAAAACGCAACAGGCACATAAACCACGAGGCACCCAGTGCGCTGAAGCCGCATGCAAAACACCTACAAAAACAACAAACAACAAAACAACAGAAAAAAAGATGCCTCTCACTGCAACAACAGTGTCCTGTCTGATCATGCCCTCAGAAGTCTAATGGCACGACGCGACTTAGAAAAAATGATTCATTCCAGTAGGGTTGACTACTGCAATGGGCTTTTTACAGGATATCCCGAAAAGACAATTAAGCAACTCCAAGTGGTTCAAAATGCAGCATCGAGGGTCTTATGACCTCTCAGATCACATGAGAGACAATTGTAAGTAAAAACCCTCTGTCAGAACAAAACGTGGTGAAGCAACAGTTAGCCAACGTCCAGAAGACATAAAATATGCTCCAGTTATGCTACCAATTGTAAATTAAGATGTAAGACAGAACTATTCACAGTTGCTTTCTCCTAATCTGATAAAATGTATTTATTTATTTATTTTTTATCTATTGTTTTATTTGTCTCTCATGCTTTCATTTCTTATTGTTTGCTACTATCTGTTTTGTGACGGTGTAAAGCACATTGAATTGCCTTTGTGTATGAAAGCACTATATAGGCCTAGGCCTATATGAATAAAATGGCCTTGCCTTGCCTAAACAAAGATGCTGAACACTGTCTAATGAACTATATAAGTGTGATGGATGGCTCTCAAATGTATTAAGTGATAGAATTGACATAGCAAATTACATAATTTTTCTTCATTTAACTGAGTTATTCAACCATAGTGTGAACACTTACTTGAAAATTAGCATGTTTAGTGCTGACATAAGTAGTGGCGTAGAGTAGAGGCCGGAGCAGATATCTGCTGTGAGAATATAGTTGTGGTGTCAAGGAGTATTGAGGACTGATACTTGAATAAGATTAAGCAGAATCTGTTGCAGAGAAAGAATGTAAGTGAACTTTACAGAGAAAGACTTCCATTTTTGCTTTTCTATAAAGATGAGATTACTGGGTGTCTGTGAATCTGAGACATTGTTTGTTACAACATAGTGTGGGAGGGAGGGGTCGAGAGTCACACACACACACACACACACACACACACACACACACACGCACACCTAGCACATACACACACACATAGCACATACACACACACACACACACACACACACACACACACACACACACACACACACACACACACACCTAGCACATACACACACACACACACACACACACACACACACACACACACACACACACACACACACATACACACACACACACACACACACACACACCTAGCACATACACACACACACACACACACACCTTTCATCATTGAATTATGTTTTTTTGTCTGTCAAGTCAAGGTTAAAGGGTCAGACGCTTTTCTTTAGATTAAGACGTTGTACATTGAAGAGTGTTTTTAAAGTGGCACATAATTAGCAACAAACCAGCCTCACAGCTGAATCTTTGCGCATGGTGTCTGTCGTTAGATTTCTGAAAAGATGTTCTGCCTTTTCATTCCTCAGTGTTCCGTCATTATAATTTGATGGATTTCTTTTTCTTTTTCAAACAAAAGTACATTTATCTCTGCATCAACATGATTCCTGTTTTCTTGATAATCAAACCCTGTGCACCTTTTGACAACTTGCTATGGTAAAAACACACGTTGTTATTGGCATCTCAGCATTTCCATACCAAATGATTTGGGCCCCGGTTTCACCGGAATTTGGCAGAAATCCAGAATCGTCTGTGGCTTGCTGTCAGTGTCTGAATTAATAGATTCATCTACTTTTTACTCATATACATTTGGTTAATGACTACAGTAAACATATATGGGACTAGACCATCTGGCCTAATTAACATTTTGTTTCCAACCATTAAGTGTCACAAGCGCTACATGTTTTGGCTTTGGGAAACCGAGATATTTGTGAATGTGGAGGCTGTTGTACGGAGTTTAAATAAAATCTTTATCACTTGGGAGTTTTCTCGATAAATACCAGCTGCATATGGTCACCGTCAGCCTTGCCAAGGGAATTCACGGACTATCAGACAAGCCCAGGTGCAGAAGCTCTATCTGTAAAGATGAACAGCTTGGGCCTTACCTGTTCAGCAGATGGAGAAGAACTCTCTCTGGGTAAACAGGAGAAACTAACAACAGCCATTACAATCTGGAGCCTCCTCTTACGAGGGCTTCGAGTGTGTAGGAAACAGGTGCAGATGAGCATCTCTGACAGAATCAAGACAAAGCCATCTCATCAGCTTCCTTTATGGTGCCATCATATTTCTCCTTATGCAGAGTTTCTTTACTCATCCATATGCATACCATGAGAAAAGACAAATGCAGGTGAATCACTGACGAGGCTGTGCAGTGTGCACTGGCCCCTTTTTAAGGGAATTCGGCCAATATAGCAAAAAGGAAGTCGACATTGCCCACTTCAGTCAAAATGTAACAGCAATCCAATAAACTGTAATTATAATGGCCAATTAGTAATTAGAAATAGTTTCACATATTTTTGGAGTTGTATTTCTCTTTTGTGTTTCTTGAACAAGATTTCACAGCTTGGTTTGACACATTTTCAGACTGCCCCGGCCAGTGATATGGGAGCATGCGGCACAGATGAAGTTGCTTCTGTTCTAATTGGAGTATTTCACTATTTCACAAATCTTTTTCATTTGAACTCACAAGGACAAGATTAAAGCTTTTTTTCAATTGTAAGTGCTAATCAAAAGCACTTGGGTTAAATAATCCCAATAGTCATGTTAACAGATTGAATAAGTAGGGGGTAGATTAACTTAATGAGCTTCCCAAATAAGCACACTGTGCACAGATTTCCAAGATTACACTCTTTGATGTATAGTGAGTCATTAGAAACAGGTAGAGGGATACTTAAGCTCATTAAGTCATGGAGAGAGAAGCTTTTCTAAACTATTAATAAACCAGCTTTTTTTCTAAATAGTTGCGGAGCTTCATCAGCAGGTAGGTGTGAGAAGTCAGGTATGCTTGCCTTTCTTGTACTAAATCTTTCTGTCATAAATAAATTGTATTTCATGAAATTCTCAATGGTTATATAGACCGTTTGAACAGCATTAACAACCAAAAAATGTGTGTTCCTACAGCATTTCTGATAGCACAGAAAACAACATTGAGCTAATGGTACTTGGGGACAAAAAACAAACAAAAAAATAGGGTGACATTTTATAGAGCATTTTGCTAAAGTCTGATGCAGTTTTTATTTCAAAGTATCTGTGTTTGGTTTGAACATTTCACAGGACGCAAAGGCTCGACAGGAGCAAAGAGGAGGTCAGAGATGGAAACTCTAGCTTCAGAAGGCCAATTATGTGTTGGTTCTACCCAGAACTTCACTAGTTAGCTGATCTAACTGGTTGTAGAATTGTGCAAATTAGAACCAGCTGGTTTAGCGAATGTGTGGAACAAATACAGTATGTCGTAGGATTCTTCTTTCTGAAGCCCGAGGTTTTCACCTCTGAGTGAAATGCTGTGTGAAATGCACTTTTCTACTGCAAACTGATGCACTGCAGAATGAACCCTTTATGTCCTCCACCCTGTGCCTCATGCTCTGCCTCTGGTGATTGGATCCATGGGCTCTAACGCAGATGGCCTCTTCTGTTTCACAACAGCCGCTGTCCAAGGTCCTGAAGCCGGCTGGAGGACTGCAGTGCTGAGCCTCCCTGAAGTGAGAAAGGAAATGCTTGAGCGCAGATGACAGGACTCTTAGGCACAAGGAGTGTTGTTGACCACTGAGTCCCACCATAGCCGTGGCCAGAGGGGGGACGCGGTGGTTCGGAGTGTTCCGAGGGAACTCGGCAGGACTCAGCGACAGCTCTGAGAAGAGACACTGAGAAAAGTTCCCATTATCATCCCACAGGCGCTCAGGAAAAATGGTCCATAACAAACGAGTGTGTGACTTGCCCTGATATATGGGCTGCGTAAGGAGGTTATTTATCTGCCTAAGAGAATGGAGCACGGTGTGTCTTTTGTGTGGTCGTTCTTGGGGGTTCTGCAACGAAGCACTTAATTCACAATGTGCTGATTATACAAAACATAATGGTGCCATCGGGAAAAATCATTAATCATCCTTTTACAAAGCCAGAAATACCAGCGATCTGAATTACATTGAGTTATCTTAATCACCTTTAGCTAGCTGTCTTATGTATTCCTGTATTTCCAGGTGAGGACCTAGCTCTGCATTGTTGCAAGTAAATCTAAGCACCTCAGTGCATTTGTGCAGCAGCAATTTATAGATTTTTATTTATCTCTGAGCGTCGTCTCCCAACTTTACATACTCTTTTTGTTTCACAACGTTGTTTCTCTTCAGCTTGTTTTTGCAAAGTTTGGTAAGTAGCTGCATGAGCATAATACAACAATAAGACAATGTAATGAAAAAATGCTATCTAATCCCCTCAAAGTATCTTCTCAAAATATCTTCCATCTTCTCTTTGTGTTCTCTCTCTCACGGAAATGAACCAAGATGATACTATTCCACACTAATGCATATATAAAGCATGATTATGTGAAATGTTTTTGTTTTGGAAGACTTTAGTTTAAAGTGATCCTAGATAACAAAAGAATTATCTTATCAAAACAAATGCAAAAAAAGGGAGATTCATTAGTATGGTAAGCCTATTTCATGCATGATTATGTGACCGACTCAACATGTTGCCATGGTGCTTAGTTACGTGATCATGTCTGAATGGATATTTATTTCATTTATTTTCCTTAATCAGGACGTTCTATAACAGGCATTCTCCACACTCTCAGGCAATGTGTACTGGGGACAGAGTGCTTGAAGGGCATTCATGGCCACTGATAAAAGTGATGACCAGATGCCGCATTCCTAAAGCGGGATAAGACAGATTGAAGGGCAGGCAGACAGACAGGCACTCATGGACACGGATGGTCATTTCAGGGAAATTTAGATGACATGGTCAATAGGGCTGCCCCTCACCCATCGCTTGTCCTTTAAAAAAAGAAGAGTATGGTCAGGACAGTACAAGTAGAAGATTACTGGAAAAGGTTGTTTTAATCTAAGCATTCAGTTTTTGGCTCCTTGTTGCATGACTACATGGTGAATGGTGAATGCCACTGATGCATGAGGCGGTAAGCCATCCATTGACATCAGCCTTCATTAATACCCCAACTCTACACATCTCAAATACTTTTATTTCACAAAAATGATATCATTAAAGAGAATAAAAACATAAGGGAGAGAATCATACAGTGCTAACTCGTCAGGCCTTTTCCATTCGTAAGAGAGAAACACATGCATATAGTATGAAGCACTGTTGGTGATGCATATTGTTTTATTATACTGTTATGAATTAGGGCTGTTTTCCATGAGACTATTATGCAGAAAAGGCTGTATCCACCGCCGGCTCAACCTAATGTACAGTCAGCCTCCCAAACGGCTTTTCCTGCTGTGAGTTTGTGATTGATGGGATACCACATTATGGATGCATCACAATGCAGAACACCCATTTCAGAAGACCAGAATCTGTATTTTTTAAAATTTACTTTCAGGAAACGGGAGCTAAAAAACTTTTATGTGTGTGTGTGTGTTTGTGTGTACAAGACCTGCCATCAGCCCACATTCCATATCCTATGGCCACTTTATTCAGGTATAAATAACATGTATAACCTCAAAGCTTTCATCAACGTTCTCCTTGTCTTAAATAAAATGATTTGTTGTGAGGTGACTGTCCGCGGTGTGCTACCTGGCCCTCTCGCCTTTATTGACTGGTTGTCCTCAATGAACTGGAGCTCTGATTGATGCTAGGAAAGTGGCTGCTGTGTTGACTGAATGCGTGCCCTTTGCATTCAGCTGAACTAAGCCAAGGTTGAGCGAAACGCGTGCTGAATGCTGCTTCATCTGCCGATGGTCACGATTCAACAGCAGCTTTGTTCTCATAGAGGCCATGATACAGTTCCACGTTGTTGCCCAATGAAAGGAGTGGATGCTAAACAAACAGAGACAGACAAACACTCTGCTGCCATGTGATATCATCGGCACTGGATTCATATTGTACATCCAAGAAAATGCTAAAACATATCAACAGCTCAGCATTATTCATGCTGGGGGATTTCTGTTTCTCTGTACTTCAATATGGCAATGGGATGCTTATGGGATTCCAGTTGTCACAGTAAGGGTTTATCAAGAGCAACAAACAGAATCTGTCACATAGCCTATCTGGTCAAATTAAATGTTTATCTAAAAATATAAATAAATACTAATTGAGGAAGAACGAGCCAGCAATGGTCCCTGATTTGTATTCAAAACAGAATCTTATAATGACTCATAAACCACAAGCAATCATATCCACAAGCACGTCTTCAAAACCCAAGGGCATCTCAGAAGCAAATACAGTAACAGGAGGTCTCTCACTGCTTCCCTATTATTTTTTTTCTATACTGGAACAGCAGCATGGAGAACAGGCAAAAATGAAAAGACCTTCAATGAAAAGGTCTCGCTGTAGATGTCATGTTGATGGTCTGCAGAATGCAAAAACAAATACACAGGGTCAGGTCCATGGTGGAAGGCCACAGGCTCTTCACATCTAAGGTACAGCTAAAGGAGAAAGCTAAAGCATAAAACCTACCTAATATTTGAATAGTTAAGGACCTGGGAAACATCTAAGCCTCTAAATGCGGTGTGTGTTAAACATGAACGCGATAAATGATTAATAAGGCAGACAAAAATATGATCTGATAAAAAAAAATACAAATCCTTTCCCCCCAAACAAGGCTAATTCTCTACTGCATTCTCAAATGCATCTCCAAACATGCCTATAGACTTTCTGGCTCTCGGTTTCAGACAGAGAGGAGATTAATTTCAGTCTGTTTAATTCAGCTGTTTTCAGGCAACGAGCGACTACAGTGTCCCCTCTGACTCCTCCACACACCGATCACAGTACCTTTAAATAATAAACACTGCGAATGGAAATCATCCCCTGCCGAAATTATGCACTGCCTCTGAAAGAGGGGGGGGGGGGGGGGGGGGAGAGAGAGCCCTGTGCACACTGCAATCACAATCTGCATTTAGACACATCATTGATTACACAGGCCTGTGGATAGTTGATACCACCGGGAATTGGGGGCCGGAAAAAACGAAGAGTGAGAGATGGAACAAACAAGATTAATAATAGCCTGGCAGTAGTAATCCCGTGGGCCGGGGTGCTAACTACTTTTGACAAAAAGGAAGGGTTCTTAGCTGCAAATGAATTGTCTATAGAGGTGATGCATGCTGGAGAGGAGGGTATATGGGGGCAATAATGAGCTGAGGGAACAGTGGGGCAGGAGCATGTGCTCTCTCTCTGGCTACATAGACCACACAGGGGAGACTGACATATGCAAATCAAATCAGCTTGTGACAGTTCTCATCCACACCTTTACATTGTGTCTCAGTTAGGAGAGAGGACATCCTCGGGGGACTATTTTTTTTTTTAGATTAGATTAGATTGCGTATGTGATTGAAAAAGGAAAAAGGAAAGACAAATGCTCACATGGTCTGATCTCTGATGTCATGATGCAGACTGTCTGCTTTTACACAATAAAACAGATGTTAGGTTTAGATTGAGTCATTTCAATTTCACACATGCACACCAGTTTCCCACCACTGGCAGAACAAGACTGCAACCATCCATACAAGATCATGTATACATAATGCATTTGCATTGTTGGCGCTCTGTTCACTGTGCATGCATCACGAACATCAGAGGGTAACTATACGGTGTAACAACTCAACAAATAGCTCAGCAGCTGCATGAAAATACTGCAAATGCAACCTGGACCCAGGAAGATGTATAATGCTTGACAAATCTGTCATGATAATTACATACGTAATTGGACCAGCCATACACAGGTGATTTGCAACATTACAAAATAATGCAACTTGTTACATTACATTAACGTGTTACATTACATTGTTACATTAGGTTAAAGTAAAGCAGTACAATGCTTTGGCCATGTTTTTCATTCAACCATTGACTGCAAGGTCCTTCCCAAGATATAATGCTCCTGTATTCTCTGTAGATATTTGTTTTTGTGTGCAGTTGAAATCAATGTCTTTGCATGGCTGACACAGTTATCACTCAAACACAGTTTTCTTTTTGTGAGGTACTCATTTTCATGTTGTGAAGGCTACTGTCTCTGACATTTCGACATGAAGGACAGCTCAAACCTTCCAGAGTCTCAGAGGGCAAGGCAAAACAAGTTTCGATCGAAGATTTCATATGTGATTTGATTTACGTGAACAAAAGCGAAAGAAACTTTAGAATTGTATGCCATTTGTTGTACATGTGTAAAGTAAAATCATGCACCACTGTAAACCCAATGGGTTTTAACACTACAACTCCAAAATTATTGAACAAATCCAAAATGGGCAAGTCCAATTAGTCACGATCATGTGTCAAACTTTCAAGCTAAACTGTTGTTTTCTCTTGTTTTGCCCACCTCCAGGTCCCTATATGTAAAGCCTTGGGGTCAGTACCAACAACTTTTCAGATTGAGCCACAAACACAGATATAATGCAGTTACTCCATGCCGCCTTATTTTAAATCATGGTCTGTGACGTTGATCACCAATGATCATTGAAAAATCTGAAAATTAGTTGTGCCCCCAAATGCACTCAAATCAAAATCTAATGAGACATTAATACTTTCTAATTGATTGAACATCATCATGTATTTATTTTACGAGACTATTTGGCCTATTGGCTGTGGAGTAAACAGACTCAGAGCGCCTGTGTTGTGGATCAAATTAAGAGATCAAACCTCCGGCCAATTTAGCCATGCAAATGTGCACTCAGGAAGCAGATCAAACAGCATAAATCAAAATCCGACAGCACTCAGTGGCACGTTGGCTAGTTATGTCACATTTTAGCAAAAATAAGTCTCTATTCATGGGAAATACACATTTCATCCACACATGGAAAAAATCGGAATTTTGACCAATTTCATGTCTGACACATGATGTGAACTTCTGGGTACTCAGATTAGTCTGACACAGGCCTGGTGCCACTTTATGCCAAGTGGTTGTTCTCTGGGTATTTCTCTTTGATAAAGGCATAGCCGCCAGTGGAGTGAATTTGTTGATCCATCCTGAAAAAAATTGGCTAGAATAATACAAATAGTGCAACAACTGTTCCTCCTGTTAGGTGTTTAGAGCTAATGTAAAGGATATTTATCCCCATTGGTCATTTAGCCGAAATTAACACCAGTTCATCATCCTCTATGGCTGAAATATATGGGCTACATCTGTATTGCTTTATGACGTTTGTGCTAGTTGCATGTGTAGAGTTCCGAGGCTATTTTTGTTTCCATGTTTAGAGGCTGCTGTAGATGTACTGCTATTGGTGTCTGCCTCGGACAGAAATGGCAGCTGGTGAGTTGTTATCAAAACTCGACCTGTCAAACTCATTTAACTAAACTGAACCTTATAGGCCCCACCACGGACCTCTGTGTACACATTCAATTTAACTGCATGCAAATCATGCTTTTATATAAATACACGCTGTTTTTACAAATTTAACTTTATTCAATGCTTGTTACTGATTGTGCACAATGTTTCATAAGTATATTGGCTCTTTGTTGATGAGCAGCTTAAATTAACTTAATTTTGTTGAGAAATTCAGGAGTTGCTATGCTTTATGACATTAGGTGAAGTCAAGTGCTCAAGGCAAGAGATGCATATGTCATGCTGACGTCTTATCAAGAACAAAAGAGAAAGTCCACAAGGTTGACAATAAAATATACAACTACCACTTATGAAGAGTCTTCTAAAGCTACACTTGATGCCAGTGGGAACAGTGTGAATCGTGTTATTTCGGTGTGATCCCACATTTTCAATTAGCATGCAGTTTGGATTACAAGCTAAACTCTATTGTACCTCAATGCACAGCTGGTTTCATAACTTCAAACCGCTGAGAGTATATCTGTTCATACGGATCAATGTCCACTGTGGGTAATTTAAAAAAGTTGAGGTTTGCCACTAATTAAATGGAAGTGCTGAGAATTATGAGCTCAAAAGGTGACTTCACGTGAAGTCTCACACAGGAAATGGAGCAATTTCACAGAAAGCTTTCTGTAATTTTAATTATGCAACAGTCTGGATTGGCTTTGTTTGACTGCTAAGTAATGCAAAATGCTTTATTTATCTATGGAAATACCGCTCACACATGCAAACTAACTTACCCCTTGCAGGTGTGATTTCACAATGTTCTTGCTTAAAATGGAATGACTACTGGACCCATTGCAGGTAAAATATCTTTCCTGTTTCACTGCCTCTTGAGAAAAATATTATATATGAGAAATATTTTAGTTTCTTCTTGAAGAGCAAGTTGGTGAGGTAACTTAATGAATATTTTATCCTCTGTCCCAGTTTTACATTAATGCAAGTGCACTGTACACTTATCTAAAATGTGCATAAAATAGTACAATTAGCATACAGTATTTGGCTCTTTAGTTTAGGGGCTCTATAGCGTGGATGTTTTTATTCTGTCTTTATTCTGACCGAAGTATTTCTGACTCACAACATTTCATTTCATTAGATAACTCATATATTTTGCTGCTCACCACACATTAGGCTATGCAGCCTCATATGTCTAATACGTTCTTGGCTCCAAGTCTAGTAGGTTCTACACTCTCAGAAAAAAAGGTACGCAGGGGTACAAGTATTAAACCTTCAGGTACCAAATTGTTCCTTTCAGTTTGTTGTACCTTGAAAGATACAGGACTGAACCTCTGTGATACAATGTTGTACCTTTCAAAGTACAAGATTTGTGAAAGTACATGTTTGTACCATATGATTTTGTACCCATGAACTAGAGCTATTAGTCATGCGTCAGCCAATCAGATCGCCAGTCCTGCTAGAACTCTCGACCTCGCCAAAAATAAAAACATGGAGGATGATTCTGAGAAATGGTAGAGGATTATACATTTATTTAAAAAGTTGGGCTAGATTATGATTTTGTTTTGAAAATGAGATGAGAAATATGGATTGAATAGTCTAAAAATCCTGTTTTTACAACAAACAAATTTGTCAGGAGTGAGGTTGACGATGTGTGTACTGTACCAGCTAATAAGTTAGCAAGCTATCGTCAGCGGTCATCAGTCAACGCAACGGACAGTGCTGCGTACTGCAGGCGCCGTAGCGTCGGCACGGGCGTCAGTGTTTGGAGTGTTCCATAAAGATTTTAACGGTCGGTGCCGTGGGTCGGGCTGAGCTGAGGCAGGGAATCTGAATGATGTCTCTTGCTGCGCTGACAACCGAAGACCTTCTGCAGCAACTTTCTAAAGGTGGATTGGACGTAACCGTAAATGAGAGAAAAAAATTCATAGGTGAGTAAAGTAGCTTTTTTAATAATTGTCAATAGCGTTAAACTTTTAACAGGACTTCGTGTGGTATAATATCTATCTAGCTAACGTTACTAGATGGAACCTAGAAGCTAGGACGAGCTGCTAAGGTCTCTTAGCTCCCTGTCAATCTGATTTATGCATGCATTAAGTAACATTACTTAGTGCTTTGGTGACATTTTAGCGGATTTGGGATCATGTCAAGTGTTAATTTAAGCCAATGTTAGAGCTAGCTAGTTGGCTAGGTAATCAGTCGTGGTCAATGGTAGAAAAGTTATAGCTAACTTGGGAAGCTATAGCGCTACATTGGCTACCAGACTGGTTAGCTAGCTGACGCCACATGCTTTTGGTAGAATTAACGTCAACTTCCCAGGCTTTATGTAACGTTAGTTTCCTGTTTTGGCTCTCATAAAGATGTTGAAATAACTGCTATACAATAAAAACGGTAACACAATGGCAATATAGCTGCTAATATTGTTTAGTTAAACATCAGTCATACATTGAGAACTTATGATTGCATTTGTATAACTTAGTGTTGGTAGCATCAAGGCCGTTTCAGTTCATCAGTTAGCCAGCCACGTGGTTGGTGAAGGCTAGCGCTGACCTTGCTGACTTGATGGTTTAAGTTCAATGGTGAATTAATGGTAATGGTAATTTTTCACAGGTTAGTTTAGGTTCTGTTCGTGCAAGGGATGTGAGTTTGTAGTGTCTAACTAGTTATATTAAATGCTGTTTTGTTTTTGAAATTGTTTTGTTTTTTCTTTTTCAGAATATGAAGTGGATGGGGAAACTGTTAATGGTGGCCTGACGAACCTTATGATTTCCCAGCTCTTTGAGGGGTTCTTCAAAAAGCAAGTAGCAGTAAAGTTCATCAACCTGATCTCTCAGCCGAAAACAGAAATTTGCGATGTTGCAGCTCCTGCTTCAATGTCTGAATCAAGGTGGGTTTTTAACTTTTTTATCTTTGGATTCTTTGCAACAGACTGGATTTCAATAAACATATTAACTGTAGAGAGCAATAATTGTGTCTAACTATGGTGTGGTGTATTTACAAGCCTTGCACATGCAAAATGGTGCCCTTTTTTGCTGTAAACACCCTTTGTTTCATTGGTTTTGTTTGAATGCAGGTATTTGGATGTATGCAGTATGATCTAATAACTTTGTGCAATTGTAAACATTTTAAATGAATTTGTTAGGTATCCTTCCGGTGAAGATTATGTGAAGGCTGCCAAGGCACTTGTTGCCAAATACCCTTTCTTGAAGGACGTGGAGGGGAATGGATATGTAAGTGTTTGACATTGAAGTGCTTTAGGAATGCTTTCAATATATTCTGATGTTTTCTGTTACTATTCAATAGTCTGTTGTCACTGTGCTACTAATGAAATGATATGTTTATGTTTACGGTATATATATATATATATATACTTGCAACAAAATATCATCTTGTCATGCAATGTAAAGTAACCCTTGACAATCATGGTTTTGCATAGCATACGTTGCACATGTCATTAAAAAGGAAGTTCAAAACTGAACGATCACCTCTTGGATGAAGAACAGGTCAAACAGTTCAAAGCGAAATTTGGTCATCGCAAGGGCAAGTCCAAACAGACACTAAGCCAGATAACATGTGAAAGAAGATGCGAAATGGTAGGCCTCCTGTGGTACAACAGTATTTGCAGCAGTGGTAGGACTCTAGGTTATAGAGCATCCCAGTAATGTGTGTGTTTGTGTGTTTGTGAACTTGTACACAATAGGATCATGAGTCTGAAGGTCCTGTTGGCGAAGATGCAGTCTCAAATGATGCCCATGTAAAAGTCTCAACCAGATAGTGCCATTGTGGAGGAAAAAATGAGGCGCACATTTCTCTGGAGAAGATGCGAGTTGCTACAGGGTGGAATGTCAGCTGTTGAAGCCGCCAACAAGTATCCCTTCCTGAAAACACCTTTTGGGGTATGTTTGAAATAGTTTGGTCCTTCATACACTGTGCCCTATAACAACTCTTTTGTAGTTCACTTTAGAAGTGTTAAATATCTGAAAAGGAAAAGACCAAAAAGAGTAAATAACATATAAGGAATGCATTAATAGTAATATTTGAAAAAGATCGAAAATGACATCGAATCGAGGATTTGGAGAATCGTGACACCCCTAAAAGTAACCTCTTGTCATATTGTGTGATATGTTTGCCATTGTTAATCCATTGTATTTATACCTCTTCTCGTTTGTAAAACCTAGAATTCTGAGCTGCCTTGGTGCTCTTACCAACCATCTTCAGAGAAAAACTTGAGCACTACATTTCACTGAATGATGTAAGTTTTACCATTCATCTTCATTTCCGAACTTTCAGTTGTACAAAGTTAATATGAAATTCCAAAAGGAGAACATTTTCTTTACTCATTTTAGTTGTGTTGTGTTTTGTCTGTTTAGGGAGATCCAGCTACACCTTATCCGACTGCAGATGCCTGGCACATCAAACTGGAGACAGGTTTTCAGCGAGCGGCGACTCCCTGCAACTATCAAGGTGGATGGAACGGAAGTCTGCACTCTCCACTCTCTCGCTCTCTCCACACACTCTCGCTCTCCACACTCTCTCTCTCTCCACTCTCTCTATACACACTCTCTCTCCACTCTCTCTATACTCTCTCTCTCTCCACTCTCTATACACTCTCTCTCTCCACTCTCTCCACACTCTCTCTCTCTCTCCACTCTCTATACACACTCTCTCTCTCTCCACTCTCTCTATACACTCTCTCTCTCTCTCCACTCTCTCTATACACTCTCTCTCTCTCTCCATACACTCTCTCTCCACACTCTCCTCTCTCTCTCTCTCTACACTCTTTTTCCTCTCTCTGTACACACACTCTCTCTCTCTTTCTTTCTTTCTCTCTCTCTCTCTCTCTCCCCACACACACACACCAGCCCTACTGTATCAAACAAAATTAAACTTGTTGTAAGTAAACTTGCAAAATGTATGTCTTAATGTCGTAAGTGGCCAGAATGCATCTGATTTAAAAAAAAAAAAAAGCTCTCTGTCTGTACCCTGTGATGAAATCAGATTTACTGTTTTGTATTTTTATACAATAAATCTGTTTTTTTAAAGAAAGTGTTGTTTTTATTATTTATTTACAGTATGTCCAGTAAGGGAACCTATAAGTACCTTTAAAGGTACAAATCCACTTGTCTAAGGGAACTTATAGGTACCTTTAAAGGTACAAATGGACTTGTCTCTGTGGTGGTACCTTAATGGTACAAATACTGTACCCTCAATGATACAAACCTGTACCATAGAGAAAAGGTACAAAATAGTTCCTGAAGGTACAGATGGGACCATTGAAGGTACAAAACATGAGGGTACAAATATGTGCCCCTTTTGTAAGGTACTGCTCTGTACCCTCTAAAGGTACTGTCACAGAGACAAGCGTTTGTACCTTTTAAGGTACTGAGCGGTACCATTTTTTCCGAGAGTGTAAGATCTATGTCTAACTTCCACGTTTAGCCAAGTTTAGCTAAGTTCAAAGTCAGAGAGGTTCCATGTTGATAATGGCATGCTATGATCTTTTCAAAGTTCTCTTGAAAGATTGAAATATAGATCCATCAGAAGGCTCTATGACTTGAAATCTTTCCTGCCTTACTGAAGACACTCTTTGTAGAGAGGAGACTATGAACTATGAATATCTCTAGGCTAGCTGTCTGCATTTTGACAACTGGTCCAGCTGTTGATATCTCATATGTTGCTTTCTACCACTACCACAACTGATCGACTATCAAACCCGATCAAAACCACTAGTTTGACATACTTAGTATTTCAATTGGTATGACTGTAACTGTCTGGATCTAGTTCAGTAGTCACACTCACTCAAGGACACACTCAAAATGCTCATGTTTTTGTAAGTTTACCAATTCTAAGATGGCTCAGTATTTGGGCTAAAACATCTATTGGTTTGATTGTCTTTGGCTACATATCCAGCACTAAACAAAAGCATTTTTGAAGGGAGGCATAAAATGGTATCAATCAAGGAAAGAAACACAAGTAAAGGGACTAATCCGCAACTGAAAGGCTGGAAGAGAGACAATGTGTGCTTTCGCTGTGCATTTTTCGAGCTGAGCCAGCACCACATCCCAAGTGACCGTCGCTTCCCAGAGCCCAGTAGATAAAAACTAGAGGCTCATTATCACTCCAAAGTTAATTAGACTCTTTCAAATGAAGCTTGGCATGCCAGACTGTGATGGGTAATTGTGTATACTGATTAACAGATATTGTGCATGCCAAAAACAAACACTGGATCATTGGTGTGTGTTCTCTTGTGCATATGTGTTTTGTGTGTGTATGTAATGATAATAAAAAACATCTGATAAGAGGCCCTAACAAAAGAAAATTTGCCACATCATTAGCAGCTTGATTTAGATCAGGTAGCCTCTTACAACACCCTTTTCATGCGTTTAATTTGTAAATTAAATTGTGCATTGGGAATAGTTTACGCTGGGAACTGGGAATTGAATCAGCACTGTAGTTGTATGATCTGGGCTTTAAATAAAATAACATTACCGGTACATGTCGCAGTGAAGAACTCCACTGATGGCTCATCAAAAGGAATATGAGACATACAGTGTGTGATTGTGGTGTTATTGTTTATTAAACAATAAAATTGGCAAGGTAACCTCATACCTGATATAATACACTGCTGCTTCCAGCTAATTGAATGTATTCACACAACCATACAAAGTGGAAAATGACTGGGCATGAACACCAACAGCACTGAGCTGCTGCTGCTGCGATTCTAAAAAAACTCACAGCGTAGACCTCTGGGAAACGGAGTTGCTCTGGTATGTCTGATATGCTGTTTACCATGTGTGGATGCAGACAGAGTACTAGACAGAGGTTGAGAAGTGCTGTCGGATATTTGTGCCCATGGGAGGCTGTGTTCACTTTAAAACTAGAGCAAGATTGTCCCTCGGAGTCATATTGGGTTTTGTCATTTTCAGGGCGATTTGTTTATTAAATGTCACTTCCCATTATTTTCTATGGCTTAATGATCTACGACAGCAATTAACATACTGAATTTAGGACAACAATGTATATGCAAAAAGGAATTATGTCTCCATGTGTGTTTTTGTTCGGTTGTGGCGGGTGTGCTTGCTAGTGTGTGGTCACAGTTCATTAAGGACTATGCAGACACGTTTTTTAAAAAGTCAGTCTCAACATACAAAAACAGAAGAAAAGCAGATGCACTGTGCAATTAATGCCACCTCCCTATCGCAACACAACGCTACAATGTGAGTTTGGGAAAAAAGCAATTGTGGGTGGTTTTCATAGCCCATATTCCCCAGGACATAGATCAAGGCATATTCAGCGGTTCTCTGTTCGCACAGAGAGCCAAAAAACAGTAATGAAGAGTTGATCAGACTGGCAGCATTTGCAGCGAGGGTTGGCTGTGGGTCACATCACACCATTCTAGTCAAACACACGCCTGCCTGGGCCTCAGCCACACAGACTGTGCCTCACACAGACCCACTCAACAGACATGAGCACTGGCAGAGGCTGAACCAGAGGGCAGGACACACACACACACACACACATACACACACACCCCTGCATTCTCTTTGGGTTGAAGCTGTCACAGCCACCACCAGACAGGGCCTTGATGAGTCTGCAGGGAGGAGGAAGCTCACAGCCAAATTAACATAATGTGACAATAAATAAATTATTTTCTCATAAATCACATCCTATTCAGGGCATCACTGAATGCATCTACATAAATTGTTTTACACTGGTAATGATGGCCAAGTGCAAATAAAGCACCTAATGGGATATCTTTTTAAATAACAACAATGTCTAAACAAGTACAGTAGCCTGTGTGAGGTGCTCATTTTTGAGTCAGACATGTTAATTGTAGTATCATTCTAAACATCACAACAGTCGATAAACAATGAGAGCCGAATGTACTTTAAAACCAAATGGTTAGCATTTGGCATCTCTGCTGGAGAAACAAAAAAAAATCACTGATAATTATCTAACCTGCTGCCATGAAAGAAAGTCTTGTAAAGTAGAAATGTAATGATTTGTGACACTGTCATAGCCAATGGCTCAGTTAGAGTCTTCTGTAGCTCAAAAGCAAGACAGACGGAGATGCAAACTTTGAGCATATGCTTTTTGTCACACCCTATCTCATCCTGAGCACCTTTCTTAGCCTGGATGGCACACTAACAGACTGAACCAATTGACAAAGGGATGTCCACTGTACTGTAGACCTGCGCCATAGACATGTGTTGATGGAAACAGACATCTAAGCGACTGCATGGACTGTTTGTGGCTCTGGGGATGTGGTAGTCCTTTGGAATTAAGGGGTTGTGAATACTTTAAAGGGAAATCTAGTTATTATTCATGAGGTACATAGCACCAGGAGAATCAGTAAGAGGGCTCTCTCTCTCTCACACACACACATACACACACACACACCACGCACAGACACACTCAATAAATGCACACACAATACACTGATGACGTAACCTATCGAAAATCAGACGTGTTACGGGGTTCTCATTCGACAGTCAATCAAATCCTCAAGCGAGCGGTGATGTAAGAAGACTGTAAGCTTGCTGTGTTGTGTTTTATTCATTCATTTCTTCTGACGGCTTTAAGAAACCATTTGGTTGTATTGATGTTGCCTCTTTTTTGACTGCACATCCATTACGAAGTGATTATATGCCAATATGTTCATTCAGCCGGGGTGGAGATAGATTCATCCCACACATCATTTCATTCTTTCTTCCAAAATATTTGATTTTATTGACAGAAAACAATCAAAATCAATTAACAATATAAAATATGCAGAATCAGTATTACCGTATTCTAAACTGCAAAATAACCTAAACATATTTTAAGGCCTGTTTGTATGTTAACACCATGAGTATTCACACAGCCTTTGGAATATGTTACATTCACCATAACATTAATAAGTATATCTTTTCCATAAATATTCATTAATAGACAGATGACCTCTAATAAAACAATAACAATGTTAACAAAAAGCTGTGTGATTTCACCCATTCCCAACCTGATTTTGATGGAGAAATAGAGAATCAGTTGGTTTTGTGGTGAATAAAACACTCCTTTTCTCCAGGCTGTCATGGCAGTATGTATATGATTTGGAAGGATAAAGGCAGTAAATAAAGGGCAAAAGGCCCATCCCTCAGTAGGAGGGAGTAGTGGACACAACGGTGTGCACAGTGTACCTGAAGAAAGGGTGAAAGGTTTCTGTTGAAATAGGCCACTCTCTCTTTCTTTTTTTCTTTCTCAGTCTCTCACCCTCTCCCTTGACTACAAGCCCTGGAGGTCTGCAGTCTGGGGAATTAGTCATTGTCTGACTGGAAGAGTGGGACGCAGACACATGACGGTGGCGGCGGCGAGGGGAGGGAGTAGCGGGTGAGAGGAAAGCCCCTGCCTGCAGCGCTGACTGATGGTGCTCACACTTGACTGAGCTTGCAACAAGACGTCCATGCCATGCCATTTCCTAATGCACACACACACACACACAGCTCTGTGTTTTGCCAACAAGTCACATAACTGTGCCTCCCTGGGGGAGTGACTGGGTCACGCTTGGTAAAGAGATTTAATTCTCTTGGAGGTCCCTCTCGTCCACATTTGTGGATTTCCCTCTCACTGGGTTCAAGTACACTCATGTCTGTATTTCAATGTGACACAACAAGTTAAGCATGAAGTTTTTTAAATATGTGATACTGATTTGCCATGCATGTTTAAGCATGGATTTATTTACCATGCTGCATGCATTATAGAAAAACATTACATTGCCAATACCCAATGTGTTTGTATGAGAACCAGGAAATTTGGTTGACATGCGTCTGAAATCTACTTTTTGGAAATTCCTGTGCTGCATTTCACTGCCAATACAAGTGCAGATTCATGCCAACTTTTCCCAGCTACCGTGTATATGATCTTATGGACGATCACAGAAGTCTGTATGCAAATTATAGGATTTACCAAAGCCAAATCAAAGGATTACTGGTTGAAATGTTGAACCCCCCTCCTTTCCTTAATGTAAAACTTACCCACAGTGTGTTTAATATGATAATGCATAAATTCCATGTAGCTAAAATGAGCAATGTTATTGCTTTATTCGGTAACACTTTACTTGACAGTATCGACATAAGAGTGACATGACACTGTCATGAACACATGTCACTGTCATAGCACATGAACCCTAACCCTAATCCTAACCTCTAACCCTAACTTGTTATGACAAAAACTGAATGTCACTTAATAACAAGCGTTATGTCATAAACATTTATGACTTGTTTATGACATGTTCATGAAAGTGTCATGTCACTCTTATGTCGATACTGTCTAGTTAAGTGTAACCCTTCATTCTTTCTTTCATTTGATTATTACTAGAGCAATTTTAAACAGTCAAAGCAACACATTACAAAATTGACAAAGCATTGTTAATTAGAGGAAATGACACAGTGATTGTATGTACTGCATGTTAACATGCTAAATAGACATCATCAACAATGCACTCCTTGATCCCCCCTTCTATTTTACACTCCAAAGGCAAATTACAAAATGGCCATCCTTATAAGGGCATTTAGCATTACATCTGAAATGTGGCCCTTTTTATGTAATTCTTTGGGCTGAATTATATTTGCAGAGAGATTCTACCTAAAGGTCATATTAATTCACTCTGAGAATTCGTTGATTAATGTTTCATCTATCTATTGGCTTTGGGTGACCTTTACAGCATATTCCTCCACTCAGACAGCCTATTTACTGTGGTATTTGATGAATCATTCTGATATACATCCCATGCAATAAAGAGACATACAGTACATACACTGAGTCTGCACATATGTGACAGTGTAAATAAAGACATCTATGGCAGGAAGGTAGGAGACCTAACTATTTTGTTTTTGTCAAAATAATGAGGCTTCACAAAAAGTACCAAATTACCGTTAGAGAGCCACGTTCTAATTCCTGATGACCTGATGAAAAGAATATGGTGTCTTTAAATTATACATTTAGTTTGACTTTTCAAACATAACTATATTGCCTTATCTTTAACGAAGAGAATATGCCCAACTGTATTGCGCTCAGTAAGGGAAGCGACAGTCATCACCATCATCAGCAGCAGCAGCAGTTGTCTAAATGAGACACACACCAGCTCAGCGCTCTCCCATGCTCCACTCTGTTCCACGCCACAGCCCTGAGTGTCGCACCGCATCCACGCTGACCCTCAGTGACCCCATGTCCACGCGTCACCTCTCCCACACACTGCTGTCAGCGCACACAAATCGTCAACACATCTCTACTGACAGTCACAGAGGCAACACTCCGCCACAGCAGGGCACCACACACTGGCCTCGCTCTTCACACACCTCTGTCAACAGCCCTTCACTGAGCTGTCTCCCACAATGTTTCTGCCAGTCTCCCCTCCTGAACAACATGGGGGATTGTGATCAGCTTTTGAAGTGACTTCTCCACCGGAACAGTTCGCCCTGATGACTGTTGTGGACATACAACGTCCCAGGTTCCCCAGCAAAAGAGCTGTCTCACAGCGAGTGGATCTTGTTGTACTTCACTTATCCACAGGCGCAGGCATCCATTCAGACATCTTAGCATTGTAGCTGCTCTAGGATTGCTTGAGTCTTATGCCTCGAGCAAATCCTGAAGATACTTTGGAGATATATTAAGTCTGCCTCATAGGAAACATCTTGTGAAACTCAAGCGTCAGTGTTTGACCCATTTGCCTGGGTCCAGTTATCCAGTTACAACTTTTTTGATTTCACTGTCCACTGTGTCACATTCAGCCTGTAATTCACCAGCATCCTTTTCAGCATCCATCTCAAAACATTTTGTTCTAACTCAAGGCATGCTACTTCAAACATAGCTTATTAAAATTGCCACCTCTTAACATCCTGGTAAGTCCTTCAGCTCAGCAAAGCAACACTGTTCAGCTAATATCCTAATTATAACCACCATACTCGCTTGTGACATCCATCTTCAGTGCATGCTGTGTCATTAATTGACTTCTTTGTGGAGAACACCTTATTAGCACTTGAATACCATTGTTGACTACAGCTGTTTTACTTCTCCCCTTCTAACACTGAGGCGATATATCTGGTCTTGGAAATGGGGATTGCATTACAGGGACACATTACAGTAGGCTCTTTTAACATCTGGACAAAACTGTTCTCCATCTAGTGAGTCTGAAGAAAACGAAAACAAATGTATCACATGACACCAAACCTTCAAAGCTACATTGTCATCACAACAACAAAGGGGTCAGACTTTTAATATTACATCTGTATGCTGTTATATTGTTTTTTAACAATTTCTGGTTGAGAAGCAAGAGAGTATTTGTCTAATTAAATGCATTTGTTTTACAGTGTTGCAAGGTCGTATTTTGTATAGCCCTTTGTAAGGATTTACAGTTTACCCTGTCTGAGAACATCATATTGCACATATGTGAACATGATGATCTTATCAATATAACACTCAAAGGTCCATGCTGTGACCTCACCCAGGGGCAGGAAACAAACTGTGGTGCAATAACACCAATCAAGTGTAGTATCGGTATGGGGGTAGGCCACTGAGAGCCATCCCAGGCAAGGGGGATATTTAATTGTCATACAGAACAACAACAGATGGCCAATTCATTTAAATTTAGAGGAGGGACTTTAAAACAATATATATGACAAGTTTGAGAAGCTCAGGGTTCAGTCAACAAGGTCTGTGCCCGGAGTATGTTTTTCACAAGCTCCGTGACTGCTTTTTAATGAAATAAATATTGAAGGTGCATTAACCTTAGAAACATCATTTTTTTCTATGAACACCCTCCTGTTTTCCTTACACAGCTTCCAAAGACTCTGGAGATACAATACATTAATACAATCTTGTTTTTTATTGCCAATGCTTTCAGAATGTGCTTTGTAAAAAAAGCAAAGCAACACATTATCTGCCAATTATATATGGAAGGATATGACAGGTAAAAAACCCAGGGCATTCAGTTTAAAGTACAGATGCTGGTGATGATAGCAAAGCAATAGTATTCATAATTAGGTGCCATATCAAAAGCCAGGCTATTTTCACTATGGAAGCGCTACAAATGAAAGCCTTCTAAAAATGTTTTTCAATTGTCTTCATTTCTCTTTATGTTTCTTCGATGGACACATGATGATATAATACGTATCTACATCAAACATAAGCTATATGTGGAGGCAAATCATTTGACAGTCATTATGTGGCTTATTTAGCTTATTTAGCTTGTGTGCTTTAAAATGAATTAATTTACATTAGTATATAACAGTCTGGATTACTGTATGTACGCCATTACATTTATACACTTAACTGCCACACACACAAACTAAAGCCGTAAAAACAGTTATAATTCTGTTGTTCAAACACATCTGCTCAAACTCTCTTCCATCTAGTGAACAGTGGAAACACTTGAGCTGTCTGTCTGACCTAAAACCACTTTAAATCCACCAGAAAATTTATGAAATCTGAAACATCTTGTAAACAAATTAAAAGCGAGACTGAACCCAAATTAAAATGCAACGTTAACATTATTAGATTATGTGCATTAGCTCCACAAATCCACATTAATCTTGATGATTTTACATTTCTGCTGCAGTCGCTGAGACATAACCACATTATAACCTAAAGATGAAGTCAATCCCTCACATTAATATTAATCAGATACCCACAAAAAAGTATTATTCTGGTAGATGCAGCCAAGCTGTGACAAGCAGATGTTTAATCACAAAAACCTTAGAGGCCTTGGTAAAGGAGTCTGTGTGGTGCTTGATGATGTGAACTAGGGTGCTAACAGGTCTATAATTAAAAAACTGACACATAAATTTCTCTTATGCAAAATATTAAAGAACATGCAGCATGAGGCGAGATGAGACAGGTAGACATATGTTAAAAGAAAACATATAATACCACAATGCATGCAGAAGCACTGCAGTTGAACAGAAAGAATTAGAGAAAAGGAGAGTGAGCGAGACAGAGAGACATGATAATGATAATTGCAGACGATGTCACAGTGTGACATAGTGCTGAAAATGAAGAAAAAAAAAGCCATTATGTTTTCACCCCTGTCATATGAGAGAATGTTGATTAATTTCTCAGGGGAATGCCTGTCTCAAATTAGTACAATCTCAGAGAATCTGAGGTAGGAATAAGACCTGCCGGTTTGACGGTGAATAATTTGCATCAGATTCATCATTACAGGCTGGTGTGAGATTGGGCAATCAACTGACAAGCAGGAAGTGAAAAAATCAATCAAGTGAAGTGAGCCTCTTGCTTTCAGTAATATTTGTTAATTTCATGAAAGAGGTTCTTGCTATTTCTCTGTTTGGATATGTTGCTGATCGGATCATAAACGACCACTGCACGAAGAGGATTGTCTGAAGAATTAGTTGGAATTAGTTGGGTGCCTGCATCAAAGGCTTGCGGTTTGTCTGGTTATGTTGCTGATCGGATCATAAACGGCCACAGCAACGAAGATGATTGACATCAACAATGTGGAGGGTGGTGGGTCTAGGACACCAGACACCACTGTTGAGCCTTCTGTTATTGTGTGCTTCATTCAATAAAACACAGGTAAAGGAAATTGCCTGTTTGATAACCCCAATGAAAAGCTCTAAAAGGCTGTTCTGTTTGTGATGTTTTTTGGCCACAAATGTTTCTTTGTTGACAATCTGTGTCGGATGATAAATAGGCTTAGTTGATGATTGGCCACTGTACATAAATGGTCCAGAAATGGTACGTATTAGCCTAGTACATTGGGGCTCAATTCTGATCCAAGTTACAGGGCCAAAAGTGGTACCTTAGGGAACAAAAATGCATACCCCTTTGAATGTATAGACTACTAAGTGAGTCCCAGGGATGGGCACAAATACATCAAAATGTATTTCCAAATAAAATACCAAATACCCACCTTAAAAATGTATCAAAATAAGCTACAAAATACAGCAGCCAAAAAATGTATCAAAATAAAATACTGTATTTTTGTATTTTTAAAATACTACAAAATACTTCTTTCTAAAAGCCTTTTTTGTCTATCCCTTCACTTGTACACTACCTGGAAAATCATCTGAAAGCAAGAGACTCCTTCCATAATCAGTCAACAGATTAGATATGCTGACCCCTCATGTTAGACATCCCAATATAAACCTCTGCCAGGGTCGGTGCCAGAGAACAACGGGTGGGGGGGCACCTCACCTCACTTTTATTAGTTATTTTTCCAAAATTGCCATATAATAAAGAGCATCCTTCGAGCCTTTTGGATAACTGAAACAATATCATGGGGGAAAATAGTGCAAGAACATAGCGGTCATAGTGTTTAATAGACTATAGCACACAGTGTTTAATAGAATAGTTGCATTGGCTACAATACAAGTAAGCAGACTCACCACTAGCAGGCCTAGGCTAGAGCTGAGTGCAAAATCTCATCACTGTGTCTTTCCATTCATTTTAAAATGTTCTTATAAGATCCTGCTCAAAAGCAAATTGCACATAGGGCCTTCTGATAATACTGCAACATTGAACGTAGGCTATGTGATCGCTCGAAATGTTCTTTAAAGTACAGAACTAATTCTAACACATTTATGAAGTGGCTAGGCAGAGGCACCAAATGTGATGGAAAGTTTAAAAGCGAACAGGACACTCGGCATGGCTTTTAGTATTTTGTGCTGCTCTGACAGTCCACTTTTATTGACTGTTAGTCTACTGTTTTTAAGTTTGGAGATGTATTGTTTTGCAGCGGCATGGAATGCCGACTCCACAACTGTTGCACTTTCCAGCCAGTTGGTGTAATAGATTGCCAATTATGAATCAGTGACAATAACTCAAAGACAAATAATCTAAATAGATGACTTATTTAGACATTTAAACTACTGTAGGTAGCATTTTCACCTTTTAAGTTATTTAACACCATCACTACCACACTTATGGTGAGTTTCATCACAGTTGAATACTTTTGTATACACCTGAAACTGGTGTGTGCACAACCTCTATCAATGTAAATACAAAAAAAGTAAAAATAAAAATCAGGTTGTCACATTAATACCATTCAATCAGTTGAGCCAATTAGATGCCAATTATTATGACATTATCAATCATTTCTTATTTAAAATGTGCAAAATTGGAAATATCCTTGTTTGAGGTATCTTGTCAAGTTACCATAGCACTGAAATATTTCACAGGTCAGAGAACATAGACAAATTTAAAGTCTAGAAAAAAAAACTGTAAAACAGAAAAAAGAAAGGAAAATAGCAAACTCAAGTGTTGCAATATAAACTTGTGAACTCAAGTCCTTGTGTGAGCAAAGGAGTGTGTGTAACCTTAGCTAGTCGTGTCTCCTCAGTTGATGCCTTTAAGCACAACTAACTTCTCAAACAGTGTTGCATTCAGACTATTTTTTTTATATATAAAATATTTGTTATATTTTATAGGGCCTGTTAATCATTCCAGCAAAGGAAAATAAACACTCTACTGGAGCAGAGGGGCTTGACCATGCAAGGGTGCCACAAACAGACAGAGACAGACATTTCGTGCTTTAAAGTATAGATAGTTAGATAGATGTCATCACAGTGTTTCACAGAAAGTATTTTACAGTATTTTGAAAATACAAAAATACACAACAATTTTGATACAAAATACAAAGGCATTTTCATCATCTCAATAAAATACAAATTACAAAATAGCATTTTGTATTTGAAATACGTATTTGAAATACATGTATTAGAAATACTGCCCATCCTTGGTGAGTCCTAAAAGTCAAGGTGAAGGAGAAGTAGAAAATGCAACACTGACCTTTCACAGCAGCCACAGTTGTCCTGCAGTTGTTATGCAGTCATATGGCATCCATGTAAGGTGAAAAAAAAAACATCAAAGTATTAATACATAAACCTCATACCCTTGGAGGTCTATAACAATAGGTCACTGTGACTATACAGCCTTGTGTGAATGATTCCTGAATAGCTGAATGGAATAGGCCTAACGGGCAAGTTTTTAAGATGCATACATTTATATTTTTCATATATGCCTAGCCTTATCAGCTTTAGCCACTCTTTCATCAGTGTGTGCCCATAGACTGTAAAAAAGTGTGCCCCATGTTTCTGAGTGCTTGCTCTCACTGTGTCACATAGCATGTCCAGATAACCTTAATACAAACCTTACAGAATTAATGATCACATACGAAACGTTAGCCTTTATGGTACTTTCTGAAGAATCTGCTGCTGCCCATAATAAAAGTGAATAGTCTTGCACCTTCACTGTTGTTCACCAAGCACAAGCATAACGCACAAGACACATTCACGCGTGCGCGTGTAGATGTTGTCTTGTTGCCTTGACGACGTCCAGCGAATGTTTGAGCTTCCATGATTAACCTCACCTTATCTAACTTGGAAACAGTTTTACCGTAAAATCATTTTCATGCAACATGATATCCTTAACCTAGCAGCATTCCACATTGGACTTGGCTGGTCGAATTCAGGTGAGATTTACAATTTAGTCGAGCTACCATTAACTTGTGCACTTGACTTTACACGTGTTAGGGTAACTGTTAGAGCTGGTTGAATGTGTGAACCTGACATTAGAAGCTACATTTTAGTCCGCCAAAAAGCTCGTTAGCAATCACGTCCTTGCTGTCTGGTAGCGTCAAGCACAGTAGCCTACAACTAACTGTAGGAACTAATATTTGTCATTCTGAAACCATAACATTAAGATCAACTACACTAATCTCCAAAATCAAGTTCAAGTTTCACTGAATTCTAGCCACCTTCTCATTCGTTGAGTTTCAGAGCAGAAAAACAGCCTAACAAGTCTCATTTAGTAGCCTATTATGTGATATAGGCCTACAACACGGATAACATTAACGTTCATGTCTAATGTTGTGTCTATATTTCAGCAGTTTCTTGTGAACCACACACATGACCTCGGAAGAAGTCCAAACATATCTTCAAAATGTTTAAAAATGAATACCAGGTGACAAGTTATGACGTAGAAGCTAGGCTTTTGACTTGTGGTGCGTTCATGGGGTCTGGGAATAATGGGAAGGTTCTCAGTGATGACATTTAGGTTATTTCCCCCCGTCCAACGAAGTCAAAAGAAGCCCAAATCTGGCAACACTGTCCGTCAGACGCTCATCAGAAGACTACACTGAGCGAGAGGGGATGTAGAGCTGGATCATGGACTCCAAATAAGGTGCAGATCCAGTAGGCTACAGTACATGTTGTCTCTTTTTAGACTCATTTTAAATAAACAAATAGTTGCTTGTGAAAGAAGGATATAAAAGCGTCTATGCTTTCAAGTGATAAAAACTGTAAATGAAGTTAATAGGAAAATGGCAATTGAACTACAAAGTGACAAGTCAACAAACTAGAAAAATCTTTCCCAAGTTTGGCATTTGGCGGAGGTTTTCCCATTATTCCTAGATCTAAATGCACCACTGGACCACTAGGCTATCTAAATTGTCATTGGACAATAACTTCAGTTCTAGTAGTCAAGTCACCTTTTTTTAATCACAGGGAGGGCCTGTGGTGGAAATTTTCAGTGCACAAGGAAAAGATCCTGTGGCAAAATGGAAACTCTCTGGCGGACCTTCAGGAATAAGTAAAGTATGATTGTACACATTGCTTTTTAAAGTATGATTATTTGCTTTTTATGATGAATTGAGACCTGCACAGCTGTTAAACTTCTGTCAAAGACAGTCAGAGCGGGAAGCTCAAACAGTAGACTTCGTCATATTTTGCACGGACATATTTTGTTGCCTAATCCTGCAATACAATACAATTCAGGGTATCCAAAGTGCACAATATCATATGGATGTTAAAAAGAAAAAGAAAGTCCAGTACACCACTTTTGTCCAACAATCAGTGAAGGACATTGTAAATAATAGTGAGGCAGTGGTAGGTTGAATTTAGCATAATGACTATACCAGCTTGGCAAGTCAGTAACATTTATAGATATTGTCGCCATTTTCACAAAATGTTTTACAAGATGAGAGTGTTATATTTGGAGCAATTAACACCAAGACTAGGAAATAGACAAATGAATAACAAAAACTGGATAATATTTATCTTGGGTCAGTTCATTTATCCACAAGGAAACCATGAAATACACTAAGACTAACTGGTCCAAACCAACCCTAGCGTTTTATTGTAATTATACACCGTTGTAGCAGATACAGAACCTCAGATAGAAGTGGTGGTTTGAGGGAAATCTAGAGCATTATTTGGATACTTGTTTACTAGTATGCAAATGAGAGTTTATTTACTCACTAAATTAACTCTCACTTGAACATGCGTATACAGCGGAGAAAATAAGTATTCAACACGTCAACATTTTTTTCAGTAAGTATACTTCCAGAGAGGCTATTCGCATAAAATTTTCTACAGACATTAGTATTAACTTAGGTAATCCAGACATATTAAAAAATCCAAACATGAATGTCCCTAAGTAGAGTTATGAGTAAAAAAGTGGAATGGCACAGGGAAAAAGTATTGAACACACTAAGAAAAAACAGTACACAAAGGCAAGGAATGGCAAGGAACGAGCTGGAATCTATACATAGTTAGAGAGTAATTATCCCTCCTATCTGTGCAAATTAATGTAAGCTGGGTTAGTACATATTGATGAGCTATAAAAAGGTTTTTCGTTACCAAGTTGTCACACAAGAAACATGTCATGATGGGTAAAAGCAAAGAGCTCTTCCAAGACCTTTGCAACATTATTGTTGCAAAACATATCAATGGAACTGGTTACAGATGCATTTCAAAACTTCAGAATCATCCAGTAAGCAGTATTGGAGCCATTATCTGCAAGTGGAAGGAACATCACTGCATCATCAATCGGCCATGCACAGGATCTCCTCACAAGATTTCTGACCAGGAAGTCAGAAGGATAGTCAGAAGTGTAGTCTAAGAGCCAAGGACCACTCCAGAAAGACTTGGAGGCAGCCGGTTCAATTGTTACAGAGAAAATCATAGGTAATGCACTCCACCGCCATGGCCTCTATGCACGCTCACCCCACATGACTCTATTACTGAAGAAAAACATGTCGAAGCTCATTGAATGTTTGCTACACAACATTTGGACAAGCCTATGAAATACTAAGAGAATGTATTCTGGTCAGGTGAGAGCAAAATGTAACTCTTTGGATGTCATACTACACACTATATTTGGAGGAGAAATGGCACTGTGCATCACCCTAAAAATACCATACCAACAGTGAAGTTTGGAGGTGGAGGCATCACGGTGTGGGGCTGTTTTTTCATCTCATGGTACTGGCAGACTTCATGCAGTTGAAGAAATGATGAATGGAGCCATTTTCTTCTGGGAGAATCTTGCCATCCACCAGAACAATGAGGATGAGACATGCCTAGACCTTCCAGCAGGACAATGATCCAAAGCATTCAGCAAAGGAAACTCTCAATTGGTTTCAGAGAAAGGAAATTCAGGCCCTGACTTAAATCCAATTGAGCAGTTTTGGAAGTTACCTAAAGATCAGGATTTACAAGAGGGACCCCTGGAATCTTCAATATTAAAAGACTATCTGTTTAAAAGAATGGGCCAAAATCACACCTGAATACTGCGACTGATTAGCTTCGTCATAGAGGAAATGCCTTGAAGCTCTCATTACAAATAAAGGGTTTTCTACAAAGTATTTAAGAAATTTCAGTAGGCGTGTTCAATACTTTTTTCCTGTGGCATTCCACTTTTTTACTCATAACTCTACTTATGAACATTAATGTTTGGATTTTTTTATATGTGTGGATTACCTAAGTTAATACTAATGTCTGGTGAAATAGCCTCACTGGAAGTACTGTATACTTACTGAACAAAATGTTGACGTGTTCAATATTTATTTTCCCCGCTGTATTTCTACCTAGTGTTTGTAAACTGCCATGCGTTTATGGCTAGGTTAGTGGTTCCCAAAGTAGGGGTCGGGACCCCCCCGGGGGTCGCAAGATGATTTTTCAAAATAAAATGTTTTTTAAAAAAACAACTATTAGAAATAGCATATTTTAGCCATAATTGTAACAAAAGATACAATTGTAGTTACATTTCAAATAAAATATTTTCTATTGTGGTATTATGCTTGTGTTTCGATAGGCCTATTAGTGTGTGTGTGCTGTTGCGCGCAATGTTTGTATACTTCTACCATCTCCAGGGATAGTAGGGGTCGCAAGTCACTGGCACCGTTATTTTGGGGGTAATGGCCTGAAAAGTTTGGGAGTCCCTGGGCTAGGTGGTAATTGTGTTTGTGTTGTGGATAGGAGTTTGGAAAGCCCTGGGCTAGGTAATTGTGTTTGTGTTGTGGATAGGAGTTTGATAAGGAGGTGAAAGGATTTGTCTACTGCTTGGAGGGCAGCAGTCAGACCAACAGGATGCAGATACCACGTGATAGCAAAATGGGTCGTGAGTATATCCAACAGCTATGAATGACAATACTAATCAAACCCAACAGCTATGAATGACAATACTAATCAAACCCAACAGCTATGAATGACAATACTAATCAAACCCAACAGTGATTTAATTGTTTTATTAATTTTTTTGGTTTCTGCTTTTTTTCTTTTTTTTTTAGTTGGACTGGTTCAGAAGTTCTTAGTCCTCCAAGTCAAGGTCCCCCTTGGTAAGGATTTTTCTACAGAGCTTTTGTAAGTATCTAGCTACCTATCTGCCCCTGTACACACAAGTGAAATTGAATCTAGATATGTTGTGGATAGCCTGTAGAATGTAGATATATATATGCTTATGATCAGATTGTGTCGTATCAGCACTGCAATCACTGATTAGTCCTGTATATAAATTGGTCTCTTTGAGTAAAAAGAAAATTCCACTGATCTCTCTGTATGTATTGGTCTGATTAGGTTATGAGTAACATTTTGGCATGCTGACTCTTGCATAATGAAAAAAAAAACAACCTCTTGTTCACTTAAGACTATCGTTCATTACAATGCTCTTTGTATGTAGTTAGATTTAATATTGTCTAGCCTACTTTGGAATGCTGTGTGACCATAACACTGTGATTGATAAAATGATCAGTGGCTCATGTAGGATGGTACTGTGGCTGCTAAGGCTTTAGGGACATATTACACTTCTAAAAAGGCAACAGCTGCCCCCTCAGTCACATCCACGCATCTAATGATGATATACTTTACGCAAGGAAACCGAATGAATCAGGAGAAAATACTGAAAATGTTTTTAAACCACGTATAACAAGAAGACCGGAAATAACGTTTTTATAGATGAGAATAAAGGACTTCTCTTGACTAAATTACATATTCGCTATTCATCTTAACAGTCATATAACAATCACCGACACACAGTAGGAGGATTGAGTTGTCCCATTTATCTTCTGTTTGTGTTTTTTTTTTTTACCTTGAACACTTCTTTAGTAACTCTGGTTAGAGGTGTGATGTTGTGTTGAGAATTAGCATTCATCATTGAGGAAAGACTAATGCTTCTCTCTCTTTATTTGACTTTAAAGGGGATGTAACTAATCCAAAACTAATCCATCGCTGCCATAGCCATTAATTCACCATCATGACGAGTTGATCCTTTTTATCCATTCTCTAATCTAACAGATTGACAGTTAGCATTACGTTAATTTTCTTTTGAAATCTCACAAACACAGTAGGCATATAACCCCCATTTTACTGCAAATTATTCATGTATTTCCTCTCATTTCACCTGGCATAATCCTAACACTGAGGACCTTAACGATTTGCTACAGCACTAGTGTCAATCTCAATTTTTATGGGTGTATTAGATAGTCTGGTTGAAGTTTACTGTTCAACATCAAATCTGCTAATGTCATACTGTTTAAGCAATGGAAATATCTGTGTGTGCATTACATTTCTGGATTTAGACAATTGTCTTATAGCAGAGTGAGTTGGAGCTCAATGAGCATACACATTTCTCCTAATGTAATAAAATTGTATAATAGATTTTATCCCAATTCATCTCCAGTTTCAGATCCATTAAGAACCAAATTTATTACTGAATTATAGATGAAATGTAAACCACTCACCTAATACCACAGATTTTTGATTTTTGCAGGATAACTGATGCAGGTCATCTGAAGAGAAGACTGTACTTGTCAACAGTACACAAGGAGGTTTCTGCAACCCCCCTTCATGCCAGAATACCTCTAACAAGTCTAGCCCATAATGTTGTGAGTGTGAATGCTTGGATTATCGGAAATTAAAATGACAGCATCATTACTTTCAAAAAGATGCCTTGTATTGTACAGTCATGGTTGAATTTGTTGGTACCCTTATTAAAAAAAGGCTTACATTTTCCCGGAAAACTGATGAAATTCAAAGCAATTGTCTCATGTATAGCTGCATGCCTTTGGTGGCTCTTCTCCCACACCTGCTAGCCACTCAGCCGGTATTGGTGTCAGGCTTGTCTAATGCAGTTCCTGGGAAAGTGAATGTCTGGGATACAACTGACCCTTACAAACACCGGTAGGGACCAGACCTATTACAATGTCTGCATTCTGTGCGTGTGCTGCGGCATCCTGCAGTGAAATATACAGCCTAGCAACAGAACGCTCAGTGTCAGTCACAGGTCATTTGTCCTCCAACAGGATAATGACCCAAACACACTGCTAAAGGCACCCAAGAACGATTCAGGAAGGAACAGTGGACTATTCTAAAGCGGCCTTCTATGATTCCAGATCTGGGGCCTCATTACAGAAACTTCCTAACTATGAAATCCTATCTTATCTCAGTTTAGGATGCTATTTAGGATTTTTGGTATTACAGAAGCATGTTTCCTAACTGCATTTAGGGAAAAAATCCTATCTTAACTTAAGATAGGAATTTGGCCATTACAGAACCATCCTAACCATCCATCAAGAATTTCCTAACTTACAGTAGGAATCCTAACTTCCTAAGTCCTAAATTCAAAATAACTGCCAAAACTGACTGCAACAGTCTTGTTGGGCTGTTGCATGACAAGATGAGGAACGCGACTGTTAGGGACACAAAGCATATTTCACTAAAATAGTTAATTAAGTGAAAACTTTGACAAGCAATATACAATGTATAAGCTATGTGTTTTAAAACATTTTTAACATTTATAACAAATAAATAGTAATCATTATAACAGAATATTAGGCTAATATGTTTTTGTTTTTCATCATTTTATCCTGCACATTAAATTAATCAATATTAACACACTCTCTTGTTTCCTACATGAATATAGGCCTAACCTATTTCTCTCTGATATTAGGCGGGGATCACATTAGCAAGCGGCAGGTTTCCTAATTGTTCTCTATGGTTTGGCAACGGAACGGTGGCAACGCTGGCGTAATGCTAGCATTGAACAAGCTGAGCGTTGAACTTGGTTCAACTTTCAAAGCGCAACGCGAGCGTATTCAATTGACAAACTGTTTGTGTTGCTTAGGAACAATATAAAAGTTATTATGGTCTGAGCGTTGCGTTACGTTTGCCGCTGCCGGTTGCCGCTGGCTGATGTGATCCCCGCTTTATGGTTCCCATCTTGAGCAACCAACTGTGAAGAACACCATCTTTGCAACCTGACATTCTTATCATAGATACAGGCAGTCAGGTATACATTCTAATCATAGAAACAGGCATGACAGGACGATTGCCGATTTAAAAATCTAACTGACAGTTACAGTTAGGATTTCTTAAGATAAGATAGGAGGTCTGACATAAGATAGGACACAGCCTTGAGTTTAAGAACTGCTTCTGTAATAGGAAGATACAGTAGGACTTTTCCAATCTTTGAAACTTAAGTTATAGGACAAGCAGTTAAGATATTTTTCTATAATGAGGCCCCAGAATCCCATTGACCATTGAGAAAAGGGTTTTTGATTTTTGATTTTTTTTTTTACCAACAATTTCAGCCACGACTGTATTATGTTCTACTCTGCAACACTGTCTTTTATACTGACTGTTGTGTTGACATATGGACATTTTCCTGTAACAAAAAAGTGTGTCATTTCCATTACCTCCTCAATGCCATTGTTGGGGTTCCTTGTTTTACAGTGGTGTAACATGTGCATAGATGTGGGTTCGTTCACCCAAGAGATGTTCAAGGGAGCGGTGTTTATGCATTTGGATTCCATTAGCATATCAGCCTCATGCAAGGTCAGGCGGATCTTCACCATGAAAGCTGAGCCTGCGGACTCGGACAGAGGTGGGATGCATGGTCTGGAAGAATTTGACTAGATGATGAATGGAATGTATCATGAGAATATCTCTGGAGTGTGTTTTCATGGAAAAACCCCGGTGTCTCAGTGCCTGTTTTTCTTTCTGAATAAGTGACTTTGTGAAATTGGTGAAATCAGTGGTACTCCCCTGAAGGTACACAACCAGACTAATTAAATGAAGGACATTTGGGATTTTCTAGTAATTTACGTGTTGTTAGTGTAATAACATCATTGTATTAACTAAATTCTATCGTGAACACATTCTCACCTACAGTACAGTCTGTCCATACCCTTCATATTAACAAATAAAAGACCATCATGTCCACAGTGAAGAGCAGCGAGTACTTTTGAAAACACTAAAATGAGACACCATCACATGCCATTGGGATTGATATCCCTCTTTCTATCAGTGCATCAAAATTAAGCGTGGTTTTGAGTTTCTTGTGAACTAGTGTAAACCGCAGGTCTATTTAGCTATCTCTTTGAACTGCCAATGAAGTTTGGGTATTTGCATTTTCATTATAACTGATGGCTTACTAAAGATCATGAACATTCCTAAACTGCTATGTCAGTAACTCACAATAGCTTCATCACTGCTGTCTGTCTGGATTTATGTTTTTGTTATGTAACCACCACTGAGTCTCTGGAGAAAGCTAACTTTTTAAACATGAAAATGTCTTGCCTGAACTTCTCATACCACACTGGTGCTTCCTTTCATGCTCTATTTTATATTGTACATCTGTTTTGTCCTGCAAAATAAACTCATTATTAGTTATTAGTATAATTAATCATTATTTTCATTGTATGTCTCCCAGATCTCTACATCTATAGACATGGCAGACTGGATGAAATACCCAGGGCTTGCCAGTTTCCAGTTGAGGTTCAGCACATCACCCAAGTCATCAGCATGAAAACCGCGCCTGCGTCTGACGTTAGAGCTGGCTCTTGGAAAACAGATTCTGGTAAATCAGACAGAAAATTATAAACCAGGCTGATGTTGCTCTGTTTTACCTTCACCCACTCATCAGTGAGCAATTTTGTTGGGATTGGACTTTGTGTTAAAATAGGAAGCAAAATTGGGCTGGAAATGAGTTTTTCTCTTGTAAGAATAACAGAAAGCAGCTCCAGTGTTCTCATGTTAAAATGGAACAGATAGTTCCTGTGAGAGTTTGTGAAGAAATTACCAATTCTACTAGCATATGTAGAGTTTTCCATTTCAACAACTAACTAATGTTGATGTGATTCCAAATACTGCTTTGTGTGTAAAGTTAACTTTTCTTTTTCTTTAGTCTCATGTAATGGTGGCAACCCCAAGTAGTGCAATGTTCAGGCGCCAGGCAGGCGTATTTTCCTACCACAAAGAAAACCACCGTCAGCTATTTTAAATAAAATAAAGAAAAAATAATGAGGAAGACTCAAGTGTTCGTTTTTAAGAGTTCACAGTAGCACTCGTTTACTGAATTATAACAAAATAAACATCACATTGTAGTTAACTGCTTCCCCTTTTAATCTTGTTTGCAGCATAAGCATGTTTCAATTGAACTCTGAAATTCATCAAAAACACGAAATATAACAAAACAAAAACAAATGTTTGTTGGCTTTGTGTGAGCCTGTGGTGTGTTGTGCAGTGTAGCCTACGTATAGTGTGTGAGACTGGAGTTTGGCGTGAGCAGTTTAAAGATGTTGAAAGGACGAGCATGGTGCGGTTTTGTCTGTAACTCACAGCTGTTTTCCAAGATATTCTGGCCAGGTCCTATGAAGGTTTTCAACAGAACAACAATTCCGCTTGGCTTTTGGATATCCTAATCCATAAGAACTAGTGTGGATATTCTGTAGAATGATAATTCCTCTTAACGTTTCAAGTAACCTACTCCATGAGAATCAGTGTGGATATTCTGTAGAATGGTCATTCCTCTTAACATTTTTGCGTATCCTACCACGAAATACGAATCTTGTGTGGCAGGCACGCTACTGAAATGTCTCTAAACATATAAGGCTTAAACGAGTCAAAAGAAACTTTGTGAACTCGCAAAACAACAACTATTATAAACAAAAATCCGCTCATTCAGGCTCGCTCCAATGCTCTTTGCGTCTTGCGTCTCTCGAATCTGTCTCTCTCTCATTTTGAATGTGTGCGCACTTCCTATATACACAGGAACCACTCCCACATTGACGTGACGGGAAAGAGTGAGTTCTGTTTCATTCTGACATTACTAAACCAGTGTGAAAAATACTCTGAATTAATCATTCTGCTACACTCCCCCTTCCATGGAAAGACAACCCATGGTTGGTGAAGGGCAGAAAATGATGCTAAAAATGAAAATGAGCTAAAACCGTAAAAATCCTCCTCTTCGGAGTCTCATACAAGGTTTGCTTTTCTTGTTTGTCGACCTCATCCGCAGTAGGGAAGCAAGGTTTGAGGTTGTTTACATGTATATTGCACAGATCTTCTCCAGTGTCCACACCCTATCTTTTGGCAAGTAAGTTACATCTTTTCACAATTAACCGGGCCTAACTGCCGTAAGACTCGGTAGGGTCCTTTCCACTTCGGGGCCAGCTTTACAGAAAAGTGTTTTGCTTTGCAAGATTGAGGATGGTTGCGCTCCCACACCCTATCTTTTGGCAAGAAAGTTTCATCTTTTCTGTTTTTGTTATAGTTTCTAAGCTGTCTTGCCTTTGCTTTCTTACTGCTGATGTGTGCTTTATTTTGCAGATCTTTGATGTGTTGTGTTATGTATTGGCCGTTCCTCAGAACTGCATGAGAGCAGACAGCACAATGTCACACACACACACATCCCCCATCCACAAGGGGCGCCAGCTACTTTCAGTCTTATTGGTGATTGACTATAAGACCTGCTTAATGGCAGTCAATCGAGAGAGGCTCGAAGAACCGAGTAGCTCAGCTGCTGGGCCGATGCAGTGAACCTCCAGGCTGCTTTGCCGGGCGGCACGTGAACTTTGCACCTTTTCAGTATTCTGTTTGGTTTATTGGAGAGACTGGAGTGAGGTGGCCCGTCGGGACGGTACGCTGGCCGCCCCCTGGCTTCTCATTCGTCTGCTAGCTCAAACATACTGACTGACACGTCCTCTGCAGTCTGCACACATTCAGATAAGGGGGTTTAAGGTCTGAGGAACGTAGTAATTTCCCCTAGACGTGTAACGCCGGCTGCTTGACTAGAATTCCCTAATAGTTGCAAAACATCATAACCAGAGGTGTCAGGGGACTTTGACCCTTAAGTACAGTAGTTTATCCATAGGACCCCGAAGCTTTCGTCCCAGGTGCAGAATTTAGGGCGAATCGAAATTCAGGTAAGTATTGATTCAGGTAATTAATCCACGACGAAAGGATGAAATCATGCACTTCAAGTTCCGGTTTACCCTTTCCTTTAAGTTTGTTTGTGGATGGTAAGCTGTGGTCAGTTTGGGGGTTACTGTCCAGGTCTGACAAACGGACTTAGGTATTCTCTAAGTACGTTGGACACAAATTGAGAACCTCTATCTGACAGGAGGAAATATGGAACTCCACAGTGACTGAGAATTTCCTTGTGGAACAAGCAAGCAATGACTGGTGAAGATGCTGTATGCATAGGGAATAGCTCTACCCAGCGTGTATAGTAATCAACACAGACGACAAAGACGAGCAAGTATTAATTTCTTTTATGGACTACATGGTAGAGGCCCCATGATGTCAACTCCCAACATTTCATATCTTATATCCAAATATTGTATATCCAAATGATGGAATTTGGATATAATGGTCTGTTGGAGTTTGCCATTAGGTTTCTTGTTTTCTCCTTTGCAAGTCGGACATACTACGCAGGCTCAGACATAACTTCTTACGGCATCCCACATTTTTGGCCAAAAGGCCACATCATGGAGTCGTTTATAAGTTTTAAACATACCCTTATGGCCATACAAAGGGGAGTCGTGGTAAAGTTGCAAAATGGAAGGTATGAGTTTCTTTGGCATCCACAGTCGATAATGATATTTGTTATCTGACAGATGAATTTTACTGTAGATCATATCTTCGATCATGGCATACTTTCCCTTTGAAGCTTTGCATCCCTCAGCTAAGTCTTTGATGACTTTCTGTATCTCTGGATCTTTGTGTTGTTCCTCCCATAAGGTGGTACTTGAACATGGAAAGTCTTCTAACTCTTTCTGATTTGTTGTCATCGATACAGGAAGGTCCAACAGGACTCCTAGAAGGAGAGTCAGGAGCAACATTGAGTTTTCCTTTCCTGTACTCAATGACGAAGTGAAATTTCTGAAGGCGAAGTGCCCACTTCAGAAGACGGCTTGACATTTTAGTGCTATTTAACACCTACTGCAGAGAGGCGTGGTCAGTCACCACAGTGAACAATTTGGGTTCTAAGTAGTGCTGCCATTTTTCTAATGCTCAGATGACTGCCAGACATTCTTTTTCAGTTGCTGTGTAGTTCCGTTCTGCTTTATTTCAGGTTTGACTCGCAAAAGCAAACTTCCTCATGGCCAACTCCCTTCTTCTGGGCTAGCACTGCACCCAGCCCTACATCACTGGTATCAATGTAAACAAAAAAAAGGTCAGATCAAAGTGTCCCAGGATAGGAGGTGAGGTGGTGTTTTAAGATGTTAAGGGACTGTTCGTTATTTATTTAAGGGGCCACCGGAGGGATTTTGAGTGCTTCAGTCAAAATTTGCATGACCCTCCCTTGCCTGCAAGAAATTTTTCAATGACCCTCGAACAGAATTTTCAAAAAAGACATGACCCTTCCCTACCTATTCTCGATGTCTTAAGTTAACCTATTTAAGTTAACCTATTTAAGTTAATGGCGTGGTTGTCGTGAGAGCACGATTCATTGGCGCTTGCATAGTGTTTGGCGGTATGTCTACGTGCGCACCTGCCTACCATCAGGCTACTCAGCTACGAGTAGAGAATTTCCCCTTTTTGTATATTCACTCCAAGTTGGCCTACCATAATTTACCAACTCTGCACTGTAGACCATAAACTGGCCATTTATATTTTTCTGTGAAATAACCAAATGTATTTGTTCAAATTTATGAAGCAGAATTACGCACTAGGCTACTTGGAACGTAACACATTTTTGTTTATGCAGGAGAGAGAATGACAGCGATTAACAAATTGCACTTGTTGCTGGTTACCAATAAATACTATATATTTTTGCAAACAACAAAACCAGAAAGAATGGAGACAGCAAAGCTAGAAATGGGCAGGAACAAGGTCAATTGGTACATATGCTTGTCAAAACGGAGCTGGATGTGTGGATGAGTGAAGCACAATTATGCTTTACTAATGTTAAGCATGCACACTGTTTAAAGTTACACGGTAAACGTAAAAAACGTGAAAGTAAACCAAAGGTAAATTTAGCCTTTTTAGGGCTGTATAATTTTGACCAAATGAATATAGGCTGTTAGGCGTGAATAAAGTAGGCTACTTTGTTGCTACTACTGCAACCCTTCCAACGTTAATGGGGACATATGTTGACATTTTCTCGTATTCTGGGTGAGAAACCCGGATAATCTCCCTTATTTTGAATGTTCAATGTTGACAGCTATGGAATGAAAGAGAACATTATATGGCGCCAGAAATCACATTCGCTCTAGAATCTTTGCTAGTGCCTAGATGACCCTCAGTCTCCACTGAGTCTCTATAAAAAGCCACAGCGCAAGGCCTTTATTTTATTCCTTAGGCTACTCTGCAAGAAAGAAGGAAATGAGGGATAAACGTGGTGTACAGAGGGGTTCCCGAAGTGTGAAGACAGACTGTGAGTTACATGGAAAATATGCACCAAACAAACAAGTTATTCCGCTTGGACTTGCAGGTGAAGCCGGGAAAACGTCTCCCAGACCGCAAAATGCGAATCTTGTGTGGCAGGTACGCTGCTGAAATGTCTCGAAACATAGGCCTAAGGTTTAAACGAGTCAAAAGAAATGTTGTGAACTTGCAAAACAACAACTACTATAAACAAGCTCCTTCAGGCTCGCTCCAATGCTCTCTGCGTCTTGTGTCTCTGACTCTCATTTTGAATGTGTGTGACTGTGCGCACTTCCTATATACACAGGAACCACTCCCACATTGACGTGACGGGAGAGAGTGAGTTCCGTTTCATTCTGTCATCACTAAACCAGTGTGAAAAATACTCTGAATTAATCATTCTGCTACACTCTGCTAAATCATCAACACTGGGGGAAAAAAATCACTGGATTTACTTGATTTTATCATGTACATCTGTTGCACATGAATTAAATGTCTAGAATTAGTCCAGCATTTCTTTCGGTTTACAAAATTGATTCATGCTGTGATAACACAATTTGATCAAGTAATTCCAATAAAATTGATTAGGCTTAGGCCTACAGTACATGAAATATGAATGTAATGTCAACATGATTGTGCTATACAGGTGGCATGTACTAAGAGTAGGCATTCAGATGTACTTAGTATTGCAACATCAATGTTAAAGCTGCAGTTAGCAAGATTTTTTTGATCATATTCACTGAAACCGACACTATGCTCCGACAGAACAACATAAATCAGCCGGTTTTAGAAAAAACCTGCACTTCTACCTCCACCTAGAGCCTGTTATTTGTTTTGCAAAATTCCACAGCTCCCGGTTCTTCTGGTCCAATCAGAGCAGGGCTGTGTGAGATCTGAGTGTCAATCTCAGTCTGGTGCAGTCTGGTGCGCACTGACGAGCACAAACTCGATGAGAGGGTGCTCGATGGTAGTGGGGGAGGGGCTTGAGAGCTTCAATCAAAAGTTGCATGATCCTCCCCTGCCTGTAAGAAAAATTTTAACCACCCTCCAGCAACATCTTCTAAAAAGACATGACCCTCCCCGACCAATTGTCGATACCTTCCGCCCACGCTCTTAGACGCTATGAAAACACATTGACCTGAACTACCGTTTTTAAATCAACCTCTGCTTTCTGATCTTACACATCACACTTCACCAAGATGGTGGCCATTTCAGTAGATTTACTCACTAACATTGTTGTGGAAACACAATAAGCATGGAAACTAAATGCACACTTCCTGCAACTGCATTAGCCTACTTGAAGTTACTCCTCTAAGTATTTACATGAAATAAAACAATAAAACATTGAGACCATTCAACAAAGCACACTGGGTAATAACAAATTCAACACATGAACTTGTTGCTATGGACTCGTCTCTAGGCTTCCTCAGTCATTGTAAGCTACCGAAGCTGAACATTATCCAAAACTCAATTTCTCAGACGAGCGTCAATGTGGGAGCTTGCTACACTCCTTCTCAAATGAATTGAAAAGGCCGTTTGCACAATTTCACAAATAATCACAGGGACCGACAAGGACTTACAACTTTTTCCGGGTTTATAATTTTAACTTGTCCCCGCTGTCTTGCCGTTTTAATATTTTCCCGTAGAATATCCCATTGTAATACTCTATTAGTCCTGCATTCTGGCCTGTCTCTGTGTTGTCCTGTTGTACCCCTTGCCCTTCCAGTGAAACAGATGTATTCAAATCATTTTTTTTTGCTTGCTTGAATGCGAACTCAGAGTGACGTTAACCTAGGCCTATTTAAGTTAACGACGTGGTTGTCGTGGGAGCACGATTTGGCGCTTGCAGTGTTCGGCCGTAGGCTATGTCTACGTGCGCACCTGCCAGGCTACTCAGCCACGAGTAGACAAAGAATTCCCCCTGTATATTAACTCCAAGTTGGCCTACATAACTTACCAACTCTACACTGTAGACCATAAACTGGCTATTTATGACCAAATGTATTTGTTCAACTTTATGAAGCAGAATTACGCACTGCTAGCGAAGAACAAATTGCACTTGTTGCTGGTTACCAATAAATACTATATTTTTTTTTTGCAAACAACAAAAACAGAAAGGATGGAGTCGAGACAGCAAAGCTAGAGATGGGCAGGAACAAGGTCAATTGGTAGAAATGCTTGTCAAAACGTTAGGAGCTGGATGTGTGGATGAAGCACAAATATGCTTTATGTTAAGCATGCACACTGTTTAAAGTTAGGCTACACGGTAAACTACAAGTAAACCAAAGTTAAATTTAGCTTTTTTAGGGCTGGATGAAGTTGACCAAATGGATATAGGCTGTTAGGCGTGAATAAAGTAGGCTACTTTGTTGCTCCAACCCTTCCAACGTTAATGGGGACGAATGTTGACATTTTCCGTATTTTGCGTGAGAAACCCGTGAAATCTCCCTTATTTTCATTGTTCAATGTTGACAAAGATATGGAACAAGAGAACGTTATCTGGCGACAGAAATCAACAATCAAACAAGCCACTTTGGTTTTTTGCTGTTTTCATTAATACAAAAGATGGGTGACCCCCCCTCCTAGACAAAAAAAAGTTAGGCGACCCTCCCCTCAACAAAGAATAAAAAGACATGACCCTCCCCTATTTTCCTCCGGTGGCCCCGTTTATAAATAATGAACGGTCCCTAAGTCCCCTAAATCTATCAAACTTGCCAACTGCAGCTTTAAGGGAAGATAACTTTGGTATTTAAGACTTCAAGATGAAGTTTTAAAATGAAAATGTGTCATGACACCACTGATACTTTGTGCATCCTCATTGCCTAACACACTCATGGTGGGAACAAAGCATGATTCATCTCAAAGCATAACAAGATACAACTCAGCTCCAAATTGTACTTGTCTCTAGGCATAATCCTCTTTAAGAAAACTCCAACACTGGTCAACACTGTTAGCTGTGTGATTATCTCAGTGTTCTTGCAAAGACTCATGGGAACACAATGAAATGGGGACACCAAGGCATTCTATGTGTTCATTTGCCTTACTGGTTCAGTACTTAGATGCTTCACATTGATCTTACACGATTCTGTTGGATAAATTCATTGGTGTGACTATGTATCAGTTCAACATAATAACATTGTGTTTGAGAGAAAAACATGAGCTTATTTAATTTCATGTTTTGTGGTTTAGTAACTGTGACAAACCATCTTTTCCTTTCTTCCTTACCTTATGTGATCCAATTAGAAAAATGGATTACTCAATTAAAATGACTATTTTTGTGTTTCATTCAAAACGAGACTGTTTAATTGTAACATAATATAGTTTCATAAATTGGACAGCCCTGACTTTTCCTTTTTTACAGTGAAGATGAAGTGATTTTTCAACTGGCAACATTTGTGCTTTGTGGGAGTTAGAAGTCCTTTATGAAACATTGCTTTGTATTTTCGGTGTAGCAGTGTGTGTTTAGTTTACTCTGACCTTGTATGCTAGTCTTTGTAGCTCCTAGCACTCTTTGGGTTGTTTGTTTTCTTTGATCTACCCTAGAAAGAAAGCGTCTTTGAACACGCTGCTTGTCTGTTAGTGAACTTTTAATTTTCCTGGTGTTCTTCTGATTGAGAGCCTGCCAACAGAGACAGCACACAGTAACCTCACACACCCTTAAGCTCTCTTCTAGAGAAAAGATATGAGCCCATTCATTTCTTTTGTAATTCTGCTTTCATTGTCAGTTGTATTTCTTACGAGCATCTGTTTATTTAGGCCTGTGTGCAGTGTTATCTCAGCCCTCTCAGCGGATGGTGAGAGTACGTACAGTCAGACGAGGGATTGAAGAGAAACAGCTGTGTCAGTTGACATTGTGCTCAGTTGTTGATAATCAGGAAATTATATGAAACTATAACGTTTTCAGAGCATCATATTTGAATTGACAAATAAAGAGGAATGCATTTTTTTCACAAAAAGAGCAAAAAAGTGTGGATAGGATTTTCAAAATGTATCAATAACAATGACACAGCTGAAGTTAGTTTTGCTGGCATTGGGCTTGTGAGAGCTAGATTGATAATGATCAAAACTGTGCAGCATAAGTGTTTGGGGAAAGAGTCAACACTGATGTTGGAAAACAGAAAGACAGTGCTTATGCATGTTCCTGTCTGACCATCACTACAGAGCAGACAGGCCCCCCGGCTAGTGCACGCAGTACCAAGAGCCACGACTCTTCCCATGTGGCCTTTGGCTCCAGAGTTGCACGTCCACCCCCACCCATTGGGAAGAAAAACAACCCAGCACCCAGCAGGCAAGGACAAGAGGACAAAGGTACGCACCACAACAGGCTCTCAGGTACCCTCCGAGGAGGACCCTGCAGCTATATCAATGCTGACCAAATAATGTCATAGCGTTTGGTGAACGTCAGGTGACTAGCTGGTATCTTGCGGGGTCAGTTTTTGCTGTAGAATACTGGCTTAGATGATATTGATTGGAACAGAAGATTCCCTATGTGTTGCATTGAGTAGCTCAGAAAGTTGCATCTGAAACCAGATCAGAAAGTTGCATTGAATTGATTTTGTTAGTCTTCGCCAGCTCCTGTTGCCTGCACTGAACTGAGCAGAGCTGAGATTTATGTGTGTTCCTCTACTTCCATAATTTTCAGTTTGCCAAAAACTAGAATCTACCCTCTAGTTAGTGCTACTGGATAAATGATTTTGTAGCACAGAAACTTTGTAGTGTGAGTGAACATTTAAAAAAACTTTTTTCTTTACCACAGGCTCAAAAACCCACTCTGTTTTTACCCATTTGGTGCTTTGAAGAGATGTAGTGCAACGATCACTTACAGTATGTTTCCATGGATACAGGCAGATCTTGGAAGTTGCAGCCTCGTCCGCCTCCAGACAGGCCAGCATCTGAACAAACTCAAACCAGGAGGCCTCAGATGCACAGTGCTGGGAGGGAAAGGCCCATCTTAACAGGTTACATACCGGATCCCTAATGTGCATGCTGTATTTTTCACTTTCTCAGATGTCCGGTTTTAGCATTTCAAATGTGTTCTCTGTTTAACATGCATTAATGTAGGCCGTACAAGAGGCACTCCATGTCTAATTTGGAAAGGGCTTGATCAACGTTGAATGTTGTTATTATAAAGCTCTTTTGAAAAGTGTTCCCTCTCATCAACATTTAGCTTTGAGCAGGGAAACACAGTTATTATTATTTTGCTGCTATTCTACCTTGCATACAGAGTTGCTCCAAATAAATAGCCTGTCGTGGTGCATTTTCTCTTGATTTGTTATACCTTTGTTTTGTTGTAGAAAGAGGAATTGTACCTCAGAAATGGGATGAGGTTGAACAGGCCCCTACTCTTCATCCTGTCCAGCCTGCCATCGGCCACAACAGAGCAGACGCTTCAGAAGGTAGGAAAGAAGTAAAGTTAAGGGAAAAAAAATGGGCCAAGAGTGTGTAGCCTAATGTGTTTTGAGACCATGTTGTGTAAGGGATAATGTATAGAACGCCGGTCATTATTGGGAAAAAATAAGTCCCGACAGGACGACACGCCAGCGGAGGGGTCTTGCTTCGCCCTGAAGGGACTTATTTTCCCAATAATGACTGGTGTTCTATACATTTTCCCGCTTATTATACAGCTACATTATAAACTCTTTACATTTATTTGTTACCGTTTCGTTGTGCCTTTTGCTGAGAAACAAATAGTTCGGAACACACGCTGAACTTGAATCAAACGTTCTATAGAACACAGCTGATCAACCGTCTGCCTTCACTTTTGAATGAAAATCTGTTGCCATTGACAGCGGTCATTATTTGGAGGTAGAACTTTGGGAAATCCCAATCAAGTCAACAGATCGTTCTACTTGCATTGTGAAGAGCCGTATAATAAATAGTGATAATACACTATGAATAATAAATTGATTGATTGAACAAAAGTCCAGATCCCTAACCACTACCAGCACCACCTTCTATTTAAGATGTTTACATACTGAAATTAGAATTTGTGACATCTATCTACCACAGACTGGTTACAGCAGCAACAGAAATGGGTGGTCTAGTCACTGAATGGCAGAGACTGAGAAGGTGTTTCTTGAACATTGGCTTGCTGTTGAGTTCAGGGACTATACTCTGAAAAAAATGCATCATGTCAGCAGGTGTCATGATGTGCACTGAAGAGAATATTTGCACAGCTGTGAGAATGCACAGCTGTGAGAATATTTGTGACAGATTTAGCAAATGATATTTTGACATTTAAGGAGGTCAATAAAATTATGTATTGCTTGTGAATAATAATCTCGCAAAAATCAGTCAGGTCATGCAGGTACAGTAGGGTCAAAAAACAGGTTAATTTTTGGCCTCCGTTCTCTATATTAAAATCTGCGAACTGAGCCGAGCACTAAATTGGATAAGCTGAGACATGATGCATATGGATGAGGAGCAGCAGACTGCTGTAAAGCTGCCTGGCTGTAAATGTAGGCACTGTAGCAGCACTGCTGTAATATGGGTGTAATTGCTGGACATTGTAAGCGCCCCCTGTGTTTAAGCCCCCCCCCCACCCCCCCCCCCCCAGCCTTTCCTCCAGACCCCCTCCTCCCAACCAGCCTCTCGAGAATGAATCAGAAAGCACATTAAGTTCACCCTCCATTCCAGGAGGCAATGAAAGATTCCTCGTGCCGTCTGCCGAAAGAGGGAAGTTCATTAGCAGTAATGGGACATTAAGTATACTGTGTAGGTCATAGGGAAGTCTCCAGGGTTGGGGTAGAGGGAGGGGTTCACGCACGCTGTGAGTAATTAGGAATGGTGATTATGGCATGACGTTTAAAAAAAAGAAAGAAAGAAAGAAAGAAGCAGAAAAAAAAGACGTGCGTTGAATGCCTTATCAATCCGAGGAGCTCTCAAATGGCTGGCTGCGGCTAACATTGTGTGAAATGAAACAAATGACTAAAGTGCTGTTTTATTTGATTTCTTTTTTTCAAAAGTTCATCTTTTTGTCCCAGAGTTTATATATCTATCATATTATGAAAATACTTGAAAGATGTTGGAGGGACTCCTGCGTCTCCCTGCGATGCTGTGTATTTTTCAGCAGAAAAAGCCCATCGTTGGGCTGTGCATAGTGACACGGAGCTCTGCTGGCTGTGGCTGTGACTGAGCCATAGTTATCGGCTCCCTGGTCTCTGGTGAGGCTCTGGTTCGGTTCCAGGGTATTTTTGTTCTTTAGCGCGAGGACACACTGACCCCAAAGTCGCATACATCCACACGACGCTCCCATTGTGATTCAGCTGCCGCATCGCACCCGCTCTCATAATGATGTTATTTGTGTGCGGATGGGAGAGCTGTACAGGAACACCAAACTGCCGAATTATATCCTTCCCCATCCACCCCCAATCACATACATACACACACACACAGACACTCACACAGACTGTAGCAATATAAAATATGTTCCTCTCCAGTTTTTCACTTTTGCTTATGTGTTTTTTGAAACACTCATTGTTGTGCAATTACGTTACCTTGGATTGATTATCCTGCATTTTTTACATGTGGTCATGAAGCCAGAGATGAGGAAGCAGATGTTTTTTCTTGTGACACGAGTTGCATTATCTTATGCACTGCATTTAGCTAATCCCATCACTGCCATTGGTCTGTGCCGTGTTGCCAAGTCAATGATGGCCTCTCAGAGAAGGAGTTCTGCAGGCTTTTGTGTGCTGTATCCACCTAGGTAGAGTGGCCATTGTCATTCTTATTGGCTAGAGCGGTGTTTGTGTTTGTGGTTATTTTTGAAGTTATTTCGGAGCAGTGTGGGGGGACGTTTACAATAATAAATAGAGGAACATAAGATCATAGAGGAACATGTTTTTGACTAGTTCAGTGAGATTGTAGCTATATTTGCGTATTTGAGCCAGATTGCTATGCTTCAGTTGTAGAATGAACGTGGTCTGGGATGTAACTATTATTCAGTGTTGGCTAGTTAGTTTTTTCATGGTTTTGCAGGGATTTTTTATGTGTTTTCCTCTGCCTTCATTATTTGATGTAATTGTATTAATTGTCTCATTATCAATTTATGACATTCTTCTACACATTGTGTGTTAGCTGCCTAAATTTCCATTAAATGCAATGCATGAATACAGAACAGTCAGGAATGATAGCCTTGGTTCATATGTGTCTGTTACTTGGTTTACTGTTAGCTGTATAGGATTGCTCTAGAGTTATCCCCTAAGGTGTTGGCTACACAGTCACTGTAGTGATCAATAGAGACAGGCAGTGTGTCTTTGTCTTGTTGTGTCAAGAACATAAATACTCACAGTCCTCTTTCTCATTTCGGTCCCACAGATGAGGTGACATCGCTTTGCTCTTTAGAGGACGGCTGTCTGGATGGCTCTGACCAGGAAGCTGGCCAGCTCGATGATGAGCCCGACCCGCTGTCTGTCCCCTGTGAGGCGCTGGCGCCTCTCTCCGCCCCCCTGGCTCCAGGGCAGCGGGGTGACAGTGACGTGAGTGACAAAGAGGAACCACTGCTCGTCTTGGAAGAGGAGGAGGAAGAGGAGGTGTTTACTTTCTCTTCGCGGCCACACTCAGCCAGGCGGGGGCAGGGCCTTAGTAACAGCGTCCAGGACATGACCTTTGACCCGACCGCTCTAGGTGAAGATGACGGAGGCATGCGCAAAGAAGCGCGACCCGAAGATGACTTTATTGGCAGTGAGAGTGAAGAGGTATGTGACTTAAGATGCAGTCTAGCAACAAATCAATCAATGAGCACTTCCTGTTGAATAGCATTGTGTAGGACTAGAAACTTGGAAATAGGTAAATAGGTGACATCTGAAAAAAATTGAGACATGGTTTATAACTCTGGTTATAATTCTTTTGGTTGTTCTTTTAAAAGGATACACTGGTGGTGACTCATAAATGATTAGCATTAGCACAGGGCAAGCTATTCTCCTGTGTGTCCTTATGTCTTGCACACCTGAGGCACGGCTGAGGTGCCCTTGAGCAAGGTACCCAACCCCTCACTGCTCCCCGAGCGCCGCTGTTGTTGTTGCAGGCAGCTCACTGCACCGGGATTAGTGTGTGCTTCACCTCACTGTGTGTTCACTGTGTGCTGAGTGTGTTTCACTAATTCACGGATTGGGATAAATGCAGAGACCAAATTTCCCTCACGGGATCAAAAGAGTATACTTATACTCAGGGTTTAATTTGAGCCGAAACACGCCGGAACATGTTCCGGCACCTCCAACGTTGGATCCGGAACCTTTTTTATTGGATCCGTCAACTCCTACGTCAATATAAAAAATAAATCGGCTAAACGAAAAATAAATAAATTACTGTTTGTGTAGTGTTCAATGTTGATATCTTTCTTATTAGTCTTTAGAAATAGGGGAAAGACCAAACAGGCCACTCAGCCCACTTTCTCTGCATCCGTCGTGAAGCATGGTGTGGAGCACCATCTCGCCACTACTGGTCCACCCGTCTACGCCCGCGCTCGGCACCTCGATACAACCAAGCTTGCCGTTGCAAATGCTGAATTCGCAAACATGGAACGCCTGGGTATAGTCCGTCGATCCGACAGCCCGTGGACATCACCCCTCCACATCGTCCCCAAACCGAGTGGCGGCTGGCGCCCGTGTGGCGACTACCGGCGGCTTAATGAGGCAACGACACCTGACCGATACCCAGTCCCGAACATACAGGATTTTTCAGCTCACCTGGCAGGTAAGGGGATTTTTTCCAAGGTGGACCTCGTCCGATATCATCGGGTACCGGTGCACCCACTGGACATTCCCAAAACAGCCGTGATCACGCCGTTTGGTCTTTTTGAATTCCTGCGCATGCCATTCGGCCTTAAAAACGCCGCCCAATCTTTTCAACGCCTCATGGACTCTGTTTTACGGGACCTACCTTTTCTTATTGTGTACTTGGATGACATTCTCGTAGCGAGCACGTCCAAGTCTCAGCACCTGGCGCACCTCCGAACACTTTTTGAGCGTGCGGGCAACACGGGCTAATAGTCAACCCCGCCAAGTGCCAGTTTGGTCTCTCCATCGTTAACTTCCTGGGACACAGAGTCACTAAGGACGGTGCAGTCCCTCTCCCATCAAAGGTGGAGGCAGTAACACAGTTCCCACGCCCGCTCACTGTCAAATCCCTGCAAGAGTTCCTCAGAGAGCAGGGACAAGGTTTTTGCTGCCACTAAGGCAGCCCTGGCGAATGCCACCATGCTGGCGCATCCTTCTTCAACAGCCTCAAAGAAATTGTCGGTCATCAATTATGACGCCAAAGTTACGTGCCAATCTAGCTGGGGTCAGTGAAGAGGAGTCAAACTGGATGTTAATCTGTTGGGGAATAGCTGTTTTAGCTGGAAACACCAAAAGCTCAGTTTTTGAGAGATGAAGTTGAAGGTGTCGGTCTTTCATCCAGACTGAAATATCAGGCATGCAGAAATCTAATGGGAAACAGTCCTCAGGTGGTAAAGACAGGTAAAGCCGTCCGCATAGCAGTGAGTCAAATCCATGGGAGTGAATGGTCTCACCCAAGGAAGTGGTGTAAATAGTGCCCTAATACTGATCCTTAAGGCACACCTGTGGTAAGGTCATGATACTTTGATACAAGACACACTGAAAAAACGCCCTTTAAGGTAGGATTCAAACCAAGATCTTTCCCAGAAATGCCCTGTTCAGACAGTGTAGAAAAGAGAATGTCATGGTTTACAGTATCAAAGGCTGCAGATAAGTCTAGTAGAATTAATACTGATGACTGAGCAGACTCCTGATTTGAGGTGCTGCTGTTTACGGGTTTGAGTCTGGGCGTGTGCAGGGCTGAACCACACAGGTTAAACAGTAACAGTAAATGTAAATAGGTTACATTAGCTACTCTCAATGCTTCAGTCACAGACAGAGCAATTTCAGTAGAATGACCACTCTTGAAACCAGACTGCATACGGTCTAGCAGTTTGTTCTGATACAGGAAGTCATAGACTTGCTTGAAGAACACTTCCTTCAAAGCCAACAAGAATGTATTTCTTCATCAATTGTATGATTCAGAATAAATTCCGTAAAAATGCATGGATTCCAGTTGCTGCTACTGGAAGCAACTGAATCCATGCATTTCCACTGAATTATTTTTGGAATCTGATCCCTTATCATACCTGTTCGTTCGTACTCGTCGCTCGACTTATCGTGACTAAATTCAAGATGGCGTCGAACGGTAAAATTCCTTAAGGTACTGTCTGTATAAATTGTCTTGTAAATAAACTACCAGTGCTTTTTCAAAGTTCTCCATGTCTCGTTTTAACCACACTGTGTTGGTAGCATTGGCTAACTAGCGCCAGATTTCTGAGTGCAGGGGACAAGCCGAGGTGAGCTATGAGACATACGTTCACACTCGGTATCATGTTTCAACACACTTTAGGTCAATATCACACCGGAATTCTCCTTTAAAGGCCGTGTTGCAGGGTTCATTTTCCAACGAATTTGCACAATTTGCTTGTTGATAATAAACATTTAAACTGTTATCCATTGTATTTGATGTTGTTGGGTATCACAAAACGGAATATAATACGAAAAAGCAGCTACTATTTCACAGCGTTTGAAGTGATTCTCCTTTCCCCCACAATGCATTGCATTACGTCACCTTGGGGAGACTACAGACCAAAGCCCACCTTGAGACCCTTGAGAGTAACGAGAGAGGAGTAAAGAGAGACGAGTAAGGGATTGTTCAGCAGTAGATAGCGCAGATTATAGATAAATAGATAGCCTAGATATGTATATAGACAGGTAGATAGATAGCTAGATAGATCATGTCATATGCTGGTCCTCGACCAGCGGCCAGCGGCCAAAATGCACTCGCTTCCCTAGTTACTGCAGCTCTCCACCACAGTTTCCATCGGGACGGCACAGCCCATACAAGCACCTGCAAAACTGCGACTTGCCCATATTATCTCCCTCTTTGGTAAGCCGTACCCTGACGATGTCAATGGCAATCAATCACGAGCAGTAGTTTTCGAAAATATTCATGCTGAAGACACGACCAGCCTAATCGGCGGCGGCTAGAAGCTAAGTAACTGGGGTGGCTCACAGGTGGGACTAAAAAGTTAGCCCAGCTAGCTATCATGATGCTTCATATTCTGATCTTCTGACTAAGTTTGCCCGGTAGCCTACTTATCTGAACTAACGACATAATCACTATCACTAGATATAAAGAAAATGTTGACTTTCATTCGGTGCTGTTCACTGACAGTAACAAAAAAGTGTCGTAATGTTATAAGCATAATACATTGAACTGAATAGGTGCATTAAATGTAGCCTCATAACGAGGCCTCTCAAATTCAGAAAATTGCATTAAACTAAAATCGGAAGATATTGTTATCTTTGTTAGACCATAGGGTCGTTGTCATATAAATGCTGTAACTAAATTCGAAGTGTAAATATACAAACTTTATGTTGAAAGTGTAACCGCGACCGTTTCCCATAGGAATGAATGTAAAACATACCCTCCAAAACGAGACCTCCCGAAATTCAGAAAAATTACTAAATTGATATCAGGCACCGTTATTACCATTGGTAGATCATAGGGTAGCTGTGATATTAATGGTGTGACGAAATTCGAAGTGTAAATATACAAACGTTATGTTGAAAGTGTAACCGCGACCGTTTCCCATAGGAATGAATGTAAAACATACCCTCCAAAACGAGACCTCCCGAAATTCAGAAAAAATACTAAATTGATATCAGGCACCGTTATTACCATTGGTAGATCATAGGGTAGCTGTGATATAAATGCTGTGACGAAATTCGAAGTGTAAATATACAAACTTTATGTTGAAAGTGTAACCGCAATGTCCATTGAAATGCATTGAAATGAATGAAGCGCAGATCAAGTAGTCCCCAAAGTGACGTCATCACCGAATTGCGTACAAAAAACCTGCTAATGCTAAAAACAACAAAAACTGGCATTTAACACCATTTGGAGACATTTTTAAAAATGATATACATAGATTGAGTGCTTTATGTACCCATTAATCAACAGTGGTGGTTAACCTGCAACACAGGCTTTAAGCGAGTTGTTTTGTGGTGGGAACCTCAAAGTCGCAACCTCCTGTAACCTCGCCTTTGTTGCCTTCATGGTTTCCGTTTAAAAGTTTCTTATATTAAAGCAACACCAAAGCACTTTTCCTGTTGCACGCACGCTATTTGTTTATCCAGCACTGGCTTTGGAAATAACAATGTCTACAGACAAGGTAGAGTACGTTGCATGATTTTATGAAAGTATGATGTATTGCGACATCAGAAGCAAGTCAAATTTGTAGTTTCTTATGTCTCATTCCATCGAACTACAGATCCGCTACCCAATCTGGCAAACTTGCATAGTGCGGTTACAGCCCCCTAACCACACCTTACTGGAAATGTACACAGCGCCGCGCAAGGCGAGAGTGAAACGTAAAAATGAATTTCCTCTGTTTCCGTTTATGATGTGATGTAATAATATCTTGAGAATGCTGTTATTAGATCTGTGTTTTGTTTTTCAGGCATTTTATAAAATAGTTATAAAATAACTACCAGCACAGAGCCAAAATACATCAATGTTCTTTGATTAAAAGAAAAAAAACACTCAGCCATCAAAAGCAATTCCATTTCCAAGTAATTATAAATTAACTTTGTTGTGCGCAAACAAAGCAGCAACAATAGAGTTATTCAAATTTCAACAAAAGTCAGGCAAGTTTGTGTGTGTGTGTGTGTGTGTGTGTGTGTGTGTGTGTGTGTGTGTGTGTGTGTGTGTAAATTGTTTGTGCTGTTGCTGAATAGTCAACTCAGAGACTGTTTGAGCATGACACGCATGCACTTCATGCAGGCACCTGTACAGCAGGCCTGGCAGTGTGGCCTCGTCCTTACGAGAGGAAAGAGAGGGGCTGCTGACACAGTGTACAGAAATACTGTATGTTGAACCAATAGGGATCTGGAATTATTTTTTAATACCTTGCAGTTACAGACCAGTACCACCATAAGAGCAATTTTATAGCAATCTTTTGTTGTGTGTCTGTTGTCCACAAAAAATAAAATAAAAATCAAGCACCTTGGAGAATATATTGAAACTAGCACGTTAACACGTCATATTCAGTGTTGTTGCTGTGGTTGTAATAAGAACTTAATTCAAGGATAGAGAAAGAAAAAGTAGCCTTGGCACAAATACTGTTGAACATGAAAGTTGGTTTGGAATGTGCTATGGCCTTACAAATGTAAGAGGAAAGGAAAGGACTGGTTTAAATGAAATAGTCACTCACAGCTGCCACCTTCTTCCCCATAGCACGAGGAACAAATTTGAACATGTCAACCAGCATTAACTCTTAAAACTAAAACCCTTATTGTATAAATTGTATGCATACAGTTTGAATATCCTGTGCTTCACTGCTTATACTCCTTTCGGTAAGTTTAAAGATACACAATACCAGATGTTAAATCCCCTGTGCGAGCAAGCAAACAAGTAAAAGACAAAAAAAATGTACCAATGTCAAGACAACCTAATTACTTCACCATAAAATGGTGAATCTTAGGAAGCGTTGCAACTGCTGATGAGATGATGTTTTGTTGAAGTTATCCTTTTAAAACCAGTGGTAATGACCCCCAAAAAAAGACTCAGAATGCCTTCACTCTCTGACTCCCTACTATCATTTTCACAAACCATTAATTCAAGACTTAGCAATATGGTGTGATATTGAACACTAATAATTAATTTGTAAAGATATTCCAAATGAAATATATTAAAAAATCAGCCTAACCAGAGTCTAATTTTAACCAGATATTAATTATTTAGATTAAGGACTTTAAATCATTAGTGGTCACACACTGAGGGGGAAAAAGAAAGAAAGAAAAACTGAAAAAAAAGTAAAAAATATAATGAGGCTCTTTAGGTTTCCCTTTTTAGCTTGGTTTGATGTATCCCACTCATTATTTCTTTAAGCTTGGCTCTTTCCCTCAAGTTGTGACTTTGTCAAAATGCTGGCTACTTCTTCTTCTAGGTCAGTGATTGAAGCAGACTATCAGGTTCAAGGCTTTGAAACAGCATTAATATGCTCAGAAAGTGATAGTGTGTGTCAGCCCTAACAACAGATCCTGACACAAAGCCCATCCGTGTATCCTTTCTATGGAAATTCATCAGCTCTGTCCAGGAGTTCTTTTTGGCTAGCACAAATCAAAAGCCACTGCTCCTTTTAAAGGATTAACATAGCCTCATTCAGTTTTCATGGTTACTTCCATTGTCCGGCACATCGATGTAGACTTGTGATTTTTTACTGGATCTACTTGTTGTGTGTCATAGGAATATTGGACTCCTGCCAAGCAATCAGTACTATTGTAGTAGCAGTAGTTTTTCCACTGAAATAGCCTATGACTGCAGCTCTCCTGTGGAGCAGTGCCTGCACCATTCACGGCAGTTAGACAGTAGAGATTTATGTGCGCGTTGCCAGGAATGTTGCAGTATTTTACTTAAAGTCTGGATCTGTTGTCTGTTGTGGAAGAATCACTTAGTCCTTTTTGCAGTTACTTTTTCCCCAAACAAGACACTGAATCCACCCTCTTGTTTTGTGTGTGTGTGTGTGTGTGTGTGTGTGTGTGTCCTCAGGGAAATCAAACCCGTCTTCAGGATACATATGTTCTGCACCAGTTAATTAGGCCACTTTGATTGATGTGGTTGACAGCTTGATGCATGCTGTATAGCACCTCTGGCTTCTTGCTCACTGTAAATACTACCTCTATATCTTAGATCAGCTTTTATGGCCCAGTGCTCCATGCTTTAAAGGCATAGTTAAAAGAGTAGGCAGCGATGCTAAGCCAACACACTTCCTGCCAGATTCAACAAATAGCTCTGCATGCTAGCTGCATTCTACTTGCACACTAAACAGCCTGGGTTCTGTAAACTGGAAGTAAACAGAGAGAGCACATCCAAACATCAATAGTGCACTGAACGGAGGGGTAAAATTGGCAAAATTGAGGCTCTCCAAGAATGGTGTAGATTCACCAACCACAACCAAAGATACAGTATCTGTGCAGTCAGTCCCACTGAAACTAGGGTTTTCTCTTCAGCAGTGGTAAACAGTAGTATTTCACCCTAGTTCTGACAAAAGTTTGGATTTTACACATCTGACTTGAGAAGTTTTGGCTTGTTTTTTTTTTTAACCCACCACCACCACCCCTCATTGGGGGACTTAACTTTTTGTTTTGTATTTTTTTTTCTTTTTCTACAAGCACTATTCAATAACAATTCATAACAATTCAAAAATCAAAACAAAAAGACATATATTTAAAAAAAAAAAAAAAAAAATACATATTTAATTTAGTTTGCCCCCACACGCACATTTTAAATTATATATTAACCCCTACCAAATCGCCCCCCTCCCCAGGAAGAGAGTATAATTTATGAGTATACTTATATAAAAAAAAAAGTTTTTTTTCGCTTCTATATATAATATTCCTAAGTCCACCCTACTCTTTCTTTTACTTTAACCCATCTATCTGCATATAATGTTTTACCCATCTCATGTGCCATTATACATTCTGTTTTACAGTAATATCTAATATAATGTTTAAATCTTCTTATGTTCAGTTTTTTTGCATCTGTCATTTTCTTGATAAACATTTTACCTAGCAGAAAAATGATATTTTGAAGTGATTGACTGCCACTTGTCAAGTCACCCAGAAGTACTGTGGACAGATCTAGGTGTAAGTTTATATCACATTGCCGTAGCCAGCTTTGAACTTCAAGCCAAAATAAAGCAGCTGGAGAACAATACCAAAATAAATGATCAGTAGTTTCCTCTTCTTCTAAACAAAAATGACAATATGGATTTGTCTCTATACCCCAAATATGTAACATCTTTTTAATATTTAGATATTTATAAATGAGCTTATACTGAAAAAAACGTACTTTTATGTCTAATGAAGAGTCATACAAAATTTTAAAGATACATTTCCATGGAATTGGACAATCTATCATTTTTTCCCAGCTATCAAAAATTTTGTGTGGAATTTCCACCAGTTTATCTGTTTGTAAGTAAAATCTATATATATATCTTTATGAATTTTTATTCCATTAAGCCATTTATACTGCTTTATGTTTGGTCTACATACTAAATTACTTTTACAGTTGGCTTTGATTTTTTTTTCCCAATCTAAAGGCACTGATGCAATTAATTGATTGTACTGTTGTATGGTACCTATATTTCCATATCTAAGTGTTATTTGTTTATATGACAGGATTGCACTCTTTTCATTAACTATATCTTTAATAAAAATAATTCCTTTTCTAAACATCTGCTTAAAAAAGATTACATTTCCTCCCATTTGTATATTTGAATTAAACCATAACATTTGTTGTAATATCTCTTCATTATTTTCCGGTGGGTAATACTGAAAATGTAGCCAGCTTCGTAATGCTTCCAGTAAGAAGGCAGAAATATTAATAATGCTTTCTATCTGAACAAAGTGTGTTGGGTGTATCTGTAAAAATGGGTATAGTTTTTTTTCAAATAATGGATGAATCCTTTCTAGCAGCTTACTTGAAAACCAGTCTGGATTCAGATAGAATTTTTGTATGAGAGACGCTTTTAATGATTTATTCATAGATTTCAAATTCAAGAGTTTTATACCACCTAACTCATAATCATTATAAAGGTATGTTCGCTTAATTTTATCTTTTTTGCCATTCCAAATAAACTTAAATATTTGTTGTTCATATTCTTTAAAGAAAGCTTCAGTTGGTGAAGGAAGTGCGAACATTAAATATGTAAATTGGGACACTATTAGAGAATTTATTAGTGTTACTTTACCATAAAGAGTCAGGTTCTTTCCTTGCCAAGGTTGTAAAATGGCATAAATCTTATTTAGTTTAATTCTATAATTGATTGTAGATGTTTCTCCAGTGTTCTGTGGTATATGGATACCAAGTACATTTATGGCTCCGTCTACCCATTCCACTGGTAGATCACAAGGAAGTTTAAAGTTAGTACCCTTCAAAGGACCAAGTCTCAATATATGACATTTGTTATAATTGGGCTTCAGTCCTGATATTTTTGAAAAGTTATTTAAATCTATAATAAGATTTTCCAGGGATATATTGTCTGGTTCAAGCATAAAGCTAGAATCATCAGCATACATAGAAACTTTAATGTTAATACCATTTAATTCCAAACCTCTTATCTTCACATTAGACCGTATTCTCATTGCCAAGATCTCAATTGCAATGATGAAAAGATAAGGGGATAGAGGGCAGCCTTGTTTGACTCCTCTTCCCAAGGGTATTGGTTTTGATAGATAACCATTATTTAAAACTTTACAAATGGAATCGCTATACATTGTTTTGACCCACTGTATTAAAGAGTCCCCAAAATTGAAAAACTTTAAGCATCTAGTAATAAATCCCCAATCCATTTTATCAAAAGCTTTCTCGAAATCAGCAATGAATATTAAACCAGCTTTCTTTTTTTGATCATAGTTTTCAATTAGCTCTAAAACTTGTCTAATGCTATTTGTTATATTACGTCCTTGTATAAAACCTGTTTGGTCATTATGTATTATTAGTGGTAATACTTTTTTAATTCTTGTAGCGATGCATTTTGCCAATACTTTTGAGTCATATCCCTGCAAAGTGATTGGTCTCCAATTTTTAAGTTGGGTAGGGTCTTTATATTTACCATTTGAGTCTTGTTTTAATAATAGGGAGATTACACTTTGTTTTTGTGAATCTGCAAGCATGCCTTTCTTGTAAGAGTAATTAAAACAATTAAGCAGTGGTTTTCTTATATATTCATAAAAAACTTGATAGACTTCTATCGGGATCCCATCCAGACCTGGTGTTTTTCCTTTTTTAAATGATAATATTGCCTGCTGTAGACCCTCACATGACTGTTTTCGGACTTCATCAATTTTAACATGTTTTTGAAAGAATATACAATTTTCACATTCTTCCAAAGATTCTGGTGAGAAAATGTCAACAAAATATCTTTCTATTTCCTCCATGATTTCCTCTGATGTAGTTTTTATATTATTTCTATTATCTATTAGTCTATGAATATTCTTTTTAGAATTATTACTTCGTTGTAAGTTCAAAAATAATTTGTTACATCTTTCCCCCCTTTCCATCCATTCTGCTTTATTCTTATAATATATATTATTTGCATTTTCATTCAATAATTGTTCATATTCTTGTTGTTTTTGTTCAAGTCCATCCAATACATCCTGTGAGGCTTCTGATTTGTCCACAAGTGCTACTAAAATATCAATTTCTTTTTGAATATTCCGTTCTTTTGATTTATTTTGTTTTTGTCTATAGGAGGCCATTTGTATTGCGTGCCCTCTAAAAGCACATTTGAAAGCTTCCCAAACCATTTGTGTGTTTGCTGATCCTTCATTATTCAAGAAAAAGTCTATTATAAATTTTTTAGTTTTCTCTACAAATATCGGATCATCCAGAAGTTTCTGATTAAATTTCCAATATGACCTACCCCTTGGATGTTCTGCCATATCTAAGTGTAAAGATATCAACTGATGGTCTGACCTGATCTTATCTTCGATCATTACTTTTTTAACTTTTGATACTATGGAGAAAGAGATAAGAAAATAATCAATACGACTCGCTTGATTTTGTCTTCTCCATGTATAATTTCGTAGTTTGGGATTTTTTAACCTCCAAATGTCCACCATGTCCTTTCCATTCATTATTGCTTTAATTTCTCTATGACTTTGGGGATGATAATCACATTTGATATCTCTCTTTCGATCAATCTCCCCATTTTGAACCACATTAAAATCTCCTACCATAATATAATCATCACTTTCAAATGTATCTCCCTTCATTTTATCATGTATTTCTTCAAAAAAAAGTGCATCATTTTTGGCTTGTTGCCTGTTTGAAATATGCAGGTTCTTTCAGGTGTTTTTACAACCATACTTTCATGATATGCATCATAGATGGAGGATTTGAATGGGAGCCGATAATGTTACATTTTTAATGTGTTCATCAAACAAAGACATCTGATAGCAGTAGTATGCACCTTGGAGTATGGTGTAGTGTGTGCGCAGCTCTTTTTAATGAGAAGTTAAGACAAGGGCACACGTTTCTGTTGCTAAAATAGTGAGCAGGTTTTTTCAGTAAAATAAGTGTTCGTCATAAGTGGAACACCATGTGAATTGCCGCGTCTGCAGTGTTGGTCAAGTTACTTGGAAAAAGTAATCCAGTTACTTTACTGATTACTTATTTTTTAAAAGTAATTAGCTACTTTACTAATTACTTTACTTAGTTACTTTTCAAAAACACTAGCTATACACAACCTGAATACGCTTTTTTAAAACTTGGCTTATTAGTTTCAAACTTAACTTTTTGGTGTGTATACTCCTTTATTCGAATAGATGTAAATAAAATACAGCAATAAAATAATTAAAACCAAAGTCTCTATTAACATTTACATCTTTTAGCAGTTGCAGTGCAGAGAGGAGTAATGCATTTACCAAAACAGAAAATGCTGTTGCATGCCACATTTAGGCTGTTCTAATGTCAAATAAGAGTATATGTTTGAACTGTGTGTGTGCAGTGCCGCTGCTGGGTATTTTGGTGCCCAAAGCACAAATAAAATGATATTGTAATATATATTATTTAAATTATAATAATGACAGTCATTTTAGTTTAAGAAATACTACTAATTTGATGCAGTTTAACTCATTTATAAATGGTGCGCTGTCACTTTAAGAGCGTCTACACAACTCTCATAATGATCATCAGCTCCATTCAAATATAAGCCATTGGCTAGTCCACAAACTCCACATTTAGCACAATATTAGCAATAATGATGACGATATTAAGTTGGTATAAACAGCTAGCTAGACATTTTCTGTTTGCAATTAAAAGTGATAGCTATCTGAGTGGAATATGTTTCAATCGGCTTAGGCTACAGTGCTTCATGTAAATGCTTAGTTTAAGGGAAACAAATTATTGAGGACTTCAACACTCACCAGCCCCATTACAAAACGGCAAAGACCACATTATATTTTTGTCCATTGTCCAAATCACAGTGAATGCAGCCAAAATATTATAATGCCCTGGCTCCTTTTATAACGGGCCAGTAGGCTACAGGGAATCTGTCACGTGTTGATCTAAAGTATACCGTTGCCAAAGATGGTTGATTACGAAGATACTTCATGAGAGGCCATTTCCTGTCCCTGGAAATTTATGCAAATAGGGTAGCAGTACACGCCCCCGCACATTTATGCAGTGATCGGGCTCTCTTTTTAACATTGAGGTCTATGGCAGAATCCAAGAATTTCCCAGAATTTGTCAAAGCTTTATTTTTCTGAGCAATGGATGCACATTTCGGACACGGTATCATGATCTCCAAACCCTCCTCCCTATTTCAGTAGAATATCGTGATAGTATGACCCTCCAGTCGGGAGAAAATCAACATTAATGAAGGTGTACACCAAGTTTATTTTGTACTCCGGTTTGTCTGGCGTGGAACCGAGGCGTTCAAACGTAAGTCATACGTCAGTGACACGCCCCTGTGCAGGCGGGAACTGAACCAGAGCCCGTCTCTGACTGAACTCCACTTTGCCCTCATAGACATGAACTAGGACGACCCATCTTGCTACGCATTCATTATCTTTGCCGTTGCCATGCATACTTGACCTATAGTGTTGAACCGGAAATAAACTTGATTCATTCCTGCAGGGGCGTAGATTTGCGTGAGAACCGAAGGACGTGTCCACAGCAATGTCAAATTACGACTGAAATGTCCCCACCAATATTCAGGTTGAAATGGGGGGGGGGGGGGGGTACCGAAACATGGTCTTTCGGCTTTAAAAATTTCTTAAAACTGAACTGTGCTTACATCGCCTAGATATCTGTAAATATTAGAATCAGAGAATATACATGCAGCTCACGGTTAATAGTTTGTCAATGTAGCCTTAATGATTTGTTTTCACAAAATGCTAAGCATGCATGTATTTAAGTTCATTAAAACTGAGCTGTGCTTGAATGGGTCAATGCGTGATTTCATAACAGACCAAATAGAAAATAAATGTTAAATATAGCCTACATATCTGTACATATCAAAATCAGATTATGTAGGCTACACAGTATAGTTAGATCAAGTTGGACAGTAGCACATTTTAATCATGGATAGTTGGACAGTAGCACATTTTAATCATTTTATATATCTATAGTGGCTGGTGAAAGAGTTGAGTGGCTTTTTTTTCGGGGGGGGGGGGGGGGGGGGGCGGGGCAGTGGGTAGTGTCCCCACGAAAGCTCAGACCAAACCTACGCCCTTGCATTCCTGCCCTGTACAAGGCCTGGCGTGCATGTGACATGGTGTCAGAACAGAAGTAAAACTAGTATCGTTAATTGAATTCAAGTGTTAGAACATTGAACAGTGGCCGAAGATTTTGCTATGGATGTTATACACTATAAGCCACCTGAGCCGTTTGACTTTGACTGTCCTAATGTGAGCGCCGCATGGAAGAAGTGGCAGCAATGCTTCGCCCTGTTCCTCACAGCATCGGGGAACAGTGACGCATCTTTAGCGAAAAAGGTTGCTATAAAGGTTGGGAGAGAGAGGATATGATATATACAGTAACTTTAGGTGGGCACCGTCTGAAGGCGATAGAGACGCAGAAAATCGTAATGACTTTGACATTGTGCTCAGAAAATTCGAGCAGTTTTCCAACACGAGGAATCCAGTAATGGCTCTGCGTGCACAGTTTTGGGCATACCACAGACCCGAAGGCCAGGGTTTGGAAGCATTCGTGAATGATCTCAGGACGATGGCAAGTAACTGTCAGTTTACTGATTTAGAGACCACGCTAAGAGACAAATTATTATTTTCCATAAAAGATCCGGCAATGAAAATGAAAGTAATGGGTGATGACGGCAATGCATGTAGTGACACAGCGAATGCGCACGTTTGAGAGTGCTAAGCGAGAACTTGATATGATACAAGGCAAGTCGTCGCAACCCCCTGACAAGTCAGTTCACACTTTAAGCACCTACACGCGAGGCAGAGGACGTGGACGTTGGTGGTATGAAGAGGTAATTGTTAACGAGAACAAGATTAAAATGAAGCTAGATACAGGAGCAGATACAAACTGTATGCCACTCCCACAGTTCAAACAGCTAACAGGATACACCAGCATCCCTGTTTACAAGTCTACAGCTAGACTGTCAGGATATGGAAAGCACAGCATAGAGCACATAGGAAAAGTTAATCTGAAATGCACAACACGCAAGGGTGCTCAAGCAAGCTATGACTTTTTCCTCACTACTGAAAATGGACCAACTATCTTAGGTCATCAAGCATGCTCTGGTCTTCAACTCATTCAAAGAGTGGACAACATTGAAAAATCACTAACTTAAGAAGATCTGATTGCACAGTACCCTGATGTGTTTAGTGGTCTTAGAAAATTCACAGAACCATATGACATTAAGTTGAAGCCCAAGGCGTCACCTGTAATTCACCCACCGCGCAGAGTGCCTCTGAGTCTTCACAGACTGGGTCAACAGTCTTGTGGTAGTAGAAAAGAAAGATGGCTCACTTCGTCTATGCCTTGACCCTAAAAACCTGAATCGCGCCATTAGAAGGGAACATTTCATGATCCCACCAGCTCTGATGTGATCAGCCAGATGTCAGGGAAAATAATGTTCACTGTGCTTGATCAGACAAGCTCATACTGGCAAGTTCCACTTACTGAAGCCAGTGCAGACCTGTGCACATTCAACACTCCCTTTGGACGATATTCCTTCCAGCGAATGCCATTCGGAATATCAAGTGCCAGTGTCCTACAACGAAGAAACTAGATGGTTTTTGGGGACATTCCAGATGTGCACATTATAGCAGATGATTCGATTGTCGCCTCACTAGATGAGAAACAACATGACAAGACATTAAATGATGTGATGCAGCGAGCTAAATCCATGGGCTGCAAGTTCAACAAAGAAAAGATCAAATTCAAGAGGATCTTCTAAGGATCATGGGCATGATCAATTACTTGTCACAGTTCATTCCTAATCTGTCAACAATTACAACGCCACTGCGTAGTCTACTCAAGAAAGATACAGCATGGACATGGGAACCGCAGCATGCAGCAGCTCTCAAGATGTGGAAGACACTTATCAGCAGCAAGCCAGTGCTCAAGTTCTTTGACATAACCAAAGACACTGTGATACAGTGTGACGCGTCATCAACCGGTCTAGGAGCCTGTTTGCTGCAGGATGGTCATCCCATTGCATATGCATCTCGTTCATTGACCACATCGGAACAAAATTACTCAGAAATTGAAAAGGAGCTGCTGGCAATCTGTTTCTCAACTGAAAAGTTCAACCAGTACGTGTATGGCAGACCAGTGACAGTACAGTCAGACCACCGCCCGCTCGAGATGATCACCAGAAAGCCACTGCACAAGGCTTCGCCAAGGCTCCAGCAAATGTTGTTACGCCTGCTAAAATACAACATCGATGTGAAGTACCATCCTGGAAAACATATGTACATTGCGGATACCTTAAGCCGAGCGTATCGGACCAGTGATGCTACGTCTTCCAACACAGGATACACAACAGCTACGGGTACAAAGCGTTACTGAAGTACTACCTACGAGTAGCCAAAGAATTGAAAAGATCCAGCAAGCATCGGCCAGTGACCTGACTCTCCAGGCAGTAAGAGCAGTAAGTCAGAGAGGATGGCCGACTCACAAGGCAAGTGTACCTCCCCTAGCGCAACAGTTTTGGCAGGTGAGAGACGAAGTATACATTGAACATGAACTTGTGTTTGTAGGAGACAGAGTAGTAATCCCAGAGTCTCTGCGACAGGAAATTATTTCCGCCCTACATGACACTCATATAGGCATTGAGAAGTGCAAAACCAGAGCCAGAGCTATTATGAATTGGCCTGGGATGTCTAGAGACATTCAAGATGCAATTGCTCGTTGCAGTGTGTGTGCAAAATTTTACAGAAGCAACACCCAGGAGCCAATGTTGCCACATTAAGTTCCAGACCGTCCATGGGCTAAGCTGAGCTCTGACATATTCACCTTTAATGGAACAGATCACCTACACGTCATTGATTACTTCTCTAAGTACCCCGAAGTGGTGAGTCTGAGAACCAAGACAGCACAAGAGGTCATCAACAAGCTGAAGTCTCTCTATGCCAGGCATGGAGTGCCGGACATGCTGGTGAGTGACAATATGCCATATGCCAGTCATGCTTTGCGCCAGTTTGCCGCAGACTGGAACTTTAACCTGGTGACGTCAAGTCCTACATATCCTCAGTCTAATGGACAGAGTGCGAGGTTTGTGCAAACAATAAAACAGCTAATGAGAAAAGCAGCAGAGGATGGCAAGGACATCTACAAGTGCCTGCTTGATCTCCGAGACAGTCCTATTAGCGGACTCCAAGTCACTCCAGCACAATTGCTTATGGGACGCCGTCTCAAGACTATCTTGCCTGTAACCTCACGTAAGCTGATGCCTCAAGCCACAGTCCAAGGTAGAGATGAGTTGGTGGCTCGACAACAACAGATGGCACACTACTAAAACGGGGAAAGAGAGAACTGCCTTCCCTGCAACCTGGTGAAAGCTGCCGTATCAGACAAGGCCGTGTGTGGAACCGAGCAGTTGTGGTACAACCTCATACCACCCCTCGATCATACACATGACAGAAAATGGAACCACCTACCGACGCAACAGAATTCACCTGTCTGTTGATCCTGACAAATCAGCACTTCAAGTGACACCGGACATTGGTGACCCAGACTGCACACAGAGCAGATGGAGACACCAGTGCCCCCTACAAATACTGAGACCACAAGGGCATTATCACAGCTGCCAGTGTCAGTCTGTGAGCGCCCATCCAGGACAAGATGTTTACCAAAGAGATTTGATGACTATGTTATGCTCAAGTGAAGCTGAAATATTGTACATGTGTTCGTAGATGTATGTTCAAGTCTTAGCACTGTGATTAACAGGGTTCTCAAGTCTCACGCAATGGGCGTGAGACACACGCAATTCAACAAGTTCACACGCTCACACACCACACCTTGCATTTCTCACGCAGAAATATTACTAGGGGTGTCAAGGTATCTGCATAATTAGTAGAGGAGGCGCAGGGATACGAGAGGATTTCTCGCAGGTTCAGAACTAGCGCACCACTCACCAGCAAAATCAAAAAAATAAATAGCCACCGACATCCAATCAAAAAATAGTAGGCTATTCGTTGTATCCGGGTAAAATTCCAAAATAGCACATCCCCTCCCTACAACCACGTTATGCTTGTGTGGGGTTACACGTTTAAGATTTCAAAACTGCACCAACATTCTTTTTATTCAGAAATTCAACTGTCTGTCATTTGGTAAACCAGCCTACTTATGGTACTTTACAGGGTGTGTAAATCAAGCCTTTTCACGAACATTTGGCCTAGCCTACTTTATGGCAAACTTATTTCTTATCTATAAACTAAACTAAACTGTCGGTCGTTAAGAAAACCTAATGATTGTGTCGTTATAGCTTTGTGTAAGCCAGACATCAGCAACGTTCATTTTACACGACCAATCACTCTCGTGGCTGCCTGCACTTTCCCTGTCGTCACGGCTGCAACTTTCGCACTCGTTTGTGCTTTTTAGCGCCGTGTTCATCAGGTCCCGGGACACCCATCTGATCCTCCATGGACCATGTCAACAATGAATGAAAATTAGCTTATTATTAACGAGTGTTATCAATTTGAGCGAGTATGCTACACATAGGCCTACATTTTTTTCTAAACATACAGGACTGCTGCCAACCACCATCATGTATAATGAACTTGCTGTCCTCGGTTTCGGCATGCACATGCTTAGTCTAATGATTCAGTGACAATATAGGCTACTCAAGTGAATAAAGCAATTAGCCTAATAAATAAAATATTTGTCTCACTCAGTACATATAGGCCTACCTCTCGTAAATTGGTGAGCCATAGAATATCCCAGCGTCACGATTATTATATTTCAAGATTCCAATCTATCCCACCTAAATATGAAAAGTTATTTCTACTGACGTGCTTCCTGGTGACATAAAAAAACAAATGGTTTCCCTTGATAAGGCTGACATAAGAGACATAGGCTATGCATTATACTTTCCCAGACAAAAACAAGATATAGGATGTATAGATTACAATGACAAATTCAAGGTCTCAAAGGGTTAATGCTTCTTTCCAATTTTTTTTTATAATTAGTGAGTGATTGCCATCTAAAACGGAATGAAATGTATAGTAGGCCTACCTGCAAACAATGTAAGAGGCCTCTGCTGACTGCATCAGTGCTCAAAGTATTCTAAAAATGTATCAATTAATTGTTAATAACGAACTAACTTCTATTCAAGTCATAATTCTGGAACTTTCTGGTATAATTATTTATATTTTTTATTCACTCGTTCAAATGTTCATACAGAGTTCAAAAAGTTCTCATCAGGTGAGTGAAAGTTAGAACGGTGGTCATTTCAGATGTTTCTGCCACCACTTCATAAAACTCATAGTTTGAGAACTTTAAATTATGTGTAGGATATTGCTTGTTCACAACTTGAGCTGTGTAGCCTTCGCAAAGTTCAGAGTTCAAAATATACTTTTGGGACTCCCTGCTTATAGTTTTGAGAATGCTATTATTATTATTTCATTTGAGCTACATTTTACACTGATATGGCATGATGGCAATATAAACACAGATAACAATGGTATTAAATTGCAATAGCCTATAGATTAAATGTAATGGAATATTCAACTAAGGTAGACTGCCTTTGTTCACAGCGCTAAGCTATTTATGGTTACTGATATACTCCGAGTCTCTGGCCCTCTCTTAGAGCCAGGCATAGTGAGCTGGCCCTTGGAAGAAAAAGTTTGGGGACCACTGGTTTAAAATGTCAGTTACAAGCTCATATTCAGTTCGTTAATCTTAAGTGTTTTTCCACAAATGGACCACAATTTTAGGCATGTACTTAACAGTATACAACACATTAATAGCCTAAACAAACTATGCAAGCCATTTCGAAATCTTGTTTTATTTAAACTACTCAATGCAATCTCAAATCCTCACCAGATACACCAACAGTCAATATATTCATCCAAATCCTAGTTTCGTTTGTTTTATGGACTACTAGGTGGTAGTGGAAGAGATCGTTAAAACATTATTTGTCTTGTAAGCGGAACCAAAGTTTCACAGGCACCGTTGTGGTAGAATAAAGGACCTACAACATCGTCCTTTCATTGGAGAGTAACGCAGTAACGCAGGCTGCTTGCAGGAAAGTAAAGTAATCTCATTACTGTTTTTGCAATTGTAATCCCTTACTTTACTCGTTATTTGAAAAAAGTAATGGGATTACAGTAACGCGTTACTTCTAATGCATTACTGCCCATCACTGCGCGTCTGTGATTTTATATGCAGTAATTTCATTAATAAGGACTATTTCTAGAGCTGTAAAGTTTGGTGCTTTTAGAAATGGAATCCTCTAGCTACCCTGACATGATAGTTATACATATAGTGGCCCATCTCAATAAAACCGCACACCACTTTTTGTCTCTTTCTGTTACTGGCCTGCCTCCCATCTCCAGCAAACTAGATCATAGCTTTGAGTTCCATCTAAGCCAAAGTACTAACAGATGGCTTATTACTGACTTTTAACACACTCGTATGGCTCAAAAGACTGCAACTGATACCAAGCAATGAGGCTCTGAAAAACTGCAGGAAGGTTTTTGTTGGAACTCTATAAAAGGAGGAATCTGTCCAAGTCCGTCTGCTTTATCATCAGCTAGCCGGCCATCATTAGCATGGTAGCGAGCTGGCTGTTAAAGGACATTAACATAGATCAAAGCCAATTCAGATCCTCCTTACTAAGCGAGAGGTGAGTGAGGCAGCGCCTTGTCAAATGTGCTGTCGTCACCGCTAATTGCAGGTGATATCTGATGTAACTCAACCTCTTAGCAGGCAGTCACACTCCTCTGCGGTGGTGGTTTATTAATATGTTATCTTCTGTGACCGTGTCGGCATTTGCTGCCTCCCTCGTGACTTTCATTGATGTTGCATCAGACTCCACCCGCCCACCCCATCTCCCCCCACACCCATACTTTGTCCTCTTACATTTTTATCCTGAATTGAAGGCTTCGTCTGAAAAAAAAAACTGATACCTGTTCCAATACGAGCTGAATCAGGACCCAAATGAGTAAAAGGTTAATAAAGACTAATGGTTAACATTGTTATTTATGACATTTCATGTCTTAAAGATTTGGTCTTTTCTATTCAGAGGATATCTGTGGATTTCTGTGGGTTTGCTGTGGTAATTGCAGAACATCTACAGAGACTTGATTTGCATCACATTGTCTCTTTTTACTCAGTATTAGGCATCAAAAGCAGTGTTTGAAACGGAGCTCTTATATTCGCTGGGTATTATTCGTCTTAAGGCTCAGAGTGTGTTGAGCTCTCATCCAGCTAGAATGTTCTCACTTTTGTGTTATCATATGTGGGTTGTTTATTGTTTGGTTGGTGTTCTATATTCGATCCTGGTATACATTTTTGAAGAGTGGGCAGATATATGTGTATGACTTTCTGACCTTTCCATTTTGTGACCTTTCCATTTTGTGGCCGTGTAATAAGAGCTAATCTCCAGTTGTGGTCTGCCTCAGGACGATGCCTACGCCAAGTTCCTTCTTCAGAGAGGTGCCGTGCAGTCCAGCCCAGCTCCCTGTACCTCTCTGGAGCCGTCCCGCTTGGCCTCGGGGTCAGGCTCCCACCGCAAGTCTCCTGGCGAGCCGCGCCAGACGAGTCCCAAAGCAGCAGGACCAACTTGCTCGCCTGGGGTCAGTGAGGGGTCAAGAAGACCTGACCACGGCGGTGTGGCTCCGACTCGCTGCCTGTCTCCTGGGGCTCCCAGGCTAAGCTCCCGGCTGGAGCGTCCAGGAGCAGGGAAGAGTGGCCCGGGTGGGGACTGTAGGATGTCGCTCAGCAAGAGGTCTCTCCGAGAAATACCCCCCGAGGACTGGAGGATTCAGGTAAGAGAGTAGCAACTCGTTAGGATAACAGTGACCCTGTAGCTGTTGATTGAGTGGTGTTCTCATTTGCTAAATGGGTTTAACCTTACTTAACCTTACTCACATTGATTATATCCTGGAGAATGGAAAATTAGGACATTTAAGCAACATGCTGCTGAATAGTGGAATAGTTTCACATACAGTATAATAGTAATAATAGTAAGTGATGTGATTTGAAACAAACTGGAGGGAGGCTGAGATAATTCATTAACACTGAAGCACTGTCTTTTAACACACACACACTCACATACACACACACACACACACACACACACACAAACACACACATACACACAAACACACACACACACATGAAGCATGGGTCATTTTCTCTCACACTAGAACATCCATGTTCAGGACTTGACTGTGCATTGTGCAGTGCATTGTGCTCCTTCCATTTCGTCTGTCAGAGTAAATACAGCATTTTGCTGAGCTGAATTTCAAACAGCTAGCCAAAAGAGATGGCAGGATGGAAGCAAACATGACAAAGAGGGAATGGCTGGATGTACAATAAGGTAGTACTTGTGCACAATTGGGTCGCCTTGCAGTTTAATAATCGTAGACTTACTGCTGTTTGCTCTAGACTGTGGTTTTTAAAATTTTCTTTAAGGGCAAGCAGTGAGTTTTTATAGGAAGTGATTCAGAAAAGCTGTCAGGGTAGCATTGCATTGGACTCTGGCTTTAAGATTGACACTTTTATCACAGCGGAAGTGGCCTTTCATACATTGAATGGAATAGTCCTATGTGAACATACCCTAATAACTGTGTTAGATTAAATTTTTGGCCGCTTCAAGTTCAAGGGAGCCTTTCTGAAGGGAACCAACTGTATCAACATCAAGGAGCTTGACTCAGCATGTTCCGCTGTTCTTAGCTTATTTTCCACTCCTGCTGCTCTTTTGCAAGACACTCGCCCACAAAGCTTTGTCTGCAAACAATGTACGGCCAGCGTTCTACTTTGTCACTATGCAAGGGCCCTGCAGGGTCCAAGTGATCTATGTCGCATACATACATCTCCGTACCCTCCAATTATAAGTGACCGCATGACCACAACTCTACAAGGGCACCATCTGGGCACGAACAGACTCCAAGATGACTAGAAGATCATGATAACAACTACTGTACGTGTCCGTGGTTTACCCAGCTGTCTGTGCCCGCATCCGCAAGGGAGTATTAATTAAAGCCTGAAGAAGACTTACAGACACAGGATGAGAGTATCGCAGTGAAACACAATTGTTACCGAGGCCCGTTTGATGGGGAGCTACCGCTCACCTCCTAGTGACCTTCTTAAGGAAGCCAGCACTGTAATTAAGTCTGAAAACATCAGGAAAGGTTTTTTCTCCCATGAGCTAGGAGCTCTGGAGGAGGAGAGGTCCTGAGTGTCAAACTGCTAATTTGACGGTGCATATGCTTGGCTACTGCTAACAAGGTGTCAACAGTTTCAAACCCCTCTAGTGCCTTTCGCCACAAAAGCCTTTTTAAATCCCTTTCACTCTTTCACATCTGTAACAACGGTTAAGAGCGGTACTTGATGTCAATAAAATAATTACAACAAATGTTGCCGTTAATTGCACCTTATGTTTCTGGCAACAGATTTAAGCGGCTCTGCAATCTGTTGTAAATGGGTGGCTTTTGCCGTCGCAAGAAATGCTAAATTGTTTTCACGGTCAACTGTTTTTTGTTGGAAGCAGATGTAGCTGTTGTTTTTGCAGACTTGGTATTGTAAGATGATCTTTATACCAAATGTAGAGGATGTGATGTAACAGTGATCAAAAACAGATAGTAGTATCGCCTCAATTAGAAATGCTGGAAGCATTGAAGTTCACCTCAATGGGAGTCACTGCTTTTCTAACAGTGGGGGATGCTCATATAGAATACTTGGCAGGCAGGGATGTTTGTACCTTTTAAAGCATTATTGATGAAATTCTGGTTTCTCATTACATAGCCAAAGAAGGTCTTAAAAGCATTTTGTTCTATCAGTGCATCTGTGTTTGTGATATCATAGTGTAGAATCAGTTGTCTGACTAAGAATGCAAAACCTTCCCCCTCAGCTCTGTATCGGATCGCCCCCTATTACCACCAGTCCCGTGTTTCCGTCCTCTTACGTGTATGTCACTTACTATTAATTTCTTTACAAACCAAGACGGCGGATTCCTAAAGAAACGCAAGCACCCACGCCATAAGTGTATCTAAATTAGCTATGTATCAAAAATTACATATTACCGTGACTCGAAGAGCTATAAACAGTCTTGTAAGGCTGCGTGTACAAATCAATAAAAATCGGATATTTCAGGCAGTAAAAGCACCGGTAACAACCAAACCAGACTTTGTTCAAATCTACACACCTATGGCTACTAAAAAATGTACGGTTCATTTATCAAATGTTATTTTGAAGTATTAAAAAACATTGTTGTTTTAGAATTTTCGGACGAAATGGGTGGTAAATGGAGGTGTTACGATAGCATGACATACACTGGGCATCTTACACAAAACCTATGAATGTTAACAATTTTTATGCACTTCCCCGCCCCCCCACCCCTCCATACACACACACACACGCACGCATATTCCGCATATTCTGCCTTAAGGCGGGCGATGGTGGCCGACGAGCTGCCCTGGTCTTGAGTGGCGGTGGCCTGCCCAGACCTGGGGACGCGGAGGAGGAGGAGCGGCGGATGTTGGCCAGCCTGTGCCGAGAGCAAACGGAGGATGACGACGGCAGTGGTGGTGGCGGCCTCAGTGCCTCCCAGCGGCGCCGCTGCAACGTCAGCCTCAGCACCAGCAGTGATGACACTACCACCTGGACCCAGTGCTACCCTGTGGTGAGGAGCCACATCACGGAGGGCTTATAGAGGCCCCTGTACAGGCAACATGCAGAATCAGCTCCCACTCCCTGGCCCCCATTCCCCCTTTCTGCTGTTTGTCTCTTGGCTTACATGCTGTACAGTGGTAATTCTCCTGTATGACTCCTGTATGACTGTATTATGTTCTGTATTAAGGGTATTTTTATGTAAGGTAGCCTGATATAAGAAATCTCTAACATATAGTAAAAGCAAAGCTCTAAGGCCTGATATTGAATTGAATTGCTATCTATCAAAGCCAGCAGTTTAACATTAGATTGATGTATGAAAGCGTAGCTCGTTGAACAAGGTCAGCTCATGTCATCACCTTTCTGTTGACTCTAGCAATGTTCAGTCGATCCACTAATAATTCATCAATACAGTCAGTGCAAGTGACAATGCATTCAGCTTATTTTCACCATCTAGCCTTGAGTGACCATTTGTCACTAGACATGTCTCAGAGCAATGGCCAATGTCTGCAAATACTGTAATACTTCAATACAATGAAGTCACAACACAAACTAGTTAAGTGCTTTATCAGATCATGTGAAATTGAAAATAACCAAACATGTTTTTGACCAGCTTATTATCAGAATTCAGATGGCAAGTTTGTGTCCATGATCAGCTGGCATCCTTTCACGGTATAGCCTACCCAAGAACTCCTGTGCTATAAACAAGGGATGCGCCATGACCCATTGCTCATACTTACATATAGCAAGATAGGCTACAGTGCTGAAATTTGCCTGGAAATATACCAGATTTATGCCATGCAGACCATTGTGTCCATAAAATGGACAGATGCTGGTATAGTTAGTGAACTGCTTAATTTTGCCAGAAGATCAAATAGAAAATAGTGGTGAAATATCCACTTACTTTATTTTGCCAGACGTTGGTCAGTTGTCCACTGTCATGACTTACTGAGGGGGAATTACAAAGAAGAATGGCTTGTAACTTGTATGAGCAGCTTCTTATAATCCAGCACCATTCAGACACACTAATTCATATTCTGTCGGAAAGGGACTGGAGACTTGAGTGAACTTCATTTACATCGTCAAGTATCCTAATGGACATATTCATGCAAGTCCATCAAAAATAATCATTACGCCCACAAATTTAATTCATAACCCACAATTCATGCAGCTCACAAGTTCAAAAAGAGAAATTAAAATTCATTCTCCCCCGTAAGCCATCATAAATTAATACCTATTATGCTTGTCTTCTTAACATTTCATGTGACAAGACATTTTTTAACGATCCTTCATCTCCTTGTTCTTTTGGAATTACTGTGCCTTTTCCATAATGTGTGCACAGTGAGTTTGAAGGCATTTCTCTTTATGAAATGGAAAATAAATCTACATTTTCATTATGTGCAGCAACAGTGCCCCCAACAGGTGAGCACTGAGATCTGCTTTGAAGACGATAGGTTTTGATCATCATGCCTGTGAACTTGCTACATTTTGTGTGAAGTGTCCATCTATATTTAGTTGTAGTGCAGAAAGACGGATAATATTGTGTGTAAAAAAATGTAGCAGGTAAGGTTAGGATGTCTATAATCTAACAGAACTGTAATCCTAATCTGTCAATAATTTCCAGCCCGACAGCCAGGGCCAGTACTACCAGAAGGAGATGAATCCTCTTCTCCACTCCAATCCCAGGTAAGTGCTGCCCCATAGATGGCCTGTGAGTGGCAGATTCAATTTCACCAGCTTCAAGTTATTCATTCATCATACAGAATCAACTACACCTCTGTTGGAAAACAAATGTACGATAGGTGTTTGTTTTGAGAGTGTTATCTTGGCATTGTCTGACTGTCTTATTTCGCATAACCAGACAATATTTTTCTGGAGAAAAAATAACTTTATGAAAAAAACAATGTGTGTATTGGTGTGTATTTCAAGCATATTGACTAGCACATGTTTAAACTAGAGCCAAACGGAGGTGTTTACCTAGACTGTCGCAGGTGATTATATGTTGTGGTGGGTAGGGGGAGTGAAATACCCGTGAGCGGAATACCCGTGAGGTCTGAACTTGTCGCCAAGCTGTCACAGGTCTCAGCGCCACTCTCCGGGTGGTAGTCAGGGACGGCCCTCCCCTTAGCGACGGGGATCCTATCTGTTGTGGTGGCAGTATGACTTGTGCTTTGTGCGTTGTGCTCGGGTGGAGGGGTATAACCTTTTCCTCTGATGTAAATGCATGTCAGAGTGGAGCAGTGGGAGACATGTGCTCTGGACAAGAGGAAAAAATGGTGGGCTACATGTAAATTGGCTCTGTTCTCTGATAGAGGAGAGAGTGAGTGAGAAGTTGTAATGATTGTGTTTAATTGTTTTGTTTCATTTTTCCAATAAAAATAGTACAAACACGACAAAAGGAAATGTTCTGAAAAGACAATTTGGTCGTTTAATTATATTGTTTCTGTAGAAAACACATCCATGAGTCTCTGTAAATGAACAAGCATGTCCACAGGATCATTTTGGTACAGGAAAGGGACTGTATGGGAGACAATGGTAAAGGACAGTTTTGTGTTTCTCAAACCAAGGAAGCAATTAGGAGGCCACGTATTTACATAGTTAGAAAATTAGCATTGGGGTTGTGCAGAATGGAAACAATGTGGAGGGGAAATACAAATTATTTAGTCAGTAAATACACATTTTGTTAAGTTCCATACAGTTAAATTGGTGGCAAAAGATCTGTTCTAGAAGCAGAGAATGTATTGTTTGAAGTGGTGGGAGTGTCAGCGAGTTTTTCCTTTTTCCAGTTGAGTTGGTGGCAAAAGATCTGTTCTAGAAGCATAACATATATTGTTTAAAGTAGATTTGAGTGGTGGGAGTGTCAGCAAGATTTTCCTTTTTCATTTGTCTTTGTAGGGAATGGATGGATGTACTCAGCCCTCCCGTCATCCCTCCGAGCCAGCAGAGGGTAAAGTGCAAGGATGACCTCTGCAAGGTCACAGATGAAGGTATTGGCTCATCATTGTCTGGCTTGTTGGTTTAGTTACACACACACACACACACACACATAGATAGAGACACCACAATCACATACCTTGGCCATTGCACTCCTTGTTGAAATGCCATTTGTTTACTTTGATCACTTTTACTCAGAGCATTAGTTTTAGCTGGTCCAGGGAGTTGATTTATTTGTTTATAACTCAGCATCATGCACTTTCAGACATTTTTTACTTTTGAAATTTTGACATTTAACTAGTTGTAAAATTTTGTCATTTATATTGACATAGTGACAAGATTTCTTCTAATTGTTGAACTCTGCAATTTGGAGGTTATTTCATTTGAATATTTTGCATCTTTGTCTTGCAGGGGCTGATAATAGCTGTGATGGTGAGGAGTTTCTCAACTTGCTCTACGATCCAGGTCTTAGCTGTTACTTTGATCCACAGTCTGGGAAATACTATGAACTGGCCTGATTGTAACTCTACTGTTTATAGTTTGTATCATATTGTATTGGACGGCATGTAGTCTCCCCATACTGTAGAAATCCAATGTTCACACTGATACTGATATAAAGTTACGAAACACATGCTGAGTAACTGAATTGTATCAATTCATGATCAACTTCATATCAAAGGATAGGAAGCTCTTCCTTTCATAATTTTGGTTTGTAACATTGGGCTGGATTGTTTTTCATTACTGTGTTGTTGTAAAGTGTTCAACTCAAGCAAGAGCACCTTTCTGCATGCTGTTGTATTGGATCGTTGTATGGGTTGATCACCCAGCGGGAAGTGTTTTACATAAGAACTGATTTAAAATAAAATGTATATATAAAACAATATTTAAATGTTAAAATGTTGAGCTAATAGGTTAAATAAAAGTGTTTAACTCTTCAAATGAAGATAGTGTTTAATAAAGGCTATAGCTGTGCATCTTTTTTTGAGCATCTTTATATATATATATATATATATATATATACATACACAGCAGCCGTGGCCTACTGGTTAGCGCGGAGGGTTGCCGGTTTGAACCCCGACCTGTAGGAACGGCTGAAGTGCCCTTGAGCAAGGCACCTAACCCCTCACTGCTCCCCGAGCGCCGCTGTTGTTGCAGGCAGCTCAATGCGCCGGGATTAGTGTGTGCTTTACCTCACTGTGTGTTGAGTGTGTTTCACTAATTCACGGATTGGGATAAATGCAGAGACCAAATTTCCCTCACGGGATCAAAAGAGTATAGGCCTATACTTACTTTACTTACCTATACTTGAAGAAATGACTATAAACAGCTAAATAAAACACATAGTCTGTTTATATTTAATGTAATATGTTCATTATGTAACTCGTTTCACAGTAATCAATGCCCAAACAAAGTAGGGTGGCTGTGAAATAATTTGAAATAATTATAGGCCTACTATAGCTTCTTGAAATAGGCCTGTTGAACTGGCCTAAAGCCATACGTAAAAAGGTATCATCAGAGAATGTCTATATCATCCAATTGCTATACACAGCGGCAGTGACGTAGTCAGCCAAACGAGGAAGTAAACAATCATGGCTACTTTTGCATACTCAGAGAAGTCGACAGAAAAACTCATAATATCAGTTTCTTGTGTGTATGTGTTAGCTATTTTCTTGGGCACAGTCGATGCCTTTCCATCGAGTTACCACAGTCTTCAGGATACTTCAAATAGTCGACACCAAAGAGACATTAGCCCGACTGCAACAACTCAACAGGTTGGTGTGTCACATGATACCAAACATGAAAGTGAACTGTAAGTTACTAACTAGTAACTTTCCTTTCCGCCCAGTTAACGTTACCGTTAAGTCAGTAGTTTTAGGAGCGTGAAAATGGAAGTGATTTGTTCGTTGTGGTCAGTTAGTAGCCTATAAGGTTTTGTATAACGTCGTGGGTTACAACCATAAACAGTAAAAGGTTAGGCTACAACAACATGGATTTTTGCAAATGTTTACTATGATTCAATGCAGTTGCCGCCGGGTAGCCTACTGTGGAAAAATAACTATTTTTTACCAACCAGGTCAGGCTTCATCCGGGGGTTGTCGCAGCGGTGGTTATCGTTTCATTAGCTGCATTGGTGGCTGCAATATATATCATTCGGAAATACTGCTTCCCTCAAAAGTAAGACATGCCAGTCATCAAACTTGTGTGTACCACGTCTCTGAACTAATCCGTGACATTATGACTGCCCAATTGTTGAGAGGTATGAAAAGTTATGGTTGGTTTTCAGTGATGCCGTATACAGGTATTCAGTCCTGAGACAGATGGAGGAACAACGCACAAGTGCTACCGAGGAGAGCCGACTATCAGAGGAGTCTGACGAGGTAAACTTGTTTTTGGATATTATGGATTCTGAATCTTGATGAACTTGGAGATTAACTTGCAGATGAGTTTACACAGGCTTTCTTATGTCGTCTCTCAGGACCTCTTGGAGTAGCCACCACCTATGCCTTCACTCCAAATGGTCTCCACTCCACTACTGGCCTTGTTGAATGTGTTCCATTTCATCTGTTCCATTTGACATGATGTAGGCCTACGGTTGACAGGAAACACATGCTCTTGTTACCCCAGCAGCTGGCATTTTGAAAATCACACGGCACTGGTGCTAAATAATGCAAGGCCCACACTTAGACGCAGCCTACACTGAATTGAGGAATTTTAAGAGGTTCAGTATGTTGAAAATACGTAGTTATACGTCTGTGGCTTCAAACGTTTCTGATAACTTCAGGCGCAAAACTTTTCCTCACTTCAATGGAAAAGGTCGCTTTAATAGAAGAAATGAGTATAAGAACAAACCGAGCAGCTCCTGACTATACAAATAAATGATTATTACGTGTGATGGTGTGAGGATTTGTAGTCTTATATAGTGGAGATACAAACTCAGGTGGAATGTACTGTGTCGACGAGTATTAACTGCTGTAGGTGTGTGTGTGTGTGTGTACATGACTCCTACTCAGAATTAAGGTATGTCACCAAGTGAGATATCTCAGGTGTAGGTCACTTGTGCTATATGGTACCCTGTTCACACTTAAAAGTGTGTGACAACCATTTTAAGAGCTTATTGTTGATGCTGGATGATGATTACTTTGGTTTTTGCTACCCACACTCCTGCTTTGCATGAAAGGAATATTACCATTATCAGTGTGACAAAATCAGTCAATATAAATGGGATGGTGAGGGGCACTTGTTTGTGTTTTGTTTTGTTTGGATTTCATCTAAAAGGACTTTGCTGCACTTTTGTTCGGTTTTGTGGTTTATATCTGTGACTCTTAAGAAAAAGTCCAATGTGTTTTTGTTTTTTTTCGCTGATGGAAAACAGTAATCAGATCATTGAAAGCATAAGCTTTGGCTTATGGTTTTAGTCAGTGTCATAATTATTACATATTAAATGATACATAATATGTTACATATTAAATGAGACCATTAGTTTTCATACCAAACACAGTTTTGTAAGAGGGCAAACCTTTATGTTTTTATTGTATACCTCAGTCCACACACACCATTAAACCGCTCAGGGTAATTGTTAGGTTATCAAGTAAACCAAACTAAATATTTTACCTTGTAATAAATTCAAATTGAATATGGATTGACTACTAGATGAAAAATACCTTGTTAAAGAATATAAACCATTAAAGGGAAACTGTACATCAGTAGGCCATTGTAAAAATACTGAATTTTCCTCAACAGTTTATAACGAAAAGAATGTGAAATTTTACCTGTTGTGCAATACTTTTGTCATTTCTCATTATAACACTGCATTGTTGTGACATGGATATACATGATCAATAATGACTATTCACTTCACTGCATTTGCGGTTGATTTTGTTGTTGTTGATTGTTTCTAATATGTGCCTTTGTTGATATTGTCTGATGTGTGCCTAATTGTTACTTATTTTCTCATTTTAACTTTTTAATGTCTCCAATATGTCAATACAAATGCTCCCACTTAATGAATGTTATTTTTAACCCAAGAACCTTGTTGTCAGATTACTGCCTATAGGGGGGGATCAAGGCTAGTAATTGGATCTGTATGTCTGTCGGTGCTCACATAACCCTAATTAGGTCTAATTTACATTTTTCAAGATAATGGTAGAGAGTCACCATATATCGGATCCGAATACTGGATTTTTTTTCTTTTATTTTTTTCAGTTCACATTGTTCTCATTTTCACTGTCTTTAACATTATGAGATTGAAGCCTTCAAAACATTAGTTGCACATCTCAGCCACCAGGAGGCGTAGCATTACTAGGAAATCACAGGTTCACCTCTCTTTCTTGTTTTTTTTTCTCTTTAGAGAAAGTCGATTGGGGGAGGCGTTTAACACACATGTGACTGGTTTGTTTTATGGGAGGTGACTGTTTTGTATCCTTATTGAGCACTATACCCTGGCTTTGAGATCTTTGGAACACCAAACCAACCCATGGCAATTAGTTGCCTAATAAGTTACTTAAGCTAATTTAAGTAAAACAATTAAATATATATATAAGAGTATGAAAGGTAAGAGCACATTTTAAACATTATCCTCTGTTTATAATTGTTATATTTGTCTGTTTAATCATGCAGGAACCTTGTCAATGACAGTTCATATGTGTTTACATGTGTCATTCTCAGGGTTGTACTTAATCACTGGAATATGTTTGGTCCTTTTTATTGCCTGTTGCATGATTTATGTGCAGAAACCTGACTTACGGCCCGTACACCTGCAAGGTATCTGTCTCCATTTGATTACTGCACACTAAAGAAAGATATGACTGTTTTAAATGGCATAGAATAATTGTTTTAGTTTTGTGAACATCTACTGAAATATTTTAAAGTTATTGTTACTTGAATTTCAGTGTTATTATTCCAGGCAAACTAACTAATTTTGGAGCCAAAAATAGAAGTAATTGTAAAATCATTTCTATGAGGTGTCCAGAACAACATACTAAAAGTCCTAAGAAATCCTAGTTGAGGAAATATGTTTAATTCTCATTAATCCCCCAATGGGGCTATTTTATTCCCTTTACTCCTATCAAAACTAGATGTACCGCAGAGCGGTACAAAATATGACCGCCGCCCAGTCCAGCACATTTTTTACACAAAAATAAATCACGCTGAAAGGCCTACATGATTCTAACTGTCTCACTAAATTGCATTATCCACACTCAATTCTCACTGATATCTGCTAGACAACAAGTACCAAAACATGATTAGTTCATAGATTTCACATGTAAAATTCATTTTATACAACCCCACCTCCATCTTGCATGTTCATAATTCTGAGAAATTCTTGAATTGTGTGCATGTACATGTTTATGTTATGTGTGTGTGTGTGTGTGCGTGCTTGTGTGTGTGCCTGCGTATGTGCCTGTGAATGCAAGCGTACATATGTCTACTGTGTGAGTATGTGTCATACGTATGATTACTGTGAATGTATGTGTGTGTGTATATCTGTTTGTGCACATGTGTGCACATGAAATGGGTTAACATGACCCCTGGAGGCAAACATACGGAAAAAAATGGTCATCCTAGTCCCTACAGTTCTCAAGATATTCACAGAGAACTGTGTCTGCCCTATCCTCCTTTCGGGGGGTCCAGTCCAGCGGGGGGGCTACAGATCAAAACGAAAAACGACAGTTCCATGCTATCCATGTGGGGTTACATGCCCACCAAGTTTTGTGTACCCCAGTCTTTCAGTGTCCCGGGAATCCTTGTTGGTGTACGTCACTAAATGTACACATACATTATTTTATTGTAAGGCCCCCCATGAACAAAAGTACACAAAACTTGGCATGCATTCGGAGGGTGTCATAATGATCCTACACTTTTAATTTCGTGCAGTTTTGACCTTGTCAGCCAGAGATATTGTGATGAAAACACCTAATTTTTTGCTTTTTAATTTTTAACTAGGTGGCGCTATACATGAAATAAGTGGTAATGGGATGGGTTGACATGCCCCCTTAAGACCAACATACATAAAAAAGGTGGACCTCCTAGGCCCTACGGTTCTCGAGATATTAACAGAAAACTGTCTCCGGCCACCTACAGGCCAGTTGGTGTATAGTAGTTGGTGTGTGGCCCCCCATGAACAGAATTCCACGAAACTTGGCGTGCATACAGAGGGTGTCATAATGATCCTACACTTCCAATCACAGATACCTGCGATTACAACACCTCATTTTTACTTTTTTGTGTTTAAAGGGGTGGTTCAGGATTTTGGACATAAGACCTAATTTCCAAGTAAGCAAGTGTGATATTTATCAGTGGAGACCGTTTTCAACACGTTTCATCCAGTCCTTCTAATTGCAGAGTTCGCAGGTGCTAGGCTAGCGCAAGTCAACGGTATGTGCTAGCCTGGCACGAAAAACAGTTTTACCCACTCCACAGTACACCCGAGGCAAATAAATTATAACGCCAGACTATCGATGTAAATGTCTGTATTGATACTGTTATTTCTAACGTTATTCTATCCTTGCATTTCAACGATTGCATTACATTTTGAGGGACTAGTTTCTTACCACGACGGAATTATACTTGCTCCGGTTAGTAGTACTGGGCCGAAAAGTAAACAGTAAAGCACACTCCAATGGGGATACTTAGTAGTAGCCTTGGTAATATCAGTCCGCTGCTGAGATGCAAAATGACTACTACCAATTTCAGGGACCAAAGTATAAATATTGCAACGCGATGCGAGGGTAGTTGTATTTCTTACACTATTCTATCAACACAGACATTTACATCGATTGTCTGGAATTTGCCTCGGGTGTACTTTGAAGTGGGTAAGACTGTCTTTAGTGGCAGGCTAGCACATACCGTTGACTTGCGCTAGCCTAGCACCTGCGAACTCTGCAATTACAAGGACTGGATGAAACGCGTTGAAAACGGTCTCCACTGATGAATATCACACTTGCTTACTTGGAAATGAGGTCTTATGTCCAAAATCCTGAACCACCCCTTTAACTAGGTGGCACTATACATGAAATGAGTGGTTATGGAATGGGTTGACATGGGCCCTTGAGATCAACATACAAAAAAAAAAGGTCTTCCTAAACCCTACGGTTCTCGAGATATTCACAGAAAACTGTGTCTGCCCTACCCTCCTTTCGGGGGGTGCAGTCCAGCTGGGGGGGCTACAGATCAAAACGAAAAACGATGGTTCCATGCTATCCATGTGGGGTTACATGCCCACCAAGTTTCGTGTACCCCGGTCTTTCAGTGTCCCGGGAATCATTGACGGAAATTTGGGCATGCGAAAAAACAAAACAAAAAAAAAAAACAATTCTGACTAAAGCTTCGCTGCGCGGCGGTCATAATAAAACTTTATACAATGAACATATCCATGAAAAGTAAATTTTTTGTATTACAAGTTTCTTGTACATTAATCCAATATAGGCTACCCAAAATATACCCGCATAGGCTTAATTTTTTCCTTTACTCCTACCACAATAAAACTTTACACAATGAAAGTCTACATGAAAAGTAAACATTTTGTATTAGAAGTTTCTTTGAAAATGAATTTGAATATGTGAGCAATATACTAATCGAATATGCCCAAAATACACCCTAATGGGCTTATTTTTTCCTTTACGCCTATCACAATCAATTCTCACACAGTGAAAGTATACATGAAAAGTAACATTTTTGTTGTACAAGTTTGTTGGAAAAATCAATTTTAAATATGCAAATGAGCTTAACACTAGGCCTAATTGACTTATGGCAAGTAGAAAAAAAGTTACAAAGATGAAAAACACATAGCAGCTTTGTCCTATAGAAGACCTACTTTTCAAAGTTGGAATAAAGTTTCTACGTGAAACGGTTCAAGCTGAATAGCAAAAACCAAGTCATCAGCGAAAGAAGCCTAGGAAGAACAGAACAGTGCATTTTCATGCACTGTAAAAACAGGGACCAAATAACTAACACATTCATGTCCATTCAAAGTTAACCTATGTATAAACACAATAAATTTGAAGTCTCTTGCCACACTTACCTGGGTCAGGTTGAAGTCCTTGCCACAAAAAGACTTATAGTGACCTTAAAGGAGAATTCCGGTGTGATATTGACCTAAAGTGTGTTGAAACATGATATCGAGTGTGAACGTATGTGTCATAGCTCACCTCGGCTTGTCCCCTGCACTCAGAAATCTGGCGCTAGTTAGCCAATGCTACCAACACAGTGTTTCGTTGTGGTGCCTCGGGCATCGGCCTAGCCATGCAAATAAATCACTGTTTTACACCATTTACGAGGCTCAAAGTAGCTCCATACTTCATTGGTAGACTTCCGAGGGCCTTGACATTTAAAACAAGACATGGAGAACTTTGAAAAAGCACTGGTAGTTTATTTACAAGACGATTTATACAGACAGTACCTTAAGGAATTTTACCGTTCGACGCCATCTTGAATTTAGTCACGATAAGTCGAGCGACGAGTACGAACGAACAGGTATGATAAGGGATCAGATTCCAAAAATAATTCAGTGAAAATGCATGGATTCGGGGGGGGGGGAACTCCATATTTTTTTATTTATTTTTGTTTGAAATATTTTCAAAAGAAAAGACCCCCCCCCCCCCCCCCAATTTTTTTTATCAATGTAGCCTATTTGGAGCTAAGAGCTTTCCACCCGACACGCTATACTGAAGAGCCCCTTGATTAATGCAAAAGTAAGGGGGAAGTTCTATTAGCCTACTGGGTCTGTTTTTTATTCCATCATGACATTCCTAGACACTTAAAATCAAAAGCCGTCTCTGCCAATAGCCTACACTAAAAGTGGATCATGATCGGATCATCTGTTAAGTCAAAACAGATGTCCAGATCAACACAAATGGTTTACAGAACACAAAGTCAAGCCTTCACTATACTCTTTTGATCCCGTGAGGGAAATTTGGTCTCTGCATTTATCCCAATTCGTGAATTAGTGAAACACACTCAGCACACAGTGGACACACAGTGAGGTGAAGCACACACTAATCCCGGCGCAGTGAGCTGTCTGCAACAACAGCGGCACTCAGGGAGCAGTGAGGGGTTAGGTGCCTTCCTACAGGTCGGGGTTCGAACCGGCAACCCTCCGGTTATAAGTCCGAAGCGCTAACCAGTAGGCCATGGCTGCCCTACCACTACTGCCATCTCAGTCCCCTAATCTAAACTCCAGAAAACTTGTGGGGTGAGCTGAAGTGGAGAATGCAGTAGAAAGGCAGTGTTTCCCATACATTGACTAATCAACGGCGGGGCGCCACAAAATAAAAATAGGCCGCCACAGATGAATATATTATGTGTAAAATTTAATTTAATTTAAATTAAATATAAGGTCAAATCCTTGCATTGCCATTGAGCTGCGCTTTTTACGCACGCAGCCTTTCCTTGCCCCGCCCCGCTCTCTCTCATAGCCTGCTGCCACTCCTCTGCATGTGCATAACAAAATATTCACGATTGTTGACGTCTGGCTAAATTGCTATTAAATCCGCTTAGCATCGTGACCATGCTGCGCAAATTTGTTCAAAACTGCTGCATTGAAGTAGCCTAGGCTAGCATTGAAGTGAACTATGCTAAGGTCTTATCACAACATAGTAGGCTACATTGAAGAGACTAAACTAAGTTAAGTTATGAAATAATACAGTATCTCAAAGCTAACGTTAGAATACTGTTTGGATGTCGAATTTAGCATTCTTAGTCTACTTACAGCTGCTTGTCAATTTCATTGAAGGGCTCATTTTATTGACTCTGACACTGAATGTTTGCAAAATCCCGATGTAAATGGAAAAGTGTTTTCCAAAATTCAAAAGTGCTTGTCCCAAGGAGACCCCCGTTGTCAAAGTCAGCTACCGCCACAAATTGAATCCAATTCCGTGGGAAACACTGAAAGGAATCTGGATTATCTGGACTGGAGAATGCAATGTATAGGGATCTCTTGCTGTAGGCTATGGCCTATGTCATGTCACAGGTGAAAACTACAGGATCTGTTTATTGGCCTCTTGATCAGTGGCGTGCACAGACACTTACATGTTGAATGGAATTTGACTTGTGCTGCAATTAGTAAATCAATATACAATAAAGAGACCAAAATGTGTTAATTTATGTTGCCTAACAAAACCTATACAACAGAAAACGTTCGTCTTAACACATAGATTTGCAAAAACGTGATATAGTCCTTGATAAATAACCAGGCTATGAACTCATAAACAAAAGCATTTTGTCACCGTTTCTCATTCACCGTGCTGTGAATACAGCATTAATAGAAAACATAAAAAAAAAACAGTAGGCTACTGCTCCTAACTGAAGAAACGTTTACGTTACTGTAAGGAAGTTATTATTATCATTGTATAACCATTTGTGTAAGCAGAAATATTGTTGTGCTGAGTTCTAAGAACAGAGAGTTCAAGTTAAATGTTGTTGTGCTGAGTTCTAAGAAGTGTGCACCCAGACAGACAGGAACTGCACCCTGTCTCTGTGTGTGTGTGGGTGAGATAAGAGTATGTCACAATGAAGTCCCTATGTCTTGCTTCCTATTTTCTGTGTGCATCTGTACAATAAAAGACACAGCTTTTGGGCTGCAGAGACTGATGGTGTGAGGAATTCTTCCTTACATTAGCAGGCTCTCCTCTTGGTACTAGAGTTTGTGGGCAAAGCCATACTACGTGTTGTGGTTCTTGTATCTATTAGGGGTTTGCACGGCGTGTCATCAGATCTGGACGTTGCCATATTGGAGATACTCGCCTCATTAGAAAGCATTAGGCACTGAAGTAAATCCCTAACATCGTCAAGGAAAATGGTTAATTATTGCCGTGTTTTAGGTTGTACCAATAGGTCAGACTGAGAAAAACATCTGGTGTAGGTATCGACTTCCAAAAGTTATTAAAAAACCAGGGAGAAAGGAGAATAATGCCAGAAGTTATCAGAAGAAGGGGGGCGCTTGTGGTCTTGGTACTTCGTCTCCCTCACCCAACTCATATGGATCTGCGCTGCCAATAAACTGTAATTTCTCGAAACATCGCGCATTTTCTTGTGGTCCAAGTCCTGCCCTATATGCCTTTGCATCTTAGACTCATTTTGATGAGCTTTTCTGTTGTTTAGACACGGCTACAATCACGTAAGATATCCAAAGTGCATAATACTCCATTGTACTTCATTCACCGAGTACCGCCAATATGGCCGCGCGTGCTGGGTTACCATGGTTACCGGCCAAAACGTGACGTCCGTGCAAACCCCTAATATGTTGGGGTTAAATTCCCTGACAGTTACCAACAATGTTAACCACAAACTCAGCTTCACTGCTGCAAACAAAGTTGGCTATATGCTTCGCCATATAACGAACCAGCTAGCCTTGTGATAACAAAATCTTTACCTTTTGTTTAGTCCACTGAAAGTTATCCACATATCAAACGATTAAATACACAGTTATGGAGGAATTATTTTGGGGAAGCAGTTGCACTATATCCCACTTTTGCTGCCTTTAAGCCACTTAAATCCATAGCCTAGATGAGCATTGCGCATTGGCTACATTACAACTTGACGTGATGGTGAAGCTAAATGCCCAAGAAACGTCACGTCATAAAAGTTGTAGGCCTACTAAACGCAAAAACTTAATGACCGCTTGTCCGTGGTGGTGTAGTGCTGCCTAATTGAAATGGGATAGGCGGTTATCTTATATTCGGCTATTAGTGTGGCACATTTATTGGGCTTTTAGACTCTTTTAATTTATTTGATGAGGAACTGATAAAGACTGAGCAGCAGAAAAGTCATAGTATATACATCAATCGTTTATTATTATAATTAGGCTATTGATAGCCTACTATTACTTTACTACTATTACTGTTATTATGACCGCCGCTAGCGAAGCGGTCATATAGGGATTGTCAATGTTTTTTTTTTGTTGTTTTTTTTTTTCCCCGTCATCTACTTCCTGAATTTTTGGTCAACGATACCCGGGACACCGAACCACCGGGGCACATGAAATTTGGTGGGTATGTAGCCCCACTAGACTTTTACGGAAAAATTTCGTTTCGTTCCCGGGGGCCACTCCCTCCCCGTGCTGGGCCCCCCGAACCGCAAAAAAAAAAATTTCCTAAATAACTACCTGAACCGTGGCACTGAGGATGAAGAATCTTTTATGGTATGTTGGTCTCAAGGGCCCACATCAACCTGGCCCATAATCACTCATTGTGCACCCCCCCGGTAAAAAATGAAATGAATCAACTTCATCCAAATAGGTGCTTCAAGATTTTAAAAACAGTACTTTGAAAATTAGATTTTTTGAATGCAAAATGGCACGTTTTCGTAGAATGACCCACATGCGTGAGACTGAGACGCCTGTTTATTTTGTTTTAAGTGCGTGCAGGGTGTGAGAGGGGAATCGACGTGCTTTGATTCCAGCTTGGTAGTTGTAGTCTGTGAAATTAAAAAGCACGTGTGTGTGAAGTATCCAAACACCTTCATTTCATTATGGCTGCTTTAGCAACACACCTTAAGCTACTGTGTAGTGGGTCCCTTTTAGAAGTGGCTACTTCATTCGCGCTTTCCTTGACTCATGGAGCTGCGTGAATTTTATTAAAACTTTTCGCCACGATATGGCAGTTTAAGTCCGCTTGATACTGTAAGGCGTAAGGAGACCGTATAAGCCTACAAAAAAAAAAAGCCTATAAAAATGTAGCTAAGAATGCAATGCAATCAAGCATTTTGGACGATATATTGTCACAAGCTGGCAGAATAGGCAACAGGCCGATGTGCGTTTTATTTGGAGACTGTTTTGCGCGACAAAGACTGAGTTTGCTGCTGATATTCTGGGGATAGGCCTAGCCAATGTACGACTTTTGCCTTTTAATATATTTGCTGCATTAGATCAGTCTTTCTAGAACAGGCAAGGGCTTTCTAGCCTCACGTCAGCAGCGCTGCATCACCCATATAGCCTACATTAAAACAACCAGCGGATTTTGAAAATTGGTCAACAAACTTTGGTGCTGATGGATGGCTGATGGATGATAAGTTTTGCTATGCAGTTATGGTTGAAATAATAGCCCATCAGCGCATCTCTAGTGTGTGTGCCTCTCTCGCTCAGAGGGGAGGGAGAGGCTGAGGGTCGATCCAGCATGGATTCTAAACTCTGTGGTGGATAGGATCTACAATTAGGTGTTAATAATATTACCACGCTAGGTCGAAGTACTCCCAAGTGCTATTGCGCCACACATTGTAGTTCTCATGTTTATTCGCTTGGAAAATCGTCACGTTTCATGTTGTGTGCCCTAACCTTTTTCATCAACTACTCGTGCAACTGTATTTAAGTAGGTAAAACGTGGAGGTGTTTGAATACTGCTATGTGCCTCTCTCTACGGCCACGGCAGAGCCCGCTAGCATAGCAACATGCTAACACATTCGCGCCGCGCGACAGAGCGTTTGAGTGCACCTACCGACGTGGGAGAGGTACGACTCAACTCGTGAAAGTTACGGTAAGAACATATATCACTACTGATTTTGGGTGGCGTGTTCCTTGCCGTATTGATCAGTTAGAGATGAAGCGCCCAAACCTGTGACGTCACATGCAACTGTAGTTTGTTATCACCATGTTACGACAAAAACTCAAAACAATTCAACTGATCCTAAAAATAAGGTATGACCACTTGAAGCAATAGAGGTGACCCCAGTGCCTAACATATGTAAGGCATTAAATTAAGATCCCAATGTGCACCGAGATATATTTTTTCTAAAAAAAAAATCCCATCCCCTCCGCTAAACTCTAGGAACGCAACCACTGTGACCACGATGAGATTACTTTCCCTCCCTATGGGACCTATCTTTAAAAAAAATTTGAACGCCAGTCTATGGCGAAAAAGAAATTATTTTCTGGTCCCGGTTGACTTGTGCCTTGAATTACCCATATGATGTTTGTCAATTTTAAAGACAATTTTTCATGTATAGACATTTGCAGTTTGTTTCGTAACTATTGAATTACAACATTGTGAAAGATCGTAATTCCAACGACTACAAACCCATCAGTCGCGCTGACGTTAGCTCATTCACAGCCACACTAGATTGTACAAGCATACCAGCAACAGGTCTTATTTGGGCTTTCCTTGCCGATGAAAATACCATGAGTCAGAGGATTAAACACATCAGGTAAGTTGTATTCGTCCATAGACTGTACATTAGATACTGTTAAGTGACATAGCAGGCAGCAAGATGCAACCGTTAACTAGCATAACCGCTAATCTTATCGTTTCATTACGTTGTTGACGTACATCGTTCGAGACGAGAGATGTAGCTGCTAGTCCACTGAGTGGATTCGCACAAAACCAACATAACTTTTGAAGTCTATCGAACAACAGTACTTTCTTGACGTGAAAAATTATCTTTTAAATTCACACACATCATATGTGAAATTCGTGGCACAATTCAAACTGGACCAAAAAATAATTGTTATCTCTCCATTAACTCCCGTTCATATTTTTTTGAAAGCTAGGTCCCTTGTAGCAGAAGTAAAACGGAAGTCACTGGGACACTCTATACTTAGAACCGGACCCGCGTCACACAGAGCAGGTTGTTTGCGCCATGCCCCTTTTGAGGGGAAAACATTCCCTCAGAGCCAAAGTGAACCGGTAGACATGCCGAAAAGTTGCAGGTGGGTTAGGCTACAGCTTTGCTGGCAAATAAATATTAGCCTAGTTATTAAATATTTATCAAATTATAATATCGTTCATTAGTCTTCAAAAGACAAACAACTAACGTTACACCAAAAATGAATCAGACCAAAGAAAACAGAAATCTAGGCTAACACTTAACGCAGGGATTAAAGTGAAAAAAAATCGTTTGACTGAACTTTTTTCAGGCCATAAGTCATACATTCTTCATATATACCTATAGAGATAGCACCCCTTTTGCGGTCGCGACCTATTGGTTTTTAATGTACAAAAAGATGCAAACAGCAAAGTAAAGGGAGTATTCGCCTTATTCACACGACGGCCATTGTTTAAACCAAAACGAGGCTACAGGGTACACTTACTATATAATTAATGCCACCTACAGGCAGTGTTGGGCAAGTTACTTCAAAATCGTCAAAGTAATTTGTTACATTATAATATTACTGTCTCTGAATTGTAAGGCATTACACTACTATTGTATTACTTTTAAGTTACTTTTACCAAAATATCTAGAAATATGGATTTGGAATTCTAAATGCAGTTTATTATGCTCAATGCAGCTCATTGCACTTCTAATGGAGGGCGATGTGGTATAACATAATGACTAAGCTAGGCTTAAGGCTAACAACAGTAGAATGCAATAGGCGCAGTGATGGCTCACGATGCAATACAAGGAACAATCATAGCCAGAATTTTGTTAAAAGCAGACAAAAGGTCGAAGTCTGGTCAATTGTGATAGAAATGCTGTAACTTTAGGCTTAGGCCTACTCATTAAAATCAACAGAGAGCCCACTACCTGTATATTGTAACCCAAAACTTGTCAAGATAGGCTACGCAGTGCCACTGCTGGCCATTTTGGTGCCCTAACTGGTGAAATACAGTATTAATCAGTATGTCATCATATGGTCAACTATAAAGATGTAGGCTAATCTGCCTGTTCCCAGGGATGGGTAGTATTTCTGAAACATGTAATATGTAATTCAAATACAAAATAGTATTTTGTCATTTGTATTTTATTTGGTTGAAGGAAATGGCTCTGTATTTTGTATCAAAATACTTCATTGGTGTGTATTTTTGTATTTTAGAAATACTGCAAAATACTATATGTGAAACACACTAAAAAAAGTAGATACTACACACAGGTGTAATGAATAATTGGTAATTAGGCAACAATGGTTTATTTTTATCGCAATCAGCTAATGTGAGAACAGCTGTGTTCAAAGACACTAACAGCTTTTCAGTGACGGCTATTGTTGAAGCATCAGCTCTGGTCTGAAGCACTGGTGTGAAGTCGTACGCAAGTAAAGATGAGCAAGTTTACCTGTGCAAGTTCACATAAGGGCACCGACAAAGGCAACCATGTCCTATTGTCTCCATGCCAATCTTTAACAGAAAAAATGTCAGATATCTCAATGAACCACAATGACATCAATAGATGGTAAGGTGTTGAGTGTGTTTGAATTCCCTTCCTTGTAGCATCCATTTCTGCATTCTACAGTGGGGACAAGTTCACCTTGTTTAATTAAATAACAATTCTATTTCCTTATTAGCTGCATACTTGAGGTTGGAGATATTAAGGTATATCAAGTTTCTCACATACTGGAACTTCAAGATACATAGCCTTATGATTTTCTTATTCAGTTCTGCACTGGACTTGAATTACGAAATTCGGCACAGATACACAATTATGATTTTGGCCTATTGATTATAATGTGGTTAATTGTAAGCTATGTCAGTCGTTTTGGATAAGCATCAGCTAGTTGACTAAATGTAAATGTAAATTCTTGAATTATTCTTCTGATCACACTACATGAACTTGCATACGGTATACTATTTGGTATGACGGGCCAAATTGTATTGTTTTTTACTATATAGTTTTAATAGGCTAAATGTTTGGGGATATTAAAAAGCTTTTTTTGCAGTGCTTTCATACTTCCTTGAAAAAAGTATTTTGAGTATTTTCTAAATACAAAAATACAGTATTTTATTTTGATACATAATATGGTTACTGTATTTTGTAGTTTATTTTGATACATTAAAAATGAGGGTATTAGGTATTTTATTTTGAAATACATTCTGATGTATTTTTGCCCATCCCTGCCTGTTCCCAGCATCAGAACACTTTGCGATGGTTAGCGTGTCGTAATTCAAGTCCAGTGCAGAACTGAATAAGAAAATCATAAGGCTATGTATCTTGAAGTTCCAGTATGTGAGAAACTTGATATGCCTTAATATCTCCAACCTCAAGTATGCAGCTAATAAGGAAATAGAATTGTTATTTAATTAAACAAGGTGAACTTGTCCCCACTGTAGAATGCAGAAATGGATGCTACAAGGAAGGGAATTCAAACACACTCAACACCTTACCATCTATTGATGTCATTGTGGTTCATTGAGATATCTGACATTTTTTCTGTTAAAGATTGGCATGGAGACAATAGGACATGGTTGCCTTTGTCGGTGCCCTTATGTGAACTTGCACAGGTAAACTTGCTCATCTTTACTTGCGTACGACTTCACACCAGTGCTTCAGACCAGAGCTGATGCTTCAACAATAGCCGTCACTGAAAAGCTGTTAGCTGTTCTCACATTAGCTGATTGCGATAAAAATAAACCATTGTTGCCTAATTACCAATTATTCATTACACCTGTGTGTAGTATCTACTTTTTTTAGTGTGTTTCACATATAGTATTTTGCAGTATTTCTAAAATACAAAAATACACACCAATAAAGTATTTTGATACAAAATACAGAGCCATTTCCTTCAACCAAATAAAATACAAATGACAAAATACTATTTTGTATTTGAAATACATATTACATGTTTCAGAAATACTACCCATCCCTGGGAACAGGCAGATTAGCCTACATCTTTATAGTTGACCATATGATGACATACTTGGGTTAATACTGTATTTCACCAGTTAGGGCACCAAAATGGCCAGCAGTGGCACTGCGTAGCCTATCTTGACAAGTTTTGGGTTACAATATACAGGTAGTGGGCTCTCTGTTGATTTTAATGAGTAGGCCTAAGCCTAAAGTTACAGCATTTCTATCACAATTGACCAGACTTCGACCTTTTGTCTGCTTTTAACAAAATTCTGGCTATGATTGTTCCTTGTATTGCATCATGAGCCATCACTGCGCCTATTGCATTCTACTGTTAGCCTTAAGCCTAGCTCAGTCATGTTATACCCCATCGCCCTCCATTAGAAGGAATGAGCTGCATTGAGCATAATAAACTGCATTTAGAATTCCAAATCCATATTTCTAGATATTTTGGTAAAAGTAACTTAAAAGTAATACAATAGTAGTGTAATGCCTTACAATTCAAAGACAGTAATATTATAATGTAACAAATTACTTTGAAATGACAGTAATAAGTAATACATAATACATTACGATTTTGAAGTAACTTGCCAAACACTGCCCCTGGCACTTTCATTTCTTTACACCATGGCTTGTTAGTTCTCCCCCATTTCCAACAGCTGCCCATCTCCATTTATTTTTTAGCTTTTGACACCTGCCTTCCTTTAGCAACAACGCATCCATGACAGCTAGTGGCCTTGCCAAATAGACGCAAATTACGCTAATATGCGAGGTTCTGGTAGGCATACTGGTTATGGTTTTGTGCTATAAATTAATAATATTTTTTAGCAAAGTTTTAAGTTGACTATTTTGATTGCATGGTTATTTTTTGTCAACATACACTCACAACCTACTGTCGTTATAAGTGAGGCCTAAAGCAAAATAGGCTACAAGGCTGCCTGTGCGTCACAAACACGACTGACCCCCTTACTAAACAGTTCGCGATGAAGACAATATTATTATTATTTTATGTTAACACGCTGTCAAAACCTTCCGTTGCAAATTGTGAAAAACATTGTTGTACATGTCATAACAGACGGGATAATACATTGCATACGGTTTATATTGCGTCGCTTTACACATAATGTTAGTTGCATTGATTAAAAACTGTAACAATAATAGTAGCCTACATGGGGTGGCATAGCAGGCTATCTGTTCAAGTCATAGGTGACACCCAAAATGAATGACCTCCCCTGACAAGAGTTCGCGATAGTAAGAAATTGTCTACATTGATGCACGGAAAGAACAGCCTAGGCCTACGCTTCTTCTCCGAATTCGCACATAGAGCTCACAATATCATATCCAAAAAAGTTAAACGGATTTGCCAACCTCATCAGCTGTCTCGATTGTGTCACTATAATCCAACTTTTAGACCGTTATTAGTCCTCCATATGTGTTCTTTTTTTTAAAGCAAACGCCCCAGGCCAACGAGACAAGCGTGTAGCTAACATAAACAAAGCGGAACTCATGGCTGATGTAGGCTAGGCTATCTTCTTGAGCAGTCACTGATTGAGACACAGAAAGTTCTCAAGAACACTATTAGCAGCTAGGTCTTTAAACATTTATCATCACACACATTAATTCATCGGACCTAATATTTGTAGTTGCCTTAAAAAAAGGAAAGGAAAAGAAAAGGTGATAGCCGCCCCCCCCCCTCCTATTTTTTTTTCTCATCGGATCTGCATCGATCTCAAATATGACATTTCTAAAATCAAATTGACGGAAATCCGTCCTACGACGGAGAACTTTAATCCTTGTTAACGGCTATGACAGAAATTATCATATCTCGGAATTATCTAACTAACATACTTTACATCTGAGCCTGTGAGTCAACTACACTACATTAAAATTCAAATATGAAGGCAAAAATACAGGAAAACAATTTAGTTACTTACCTGGAGACTCGATGAGATAGGCTACGAGTAAATGTCCGGGTATGACTGAGTGGGGTTGTTGCACCACTTCGTACTCGGGAGACTGAAGGGACATGTTTTTTATATTAATTGAATTAAGCTTTTGTAGGTATCTTTCACGGTCAACGACCGGCAAAGTGGTTATGTATTGAGTGGTCATATTGATTTCTGGTATTTTTTGTTATTATTTACTCCTGCGATTTCTGTACGAATTACGTTTATTGACCCTAATTTGCGTTGGGGTTAATGAGAGGGGTTGTTTGTTTTCCCCCCGAAAGGGGCGGGAACGTTTGTCACGAGTCAAGTTCCCGGATGTGCCGGTCTAACGTATATGGCTCTGCTCTGCATTAAGATAACATATGGAATGTTAAAAAGGAAGTCGTCCCCTTAGAATTATAGGGTTCTATCTACGTTCTGAGTAGTTCTGAGATATTGAGCTTCAAAGTCTTAGAATTCCATAGACTTATACTGATAAGTGGAACAAACCTCTTCAGATATAATGTCCAAAAATGTATACAACTACAAGAAACACCTCACCTCATCTTCTTAAGGTGTCACAGAATAAGATTATGTAAATAACTAAATTTTGACAAAAATGTCAGATAGAACCTTATAATTCTAAGGGAACGAAGTCTTGTGGGGCCAACTATGATGCTGATAATGGAACTCTCTTGAAAGGGTCCATAGTTCTGTTATTTGGTCTGCAGCAGGCAATTCTTACAATGTTGCAAACAAACTTTGGTCCAGGTCCAGTTCGTTTTCACACACAAATTATTTCTAGGCGGACGTGGGTATTGAGCAGACAGCTCCCTCAGGTCTTTCTTCCGACTATTTCGTTGTAGGCTAGGCTACCCCACAAAAAATACTTGTAGCCTACTTCTGAATAGGCCTAGCCTGCTTCTGTATTTTTAAAAGCAAGTACTTCAGTACTTCAACTTAAGTAAAAAGTAATATTTGACTATAGCCTACTTCCACTTAAGTAAAGGAATTGTGTAGTACTTCGTCCACCTCTGCACATGATAGGAATGTGGTATGGACATGTTATGTCCTCCACTCCACTCTGAGTTCATTAGAACTGCTGTCATGGTAACAGGTGTATAGGTTGGGAAACACATAGTTGGAAGTTGGAGAAGTCATGCAGAAGTACTTCACTGCTCAGCAAAATAAAAGATACTCTCCAGATGCATGGATTAAAATATGATGCTGTTGTTTCGTCCTGATTTTCATTTTTGTATTTTCATTTGACTTGTTCTTCCAGGCAATGTAAATCCAATCTTGAAATGCCCCTCACATAAAGGCTGCACCTTCGACCAGTTTGCATTTTACATCAGGAGTGGGGTGGCTAATGTGGTGCCACCAAAGATCTGCTTTCAAGGCAAAGTGTAGGCTTACATATTGCACTACTACTAGTGACATTTCTATTATCATATGGGTTCCTAGGGTGACTTTTTGTAAAGACATTAACACAACTTTTTGTTTCTCTTAGCATCATAAGTGCAGCAAATATGAACACAGGCCCAGGTTTAAACATTGCGCTGTTGGATAGTGAGTGCCTTAGATTCCCTTCTCTATAAATTACGTGAATCCTATTTGCTGTGCATTCAATTGTCCGAAGATTGGTGTTTCCACTGTAATGGTCATCACCCGTTACTGTGTGTTGTTAATTAAATATAATCTAGTAAATAAAATAGTAATCCAGATTTCAGTTGATTATCACAGTTAATATACTATCTGCCCTTCACCTCTGTTTTTATGATTATCCTAGTTGAGGCACACAAAACTTCTGCAACTTGCTGAAATTCAGTCATTTCTGTTTTCCTTAGATAAAACTGGCAACGTTGTGAGCAGTGAGTTCCACTTCCAAGGTACTAATGCTTTTTTCTATCTGCTTTCTTTATCATCAATATACGTAAAGGGAATGCAATTGTCCCATACAAATTGATGAACAGATGTTCATGTTTTCTTTTTTGAAATAGTGTTTAATAGTCTTACATAGCCCTGTTATTCCCCTTTTTGTGTTATTCTATCTAATCTAACTTAGTCACGTCAACACAGTGCATTTCCCACCCGCATTAAATTCAAAATATAGCAACAACCAAAACAACCATCAGTATTTATCTGTATGTCATCTAGTTATCTACTTACTATTGACTTCTAACATGGTTTCAAGCCCCTTACCTGTGAACATAATATAAAAATGGCAACAGGTGAATAAATCGTGCTCACTCCAATCTCTATCAGCTATGCATCTGAATAGCGCAGGAGTGAAGCACAGTTGACGTTCCCATAGAGGTCATAGGTCAGAAAGTACTTTTCAAAAATAAATAGTTTACCCTTGTTCTATTATTTATACAGGTTAGTAATCTTTCTTTTCCTAATCCATTCTACTATTTGTAATTTTACCATTTCTACTGTCATGAACAAACAATCAACATTTTTAACAAAAACAATATTTGCGGTTGCTACATGTGACCTGCAAACTTTACAAAATGACCAGATTGCATTGTCAGTTCAACTTGTATTCAGTGATCAAATTATAATAAGCTGTCCTTGTAAGGTCTGTCTCGTGGTCAATGCGTGAGACTTGAGAGATCCCTGCACTGATAGGACATCTTGTATCTCTGTGAACCCCACAGACAAAAAGCAGTGAAATGCATTCAGCGCACAAGAATTTAGCTATCAGGCCAATTGGAAATGTGTGTGGGTTAGTTATGACGAAGAATTTCTCTATTTTTAAAAAAAAATAATAATATTAATTATATATATAGAACAAAATTATTCATACCCCTGGCAAATATTGATTTAATGTTGATTTTCTCTTGACCAATATGTTTGTTATGTTTGTTCTAACTGAAAATGACACTGCCACATAGCTAAAGGTAAGACAATGTGGTATAAACATGGAATAAAAAAAAAAGGGTTTTCATCTTTTTTTAAAATTTTTATGGAAAAACAGTGGGATGAGTCAAAGAGGAGAATGCACAAGTGTGGACTTAGGAATCTGGACAATCTGGGGAGATGTTGTAAAGACGAATGGTCTTAAATCCCTTGCTTTGTATTCTCCAACTTTATGGGGTGTCATAGGAGAAGCTGTTTTATTGGAAAAGGGAGGCTTAAGAAGGTATTACAAGCAGGGGTGCCAATATGTGAGCAACACGTTTTTGTTAAAAATATTTATTTCTTTATGAGATTTTCCTTTTTCTCAAAATAAATGTACTTCCCTTCATTTGTTTCATTGTGAGATTATTATAAATCACCAACAGATTATTTTTCATACCGTTTTTGTCAACTTTAGCAGAGGTGCCAATAATTCTGGAGGGCACTGTACATGAAGCAACTTCTTGAGCAATGTCGCTGGAGCAACCACATAACTGGTTCCACTAAAGTTCAATGGGAAATTGGCAAACCAGCAATACTCAAAACAGCAGTATTGCCCAGCATTGTTCAAAAAAGTAGCTTGTGTATCATTAGCTTTAGAATTAACATTTAGCAATATCAATTAGTACTGGTAATCATCGTCACTTTTGTTCCTAAAGGATCAGATTTGCTGGACTTTCTGAGAGGAATTATGCCGGGACATATCATACTCATCGCTTCATATGACAATCCAGCATCCATGCAAGTTCTATACTCTTATTTCTTTTTGCTAATTCTCTCTAACTTACAACCATGCAATTATTCTGTGTTAAAATGATCAATTTCTTGTCGTTTCTAAGGCTGACAGGTGAAATCCGTGAGATCTTTATGGGACTTGGAAGCTCCATTATTCAAAGAGTAGGAACTTGTGATAGTTGGGTCTTTGCGGTTCAGAAGGGTTCGAAAGAAAGGCCATTTGAAAAGGTACATTTCTCATTTTTCAATTATTTCATTAGTTTCATATCAAGCCTTCTAAAGCCATTGTATTCATTGATCTCTGTAATCACATCAGTTTTTTTCTGAGATGTTTTTGTTGCCTGTTTAATAGGCTGCCAGTTAGTTCATTATTTCATTATCATGATCTTCATCTTCACTGCATTGCAGTACATTCCTAATGATGAGAAGACCAACACATACAAGGAGTGGCCCGACTATATAGAACTGTCAGGATGCCTTTCCAAGAGGATCTGACAGAACTTCCCTTTGGTGACGCCAACATCTATTATAGCTTCCAAGCATCCACCAAAATAAACTGAAATGGACATTGTTTACAAACTTGCAAAATGATGAGTGCAAAAGAAATGTGAAAAATACAAAAAAAGAACGCGCACATCCAGATTCAAACAGTTGCTGGACCTGAATACTTCAGAAATAAAAAATGACGTTAGTCCGCACACTGAAAACTCCTTCTTTATAAAAAAGATTTTAATCACCACATGTGACGTTTCGGGCTGAATGCCCTTCCTCAGACATGAAGACAGCAAGAAGACAAGGCACATACACACACCAATCAAAAAGTCATCTGACAAATCACCTGTTACAGGTTATTATCTTAAAGTGCAAAGTGTCCATTAAAGTGCAAAGTATCCATTAAAGTGCAAGTGCAGACAAAGTCACATGACAATACTGTGTACTGTACATAGTGCCCCAGACAATCTTAAAGTGGTGATAAAATACAGGCACAGTTAAGCAAAAAAGCCACAGCTTATATCACAGTAACATGACCTAGCTTAAGAAGTCACAGTGACATGGCCTATCTTAACAGAGTAATGATGAAATACAAGCCCAGAAGAGAAAAAACAAGCGAACAGGCCACAGCTTATACATCACAGTGATGTGACCTAGCTTAGGAAATCACAGTAACATGGCCTAGCTTGAGAGAGCAATGATCTGATACAGTTAGACCCAATCAGTGACATACAAACAATAAAGTACAGAGAGCCTCTGATAAATATTAGGCCTATTTGAGCCTACAAAAAAGGTTGCAGATCAAATTCCTCATTCATTCCTTTGGGGGCTAGTGTGTCAAGCGTATATATCCAGAAGGCCTCCCTCTTTAGTAATAGCGTATTGATGTCACCCCCCTAGTGGGTGATTTGACTACTTCGATCCCCCAGTAGCAAAGTGTGGACAGATTGTGGGGGTTGAGGGTGAAATGAACTGCTACAGGGCTTTTGGAGTCATGATTTCTTATGTTGGATCTATGTTCAGATATTCTGATTTTCAATGGCCGAGTGGTCTTGCCAATATAGGCAAGACCACACGGACATTTCAGCATGTAAATGACATTCCGTGTGGTACAAGTGATAATGTCTTTGATAGCAAAAGACTTCCCTGTATGAGGATGGCTGAAACAGTTCATTTTGTGTGTGAAATTGCATTGTGTGCATCGGCCACATCTATAATTCCCAGGGGGCACTGCTTGTAAGAAGTTGGTTGGAGTTACTGGTGGAAGGTGGGCCCTCACCAGAGAATTACGCAAGTTGGGTGGTCTTTTGAAAACTACCCGTGGGGCAGAAGTGAAAACGTTTAATCCTGGATCAGATTCAATGATATGCCAGTACCTATTGATGATGGATTGAATCTCTTTTCCAATAGGGGAATATTGCACAATACAGTTTACTTGAGGTCTTGTTTTTTGTACTCTGCTGTGTTGAAGACATTCTGCTTGAGAAACAGAATCAAAACGACTTTGATCCAGTCTAATTTGTATTGTCTCTGTGCAAACCACTTCTCCAACTCCGCAGCTTGTGTCAGATAGTCCTCATCAGTGCTACAGATGCGGCGAATACGACTAAATTGAGAAATCGGAAGGGCCCTCTTAAGAGCAGTCGGGTGGAAAGACTGGCCGTGTAGAATCGAGTTTCTGTCTGTACTCTTCCTATACAAATTAGAGCCAAGTGTGGTACCATCTATGTATATTAAAATATCCAAGAAATTCATTTTTTGTGTGCTGTATTCCATGGTAAATCGAAGTTGTTGGGTATTTGTGTTAATGAACTGATGAAATTGTCCTAGTTCAACTTCAGACCCTTTCCACACAAAGAATATGTCTTCGATGTACCTCTTCCAATGTGAGATGTTATGCAAAAATGGATTACGTTGTTCGTTGAAGACTGTTTGGTGTTCAAAAAATCCACAGTAGAGAGAAGCAAAGCTGGGGGCCATTTTGGCACCCATACTTATCAATTTGGAGTCTTTCACATACTGTAGGAAGGTAAGTGCATTACTAATGACTGAAGGAAGTGGTCCACAAAAGCTGATATATTTTCTGTCAAAGATCCGATAGCTGCGACAATGGGTCGACCAGGGTCTTTTTTATAAAGGAGTTTTCAGTGTGCGGACTAACGTCATTTTTTATTGCAAAAGAAATGTGCTCAAATGTGAATGTTTCATGTACATTTATTCATTAGGCACACACTTTTATCCAAAGCCACTTACATACACTGCCTGGCCAAAAAAAGGTCACACACTCTAATGTTTCGTTAGATTACAGCACACATTTGCAGTGGCATCGCAAGCTTCTGCAATGTCACAACATTTATTTTCGTTCAGCGTCGCGTAAATTTTTCGCCAAGATCTTGTATTGATGATGGGAGATTCGGACCACTGCTCAGTCTTCTCCAGCACATCCCAAAGATTCTCAATGGGCTTAAGGTCTGGACTCAGGGGCAGCCGTGGCCTACTGGTTAGCGGTTCGGACTTGTAACCGAAGGGGTGCCGGTTTGAACCCCGACCAGTAGGCACGGCTGAAGTGCCCTTGAGCAAGGCACCTAACCCCTCACTGCTCCCCGAGCGCCGCTTTTGTTGCAGGCAGCTCACTGCGCCCGGATTAGTGTGTGCTTCACCTCACTGTGTGTTCACTGTGTGCTGAGTGTGTTTCACTAATTCACGAATTGGGATAAATGCAGAGACCAAATTTCCCTCACGGGATCAAAAGAGTATATATACTTATACTTATACTCTGTGGTGGCCAATCCATGTGTGAAAATGATGTCTAACGCTCCCTGAACCACTCTTTCACAATTTGAGCTTGATGAATCCTGGCATTGTCATTTTGGATATGCCTGTGCCATCAGGTAAGAAAAACTGATGGAATAAGTTTCATTCAGTATATTCAGATAGTGCTCTTACCTATTTGCTTAGTTAAATCCAGGTGGTGACCTTTTTTTCGGCCAGGCAGTGTATGACAATTATGTTACAAGGGTTTCAGTCCAATTAAGTAATATAAATTATTTTAGTAATCCTTTTTTCATCCTTTTGTCAGTGGAATACTAACTCTTGTTGTTCTGCACATGAAAGATGTGAAACCATTTTAGACACTAACATGATTTGATTTCTTCATGAGCCATGACCAGTACAGAGTGAGACATTTGGATTATTATTTAGTCCATTTTGAGAACTACCTATATATCACTGCCACTGACCCACTGAATTGAGCTCTATTCCTCTGTCATCTTTGACTGTAATATCCTGATCATCACTGTTAATCATCAGGTTTGCCTCTCCCCTCTTCTCTCACCCCCTCCTCCCTCACTCTCTTTCTCCCCTTCTGTGTTTCTCTCTTTACCCTTCTCTTGCCCTTCCCTCCTCTCCCCCCTTCTCTGTCAGTCTGTCTATGTCTCTCCCCTTCTCCCTCTTTCTCTCTTCCCCTTTACTGTCTCTCTCCGCTTCTCTCTCTTTTTCTCTCTCTCCCCGTCTCTCTTTCTCCCCCTTCTCTATCTCTCCCCTTTTCTCTCTCTCCCCTTCTCTTTCTCTCTCTCTCTCTCTCTCTCTCTCTCTTCTCTTCTCTATCTCTCTCCCCTTTTTCTCTCTCTCCCTTCTCTGTCTCTCTCTCTTTCTCCCCCTTCTCTACCCCCCATTTTCTCTCTGTGTCCCTGAGGGGCAGAGGGGTTGCCTTTCATCTCTGGGGCTCTCATCAGATCCCACCCTGGCAGCAGCCAGTCTAGAGTGGTCTGGGGAGATATGGGAGTCACCCATGGGAAAAAAGTAAGAGCCTTTCCTTACTTGTGTGACGGTTCTGTGTGTTGTGGTAGTGGCCACCGTAGCTGAGCCCCTGGAGGGTCCCACTAGGGAGATGTATGCAGGGCAGAGAGGGGGTCAAACAGGTGTCTGTGAGGTACGCTGAGTTGCTGTACATCAAAGTGTTTGTGGTCTGGTTAGCCAGCTGGTCAACCCAAAGTGTGGCATGTGCATTTTTGATTTTGGATTTCATTTTTCATAATGATGTATCCAGAGATTAGTATAGCATTCACTTGTCATGAAAATGAAAAAAATATGAATGCTCATAAATCACTAAGTTGTGTTTAAGTTGTACATTTTAGTTGTGTCAACACCGGCTAATGAAACAGAATAAAATGATGGGATCTATACAGCACAGTCAAATTCCTATTGCTCCTACTACTGCACAACGGAGGAGATGAGATTGAAGTTCAGAGGCTGGTTAGCTTCAGTTTGTTTGAAACCTATGTAAGGTACTTTCATTTAGCAATTAAATTGAAGTGTTGAATATGTATTGTTATACGTATGGAAGGTTTTGCAATGTTTTGTTGTTTATGTAGATTTTGCTATATATTACATTCAATTGTTCTATTAAACCCAGACACTATGTTGCTTATTCGTTTCTCCTTTAAGCTAAACTTTAAACATTGCTAGAGTCTAATTTGGCTTTTACTTTAGTCATTTGCATGTTTGTGTTTCTTGATATGATGCTATATTTCCAGTGCCGTGTCACGTTGTATTAACTCATCTGCCTTGCAAATGACCCCCTAGAAAGCCTAAACCAGTCAAACAGCATCCTATCAGCAATTATCTCATGGAGAACTATCTACATGTGAGCAGAAAAAAGGGGGTGGGGGGGGTGGGGGGCAGAATCACAGGCGTATAAAAGTGCAAAAAAAAAATATCTTCTAGTAATGATGTGGCAAAACTCCAGTTTGTCCTAGAAGCTTTTTCATCCGGCTTTGCTTGACCCAACATATCGCTCAGGAACACAATGGCTCCCTTGTGTTGCCGTAGCATTGCCTCCCACACACTGGCCCATTGTCCACTTAATCACTGGCCTGGAGAATTAGAATCCTCGTTGAGAGGCCAGTAGAGTGATAAGGGAAATGTTTGGTGAGGTGAGGCTGTGCACGCTGTTTATTTCTCTTATCATTCTGCATGAAAAACAACTTGCAAAAGCGTAGTACTTTTGTCACACAAAACCATTTTAAACAAAAGTAAAATTCAGGAATGCTGTCAAGAGTGTTGCGACATTGTTACACAGGTTAGCTGAAGCTGTTGAATATGTTCAGTTCATAGATGGACGAAGGCTGTTTTGATATTGGTGATTTTTTTTAAACGTTTTGTCTTTTTACACTCTCACGTTGGATTTCTCTCCAAAACACTGAACCCTGACGCTTTTAATAGAGCCAAAGATAGTATTTTTTCTTCCCTCATAGGTATTATTTGCGAGTAAACATGTAATGTGTTATAGACTTGTTTTTCCTTGTGTGTAACTGTGCAAATCTTTTGGGCTTTGGCATAACTTTGTCCATATCTTCTAGACAGATCATGACCTTCCATATTCATGCTCAAGTTATGGAAAGCCTCTGAGCAGGCCTGGTAGGTACAGCTCAAAGCAATATAATTCTACTACTCCCTAAAGGGCAGTGCTGCATGTTGATTTAGTAATTCAACTCCTGTAAGCTATCAATGTCAGTATCAGTTAGTCATTCTGTCTGTCACAGCTTGCCCATTTGTTTATTCCAATGTAAATATGTTGAGAATAGATGACCTATTATTACTACTCCCCATGTTTACCATATCAAATGTAAATATTGAAACATTGCACATTCAACAATACTGTTTTCATTACACCATGCCTTAACCCATTCGCGCTGGATGCTGCATGACGCAAACATTGACCCTCCCGCTGGATGCTGCGTAGCGCAGCATGCTTTTTATTTCATGTTTCTAGGTGCTACAGAGGCTTAGATATTAAATTTTGGTAGACGTTGACAATTTTTAGTATTTTTTCAGAAAACCCTCAGGAAATAAGGTTATTTAGTCTAGAATGCCATAGGATTCTATAGGCGTTTTTAGCAGGCATTTTAGGAGTAAATGGGTTAAAGCAACACCGAAGAACTTTCCCTCTGTCGCACGCACGCTATTTGTTTATCCAGCACCGGCTTTGCAAATAATGATGTCCCCAGACAAGGTAGAATATGTTGCACGATTTATGAAAGTACGATGTATTGCGACATCAGATGCAAGTCAAATTTGTAGTTTCTTATGTCTCATTCCATCAAACTACAGACCCGCTACCCGATCTGGCAAACTTACATAGTGCGGTTATAGCCGATAGAGGGCCGCAAAGCGAATGCAGAAGTGCCGTTCACCCTGTTACAAGTTGATGAACCACTGAAACGATTTTGGAAACATTATTTTAAGGTACAAAAAACTCTTTGGTGTTGCTTTAAGTATATTTTGTGTCCCTTTAGCTGTAGGCTACTAATGTAAATTCATGTCCATGTAAATTCTTTAATGGGTCACAGTGCCAAGGCCTGGGCCGGACTCGCGCGAGTCGTCGCGGATCCAGAGGGACAGGGCACTTGAGCTGCCCGGCAGGGCCTCCCCATCCCTCTCGACCCACTCACACTCCTCGGAGCCGGGTCAGGAGGCGCTGATCCAGCCCAAGAAGCTGGTCAATCCTGTCAAGGTATCCAGGAGCCACCAGGCCCTGCACAGGGAGCTGCTGCTGAGCCACAGGTGAGTAGGCTATATGTTGGGGGCAGTCTAGAGCAGATTTAGTGAGGGATGAGAAGAGTGAGTTGCAGTAGTTTATGAGGAGTTTCTACTCTCTTCTGGTCTCAATTGGCTTACGTTTCTTAGATGGAAAAGATGATTGGTCAAATACTGTATAACCTCTAAATTACATAGGTTTGGATGGTCAAAAGAGGATAGAAGAGTTTTATTGTGGTCTTGCAGCAGGGTTATCCATCGCCCAGTCCCTGATGGCAGAGACATTTAAGGAGGATAGCTTTCATAAAACAGAGAGTTGGATATCATCAGCAACCAAATGATCAGCAAGCAATGTTAAAATGATAATCTGTAATCTGTGTAATCCCCCTGGCATTGTGCTGTGTCTGTGTCTGTGTGTGTGTCTGTGTCTGTGTGTGTGTGTCTGTGTGTGTGTGTGTCGGTGTGTGTGTCTGTGTGTGTGTGTGTGTGTCTGTCTGTGTGTGTGGCAGGCGGCCAGTGGCAGAGGAGAAGCCAGAGCTGCAGCGGGTCCTGGAGCACCGGCGGCGGCAGCTACAGATCAGGCAGCGCAGGGAGGAGGAGCAGAAGAGGAGGACCTCACCACTGGAGCAGGAGCTGCACAAGAGGCAACAGAAGCTGGACATGGTACACACACACACACTACACATACACTACACACACACACACACACACACACACACACACACACACACACTACACATACACTACACACCACACACACACCGCCGTAAGCCTACTGGTTGGGGCAGCCGTGGCCTACTGGTTAGCGCTTCGGACTTGTAACCGGAGGGTTGCCGGTTCGAACCCAGACCAGTAGGAAGCGGCTGAAGTGCCCTTGAGCCCTAACCTCAGTTTGATAGTTTGTTGTTATTTCCAGTGAGAGATGTACAAGGCCATAGAGTACATATTGAGATACCACTTAAGCCTTCATCATCTACTGAATATTAACCTTCCTGATTTCTTCATTACTTGCATGCTACCTACTGTAACTCAGTGTGTTTCCCTGCTGTTTCAGTTAGAGAGAGAGCTGGACAACCAACGGGTTCTGGCTGCGAGCGAGCCCGAGTTCATCAGAGTCAAGGACAGCCTGCGGAGGAGCACCAGCCTGGTATAGAGACACAAAGAGGGAGACGCGGAGAACCGACTGCACGGATGGACGCTGTGTATTGGGTGGGCCAAGAGCTCTGTGAGCTGTGATACTGTAGGAGATTTAAGGGTTACACTTTCCTTGACAGTGTCGACATAAGAGTGACATGACACTGTCATGAACGTATTCATAAACAAGTCATAAACGTTTATGACATAACACTTCTGTTATTAAGTGACATTCGGTTTTGTCATAACAAGTTAGGGTTAGGTTTAGGGTTGGTGTTAGGATTAGGGTTAGGTTTCATTTGTTATGACAGTGTCATGTGTTCATGACACTGTCATGTCACTCTTATGTTGATACTGTCAAGTAAAGTGTTACCGATATAAGTTGTGCTGGGAAAGCTGGCGTATGGCGTGACACTTGAGAGAAGAGTAGCGAATCAAGAAGCTGTGCGAGAGAGAGCAGTAGTTTGGTCTTTCAGAACATGTGTTCATCCCCTTTGGCTTGAGCCAGTAGTACTGACACACGCACATGTAAGTTGTGTTAACATAGCATCTGTCTACAGGGTCTGTGTATGTGTAGCCAAGCAGTTTTGTTTGTAGAGTGTGGAGTGCTTTTTCTATTAGTCTTGACATGTAACTACACAGAACACGTAGACAACAAACCAAGGTTGGCATGTGATATATGTGGAATAATTGAATCAGTCCATATAATAAACACGGAACTGAGACTTGAATGGGCGGGAATGAGCGGGTATTGTTTGGTGTTGTTGTATGATGTTTGTTTAAGGGAGGGGAATTCATCTCTTTGAATCACCGTCATCTCTCAACTAACTTCCTGTATTTGACGTGATGCATCCTCTTCTTGGACTACTCAAGCAAATACTGCAATGTTTTGAAATAGATTTTGTATTATGAAAGAGGGAATAGGTGTTGTAGAAAGTGAACAACAATAGAATGTAATATCTACATATGCAATACTGTATCTGTAGATGATGCTTAGCTCATTCACATATTAAGTATTCAGTCATCAACAGTGCCTGTAACAGCACACTGTGCATGTTTTTCTCAGAATCACTGAGATTAAATCGATACACAAATTATGATAAATCATCTATTTTAGAGGCCATGTTGGTTATTTCCATGCAATACTGTTCATGTAGGCTACAAAAATAAAAGAAACTTGAACTACAGCTGTGCATTGAGGCTTACAAAAACTTTTTTGGTCAATCTAGTGCATATTTCATTGTCAAAGGAGTTGAAAGGAGGCTACCGCTCTGCAATGGCAAAATATTCAGGCAGCCAAAAACAGTTTTTTGTTTTTTTTTGCCTCGGCTGCAAGTCACTCAGGCTAGGAAACTCAAAATAGCCACAATGTTGTTGTTGGTGGTGTGTGTGTGTGTGTGTGTGTGTGTGTGTGTGTGTGTGTGTGTGTGTGTGTGTGTACAACACCATCTGTTCATTAAATAAGCCTGTTTACAGATGCAACAGAACACGCAATGCATAGACAAGGGATTTTTATTTCAGATCCTGCTACCATATCTCTAAGCTTACAAGTCAGTGGCCTCTTGAGTGTTGATGCGTAACCCATGATGCATTGCATCCATACATTAGTAGCTCAAAACAGCTTTTACAAAAAAGGATATACAATATATATAAATATATATATATATATATATATATATATATATATATATATATATATATACATATATAATATAAAATACACACTTGTGTATTGAAATAACCAGTGCTTCTGTGCTGACTCATCACAGTCAATTGAATAATTTACTCAGCAAAACAAACAAACGAACAAACCAAACATGTATAAAAAGATAGACACTGTACTTCACCCAATGAAACATAACAGCCTGGTTTAGCTGAAATGGACACCTAAGATAGGGACTAAGATAGATGGAGCCCTTCACACATCATTTGCATAACCGGCCAGCTCAAAACATTAATGAACAAAAATAATAAATGTTACTTAAAAATGTTGAACGCCCCATGACCTTACTACATTGCCATGTAGCAATTCTACATGCTGCAATATCTGAAGCTTCATTGATAAAACCATTTAACACATTTCTTCATGCTAGGGCTCAGTAATTAATGACTTTTTGGTGGACGCATCACTGAAGATATTCCACATCCTTGTTTTGCCATTATTACTGCGCTGACTGGTCCTGAATCTATTATGATAGCAGTAAGTTTGTTTTATCTATTTTGAGGGACATAAACTCTTTTCTGTAGTGTCCTCAGCGGTTAAGCCATTATGACTTGGGAAGTCAGACCCAGCAAGGATAGTCTGGTTGTGCAAGACCCCAGTGCTCCAGTGTGCCCCCACTGGCCTGAATGACCAAGCAGCCTTCCCTGCCCCCCTCACCTCCCACTGAGCCGTGAAGGGAAACCAAGCCTATCGATACAAATCAGTAATCAGGCCAATCGGCTGCTGAATGACCGCTGAAAGAGGCCGAAAGCACCAAGGCCGTATTCCAGAACCAAAAATTTGCCACTGCAACTAAACAAGGCAGGAGCAAGCAAAAAAACTAGGCGAGAATTAAGACAGCAAATGACGGCCCCAGCCGTGGCGCAACTGGCTGGGGCACCTGCACCGTACGCCAGCGACCCCGGTTCGATTCCCGCCCCATGGTCCTTTCCGGATCCCACCCCGACTCTCTCTCCCAATCACTTCCTGCATAAAAGGCCAAAAAAATATACTTAAAAAACAGCAAATGACTCATCACTGTTTAGAGGCTTTTCCACCTTAGCCTGAAGGATTTGCACACTGTTCAGCTCGTTTCTCCTGGAAGTGGAATTGTGATATGTTGCACAGCAGTCTGTTATCTTCTACTGTCAGTGTAGGATCACAACGCCTGTTTGTGCCTTTGGATTTGTGTGTATCATAAGGTCATACCCAGGATTACGGCTGTCTGATTATAATTCACTTTTCTAAGGCCCCTCACTCTCTGGATTCTCTCTGCTGTGCCGGTGACACTCTGGCTCTCCCATTTTTAGCGCCATGTCCAGTTATTCAAGGACTTCTGGTTGTCTAGTTATATGTTTAATTGAGGAGCAGTCTGAAAACCCCCCTATAGAGTCCCTCTAAGTGTCCGAACACACTCAGGCATTGTTATGCTGGAGACCCCCCTATAGAGTCCCTCTAAGTGTCCAAACACACTCAGGCATTGTTATGCTGGAGACGGTAACAGACGGTGGTGGTCTGTTCTATGAGGAAGGACTTTGGAAATCTCACTTCTGACTTCTGTGACTGACTGAACGATATCCTTCTCTTGCTAACTGAATTCGGTGTCAATCTGGTGGGGAGGCATGCAGATGTCATGTCTGGTGGTGCTGGATTAGCGTGGAGGAGGGTACCGACTTAGACATGCCCAGTTCCACAGAATGTGCCATTTTCTAACAGGGTATGTAACTGGAGCATTCTGCTGCAACAATTAGCTTTGACTATAATCAATGGAACTGGCTACACCAGGCTTGATAGCAATCCGTACATTCAAACAAATTAGTCTTCTAAAACTATTTTTACGTTCTGCAAATGGAGCACAGACCCAGTGTAGCCCTGACCTACGATTTTAGACTTGCAGGGACCTGGGTTGGGAGCCTCCAGTGGAGAACTTGCCGTCTCCAGTGAACTTAGTGAACAGAGCTCCTCAGCTCCTTAGCATCACGGCACTAGGGAAGAGGCAGCACAGCTGAGTTAGAGGTCACGTTAACTACTATGCGTAGGTCACCTTTGGCAGTGAAAAAAAAACAAAACAAAAAAACATTGTGTTGCCCACTTTATACTTGGTTTTAACAGCAAAAGTGTGTACTGTCTTGGGGGAATAATAATAATAATGATAATAATAGTAGTAATATAATGTAATAATGACATATTTATATGTACACATGTGTATATTTAAATGTTTTATAAGTTGTTCATCGCTCATCGCTTACATGTAAACATTAACCAGATCATGCAAACATTGGACTTCCTCTACGGAGGTGCACAGTACAGTAGACAGAGAGCACAAACGTGAGATCCCTTCCCTCTGTCTAGAGAGCGAGCGAGCGAGCCAGTGAGCCAATGAGAGAGAGGGGTAAACAGGACAACAACGATTCCACTTGCTCATCCTGTGCCAAAGCAAAACTGTGGAAATTCAGAAGGGAGACTACCTGCCAGAAGTGTTTTCCTAACCTACCATTAACTGCTGTAGACATGTTCTCTCTGGGCATGCTTTTGCCTTCATGCTTGCCACTTGCGCTTACTCCTCACGTCAGAGACCGGGATGCTGGAGCTCCTTCGGTAGGATGGAAGGGTCTATGCATCACATATGTATGAGCTGTTGTCACGTCATGTGGCTGCTGTGTCATTTGGGCCTCTGCGAGTGCGATGTGTGAGGGACAGTGAGGGAACCACAGACGACAGCTCTTTCTCTCGCACTCATGTCTAACAGGGCCGTGGGGCCCCAAGGCTGGTGCTCATGGGATCTCAGTTTGTGCCTCAGAGAACAGAACAGCCATTAGGCCCCCATCTCCACGTCCATAACATTTTATATTATAATCCCACTTATGCATGCAAACCCTCCTCACCAGTACTGTTACACAAATCCAGTCTGACATGGAATACAGAGTTCAAGTGTTGCAATTATCCTGATTCCTCCCTAGTCCAGGCAGGGGCCAACCCAGAGTGCATTGTTCCAAGGGTGGAGATCCAAACAGATAACAGAAACAGAAATAATGTCTTAAAAATGAAAACAAAAAATGCCAAGTCATTAGCATAGTGTTTTAGGATTATTTGGGAGTGCACAATTTTGTACAGTTTGCTGCGTGAAATCTAACGTATGTATGTGAGTGCAAATGGAATTTAATGATTTCAGAGCTGAATCTAAATTGGAATCTTGGAGTTAGAAGGTTCATACACACTACTTTCCTTCCCTTTTCTAATGCTATGAAAGCCAATGAGTTGGATGAAGACTTTGAGCCAACAATATGCCTGAATCCCTTCCTGTGCTATATTGGTCCTCCCGCACTTCTTTCTCTGGTCTCTTGGGGCCAGACTTGATTGTGGCGATTACCTTACACATCAGATGGCAGCTTTACATTTAGCCTGTGAAATGTGTCTCTGTGAACAACTGACTAGCTGGCTTCTAAAGCCTGCTTCACAAGAGCTCCAATCTCCGCTGGACTTTTCTGTGGCTGTTCCTGTCCCAGCTCTATAACTTCTTCACTGGCTCCGTTCCAACCCACATTCAGGGCCCATAGCTGTGTCTAGGCATGTTTAATAAAGCTACATCTGGCCCCAGGAGACCACTTTCTCCCACTCTCACTTATGTCGACACAGCTCCTTCTAGTGGACGCTGGTGGGATAACTCTGTATTCCAAGCCAAACTGGTGGTGGTTTTAAAGGGGGGGAGGGGGTGCTTGGGTGATGGGTCAGATTCTGTGTTCTAGGTTCTAGGTTGTTGTACTCAGACCCGACTGGACGGTCGACAGCAGTAGGTGCAGCTCCTCAAGCTGTCACGGTCTGCGCTGCCCCTGCGTTCCTCTCCACACTGAGAACCTGTCCAGAGAGAGAGAGAGAACCACAGTTATATCCACAGTTTATCTTTAGGCCGAGACGGAAAGCACTTCCCTTACTCAAGTAGAAGTAGAAATACTTGTGTTAAAAAATACTCTAGTAAAAGTAGAAGTAGGCCTACTGATTTAACTTCTTTACTCAAGTAAAAGTAACAAAGTACAGGCTTGGAAATGTACTTAAAGTATAAAAGTAAAAGTAGTCTTGTGAATGACAACCATTTTTTATGCAACGGTACCTGGACCACACAATGTTACTAGAGTGCAAGAGTGCCAGTCTATGACTATAACTAGGCTATGAATTCTGTGAACACGGTAAGGTGGACTGCACCATGCGGTATTAGATTTTTAGAAAAGGTATTCAGAACATGTTTGATGATGGTGGAGGTTATTGTCCAATGTTTATAACAATACAAGTGGCATTAAGTGGTTCATAGGGTGTTGATGAGTGCACATATTGTTATTGTGGATAATACAGTGTGACTTTTAAATATAAACAAATATAATACAAATATTGGTGAATAAACTCTTTTGAGAGGTGAATAAACTCTAATAAGAGGTGGATAAACTATTTCTGAAATTTCAGAGGTGGGTACTGCGTTTAGCCTCCACTATATCCCTGTTCAAGACCCAATGCTGCATCTACTTATTGCTAAGAATATACAGTAGGCTACACTGCAGCTAGAAGTTAAGCGGCAAAAGGCGAGGAGAGGAGGAGGGCATTTTTGACTTTTGACATTTTTGACATACTACTAGGCCTACGTGCTAACGTTACTGCCATCAAGCTGCAATGATTTGCCACGAATGAATGCCTCCCAAATCTGTCAAGTCATCTTTGGTGCGTCAAGTGCAACGTATATTCCCATCCGCTATTGATGACGCGAACAATAATAACGGTAACTCCACTGAAATTATTTGAAATTAAAGTAACGAGCCATTTTGTAAAATGTAAGGAGTAGAAAGTACCGATATTCGTGTTAAAAATGTAAGGAGTAAAATTAAAAAGTCGCCTCAAAAATAAATAGTAAAGTAAAGTAAAAATGATGTAGTATGGGGGCTCACGGACATGCCCCGGCCCAGAGTGTAGTGCTGTAGCTGCCTGGTTGCTTTAGTTGCTGGAGCTAGCAACTCGAGCTAGGTAAGACCTGATTGTTTTTGTTTGTTTTTTCGTACCGACAGTACTCGTGACCTTGAGAAACGGAGATCTATGTGAAAAATCACCGGATTTCTCCTTTAAGACTGTTTGGGACTATTTTGGTAGGCAAAGGATAAACAAACCAAAATGAACGATAGAAAACACAATTTGATGTCTTTAAACTTGATAAGTTGTAAGTGTAACTGTTGTTTAAAAGCAATATGGTAGCCTACCCGTGATCGTGGCGTTTGTAAAATATATACTAGTGTCCACACGGCACTATGTCATATACACTGCACTATCTGTCTACACGGTTCACATTGCACTTTTCTCCTTTTTTAGACTTCTGGTTAGACACTAACTGCACTTCGTTGTCTCAGTACTTGAGTTGCACATTGAGAATAAAGTTGAATCTAATCTAATCTAATATACCCACAGCTGTGACTTAATTATTCAATGTCTTTCTAGATGACCAAGCTGGTTATACCGTTCATACACACGATGATGCTGGTCATCCCAGTTTAAATTCTAGAAGAAAACAAGATCTCCGGAAGGAGGCCACCTCCACATCACCATTCCCTCACCAAAAGCACCAAAACCCACCATCTTCATCGTCTTCCTCCTCCTCCTCTGCCTCCTCGCCGACATCCTCGGTGGGCAGGAGTAGGTGTCCATGGCAGGGGCTGGTGGGGGTGATGTGACTGGTGCCCTCCAGGCTGGTGCCGAGCTGCAGCCGCCTCATGTGCCGCACCACAGCTGTGGCATTGAACGCTTGCTGTGAAAGAGGACAAAGATGAAAGGTGGGCACAAGATGATGGGGAGGTCTAAATGTTGCACACTAATGCACTGAGAGTGTCAAGCAGGATGGGCATTTGAGCATGCAAAACATCCATACCTGTATTATGACTGATATAAAAAAAGTATTAATGCTTATCTCTGTTTTTCTTTATGAGATCAGCATATGTAATTTTGGTGTACAAAAAGTAATGAATATACTGTATCTGTGCTATGATACTATATCTATGCTATGATATTGTATTTATGTTATGATACTGTATTTATATGGAGACCATACTGTACCACTCACCTTCCATTTGCTTTTTGCAAAGTTCTTCTTGATCTGAGCACTGACAGATTCGTGGATATTCTTATCGAGAGCGGTATCGCCAGAAATCCTTCGGGGAAAAAAAAAAATAAAAAATAAAAGGTAGAATCAGAACAGGGATTACAGTGACAATTTGTGTGAAATGACTGAAGGATTTGTACATGGAGAGGAATGTGTTGAGGAACAAGAGCAGTGATTTTGAAGGTCGTACCAGGGGTGCTGTAAAGCCTGCTCACATGTGAACCTCTCCACAGAGTCCTTCTCCATAAGGTGGCAGATGAAATCTTTGGCTGCAGAAGATTACAGTCAAGGATTATTGAGAGAGGCTAGATGAACACATTTATTCTTAGCAGAGAGAGAGAGAGAGAGAGAGTTGTGCGTGTGTGTGAGAGAGACTGCAAGGGGGTGAATGAGTGTGAGTGTATCTCTGTGTCTGTATATGCAGGAGAGAGGAAAGGGAAAATGAGGCAGAAACATTGAGATTGAGTGACAAGAAGAGAGCCAGTGAAATTGGAGTAAGAGCAGGAAAAACAAGGTACCTGAGTCAGATATGTCATCCCAGTATGGAGAATCAAACTCATACTCTGCCTTGAGGATCTGCTCAAACAGCTTAGAGTCATTTTCATCATAAAATGGTGGATATCCGCATAAACTGAAAGACAAAAAATGCCATTGCCCATGACATTTACAACACACAACTGGTCTTCACTAAATACAGCTTGCTGTCCAAGACAATATCCATGGCCTGCAGTTGTTTCACAGGAGCTGTTAAGCTCTAAACAAATTAACATTGCCTACAAAAGGTATTATGGTGCCAGTCCTGGTAGGCAGAGGGGAGATTTGCCAGGAAATTTGGACCCTTTAAACTATAGACTGTTCTATATATACAGTCTATGCTTTCAACTGCATAAACAAACATGTGTGTTCGTAAGTCATTCCCAGTGGCACAGAAAACAACACTGAGCTAATGGTAACTTGGGGACAAACAAACAAACAAACATTGGCATTGGCATTAAAGGAGAATTCCGGTGTGATATTGACCTAAAGTGTATTGGAACATGATACCGAGTGTGAACGTATGTCTCATAGCCCATCTCGGCTTGTCCCCTGCACTCCAAAATCTGGCGCTAGTTAGCCGATGCTACCAACAGCTTTTTCAATGGTGGTGCTTCGGCATCGGGCTAGCCATGCAAATAAATCACTGTTTTACACCATTTACGAGGCTCAATGTATCTCCACACTTCATTGGTAGACTTCCGAGGACCCTGACATTTAAAACGAGACATTGAGAACTATGAAAAAGCAATGGTAGTTTACTTACAAGACGATTTATACAGACAGTATCTTCACGAAGTTTAGCGTTTGCAGCCATCTTGAATTTAGTCACGATAAGTCGAGCGACGAGTAAGAATGAACAGGTATGATAAGGGATCAGATTCCAAAAATAATTCCGTGGAAATGCATGGATTCCAGTTTCTTCCAGTAGCAACAACTGGAATCCATGCATTTCCATAGAATTATTTTTGGAATCTGATCCCTTATCATACCTGTTCATTCTTACTCGTTGCTCGACTTATCGTGACTAAATTCAAGATGGCTGCAAACACTAAGAGTCTGTCTCAAATGGTGTACTTACGTGAGTACACTTTCGTGTAGTACACTATGTGCACTGTGTGCTTACTGGCGGAGTGCGCAAATTTTAACAAAATAGTATTGTCTCATATCAAACACTAACTCCGTGCACTTCACGGAAATGACGATCGCAAACATTTTAATATAACTTTATTGGCATCCTCAACTCGACAGTGACATGGTCATACTGTGTCAAAACATGAACCGTTTATGTTATAACTTGCTTGTACCTCCTTAAAGTCTGTTTTCCACTGCTGCTGCTTCAGCTTTCTCAACCGCGATTTCCACGAGTTTGAAAACGCTCCCTCCCCTTCCGCTATCTGGCCAAGATGGCGTCCGTTAAGGGCGAAAAGTGTCCAGCGTTGCACACTCAGCTTTTTGACCGTTATGAGTGCACCATCCGGGAACTTGCAGCGCCCTTCGTGTCGTTGGAATTGTCAGTGTGAACACCCTCATGCACTCAAATTAGGTATTGTAAGTGCAGAAGTACGCGATTTGAGACAGGCTCTAAACTTCGTGAAGATACTGTCTGTATAAATCGTCTTGTAAGTAAATGACCAGTGCTTTTTCAAAGTTCTCAATGTCTCGTTTTAAATGTGAGGGCCCTCGGAAGTCTACCAATGAAGTGTGGAGATACATTGAGCGTCGTAAATGGTGTAAAACAGTGATTTATTTGCATGGCTAGCCCGATGCCGAAGCACCACCATTGAAAAAGCTGTTGGTAGCATCGGCTAACTAGCGCCAGATTTTGGAGTGCAGGGGACAAGCCGAGATGGGCTATGAAACATACGTTCACACTCGGTATCATGTTTCAACACACTTTAGGTCAATATCACACCGGAATTCTCCTTTAAGGAAGTCCTATCCCCATTTTTTAACTACATAATGACAAGCCTTATACAAACATACACACACACACACACTCACTCTTAACTACATAATGACAAGCCTTATACAAACATTCACACACACACACACACACACACACACACACACACACACACACACACACACACACACACACACACACACACTCACATGACTTACAGAATGTAAGAGATGACGCCAATAGACCAACAGTCAACTGCTTTGCTGTAGGGCTTCTGCGCCAACACTTCAGGGGCTGTCAGGCACATAGCAGACAAGCCACAGTTTATGGCAGAGAAACAGATAAAGGGTGTGTGTGTGTGTGTGTGTGTGTGTGTGTGTGTGTGTGTGTGTGTGTGTGTGTGTGTGTGTGTGTGTGTGTGTGTGTGTGTGTGTGTTTGTGTGAGAGAGAGAGAGGTGGAATACCTCTCTGGTCTCTATTTAAGCTCTCATTTAATTCTCTTTGATTAATTTATTGGCTTTGCGGGGCCTTGGGTAATGTCACAGAGAGAGGGAAAGAGAGAGCACTTCTGAAGTGCTAACTGTTGACACACGGAGCACTTGAACAGGTAGGCCAGCTCTCCAAGCACCTGAGGGACCAGTATGCACTGGACTGAATATAAACAACAAGATTAATTACCAGTAGCAGAGAGAGAGAGAGAGAGAGGACAAAAGAGAGTGTATGGAAATTCCCTTACAGAATAAAAAAACAGATTGAAACTGAAACTGAGAGAAAGAATGCATGAAAGAAAGGATGGCAAAAAAGTACATGCTAAGCGGGGTGCCATTGCACCGCGGTGGTGTCAACGTCTCATACCATGAACAGACCCCCATGCCTACAGGACCCATGTCGGACCCTGATCTGAGGTCATTTACCGAACCCATCCCACTCATCTCTTGTCGTCTCTTCACTGCCTGGTAGCCTGGAAAATCCAGACCCTGATAATCTAGAAAGATTAAGGGTCTGGCAAAGAACAATGTAATGGCCCAACTCGAGGGGCGGCAACAAGCATGCATTTAAAATTCTCACTGCACGCAATTAGATAACACTAGACCATGTTTACTCTGAATGATTTCGGACTTCGACACAATCGGATAACACTACGACCAATGTGTACTCTCCTCCAACGTTGCAGTGCTGTCTTCATCAGTTTAGCTGGTTCCCCAGAATGTTAGGGTAAAAGTAACGTGCATCATTGCTCTTTGACAGAGTGTCTCGCAGAGACAATTTCATTGTGCTCTTGCGAGAACTCTGGATTTCCAGGGTAACTGCCTGGGCTAATACAGACTCAAAGTCCCCAAATACAACTTTTAAATGTATATGATCTCTATGTGATTACCATGTCATATGACCTATGACTAACTGCTACTAGATTACTTACATTAAATTGATAGATACAAGATGCTAAAAGAAAGAAAGAAAGAAAGAAAGAAACACAGAAAGACAGAGAGTAGTTCTTGTTCATGTGTAAAACACTGTACTGACCCACATATCCAGGGGTACCGCAGGCTGTAGACATCACACTCCCAGAGTCTTCAATCTTGGACAAGCCAAAGTCACTGATCATGATTTTGGAGTCCTCCTCCATGCTGTAGTATAGCAGGTTCTCTGGCTGGAAATGAAGAATGGATGAGTAAGCACATCCCATAGAGATTACTGTGAACAGTTCAAACAGGAGTCTAACTCTTCGCAAAGGATTACAAGGTTTAGAATGAAATTAGGTCCTGAAAAGTGAGACTACTAAACAACTGAAGCACAACTAATATTGAAACATGCCAGCCCTGGATATTTTTTATGATTATACAGTATGCATTACTGTGACAGCAACACAAACACTTTCACTTGAGCAGTTAATAACTGAACTGTAAGAAATATATGAGTCATGACAGTCACATGACTCATACACTATTTATGTATCTCAGAAAAGAAAAAAAAAACACTAGGCAAAGACGAGACAAATGCAGACACAACTTCCAGTACCTTCAAGTCCCTGTGCACAATGCCCATATCGTGGAGATACTTGACCGCATCCAGGATCTGACAGATGAGTTTACTGGCATCTCTTTCTGTGTAGAAGCCCTTTTCCACTATCCTGTCGAAGAGCTCCCCCCCTGACACCCTAAGAGGCAAGCACAGAAGTCATCTAACACTCAGTCATCATGGCTTTGAAATAAACACACACACAGACACAGACACACACACACACACACACACACACACACACACACACACACACACACACACATATATATATATATAGAGAGAGCAAGGTATTTGAAGAGAACTTACAGTTCCATCACCAGGTACAGGTGGGATTGACTCTCAAAGATATCTTCCAGGGTCACAATGTTAGTGTGCTTTATTCTGCAAAAAAAGTCCAACATTATACATGTATCTATGATATGCAGCACAAGACTTGCTTAGCTGTGAGGCTTCCACAGTTGACTTTATGATTAACATGTTGCTTCTCTCTTAATTGTGTGCCAAATCTCATTCCCATCTCATCAAGTCATTTTACAGTGATGGAGCAATTTTAGATTTCACTGATATGTCTCACAAATGCCATATGGACTTTATTGGGTGTGAAGGCCAACTGTAAATGTACATATTAAATTGTGTCACTAGATGGCGATGATGATGCAGAGACACAACAAGGGTAACTAATTCAAGTCTCAGAGAGAGAGAGAGAGAGAGAGAGAGAGATGTATCTTACATTATTTTACAGTTTCTCGATTATGCTGGGTGGTATAAACAACCTTGACAAACTGCATCGTAAAAACTTCATCATTATTAGCATGGCTGACTATGAGGTGAACCGAGTGGAAAAAAACACATAACCACAGTGGATGAAACCGCATCTCTATCTTTATTTTATTACCATGTCATATGACCTGACCACGAGTACATTAATTAAATTACAATAGACACCGGACTGCACAAAGTCTCAAAGTAGCCTACGCCATGCTTTTCCTTTATGCTGCATCAACAGTAAAATGTAATTTATGGCGTTAGCAGCTGAGATTTGATTCGGTTATCTCTACCACTGATGGATGCAGCCCGCACAGTAAAGGAATTCTACACAGTAATCCATTTAACATCCATCGACTCCATCGAGTGACAGCACAGCTCTATGACTGACAGAAGTGTGCTTAAACTGAGACGTGCATGGTGAATAACAATAAAAAATGACATTCTCCTGTGCACTATAGCGCGGGAACCCTGGGCGCGTGTCGTGGCGCATGCAGGCAGGCACCTGCCTGACTGACTGATGGTTAGGGGTTGTTCGGGATCATTTGTATTCATTACTGGTGCAGATCTCTCCAGGCACGGACAAGACTGAGAGACCGAACCTGCGCAATTAGCATGTCATGGAAATTAATATCTGTCAGGTTGGAGGGGTTGCTGTGGTGGTCTCCATAGAGAGGCATCTGGTTGAATGTGCACACAGTTGCATGTGCATCCTCTCCCTCTCTCTCTCTCTCTCTCTCTCTCCCTCTCTCCAATCCTTTCCCACTACCAGCCCTTGTAATAATAGGAGTATTACAGTAGACTTAAGTGATCTTCTCAGCTCCCCTCTGTCTCTTTACATCTCTCAGTCATCAGTGCCTCGCTTCCCCTTCATTACTCTCTCTCTCTCTCTCCCCTCCCTCCATCTCTTTAGCTCTCCCTTCTTACACCCTCTCTTCCCTGTCTCTTCCTTTCCTTCACAACACTGCTGTAGGGAACCTCCATAACATCTCCACCTCTGTGTGTGCTGTTGCCCTGGCAACAGGGACACTAAAAATAGGTCTATCTTCTGTAGTCCTGACATTTCCGGCGCACAATTTCTAGCATTTTAGCACACTGATGCCATGCTTTTATCAGCCTAATTGCACACATTCGTTGCATTTCCGCAACCCCACACAGTGAAAAGGGAGGAAATGTTCTCCTGACTTCCTGATCGGTGTGCCTTGGAGGGGGGGAGGCATTGCATTGTGCGGCAGCAACATGCACCATTGACAGCACTGCATGAGCGTGTATGCAGAACGGATCTACCATTCATAAAAGATGGAGAGTGCTCCTGACTTGCTTTCATAGCTGCGGGTGAATTGGGCATACTTCTATTTCATGAATTTCAGAGCTGGATTGTTCGCTAAATAATTCACACACACCAAGGCACCATAACGTACCCCCAGCATACACTGAAATGATAAAACATGAGATGCCCCCCCATCTTCATCCCCATACTTAATTTTTTTGTCTGTAGATTCAGAGAGAACCTTGCTTTTCACAGCCAGACAGGGCATTGCAGCGCCACAGTCTTTCCTCAGAAAAGGAGGAGAAAAGGCTGGTTCATGTCACCTGTGCAGGACTGCAATCTCATTTTCAATGCTGTTCTCCTTGCCCTCCAGGGCCTTCTTTGGGATGCACTTGATGGCCACCAGCCTCTGGGTCCTCTTCTCCTCTGCCAGGACTACCTCGGAGAACGCCCCCCTGAAAAGACACAGCCATGAGAATAGCACCTCGCAGAACCAGGCAGGGGCCCGATTCACAAGCAAAAATAGCCTAAATGTGTTCTGAATTTGTCACAATATATAAAAAGGTGTCATTAACCACCCGGACAATTCTGAATGAATAAAAATATTGCCAAGTATAATAAATCAAGTTTGAAAATCAAACATGAAAAAATGGACGATATACTCTGGCCGCAAATGCTATGGGCACTGGGCTCTACAGTCGGCAAAAATACCTATAGTAAACCTGCATAGTGTTCTTCTAGAGACTACACCTGGGGCCGAATTCACAAAACCA
>NW_027468837.1:11728148-11805648 GCF_046254945.1 Alosa pseudoharengus | reverse complement strand
ATAAAGGGGTTTTATTTAGGCTAAGTGGTTGACACTGCAGGGCTTTGTTACTCTATTAGGTCATAGTAAACACAGATGCATTGTGTTTGTAAAACACCAAATGACTCACTTTGAGTAAGCACAGCAAATAACAACAGTAAATAAACCATCAGACTAAATGTTTGTCTGTAAATTAATTGAGGAGTTTATAAGGCTCTGAACCAATATCAATTATGATTCTTCAAACAGTGCCTGTTCAGTAAAACAGGATTCAGTCACAGAGGAAGAGGAAGAATTCTGAAGTGCAATGACTCTCTGTCTCTCTCTCTCTCTCACTCTCTCTCTTTCTCTCTCTCTCTCTCTCTCTCTCTCTCTCTCTCTTCACTCTCCGTCCCTCTATATCTAAATCCATGAGGATAACAATTAGACACACATCTCCCAAATCTCCTGACAGACTCTGTTGGGAAAGTAAAACAGAAGGGAGGCCAAGGCATCACATCCAGCAGGGAGGCCCCTAAAATATAACCTTTCATAGTCGCCATAGTGACAGTGCCACACATTTTCCATCTCTGTGCATGTAGCTGTGGTAACCAGCAGCCTTTCATCACCCTATCTGAAGCAATATCTTAAAAAGTGAAAACACCGCCTTTACAGTTAGTGTCCAATCACTCTCTGATGGCTACTCTGATCTACTCTTCTGCACTTAAGCTCTGTGGCTGAAGAATATCCCAGATAAAAGGTCTTCTAGGTCTCCTAAATGTTTACAATAAAACCACATGTCAAGAGACATGCTTCCAGTTATGTTCCACAAACATACTGTCCTTGTACTTGCACTACCTCTGATAATAAAATATGGTAACAATAATAATAATAATAATAATAATAATAATAATAATAAACAGCATTACAAAAATGATGGAATACATGCATTCACACTCACAAGTGACATTCATTTCCTAGTGCAATAGCTTACATTTTATAACACCTGCAGTGGAGCTGAACAAATATCATGTGCCAAGCTGTGCCTACTGGAGGTGTTAGCCCATTACAGTAGCATACCATATATACACAGGAGAGATGTTAAATTCCTAGTGCTATAGGTAGGGGATTTCACACAGTGGCCAATCAACAACCAAGCCTATTATATATGTAACTGTCATAAACAAAATCACTAACAAAGTAACCTTTATGGACAAAAAACTTCAGCAACAGAACAGCCTTGGGGAGCATTTCACTGGAGTTATCAATGGCTTTCATTTCCATACCCCACAAGGCTCTATTTTTAGATTTACTCATAAACGTTCCATTAACATCAATGATAGGCATGGACCAAAAACAATTCCAAGTCATTCCAAATGCCACATTAATTGTATTAGTCCACAGTGGTCTGTTATGTTTTTATGACCAGACTCATTCATACGCTCATGATCTCACTGTGCTGCCAAGCAAACTGCATGTCTAGACTGCTGCTGCATTGCTGATGTGCAAAGAGGCATAGTAAGCTGACCAGCCATCTCTGAAAAAAAAAGAAACACTCCACTCTTTACTTCAAATCTAAAACTAAACACATCAAAAATCTCAAGTTTGTAAATCTATATGGCTTTTCCTTCCCACCAGTTACAGTCTCAATAGCAGGTACCAGGACGGAGGACTCCAAACATAATCCCAACACACACACACACACACCTCTGTTCACCTGAGCTCCAGGCTTTAGGCCTGAACCTCCTTCCCCTGAGGGCACCTCCACTGTCCTGTACAGACGTCTCTCTAAACAGATGAAGTAATTGTGTGGGATTAGCTGGGTTAGGGGGGGGGGAAATGCAATCTTTTGAAAAAGAATAAATCAATTGACTCAACTCACTGAATTCACGGCTAAACCAATTCCGTAATCTCCTTTGGGAAAGTAAGGAGCTTTTCGTCAACACATGCAGCCGGATTAAGCCTTCAGGATGCCTGGGCTTGGGATGCTGCGAGGCCAGCATGATGCGCGTGATTAAAGAGACAATGTGCAGGTATCCCTCGGCACTTTATGTAATGTTAGATATCTGATGTAGAAATAAGAATACGTATGGTTCATTTTTACCCACAAAGTACAATTTCTGTTGAAATTAGTTGGCATAAGATTACAATATGATGCTAATGAGCCTGAGCAATGTGGTAGATTACATGATTGCCTTTAAATATGAAAACCAACAACTACCTTGTCCATGGTTGCACACAGACTAACAGAAGAATGCAAAATAAAACAAGGCCACATGCCTACGTTTGTCCCTCCTGCCCCATTCAAGGTTGAGTGTGATTTATTTCTGTAGTGGACTTCATCCCCTTCCAAGTCCAAGGCCAAGTCCAAGTCTCTCTCTCTCCCGGAGCTTTTGCTGAGGGAGCAGATGCTGAAGCATAAACAGTGTGTGTGTGTGTGTGTGTGTGTTGTACTAAAATTAACAGTTGCCGTGGGGCAGACCTGCTGTGGCGTGATCTTGACATTTTGTCTGGTTGGTACAACACTGTAACACTGTAAACTCGGGAGAGTGTGAATGAACTGAGTTGAAAATAAATCCTGGGCCGTGGTGGACGGATGGTGACAGATTGCAGCTGGGCACAACACACACACACACTCTCTTTTTTCAACTGGAAATATTTTTTCTGTAAACAAACAAGAAGCACCTGCATGAACAAACATGACGTTTTACTAATGTGGCAATAGATAACTTCCAGACGTATCAAAATCGTAACAAGTGTAAACACTGCCCTAACACATACGGTACATGTCCAATCACTCTCTGATGACTGGGGTGGATTAAACACCAAAGTCTACCAGTCTGAAGCTTGATGGCTGAAAAGTATCCCACACAAAAGTTTTTTTCCCCTCTCAGGACTCTCTCAGATGTGTTTTGGAGTGATAAGCCACACGTGAAGATGAAGTCTGGACAAGTGCTTGATGTTCCACCACTGTACGTATTTACACGGTCTCTGATAATACAATATAGGTCTCTGAACCCCACTGGAAGTACTAGCATTGGATTCATATTGATTTAAATACAAAATAGCAAATACTACCCTAAGATGTCAATACTGAAACATGTTAAAATTGAATATAAATAAAATTGAATCAGGGGCATTGAGAAAACAACAAACAAAAAGCAACAATTATACAACTACCTTAAAAAAGTAAAAATAGATACGTGTATGCATACAAAACAACAACAAGCATCAAAGGTGTGCCTTGGTGTGCAGAGACATGGCTCCACTACAAGGCACTGAAGCTACTGCAAGGCTGTCCATGTGAACTCAGCCTTGGCCAAATCCAGTTTATTCTCTCATAATGCCTGGGTGAGCAGCTACGCAACATGAGCCCTGGAAGGAGGCGGTTATTGTAGCCTCTTAATGACCACAGAATGGCAGGATTGGCAGGGGTCAGTCACAAGTGCCTCATACCAGTGAGGATCCGCATCCCCAGAGCTATAGCCCCAGGCAGCGACTCTGCAATGCCCCCAAAGCCCTGTCACATGGCACGGACAGGATTGTATCTAATATAACATGCAGTGCATTTGTGAATATATTATCACGCGAAAGGGAAAGACAAACGCAACATGACTAGCACCAGAGGAGGTGCACATGCACACACTCACACAGACACAGACACACACATGCACACACACACAGACACACATGCACACACACACACACACACACACACACACACTCACAGACACACACATGCACACACAGGGACACAAACTCACGGACACACACTCACGGACACAGACACACACACACACACACACATTCTCTGTGTCAGAGAGTGAATGTGACATAAAACATGCACACACCCCTCCCACACGTTAAACAGTATAAATATAACTGCAGGACTCCAGGGGGATGGGGATGAGTATGGGGGGCACAGCACTTAGGAGGGGAGGCAGTGGCTTCTCCAACAGTGAACATCACAACGCAGGCTTCATTGATCAAAACTGCCACAGACGCGTCGTTCCTGGCACTAAGGGGAGAATTGGGAAGTGCCTTAAGATAGTGAGATGTTATAAAACATTCCACAGAGGTAAAAATAGAAGCTTGCGAGCTAAAGTCGTCATACACAAACAGACACACACAGAGAAAGACAGATAGAAAGAGATAAAATCATTTGGATTCCCTGAGTAGGTATTCACTTTAAATTATTTGTAACAGCCTCTGATTGTACAGACAGTGGACAACTGGCTTTTGGGTTTGGACAGTTTTAGATCTCTGTCAATTCTACTTTCTCACCTCATTTCTGTTGTGCCTGTAGCTGAGCAATAACGACTACATTATACATAATATGCAATACAATTACACGGATTATATGTTGCATAATATTACCTTAGCAATCAAGCTATCAAAAAAAAGTGACACTTAAAGTCTAAGCCTTTTAGCAAAGAGACTCTCTTCCTTTTTCAACAGCCAACCACTATTCTTTTCAACCCCAGCCAAACCTGGCACTTTGTCAAGACACTTGAGGGCTTTTCATCTAACTTTAAAAAAACGTCTGTGGCTTAAACTTCTACAAAGGCAGTGGAAATCTACTTCAGCCTCTCCACAAGCCAAGATGATTAGCCACCATCTCCTTCATTATCTTCACAATGAACCGATGGGAGTCCTGTGCTAATGAGGTTACGGCTCAAAGCGAAAACTCTAACCATCTTCATTGACGTCATTTGTTAACAGTCCCTCACAATGCAGCAGTCACTCTTAGAGGGGCATTATAGCCTTTAACCCTCCTAATATACATATATATACTTGAGCTGAGCAGCAACTAGCCTTTATGACATAACAAACGTTTTTGGGTTGGCATTTGATGGCATTTGATGATTTGATGGCATGATACTGGCATGATACTGCATTTTCAGTTCCCCAACAGCCGAGGCTTTTTGTGTTTTTATGATACCTTTGTTGAGTGTATTAATGTTGTTGACATCTAGTACAAAGTCTCAAGTATTAGGCCTACTCTTTAGTTGCCAGTTCAACTGATACATGTAATATGAAGCCTAATGGATGAAATATGAAAAATATCCTACAACAAGAAAAGAAAAAAAGTGAATAAAGTTTAGATCAGGTGCCTCCTTGAAAACAGAGAAACAACGAAGTGTCATTCCCTGTCGAATCATACAAATATCCAGGAAACTAATTGCTGCATCATCTTAGATTTTGCTCAAAGTTTCTCTACGAACTGTTTTAGGTCCCAAAACGATATCTTAAATATATCTTAAATATCTTTAAAATAATTATTCCTAGCCTGCCCATACTTTGTAGGATGGAAGACACACATATTCTCACTATGACTGGACCATTAAAAGTTTGTACTGCATGTCCATTGATTTTATAAAAGGCTCTGGATATCACAGACCACTGGCTATGGCAGAGTGAGTGTGAGTGATGGGAACTATAGGTTTTTGTACCCACATGACATCAATCAGTATTTTGTCTGCAAATACAATACTTTATTAATGCTGTGTCAATATTTGAGGTATTCACACCATATGAAAACAGAGAAATGAAGGCTAAAACAAGGTTTTTTTTTTGCATTTGCATTTTTTGGTAATTTTCATAGGACAAAAATGGCATGTGTGGGGTAGCTAGCAGGAATCTAAAAATCTATATGGGAATCGCTCAGTATTTATTCATTTAGATTTCAAAGTCTAAATGTTGTGCCATCTTTCCTTCATAGATAAATAAACTTAGTTAATTATATTGTTATACCTCTGCTTTTTCAGTCTTGCTCCTGAGGAATCTAACTTCCTGACAATCTATATCTAAGGTAAAACACTGATACTTTGTCCACACATTAAGCTAGTTACACATAGTTTTTTTTTTTTTTGTGAAACAAAAATGTTTCACATGCCTTAGTTTTGGGACTCATTCATGATATAGACGAGGTTTGAACAACATCTGGGACAGTGCAGCAACAACCTTATCTGATTTGACACAGAATGACTCAGAAGTAGGCAAGAGAGCCTAGCCTGACTAATTTCTCGTAGCCTCTCTACTTTCATCACAAGGTCCTAAATTTGAAGACTAGGCTATGGGAACACACAGTAAATATATGGACACACCTTCTTCATAAGTCCCTCTAAAGTGCCAGTACAGAAGTATCACTGAGAAAAAACATGAATAGTCCTCATGGGCACTCACAGGCTTTTACATTTCATCCTATCACTGCAATATCTAAGGAGCTCCCAAGGAGAGAGACAGAGAGAGAGAGAGAGATGCCATATCAGGCAGATATCTGCCACGCGCGCATTGCCTGTCAAAAACGTGATCACAGAATATTAAGGATCACTGGTATCCAGAGTGAATGCTCATGACTGAGATTATGGGATTATTTTTAGAGGAGGGAAGAAGATAGGAGAGTTGCACACACCTACACACACACACACGTACACACACTTACGTTCCCAGCACCTCTTTGAAGTCATAGAATTCCTTGATGTCCGATGTCTTCTTTTTCCATGCATTTTCTTCCTCTCCCAAAGGCATCTTGCTGCTGCTCTTATCTACCACAGGACAATGGCAAAGGTGAAAAGGACATCAGAGCAGCAATATTAATCTTTGATTTCCTCTGGGGAATACAAGGCGCAGGGAACAAAAATCCTGCACCACTGTTAAGCACGCAGCATAGACAAAATTAAGATGCTATCCAGAACTGCAGTATTTGGCTTTAAACACATCTGTACACAGCATAGGTTTATCAAGTGAGCATCTATACTGTAGAGTGAAGCTAACGTGCCATACATCAAAATTAAATTAAGTCTAACTTAACTCACTTAACTTATTTTCTGACAAGCACTTGATTAGCACAGGAAAAACAGAAGCGAGCGCACCTCATGAAATGACAAACTAATTCTTGAGGTGAACTTCCGACTATTAAGGTGACATCAATCAAAAGCACCACACAATGAGGTTGAAAGTTGTAGATATTAACAGTAGAGGGAACAAATGAAAAACTCTTTGAGCAAATAAAATGAGTCATGGTGGATAGTGAGGATTGCTTAACATACACTGTATTGTGTGGGGGGAGTTGGCTGGCAACCATATGTTATCTTTGCATTAACATCACATTCCCTGGCCCTATCCCACTCAAAAACAACACTCAACCTCCCAAACATTCCCAAATATGTAGGCATGTCTGTGGGTGGTGCAGAAACATTGTTTGAGCCATAGCTGTCCCTGTAAAAAAAGACTCTTCGTGTGTCTACACATTATGGGTAAACTCTCCATTGACACTCTCCCGTGACCTTCAAACACTTTTAAGCGATGCGTCCACAAGTGCCTCCCGCAGTCAGTCGGCTCTGTGCCACCACGGTCATCGAAAAGTAGCCTACGGACTTTGCAGGACGCAGTAAAACACTTTTAGACTCACTCTGTCCACAATCAATTTGGGAGTACAAGTACCAAGGGCATGGCTATATTGGATATATTGTGTATGTGTAAGATGAACACGCAGCATATCCTCTTGGTCCTCTGCAGCAGCAAAGTCTTCACTCAACACCACAACTAAGGACTGCCAGGTTTTCGTATACATCAATCCCCAGATTGAACTATTTTCTGTTACTTTTGCTCTTATTTGCCCACTGGTATTCTGGTATACCCAGACCCAAACTGAGATGCATATAAGAACAGGCGGGTGGAGCCAGGTCTTTCTGTATTTCACTTGGAACATCTGAAACCCACAACGACTCTCTACTTGAGGACTGGTGTGACTGATGTAGCCTATAGATCAAATAAATGCATCAGTTCTAACTCTGTGTGATCATTGTAGTAATGTGACCTATTATCAAAAGAAAACTACTACTTTTATGTGTAACCATGGAGGGTAAGACTAGAGACTTAATGTTGGCCTTCACTGCATGCTATGACCTTCTGAACACCATTACATTTGATTAATGTCCCAATTAGTTCAATTCATTAGGGCTGCCAAGTAAATTTAGGCTTTACAGGAGGATATATTTTCTGGGGTTTATGGAAAGAGGAACTACTTGCAATATAAAACATCAAATAAAACTGTGTTGCAGATGTCATTGAACTATTATGTGTCTACTATTATCTATTATCAATCTTAAGTGTGTATAGGACAAATACAGTATAAAGGTGTGCCTAGGCCCACACACGTGCAACATGCAACATTTTGCAGAGTGATTTATTTATCTTCTTTTAACTTATTTTTCATTTCACTTTTGAAACAGTGGGCTTGAACATACAGAGAAAATTTTTTCTTCATCCCAGCCTAAAGTGATTCTCTACAAAATGACAGTACATCTGTCTTATGGGCCACTTCTACAAGTCAGGACACAAGAGCCCTAATCGCTCTACTAACGCACTCTACATTTCATTCGTTTGGTCACATAAAACGTGATTTTCAGCACATGCGATGATATAGTTACTCTGAAGTTCTAGTCAGGCAGGACATTCTGGTCTAGAAGGCATGCATTTCACCGCAATAAGGCAACACAATGCGATTGAGCGTAATTCATTTCTCAAGCAAGATTCGCATTAGAGCGCGCGCGCGTGCGTGCGTGCGTGTGTGTGTGAGTGTGTGTGTGACAAGGCAATCCACCCCAGAATAAGAATATCTGAAAATGTTCTGAAAATGCATCTGTATCTGTCCTTGGTACAGTTTTATGACATAGGCTACATCTTGACACGTTTCGGGGGGGGGGGGGGGACGTGGACAAACATGTATTATGCGTTCACAATCTGCAAGGGTATGGTCAAAGCGCAACCTCAGAAAAACATTTCCAGAAAACTAAGAACATCTATGTGAATGACAGGGTGAATAGGCAAGATTTCAGCGACTTGGAGGCTACCGACCATATAAAATATCGGAATATATTTCAAGCATTGCATAGTCTTGATCAAATGACAAATGAGTTGGTTACGCACAGCGTGTTATATTCTGTCCCAGCTTTAACGCAACGTTCAGAATCATTTCATTGTTCTAATGTATACCACTGCACGAGGAAATAAATACTTTTTACCTGTGTTGTTGGGAAAATACCTCCTGTCTTCGTTTATGTTTCCGCAATAATCCACTGCTCACCGGTCCGAACTGATATTCTGTGGATAGACCTATCCTGACGTCAAGAAGCCACCGGAGGAGGTGGCTCTGTTCTGGTGGGCTTCAGTGCGCCTTCTTACATTCAGAAATGTGATAATTCTGCAATTAAAGCCTACCAAAACAACAAGCTATCGTTGCATTTTAACTACCCACCTCTTCAAAAACTGTTTCATGCAGTCGTTTGAGGCTAATATTGTGCCAAAGATGGTTTAAGTCTGTAATTGCTGTGACGGTGCTATTCTTTTCTACAAGTAATACTGAGGGCGTCCTGATGCATTCCTTCTAATGCATAGATAGCAACCTATAGAAAAAAAACATATAACTGTGGCCTAGTGCAGTGAGACTGGGATCAACTATCCCAGAGGTAGCCCATTGATAGGCTATTCCATGGATTTTTTCAAATAGCCTAAGCATTTTCTGCATTGTCCAGTGACTGTCCATCCAAACAAGATCTGTCAATTTAATACAAAGTGACAGTTAACTATTTTCTTTTATAAGCTACCTAATAGGCACAGCAATAATCACCATTTTGGCAATTACATGTTTTATATACATTTGCCAGCCAGTAAATAATATGGCATTTTCAACAGTGGATGAAAATACAAGATCAGTTGGGTAGCAAGTGGAAATGGGTAAGAGAAAGAGAGGAAGGATAGGAAGGAGAGGAAGAGTAAGATAGGTGGAAGAGGAAGAATTGTGTGAAGAGTCTGACATGCTCCATAATGATCGGCTCTATGCCTGAAATGACCCACATCTTTACCCATGCCTGTACGCAGTTACACTGCATTAGTGGCGAGGACAAAGGCCTCCTCCTTGCAGTGTTTACAAGGTTTCTCAATAACATGCTTCAGGTAACCAAAAACCTCAGAAACCTGGGAATGGTTTTGTCCTTTAGAGATTTCCATGTACTTCCTATGTCGCACTTGATTTTTCTGTGCCAGGGAGGAAAGATCAAAACCTCAGCCTCAAGAAGCCACTGATGGAAAGACCAAATATGCACAAATAAACCAGGATAGACCTATTCCACCACTCTGTTCCAGAGTGGGCAGACAAAAACAAGACTAATAGTGAGAAGACCGCTAGCCTTGACAATTGATATGGAGTCACAACATCAACTGGCATTAGTGATGATTCTTGGTATTATCTGCTGCCACTATAAGTTATGTGGTTTGAAAATAGGCAAACCTTTCTGTATTTAATTACATTAATTTCCGTCTGTCTATTAAGCCAACAGGCCTTTGTGATTCAAGGATACATAGATAGATAGATAGATAGATAGATAGATAGATAGATAGATAGATAGATAGATAGATAGTGTAGGCTACAGCAGACAAAGTGATAGTAGTAGGGGCTGAGAGAGACAGGCACATGCTGAAAAGTCAATTTCTCCCCTCCCCTTTTGTGTGGTTTTGAAAATTTGGATGGCCCAGGGGACAAAGGACCTCCTCAACCTGTCTTGACCATGACAGTTACAGAAGTCTGCCACTGAACATTCTCCTATTTAATGTGCTGTGTAGTGGGGGTGGTGGTCATTGTGAATGATTGCCAGCCTCCTACTCATGGCCCGTTTCTCTGCAGTTGTTGTGAGTGACTCCAGCTCAATGCCAACAACAGAGCCAGCTTTCCTTACCAGCCTGTTCAGTCGCCCAGCGTCCCTCTTCTTCTGAATCCCCAGCACACCACAGCATAAAAGAGGACACTGGCAAGGACTGACTGGTCAAACATGCAGAGGAGCTTACTGCAGACATCGAATGACCGCAGCCTCCTCAGGAAGTAAAGCCGACTCTGCCCTTTCCGACACAGCGCATCTGTGTTGAACGACCAGTCCAGTTTATTGTCCATATGTATCCCCAGTCTTATAAGCCTATGTGCTGACCACGTCCACATTGGCCCCTTCAATGGAGACCGGCAGCTAGGCCTATGTGGCTTAGATCTCCTGAAATCCACCACCTTCTCCTGAAGTGGAAGAATTTGAAAGATAGCCCATAGCCTATAATTTATTACAGCGCACTGCACGGAATGAGGCAAGAATATAGAAAATCCCTGGAGATTAAGTCGACTGTAAAGCCGCTGTTTTAACCAAACCAGAGCCTTCATACGGTAACTGGATTTCAAACATCAAAGTGGTGATACAGTCAACCACAGGGGGGCGGTAATGCGCCGCTGTAGGCTAACTACGGATCTTCAAGCAAATAGGGTTCTAGCTCTCATGAAGCTAGTTGTTGCCATCGCTGTGTGCTAGCCACTTTTTTTTATACGGGTAAATATATCTTCTAATATTAGTTTTGTGGATGTATGACTTCAGGTGATGAATCGTGTAATTGTGCTTCAATTCAAAAATCCGTCTTTTTATTTTAGATTGTAATAGCTAACGTTAACTATGTTGTATTTCTACTTAGCTAGCAGTTACAATGTTGCAATGGCCGTGGAACGTTAGTCATTGTTGTATGGTTGTAATAGCTTGCTAGCATAATACAACACAAACTTGAATGGTTAGAGCAAAGTTGTGCATTGCTGGCTTCCGTCTTACACACCAGCTAAAAAGTCGATGTTAAACGTTGGCGCAGAACACTGAGAATCATCTTGAAAATAAATTATCCGGTTATTAGCTTTCTGCAAAGTTATGACATTTGATAGTATTGTTGTGCTATAACTGTGCTAGCATCATCGTGAGTTAGCAGTTAGGACTTTGGAGAGTCAGAGTGAATGTTACCCTGCTGTCTGAATAGAATGCTAACGAGAACATTTCTTCCATGTTTATAATTATTTTTTCAACATGTATTTGCATTTGCTTGTGTCTTGGTTTGTTGATGTATGCTGCGAATTAAGGATAGGTTGCTGGTTAGCTTTTGTTCTAAAATATAGGTCAGTAGCGCATAAGCGGCCTTTCTCTAGCATCGGTTATTGATCTGTATTTTAAGCACCTCACATGATGCCACAATGTATTTATTAGATACATAAAATTGACTTTTTTCTTATGCAATAGGTTACAAACGGGAATCGCCAGTGTAGGCTATGACACTAACAAAGCAGAGACTCTTTGAGTTGTAACCTGATGTCTGCAGTCGGCTTGTGTGTTTGTTTTGACATTACAGCGATTGCACGTGTGCAGGCTGTACATGCAATCTTTTGCTGTTATTGTAGAATAGGCACTTACAATAAAGTTCATCAAGTGATGTATCACCTCGCATACCTGGCAGGTATTGTTACAATGGGATCCAAAAGACGACGAGCCACCTCTCCCTCCAGCAGCATAAGTGGAGGAGACTTTGATGAGTCCACTTCCTCCACCCCAGGCAGTGCATATAAGAGGAGAAGAGCCTCCAGTGGCCCGGGTATTGATCAGGTTGGTTGCTTACAGACTAACAGCATGATATTGTAAGCTCTTGGAAGTTGGCCTAGAGTTTAAAAAAAAGATACCTCGATTCAAAACAGTAATTGCTAAGTGTCTAATTTGTGTTTGTCTGTCCTAGATGTCAGTGTGCCAGGAGTTGTACAGCACTGTTAGAGATCATAAGGATGAGCAGGGCCGATTGCTGTGTGAACCTTTCATTCGTGCCCCAAAGAGAAGGTACGATAGCCTCGCTTAGTCATACTCCATTCAATACTTGACAAAGTCTTTTGCTCTGATTGTAAACTAAAAATATTGTCTGTGATCCACTCCAGGAACCAGCCTGACTATTACGAGGTGGTGTCCCAGCCCATAGATCTGACTAAGATCCAGCAGAAGATCAGGACTGAAGAGTACCAGGATGTGGACCAGCTCACGGCAGACTTCCAGCTCATGATTAGCAATGCAAAGACCTACTACCTGGTAGTGAAGACTAAACCTTTTTGTAACAGTTTGTTGTGAGGGTCAGTTGTGATGAGGATCAGGGTGCTCTTTATATGGGCTAGTGATAGCAGCAACTGCATCCCTTTTGATGGGTCAGCTAGTAAGTATACCCATGACCAAACGTTTGTAACTATCTGCTGTATACAGTTAGTTAGATAGATAGATAGATAGATAGATAGATAGATAGATAGATAGATAGATACTTTATTGATCCCCCAAGGGGAAATTCAAGGTCTCAGTAGCATACAGACATCACACACAACATGCATTTACAGCAGAAATGGTAAATATAAGTATAAACATATAACAAAACTCCACTGTACAATAGAGACAGTAGAAGATAAGAAAACTAACAAAACTAAATACTAAATATACTATATAAATTAAATGTAAAAAATCCATAGTGTGCTTGAGGGTGATCAAGCATGAGACACTTGCCGTGACTGGCCTGTAGTTCTGTGTGCATGGAAAGGTGCTCAAGAGAGTGAGTGTCATGAAGGTGCAAAAAGTAGTCCAACAGTAGTCCTGGAGTTCTGTGTGCATGGTAAGGTGCTCAAAAGAGTGAGTGTCATGGTGAAGGTGCAAAAAGTAGTCCAACAGTGCAAGAATAAGATCTAGAAACATTAGGCTGTGGACAGTAGTAAAACAGTAGTGGGCAGTCAGTACTCAAACGTGGAGAGGGTGGAGAGGCAGACAGACTATGCAGAGAAGTCTATCTTTCCTCTTCCCTTTAGTGAAGCATTGCACAGTTCAATGGCCCTGGGGACAAATTACTTCCTCAGCCTTTCAGTTGTGCATGGCAGTGAGCGAAGTCTCCAGCTGATCAAGCTCTTTTGCTTTTTAATAGTGCTGTGGAGTGGATGACATTCATTGTCTAAGATGTTGATCAGTTTGCTCAGGGTCCTTTTATCTGATATTGAAGTGATGCACTCCAGTTCGGCTCCCACGACAGAGCCAGCTTTCCTTACTAGCCTGTCTAGTCGCCCAGCATCCTTCTTCTTCTTCTTCTTCTTCTTCTTCTTCTTCTTCTTCTTCTTGATGTGATGATTCATAGTATGACTAAACTTTTGTAACAGTTGTGGTGGTTTACCAACTAACTAGCAACTGCATGCTTTTGAATTTCTGCCTGTAAGCAAACCATGACTAAACTTTTGTAACCGTTGTGGTGGTTTACCAACTAAGTTAGCAGTTGCATCCCTTGTGACATTCAGCGCGAGAGTACAGAGTACAGTGCAGCCTGCAGGCTCTGGGAGCTCTACCTGAGCACGCGGAGCGATCTGCTGGGCGAGCAGGACGATGGTGACGGTGACGAGGACGAGGACGCGGACGCGGACGACACACCAGAGAACCCAGGGACCTCTGCAGAGGATGAGGTAAGCAAGTATAGATTCAGACATTGTTTTTAGACAGAATGTCTTGAACTCCTTTTGCTGCATGTTTGAGAAATGGTTAAAGGAGAGTGTTTTTGGGTGTGATGATTCTGTGATATTGGTAGGAAGTGGTAAGTTGTTCTATGGCCAAAAAAAGGGGTCTTTTGTTTATCAACTTGGCTATCCCTCAAAGAAACCACAGGATGTTTTTGAGATGTGTCTGTGGTTAGGTTTGTTCTATTTAGTGTGTTGTGATGTGGTGTGCTTTACTATGTGTGGGCGATTATTCATAAGCTTCCTGTGTAATCAGCATGTCCTTTTGACCTGTTGCTAGACTCCAGCTGGCAGTCTGAAGGAGGTTCTGGAGCAGCTGCTGGAAGCCATCGTCTCATACACCGACCCCTCAGGACGCGTCATCAGTGAACTCTTCCAGAAACTGCCTTCCAAATTGGTGGGGCCTCTCACAGTCTGCAATGGGAGCATTTATTCATTAATGTTAACGAGCTGGTCCCAGACAGAAATATAGTCCTAAAATATCTGTTCAAACAGCTTTGCTGTCCTCTCAAACCTTTGAAGATTTGTTAATATAAGACAGGGTTTTTTTTGTTTTATGTTTTACTTTCTTAATTAAATTCTCACACAACCATAACATAGAACTAGTTGGATTAACAATGTATGAGGTGGGTTGATTTGACATTTAGTACTTGTGCCATATTGTCATGCCAACACATTTTTTCCCCCAGCAATATCCAGACTACTATGCCGTAATCAAGGAACCAATCGACTTGCGTTCCATTGCTCAGAAGATACAGGTAGGTAAAGATATACTATGATAAGGTTGTAACATATTGGATATATCAGATAACTTACTCATTATCTTATTTCAACACATCTAAAATTTGATATTGGCCAAAATGATCAAGATTGAATGGTTAAGATTGTTTTTATCTTATCCTGATAACTGTGCCTAGTCACCCTGGTAGTTATGCATGTTATATCTGTTTTCTAGCTGGGATACTACAAAAGTGTCAACGCCATGTCAAAGGACATTGATCTTTTGACAAAAAATGCCAAAACTTACAATGAACCAGGGTCCCAAGTTTTCAAGGTAAGTGTTTCTCTCAAGCCAAAACTGGTGAAAATAGACACCATACCATTTCTTTTGAAGTTGACTAAAAATGATGTATCAATCTTTTTGCACAAGGATGCAAATGCCATCAAGAAAATCTTCATTCAAAGAAAGACTGAACTTGAGCAAGCAGAGCCCACCAAAACCAGTCTTCGCATAAGGTAACTCTTCATAGCATTCATAAAGTAACTACATACTAGCATTCAGCTGTTCATAGCATTCATAAGGTAACTCTTCATAGCATTCAGCTGTTCATAGCATTCATAAGGTAACTCTTCATAGCATTCAGCTGTTCATAGCATTCATAAAGTAAACACTTCGTAGCATTCAGCTGTTTGCTGGAGAAGCATTTTTCTGTAGTGGCTGCTCTCTTGTCTGTGTGCATTAAATGTGAAAGACTGGACTGTCACAGAACAAAAACAGAATACAAATACTATCCTCAAGAATTAGCATGTTAATTTCCATGCTCATGTAAATTATGTATCATTTAAGCCCTCAAATGGCTTCTCTGAATGTAATAAAAGAAAGAGCTGATTACAGGTATTTACAGTACGTTTTAATACTGTGATTTAAGTTGTGTGTGTGTGCTCTCTCAGGAACCGCAGATCAGCTCAGGGAGATCGTCTGTCGGCCATCACACTCAGTCTGCAGGGCGGCTCAGAGAGCGACGAGGACTCCATGCTTGCAGGTAACATTACAGAGAAGCTCATAATGATGTCTTTATATGATGTCATAGAATATCTCTATGTCCATATCTACCTTGTTGAAGAAATTGTGTATATTGTGTAGATCTTAGTGTGGTTTGTGCAGTTGAGCTTCCTTTTCTAATGCGCTTTGCTGCACTGCAGGATCTGTGCGCTACGATGCCAGCGAGGCGGAGGCTGAGAGCGGGCACTCGCGCATGTCCTCAGGTGACCCAGTCTTCCTGCTGTACCAGGTGATCCGTGGTGCCCGCAACACTCAGGGGCAGCTACTGGCCGAGCCCTTCCTGCAGCTGCCCTCCCGAAGGGAGTACCCCGACTACTACCAGCAGATCAAGCAGCCCATCTCCCTGCAGCAGATCAGGTGGGCACCTCAGAGACCCCAGATGTTAGGGCTGTAACGGTAAACTAAAGTCACGATTCAGTATGTACCTTGGTGCAGAAGTCACGGTTCGGTTCATTTTGAGTACACATCAGTGTTATCAGTCCCATACATTGACTTATTTGTGGTGGCGCACCACAATATCAACACTGACCACCACACAATGATTTTCCATGTTGTACTATTTAAATTGGATGGAATTAGTTTATAGTAGAGCTATGTGCACCTTTGCACAGCCTCTCCTTGTTTCTCAACAACCTACATGCACGTTTAAAGAAAACATTAACAATCCTGCAGTTGTTGGCATAAAAGCCGACTGGCTAAATTGTGCCTAAATCTGCATCATAACCACGCTGCTCTAATTTGTTAAAAACTGTTGCATTCAAGTTAATTCTGCAAACCTACCACCACAAATAGAATTCAATTCTGTGGAAAACACTGCATCTGTACTGAGCCTAACATCCTGTGCCTAAACAGTTTGGTACGAATATGTACCTTTATACCCCTGCTAGAGGTTGTGTTTAACAAGCATTTTAGTTTCATATGAGATCAGAGAATGTAGAAGTAGGGGAGAGTTGTTTTGGATCCCATTGGTTTTTGTTCCCATTTTATTTCAACTAAATATTCTGATACTTTACTTTTGTTTAGAAAGATTCCTGCTAGTAGTATATGTAGTAGTATAAAAGCTAAGTATGCATCTTGTGTCGGACCACAGGGAGAAGATGAAGAATGGGGAATATGAGGGTGTGGAGCAGATGGACTTGGACCTCAACCTGATGTTTGAAAACGCCAAGCGCTACAACGTGCCCAACTCTAACATCTACAAACGTGCCCACAGGCTACAGCAGATCCTCCAGGTGAGCCGTCCTTTCATCTCCATCCCTATCTCCGCACAAGTGACTGTTCTGATGTTATCTTCCTCTATCTGCATCTTTTATCTTGTGGAAATGGGGTCAGTGCAAAACTGTGTGTGTAGGGGTAAAAGGAAAAGTGTCTCATGTTTGTTGTTTTTCTGCTGCGCGTGTCTCGTAGATGAAGAAGAGAGAAGTGCGTGATGAGGATGGAGACAGCATGCTGTCCACCCCACCGGACACTGGCAGTGCCAAGAGGAAAAGGTAGATCAGACATTAAGGCATTCCTCAGTCTGTATGAATATAGCCAACTAAGACTATGATTAGTGCAAACCATTAAACTATTGTTCACACAAGTTTCCTGAAGTAGAGTGTTTTGGACTTAAATTAAGAGTTACCACAGTAAACATACATTGCATTATAAACATACATTGTAAACATGCATAATAATAACTGGCACCATTCCGACGCTGTGGATCTGTAACAGTCATAAGAAGAACACCAAGAAGAACCGCCTGAAGGTTCTGTATGCAGCAGTGACTGAGGCTCGGGAGGCTGCCACCGGCCGGCGACTTTGTGACCTCTTCATGGTCAAGCCCTCCAAGAAGGACTACCCCGACTACTACAAGGTCATCCTGCAGCCCATGGACCTGCGCACCATCGAGCACAACATCCGTACCGAGCGCTACACCAGCGAAGACGCACTGATCGATGACATTAAGCTCATGTGCCGCAACGCCCGTCACTACAATGAAGAGGGCTCTCAGGTGGGTTGCAAGGTTATTTATTGACCAAAAACGATAGGAATGCGATGGAAACACATTCTTAGCCGTGTGTGTGTGTGTGTGTGTGTGTGTGTCTCTCTCTCTGTTGCTCTCTAATATTTGTCTATGTTACACAGATACATATGTGAATAAACACTGTTAACCAAAGCCCATAAGGGCTTATTTAGCAGTGCACTCTAAAAGTGAGGAATGTGTTGACTTGAAACAGTGATGACTAATTAGTTCTGTTTGTTTGTTTGTTTACAGGTGTATAATGATGCGGACGTTCTGGAGAAGATTGTGAAGGACAAGAAGAAGGAACTGGGCCCAGTGCCAGAAGAGGATGACATGGGTTCTCCTAAACTGAAATTACGTAAGTGTGCACTAGCAAATACCTGAGGGTTCTTGGGCTTATGTGGGTCTTCATGCGTGCCATTAGCAGAGCTTCAAGTTCTCGGGCACTATGCCAGACATTAGGCGTGGGCCATATTATTACATGTAACAGTTTTGAATATTTCTGATAACCTAAAGTCACAGAATTGTTGTTGATTTAAGCTTTGCATTAATCTGTTAGCAAATACATCAGTATTTGTAGGTTTTCATGGGCTTTTTGTGTCATTGGCCTAAGACATAAATAGTGTTTAATAGGTTTATATTGCCTTTCTGTCATCAGCCTATTAAGAACTACCTGTTTATTAGGTTTACATGGGCCTTTGTGTCAATAGCCTACTAAGATACACTTCAGTGTTTAATAGATACACTTCAGTGTTTAATAGGTTTATATTGTCTTTGTGTCATTAGCCTACTAAGATACACTTCAGCGTTTATAATAGTTTATATGGGCCTTTGTGTCATTGTACCTGTACTTAGTCAGTAGCTGCTGCTGCCCTAACCTTCTGCACCTCATGTCTTTCCAGGCCGGAGTGCAGGAGGAGTGTCTCCTAAGAAGGTGCGCTCCCACACCACCCCCCTGCAGCACCGCCTGTCCGAGTTGTACGAGGCCGTACGTGGCTACACGGACGCCCGTGGCCGGCGCCTCAGCACCGTCTTCCTGCGTTTGCCGTCACGTGCCGAGCTGCCCGACTACTACGCTGCCATCAAGCGTCCCGTGGACATGGAGCGCATCCGCTCGCACATCGCCGCCGGCCGCTACCAGGACGTGGACGCCCTGGCCGAGGACTTTGCCCTCATGTTCCACAACGCCTGCACCTACAACGAGCCCGAGTCTCTCATCTACCGCGACGCGCTCCTGCTGCACCGCGAGCTGCTGGAGACCCGCCGGCGCCTGGAGGAGGAGGACGAGGCGGACGACGAAGGCCAAGGGAGAGGCACCGGCTCTGCGGGAGCTGGCGCGGCCCCTCTGGTGCGCGAGCTCCTCCGGAACCTGTTTGTGTCTGTCATGGGTCACCAGGACGACGAGGGCCGTTGCTACAGCGACTCACTGGCAGAGGTCCCCGCCGTGGACCCGTCAAGGCCAGAGGAGCCGCCCCTCAGCTTGGAGTTGGTGCGTGCCAACGTGGAGCGCGGGCGCTACCGCCGTCTGGACGTCTTCCAGGAACACGTGTTTGAGGTGCTGGAAAGGGCTCGTCGCCTCAACAGGTCAGTCCCAGCTTCTCTAAGGTTGTCATGTTTGCCTTCTCTTGCAGTGGTTATTTTTTTAACCTTGAAGCTATTTTCCCTTTTTAAGGTCCAAATTTGTACTAGGGACAAAAATAATCAAAATGGGCCTGTTATTGTGTTATAATGTATAATAGATCGATTTCAATGATTTGAAGGTTGTGGCGTGCTCTTAATCCACAGGAAAAATTCTTGGTTCTTGGTTCAAGGTAACAAACTGTCAATAAAGAGAGAAAAGGCACTCCTTAATTAAAATGTCTTTAATCACAATGACGTGTCCTAAATGGACCAGTTAAAAAAGCCCACGCGTAGCGGCATAAGGCCTTCTTCAGGGCATAGTTGATAGATTGATAGATTGATAGATAGATAGATTGATAGATAGATTTCAATCTTTTTCCCCCATTGAGTCACTTAGTCATCTATAACTGTGACTTGCTGTGGAGAGCACACTATGCCAGAGCACTGATGTCCAGTGTCGGATGTCCTTCTTCAGAACTGACTCGGAGATCTTTGAGGACTCTGTGGAGCTGCAGCACTTCTTTGTAAAGATCCGTGATGAGCTGTGCAAGAATGGAGAGATCCTGATGTCTCCGGCCCTCAGTTACACCTCCAAACACCTAAACGCCGACGTGGACCAGGAGAAGAGGGAGAAACTGCCCAAAGAGATCGAGGAGGATCGACTCAAGAAGGAGGAGGAGAGTAAAGGTGAGGATGTCCAAGCATATCATTAGTATTGGTGCACTGAAGCAATTGCGACAGAGAGCCTTGAAGCAGTCAGGCTAATTGTGATTGTCTTTCATCGGTTCATTGTCTGGCTCTTGTTTAAAAGCTGATTCACTAATGAACAGAATTTTTTTTGTCAGTTTCCGATACACCTTGCCACTAAATGGGCACCCAGTGCATTAAAATTGAACGACAAGGGGAATAAGTACCAATTTCTCCGTTGTCTTGCTTTACGTTGGCAGAAGCGGAGAAGGTGGAAGACCCCGCTGGACCCCGGAGCTCCTACAGCCAGGACTGCAGCTTTGACAACAGCACGTACAGCGTGGGCGACTATGTCTACGTGCAGCCGGCCGAGGCCAACCTGCAGCCCCACATCGTCTGCATCGAGAAGCTGTGGCAGGATGAATCAGGTGAGTGTTCTTTTTTTTTTCCCCTCCCCCTCTGTTTCCCCCTTTTCTCTGCTTCCGTTTCTTCTGCCCTATCTTAAGGGCACCAAGTCCGATTTTTCGGACGAAATATTTGGACGAAATTACACAGCCTATTAAACACATGCATTCGTATTAGTCTGTACACACCGAGGATGACATTCGTAGCGATTAAAAAAAAATTCACAATGGCCTCATTTCATGCGAAATTTCGCATGCGAAAAGGAGCTGTCGACCAATCAAATAATGATTTTGCAGGGTTCCATTGATGTCACAATAGAATGACGAGCAGAAAAAAAAGCTGATAGATTGGGTGATCCTGCTGCTCACGATGACTAGTCTCCTTAATAGACCTATATGCCAAAGTTACCATTACAGTAGACTCTCTCAGGTGTTCAAGAGTACTCCTGACAAACTCATTACGTAGTGCAAACTCCTTACAGACAGCTTTCCCCACTTCTTACCACCGTCCCATTTTATACTCAACCAAAAAGAATGAAATCTCACTACAGCAGTGAACAGAGAGCTTCTCACTGCACATATTTGCATGAAAAACTACAACATGCATTCATGGAAATGGAAGTTTTAAGAATAGGTCATGATAGGCTATGCTGCTGAAAACAGCATTATGTCCAGGGTTACCACTATCGTAATTTTGCCTCACATTTCCTGGTGCGTTAACTTTGCTTTAGCTTCATAACTGAAGTCATACAAGCTGATCAATTTTAACCACTTGTTGCAGCAGTGCGATTTTATCCCATGCTCATTTCTACAGGCTGTCTCTGTGCCTCCGCTCCTTAGCAGATACATTTTGAGCTCTGCATGCGTGTAAAATGGTTTCGTGAGATGTAGCCTACATGATATAGGCTATGGCCGTACCCTACAACTTGTTAGGCTACACCAGTCCGCCCAAATGGCATACCTCTAGTCCAGTATGCGGGCAAGTACCCCTGGCTGCAGCTTGCAGATCGGGGCTGGGCTCAATGTGGGGCAGAGCGCAACGTTAAGCTCAGCCCAAAATCAGCTTGTCATTCCCTGCTGCTCTCTGTGTCCGTCTATTTACCCGGACTCGGGAGTTCAAATTTTTCTCAAGGAAGAATGCTTAACTCTATAAAAGCGTATCCTCCTTGAACTAGGCTACTGCCCACGTTAATCATGTCCCTTCCCGCCTAGCGTTATAGAATCTGGTTGTGTGTGTGTTGTGTAGTGGGTGTATGGGTGCACTAATGAGCCCAACCAACTTATATGTGTTCCGTCAGTGGTTCGACTGCACAATTATCACAATAGCACAAGTAGACAAGGGATAGGAAGGATCGTATAAGGTTTAATTTCCCTAGCACCTCTCAAGCCAATGCACGGTTCCATGAATGATCAAGGCTATAATCTGTTTCAAATCTTGATGATTTTATGAGTTCTCCCTGCTTACTGAAAGTCGCTGTGTGAACCTGCGTGATGTGAGCGCGAAATAGAATGCGAAATATTAAAATAATCGCATCGGACTTGGTGTGTACACTTTGAGTGCGAAAATTTCGCATTTTCGCACTGTTATTTCGTATCGTATCTGGTGTGTACGGGCCTTTAGTCTGTCCTGGTATCCCCTAAACCAGTCCAGTCCCATTGGTCAGACACATCCATTCCTTTAAACTCTCTCCTCTGCTCTCCTTTCTTCTCCTCTCCTCTTCACCTCTCCTCTCCTCTTCTCCTGTTTTTACTTTTGTCAAGAACACCACAGTGACTCTCAGCTCCTTGGACTCAACCTTTCGAACTTCTCTCTGCCATTCTACGTCTCTGCCATTCTACTGCGCTGTGTTTGTTTATTTTCCCCATTTCATCCTAATGTTCCATCTCTCACTACGTGCCACAGGAGAGAAGTGGCTGTATGGCTGCTGGTTTTACAGGCCCGGCGAGACGTTCCACCTGGCCACACGCAAGTTCGTGGAGAAGGAGGTGTTCAAGAGTGACTACTACAACCGCCTCCCCGTCAGCAAAATCATGGGCAAGTGCATGGTGATGTTTGTGAAGGTAAAGTAGCTCTCTCGGGGGGGGTTGCATTTTATTCACCTTAAAGGAGAATTCTGGCAATTTTTCCACATAGACCTCTGTTTCTTGAGGAGTACTGTTGGTATGAAAAAACCCTGGAAACAATCGGTTCTGCCTAGCTCGAGTTGCTGCAACCAACAGCTAGAGTTGCCAGGCAGCTACAGTGCTACACTTAGTGCATATTCATGAGCCCTCATGTTCCCCCCAGATTGCTGGAATTCTCCTTTAACAGAGTGATGGAAGGGATGACTAACAGTGGTTTAGAGGCAGTGAATTAACCCGTGTGTTCTTTCTGTTCAGGATTATTTCAAGCTTCAGCCCGAAGGCTTCAGGCCGGAGGATGTCTTTGTCTGTGAGTCGCGCTACACCACCAAGACCAAATCCTTCAAGAAGATAAAGATGTGGACCATGCCGGCTAGCTCGGTGAGGATGGTGCCACGTGACGTGCCATTGCCTGTGGTCCGTGTGGCCTCCATGTTCGTAAGCGCTTCAAAGCGGGACCAGGAGAAGCTGATGGAAACAGTAGAGAATGGCGTCGGTGGTTTCATTGAGAAGGTCAGTGTGACGTCCACATCAATGAATCGACATCATTGTTCTATTATAAAGCAACTTCACCATGGGGGGCACTGTGGCGCAAATGGTTACAGCTTCTGTACCACCTTGGGTCTGAGTCCGAGCCAGGTCATTTCCTGGTCCACTCACTTCCTGTCATTCTTCACTGCCCTGTATCAGTAAAAAAGGCTAACAGCCCTAAAAAGTATACTTAAAAAAAACAACAAAAAAACAAGTTTATAACCATACTCATCTCTGTAGGAAAGAGAGGATGTTCCCGTGGAGATGCCCAATGGGGACCCAGGCTGCCAGTATTATGATCAGCTACATATCAACAACTTGTGGCTCAAGGTTGGAGATTGCGTCTTTGTTCGGTCTCATGGGTTGGTGCGACCCAAGGTCGGAAGGTTAGTTGGATGTTTTATTGGACCACGTGTTATCAGTATTCCAATTCCAGTTTCAATATACCAGTTATGTTACCAATAAATGTATTTTATGTTATGTAACAGTTAAGATATGATAAGCCTTATAGCCGCCAGTTTTATGCTGTGGTAAAGATTTTGTTTTGTCTGTTGGGTTGTCTGCTGACAGGATTGAGAAGATGTGGATGCAAAATGGTGCAGCTTTCTTCTTTGGGCCAATCTTTATTTACCCTGAGGAGACAGAACATGAGCCCACCAAGATGTTCTACAAGAGGGAGGTGTTCCTGAGCCAGCTGGAAGAAACTTGCCCAATGGCCTGTATCTTGGGTAATGTTGAACATATATTTCATGAGCATTTCAGCCATTCAACTACGTTAGTTTCTTCTCTTGCTCTTTGTCACAGTCTAAAATGTTACCTTTAGACAAAGCCCCATTAGTTACCAGTAGTCTTGAACAATGTTAAACATCATTCTGTATTCTCGACAGGCAAGTGTGTGGTGTCGTCCTTTAAGGACTTCCTGTCGTGCCGGCCGACGGAGTACGCTGAGGAAGAGGTGCTGGTCTGTGAGAGCCGCTACATTGAGAGTGAGAAGCAGATGAAGAAGTTTAAGGGACTTAAGCGCTTTTCCCTCTCAGCCAAAGTAGTGGAGGACGAGGTCTACTACTTCAGGTACTTAGTATTTATATCTTTTCAAAACTATTGTGAAGCAACTTTCTACTCATCTTCTACTTCTAATTGTTTTTCTCCCTCCTAACCTTCATCCCAACTCATAGTAGACATTTCATAATCTCCTGTCTTTGCTGACTATCTAGAAAGCCTATTGTTCCACAAAAAGAGCCGTCTCCACTTCTGAACAAAAAGATTGAGGAGTTGGAGGCAAAGTTTGCAGACATGGATGATGCTGATGAAGATTTGGATGACCTGGACGATGAGGAGGATGAGGAGGCCCCGGCGACCCCCTCCATGCCCCAGATGCACACATCCATGGCCAGCGACATAGACATGCCCTACACGCCACCGCAGGTGCCCAGCTCCTCCAGTCTTTGAGGGACTCTGCACCACATGTAGAATAGATACACCATAGAGTTTACCCCTCTACTTAGTCGAGATGCACCATAGAGTTTACCCCTCTACTTACACGAGATGCACCATAGAATTTACCCCTCTACTTGGAAGAGATACACCATAGAGTTTACCCCTCTACTTAGAAGAGATACACCATAGTGTTTTCTTTCACCAAAAACTTAAGGCAAACAGAAACCTGTTTGCAAATGTTCGCCTATGTTTGCGAATTTGAACGCACCTCTGGTTTTAACCCTCTTTCAGGGCTTTCCCTTGGTTTTCACAGGACTTAAATGCTCTCAACTATATTTTATAACAGTGCATATGTATATGTACATGTATATAAATATATAATACCAGAGAAAGAGTGTGTCTGCCACTTTGACGGTTGATGTTGACCCTCTATCCTGAATCTGTCTCTTCTAGAGCACACAGATGTGTTCACAAAAGGATTGTACTCATGGTTTGTCTCTGTCTGTCTCTCTCTCTGTGTATCTCTCTCTCTCTCTCTCTCTCATTTTCAGTCTACTCCAAAGATAAAGGGTCTGTCCAAAAAGGAGGGCGCTAAGAGGAAGATTAACATGAGCGGATACATTCTGTTCAGCAGCGAGATGCGTGCCGTTATCAAGGCCCGCCACCCGGACTTCTCCTTCGGCGAGCTTAGTCGCCTGGTCGGCACGGAGTGGAGGAACCTGGAGGCACCGAAGAAAGCCGAGTATGAAGGTGAGGCTGGTGAACAGTGTTCCCACGGGGCCTTGAATGCGTTTGTCAGAACCATATGAAAACAAATTCAGAACAATCAATAAGGTGAATAATTTTATATACATACACATAAATAAACATAAATAGACACAGGTGTTTAAAAGTTCTTGAATGTATGTATATTGTGTTAGGAAATGCAAGAGATTACATTGTCTACACTTATTCAAATTTTTCTCTGTGAGCAGGGTTCCCACCAGTCCTTTAAGTCCTTGAAAGTTTATAAATTTGAGAAATATTCAAAAAGCCTTTGAACATTTTCTAAAATAGACATAGGTCATTGAAAGCGCTTGAATTTTTATACTATTGTGTTTGAAAAGGCAGGAGTCTGTTTTGTCTGTTGTCCGTGAGCTTCTGTAAAGCCTGATAGATTTTCATAATGAGAACTATTTTAACCTTTATCTTGGTCTGAAACCTGTCGGGTCCTTGAATTAGAGGGAAGTGGGCCTGTAAAGTCCTTCAAAAGATCCTTGAATTTGGTATTTAAGAAAGTGTGGGAACCCTGTGTGAGCTTAGGTGAAGTCTGCTACTTCTCATAAGAAAAATTATCAAGTGTTACAGTAATTAACCATGATCAGAGTCTCAAACTGAGATGATTGGTCCTTGAATTTTGGCCAATTGAAAGGTCCTTGAAAAAAGGTGTGGGTAAGGCTTTTCATGGGTAGAATCTACTGCTGCTACTGCTATGATAGTTTGAGTCCTGTCCAGCTGTTTTCATTTGCGTCCCATCAGGCAAGGTGTTGAGGGAGCCAAACATCATCCACTAGTAGTTGCACTGTGGTAATATGACATAAAGTAATTGTGTGTGTCTCTTACAGAGCGGGCAGCCAAATTGGTGGAGCAGCAGGAGCGGGAGAGGGCAGCTCAGCAGCAGGCTTCCCCGAGAGAAGGTACCCCAGTGGGGGCTATGGGCATTGCGCCTTCCCCCACAGCTATGGGGATGCTAAACCAGGCCATGCCACCCATGTCAGGTAACTCCCTGTACCCTCAGAGACAGCGCCAGCGTTTTGGGCACCCTCCAACACCTCCCTGCAACCCCACCCCCCACCCCTTCATTCACTCTATCTGACCTTTTGAGAAGTGTTTGTTCTTCTTAGGGAATGAATCTTAATAAGGAGTTTGCAAAGTATTATTAGAATATATTTTTTTGTCATTCCAAAACGCTGCATCTGCCTGCGTTATAAGACAGATTGCATGACTGCATCGCTATATTAACTCAAAAGTGTAAAAATATACATTTTGGTTTGTCTTCCTCTCCATGTTCAGTCTTCTTATCTTATCCATATACTCTGTTTAACGCATAATATGGCTCTTAGAAGGTAGCTACTGATAATGCTATGTTTCATAGTGCATGTCCTTCATAGTCATCTGCATGACCCTCAGTGCATGGATCTCTTGTCTTGTCTCTTCTTCCTCACCCAAGGCATGATGGGACCTTATGGCCCGCCCTTCATGCCAATGCAGGGCCCTCCTCATGAGGGCATGATGGGTATGGGTAGTGTGCCACCTCATCCCATGGGGGTGCCCATGTCGCTGTCCCACCAGCACCAGCTGCCACTGGGCATGCCTGGCTACCCTGGCATGCCACATCCGGGTAAGCAGCAAAGCTACCAGCCAGGTTCTCACAAATCACCCTCCACTCTGATGGCTTGTGCTCACCCTGGTCGCGTGGTCCAAACAGCTTGGCCTCGCCTCAGGGGACCAGCTGCTGCTTGGTGGTCTCTTGACCTGGTTAGGAGGAGTCTACTTGCCCAAATTAAATATCTCTGCTGAAAAAAAGCTGATTTCTTCCTCACAAAACACCACATCCTTACTTAAAGGGAAGCTCACTGCATGAATTTACTAATAATTATTACATATAATGTAAATGGGTCTATATATATGAACTACTAACTCACGTCCCCACATATAATCTGCAGTGTTCATCAACAGTTCTCTTGGACTGATGTCTTTGTGAAGCCAAAAACAGCAATTTCGAAATGTTATTGGTTTTCAATTTTCAATTGTGCCGTGTCCTCCTGGTTTGATCTGATTTGGTGTGGTTGGTTCAGGCATGATGGGACCAGGAGTAAACGGTATGGCCGGCAGTCCAGGCCCGGGTAACCATTACGCCGTTCAGGTAAACCCAAACTTCTTTTTTGCTAATTTTTGCGTTCTCATATTGATTCACGTGGTTTACAAAATACCAACTCTGCCTCAGAGGGATATATTAAATTAGTGGTGTTTGAAGCTGAAAGGTGCATTCATATTCGGCAAATGGAGGTGAACATTTTTCGCAATGGCCTTGTTGCTTGCCATCTTTGCTTAGAGTTTAAAGCAAACAATTTGAAATGTTTTATTCACAACAAATGTTTACCTCTGTTTGCCAAATTGTATTAAACATAGCTTGTGTGTGTGTGGTGTGTGTGTGTGTGTGTGTGTGTGTGTGTGTGTGTGTGTGTGTGTGTGTGTGTGTGTGTGTGTGTGTGTGTGTGTGTGTGTGTGTGTGTGTGTGTGTGTGTGTGTGTGTGTGTGTGTGTGTGTGTGTGTGTGTGTGTGTTGAACATGACTGACATGCGGATGGTACTTTGGTTATTGCTCAGATGGGTGGCTACCCTGCGGGTCAGCAGCCTCCCCCTCCATACCCAGGCCAGGGCCAGATGGGGGTCCCTGCCCACCAGCAGCCCAGCACCCCCATGTTTGTGGCCCCGCCACCAAAGCCCCAGCGGCTCCTGCACTCCGAGGCCTACCTCAAGTACATCGAGGGCCTGCGGGCCGACTCATCCACCATCAGCAAATGGGACCAGACGCTCAAAAGTAAGCTGGTTCTCTTTTCTTCTCTTTTCTTTAACAGTGCGGAGCTGTGGCAAAAGTGGCCGCATCCCAAACATATGTGGAACTAAGTGTCCAAGGGGACATTTCCAGATGCTACCCCCACTTCACTTCTCTCTCCTACTTGTTATCTGTCACTTTCAACTGTCCTATCTTCTTAAAGCACAAAAAGCTCTAAAATATACACACAGCCTGTGACAAGACGGTAACATCTGTGCGTTGTGCATAACAGGTGAAAGAAGAGATGCTCGCATGACCAAAGAACAGGAGAGCCGTCTGCCGTCCCATTGGCTGAAAAGCAAGGGAGCGCACACCACCATGGCTGATGCGCTGTGGCGACTCCGGGACCTGATGCTACGGGACACATTGAACATTCGACAAGCTTATAACCTGTAGTGCTATTGGAGTTAATGTGGCACACATGGGCTGGCCTCTTTCAAGCCAAAATATCTGACAAGTTTTGGTCCTATTTGTGAGTGGTAGTATGTTACTATTTGACAGGACAACAAGATATGTTGCAGCAATTGTGGTATTTGTAATGAAATGCATTTCTCCTCCCAAACCTTTGAGGAATTGTAGTTAGAGATATGACAGACGTATTTAAGTATGTACACAAGAATACACTGGAATAATGTTTACTGAGCACCTCTCCACACATCGCACAACTGTGCTGATCAAGCGGAGATCTCCTACAGAGTGGATCATTCTGCCTCCGTAAAATCACAGAACATGCACACCTGTTGCTACTGATGAGAGGTTAGTAGTCGTAAGCTTCACAGTGTTTGTTTCTCAGCTCAGGTTATGGCATATTTAGTGATTAGAATCATGGTATTTATACACAGGAACTTTAGGAACAATAATATGGCTTTAAAACCACTCCACCTTAAGGGCCCACTGATGGAACTCACTAGTAGGGAATAACGGAAATGACCCCCCCCCCCAGGTATATTTTTTATTCTATGATTTTATATGAAAAATAAGCCTAGTTTTTTTTCTTCTCTGTTATATATTTTTGCATTATGTATGGTTGAAGAAAAACTGTGTGAAAATGTGCATTCAATTCTTGGCATTAAAAATGTTGTGAAGTTTTGTATCCTGTGCTGCTTGTCTTTTTTTTGCAGAATGCCAAGTAATGAATGTAAACATAAATAACATCACTGGAATTTAATTACATCTTTTACATCTCACACCACAATTTTGTATTATGTGGTGCATGCAAAACACTGTACCACAATTACCCAAGTCAAAGTTGCCTCAGGCTAGTCGAGAAGCAACAATGTAAACTGAACATTTTCAAATAACATTTTGAACATGACAATGCCTTGAGAAAAAAAGTTCGCTCACAAACGAGTTTCTTTGAATGTCCCCTTACGGCCCATTGAAAACATCCTGTTTGGCTGGCTAAGAATGACAAGACAAGCGCACTAACTTTTCTTGGAGAAGCCACAGAGACCACTAGCTTGAATATTGCCTGCCAAATGCTGAGCCACTAAAGGTACACATTAGTTTAACAGAACCATTACTGTTATTATAATAGCAGTTTTAACAGCGCCATTACATTAAAGGCTTTTAACCGAAGTGCCGTAGAACTGGCAAAATTATTTCTGAATCGGCACGGTCGTCATACGCGGTGAATTCTCATTGGATGGCACGCTAACCTGTGTACCGGAAGTGGTTCTGATGCGGGAACTGGTGTGACGGTTCTTGCGGTCGGTGTGAGATGGATGCAATTAATAAACTGAAACAATTTGATGCGTATCCGAAAACTCTTGAGGATTTTAGGGTGAAGACATGTGGTGGGGCCACAGGTAAGTCTTAAACGTTACGTGTTGTTTTATCCCAAATTAAACCTAATGTCTTTGTGAGCATGCAAGCACAGTAACGTTTGTCGGTTTGTATTGGTATGGGATAGGCAGCTAGGTTAGCGATTCCTACATTACTGGCTATAAATGTATTGTGGACTTTAGCTATTGGTGTTTCTAACGTATGTCAGTGTGTGTTTTGGAAGGGGCTTTAGCGTTTCATTCATCACCCCCATTTTCCCGTTCCACAGTGACCATTGTGAGCGGTCTGATCATGCTGATCCTGTTCTTTTCCGAGTTGCAGTACTACCTAACTAAAGAGGTTAGTAACAGTTCAACTAATCACAACAATGAAACGCATAACTCCACTGGGACCTAATGGCTCCATTTACTAAGATTGTCTTGTTTGTTGGGAATTTAAGGTGCATCCAGAATTGTTCGTGGACACATCACGGGGCGACAAGCTACAAATTAATATAGATGTAGTCTTTCCTCATATGCCATGCGTCTGTAAGTTTGCCCGGTCTCGTCACACAACACCGTTTTGATAAAATGACAAAAGGTTTTGTTCAACTTTGGGTCAATACCTGTTTTGTTCCACAGATCTGAGTATTGATGCTATGGATGTCGCTGGAGAGCAGCAGTTGGATGTTGAGCATAACCTATTTAAACAGAGGCTAGACAAGGACGGCAACCCTGTCACTTCTGAGGCAGACAAACATGGTAAACGCTAAATTACAACCCTAACATGTCATTATCTAACTGTTACTATCTTTTCACCATATTTACACCGACATACTTTGCGTCCTTAGATTTAGGTAAAGAAGAGGGTGAAGGGGAGGTGTTTGACCCAAGCAAATTGGACCCAGACCGCTGTGAGAGTTGCTATGGTGCTGAGACTGAAGACCTAAAGTGAGTCTCCTTGCTCCTCTGAGATCATTTAGGACACAATTCCATACTCCTCCACCCTGATACACACAGCCATGATAGACACAGTGTGTCTGAAGCTTGTGCATCCGTTTGTGTATGCTTTTCATTTATAAGTATAAGTATATATACTCTTTTGATCCCATGAGGGAAATTTGGTCTCTGCAGTTATCCCAATCCGTGAATTAGTGAAACACACTCAGCACACAGTGAACACACAGTGAGGTGAAGCACACACTTATCCCGGTGCAGTGAGCTGCCTGCAACAACAGCGGTGCTCAGGGAGCAGTGAGGGGTTAGGTGCCTTGCTCAAGGGCACTTCAACCGTGCCTACTAGTCGGGGTTCGAACAGGCAACCCTCCGGTTACAAGTCCGAAGCGCTAACCAGTAGGCCACGGCTGACCCAATGTCCAAATGTACATTTATGTCCTATATAAAGGGATTTGATGTTATGATATTTTCCCTGTATGATAATTGTCTCAGGAAATGTAATGGTTTCACAGTTTATGGTATTTGTCAATAGTGTGTCTATCAAGGTTACCACCAAACTGACCGACTATACAAATTTAGCTGGGAGCCAGGATGTGGGGAAAAAATTTAATGGTGTAAACAGTTTTTATTTATTTATTTTTTTGCTTGTTGTAGATGTTGTAACTCCTGCGATGATGTACGAGAGGCTTATCGACGGAGAGGCTGGGCGTTCAAGACACCGGACACCATTGTGCAGTGCAAGAGAGAGGGCTTCAGTCAGAGAATGCAGGAACAGAAGAATGAAGGCTGCCAGGTTTTTGGATTCCTGGAGGTGAACAAGGTAAGCTCATTACCACGCCTCAACCAACCAAACTATCACAGGCAGTTGCAGCAAACAGTGTTTTTTTTTAAGATTGGGTTTTTGTCTCATTTTATGAGACTGAGAGTAGTTAGAGGTATAGCACGCAATTCTGATGAAATGTTGAGCTCAACAACCACTCAAATTACACTCCCTCGTTTGGTGCTCCTGAAGTAATGGTTTGACTGTCTGGAATGATGGCTCCATTTTGAACTACTTTGTGTACAAAGCCAGGACTGCATGCTACTAACATCTGGACTAGATAGATAGCTAGATAGATAGATACTTTACATTACATTACATTTCATTTAGCAGACACTTCTTGACCAAAGACTTTATTGATCCCCAAAGGGAAATTCAAGGTCTCAGTAGTGTACAGACATCACACCCAACATGCACTTACAGCAGAAAAAGTATTATAAGTATATACATATAAAAAAACTCCACTGTACAATAGAGACTATATAGAGCTGTTCACTAAATTCGGCTAAATAAATAAATATTATTAGCATTGCTGACTATACCTATAGGAGACACAAACACAGCAATTACTTTCAATATGTTTCTGTTAATGTGTTTCGAATTGACCATGTTCTGTTTACCAAGCGTTTCATCTTGTTTTTACAAAGGTGGCAGGAAATTTCCATTTTGCGCCTGGCAAAAGCTTTCAGCAGTCTCATGTCCACGGTAAGAGGAGCCATGTTATGATGATCACTAAACATCAAGAGCTAGTTTCCGTAAATGGATTATGGAAATGGATAATGGATCCTAAACTAAAAGATCATTTTAATTAGAAAAAACTCTTTTGAAAAAAGCTTTTATCCTAGGACTAGGCTTAATACGTGTATGGGAAACTGGCCGTAAATGAACGCTCTGGCTGATGCATCCCTACATCATTCTGTGCACACAATTGTAAACATCACCCGTTATGCAGTGATGAATGTTATACAATTATCAGGAAAAGTGACATGTCAATAAGCCATTCGATAATACTAGAGGCTACAGTCAAGGTCTCCTGCCTTAACTGAATGCTGTATTGCAGACAGGCAATATCATTTGGTGCATTTAGATTTGCCCTTAGCAATCAGACAATAGTTGAATGTGTTAAACACGTGGGAATTGGGGATAAAGTGGCTAAAAGCTTGTAAGTTATTGGGCATACTATATAGTATGCTTGTATGAGCAGAATGCACTAGAATTTGTTGTAGAATCATTTCCCGTGTTCTTACATCTGGTGGTTGTGAAGCTGTAAATTCCTGTCCTGTCACTTTCGATGCATGTTTCTATCCCTCTGTCTCTGCCTCGCTGTGGCTTCTGTTTTGTGGTGTGTCCACTAACCTGCAACCCCGTGTCATATTCAAAACAGTAAAGGTTACTAAAGGCTAAATTTTATAAAGTTGGATGATGCTGGGCATATGTGGGTTAATGAATGACCATCTCTCTTCACTCACTAAAATTCACAATCTATGCAACTCTCTTGGAGTTTGATTTATAGGAACTGTCTAATGCACCTCGACAAAATGGGACTCTTTGAGCTTAATTTAAAGTGTCAGGAATAAGAATTATATCTGAAAATAGCTTTTCATAAGCATTTTTTCTTCAGTTAAGTTGATGATCAGGCATCTTCAATTGCTCTGTATCTCTTTCTGAATGTGCAAAGCTACTTGGCACTATTGAGGGGAATACTGCTAACCTACTGTCTCTGTCAGCATAAGTAACATGGTTGAGAATGAGTGTTATCTGTAACTGTTATCTTGCTAACCTTGTAAGCAGCATATCTAGAAAAGCAACATGCTTGTAGCAAGATGCTTGCATAGGCTTGGTGATGCGCATGGGCCAAGGACTTAAGTATTTAGAGATGACTACAGAAAAAAGAGACAATGAGCCGCTTTTAACGTGAAATTGGCGTAAACGATTGAGTTCATTCTAGTCTTTATACTGTCCATAAATGCACAGCACACTGGAAGGTCCAGTGACCACAAACTGTCCTGTTGGACCAGACGCTTCCCTTCATCCTCTCTTCCTTCCTACCTCTGTTCCAATCATGTGGTGACTCTTTTTCTCTTCTTTCTGCAGTGCACGCTGTGGAAAGTAAGTTAATCCTTTTTGTAGTTTTTATGTTACTATTTGACAAACCTCCCCCCAAAAATTCAGAAAGAGCACTATAAACGATGAGCTGTAGTCACAGGACTTTAGAGAAATAGTGACCATTTAAAATGACCCTGTTACTGAACTATTTTTAATTTCTCTTTGACTATTGCTTCTCTATGGTACGGGTGTTGCTAATGCTGTGACTTTAAGCTTACTTTTCTAATAATCTTCTTGCTATGCTTTAGGGTCTAAAACGACTAATTCTGCTTCAAATCTCAATTTGTGATTGACACGGCTCTCATCAAATCTCAAACAGCAACACAATAACTCCCACCAACCACTAAGAATAAATGTCAAGGCAGTTGTACTAATTTTTTATCTTTATTTTTGTTTTCAGTTCATGATCTGCAGAGTTTTGGATTAGATAATGTGAGTATACAGGTTTGGTTTATTCTGTAATGCGTTTGTTTGGCCATGTTGAATCACTTGACCGATTGACTTGATTTTGGTTCCCACCTCTGGTTCACAGATAAATATGACACACATAATTAAACACCTGTCTTTTGGCAAAGACTACCCTGGTATTGTCAACCCACTGGACGGAACTTTCGTCACAGCACCACAAGGTGAGTTATTGCCATCCAATACACACTCTCTACTTTATGCATGTCTCACAGACTAAGCTACCACCTATGTTGTCTCAGTGCAGCACCAATCAGGAAGCGCTTAAGGCGATAGATAATAGATACTTTCTTCATCCAGAGGGACATTTTGTGGCATGCAGCGTAGACTTTGAGACAGACACAATGCCCTTATCACATCATCTTGTGATAAGAGGACCAAGCCCAAGTCATTCCTACTTGAAGCCATTAGTGTTTTAAATCGCAGTCTTTATTCAGTGTGTATTCCTCCAGCATCTTTGTATTTACTATCAGGGTGGCATCGGGAAAAAGGTATAAAATTATTGTGAAGAGTCCTGCATGATGTGACCGTGTCGGAGGGGTTTCCTCTAGCAGCGGATTCCCATTCCAATAGCCATGAATGTGCCGAATGTGCCCCCACTCTGCATCATGGTCTTCCCAACGCCCCCCATCAGTTCTCTTCCTCTCATTCCAATCCTGGAAATGAACAGGGGGGAAAAAAACATTTCAGTCATCATTCAGACATTGATGCCCCGATTATGTTCACTGTACTTGATCCTAGTTAGCCTGGTTTTAAGTAGTGCATTGCTTCCCCAGTGACAGCGAGTACTTTAACTTCATTAAAGTCGTGAAATGGAAATTAAATATTTGCATTCCCAAGTGAATTGTCCATTGATAATAATGACTGTCCAATGTCAATTCACCAAACGTAGTCAACTCACACCAAAGCTGCATGATTTGGGGTAAATATCTTAACTGCTATTTTCCTGACAGATATTGCTACTTGGAATATTAACTGCAGCCTTTGCTATTGGCTAATTGTAATGTCAATTAAATTGATTAACTGTGCAGCCTTAATTCACACCCACCTTAAGCAGGAGAAGGTTCCGAACATGGCCCCCGCTGCCATTCCAACAGCGAAGCCCATCATAAACCCCATTTTCACTCTGTCAACGCAGCTTGGCTGCGCTTGTCCGTAAGGTCCGACGGCCACCGGCATCTAGAAACAGTGTCCGAAATGATGGTCATCAAAACTAATTGCATAACATCGGTGTTTGACTGGGCACGTTTGCTAGCATGTGGCTAGTAGTTTTAAAACGCGTGCAGACATAGCAAGCGATATTTCATTACAATATTGGATAGCATGATGGTTAAATGCTGCCAAATGTGTTTCAATAAATTCAAAATCCAATTATGTTAATAAATGACATCCTGCGAAGACAGTGTCTTGCTAAGCGAACAGGCTAGCAAGCTTTGCTACATGTCACCTATCTCTGGCCTTGAAAACAAGTTTGGTAGCTAACTAGTGTAGACATACAGTTTTGCGTATTCTCCTCACACGCAACTGATAACTTTGTCAGTACTTTCGGGTAATATTACCTTGTTTCAGAGGTTGTTCAGATCCTTCGATGAACCAGGAGAAAATTAACCTGATGTATTTCTCAAGCACTGTCCTATGGTCAGAAGTAGCGTCGATCTATCGAGACTCCATTACTTGAGAGGAAATGTCGTCTGAGAGGAAGAAAAAATAAGTGGCATAGAATTTGAGTAGCGCCCCCTGTCGTCTATTTCACAAAACTTCTTTGTACATATCCTTGATCAATGAGTGTATTTTGCATCGATTCTAACCTCTATTTAATTATTATTCCAGCGTCCATGATGTACCAGTATTTTGTGAAAATAGTGCCAACTATCTATGTTAAAGGAGATGGCGAGGTAATTGAAGACTACTTGTTCAAAATAAAGTATTGTACTAAGTGGTGTTTTAAATTGCTTTTCAATTTCCTGCTTGTTTATATATATATATTAAACATGTTTAAATGTTGGTGTGTTTATTTGTGTTGATCAGATGGTGAAAACAAATCAATTTTCTGTGACTCGTCATGAGAAAGTGGCCAACGGTCTGATAGGAGACCAGGGACTCCCAGGAGTTTTTGTGCTATATGAACTTTCTCCTATGATGGTGAAATTCACCGAAAAGCAGCGGTATGCAGCAAATACATTACTTTTGTTGTATGAGTGTGTGGACATTTTAATTTTACTATATTTTGATTCTTTATGTGCCTCTTCCCAGGTCTTTCACCCATTTTCTGACGGGAGTTTGTGCAATCATTGGCGGTGTGTTCACAGGTGGGTCTATTGCCATTTTTCCTGGTGTATTTTCCGGTGTTCTTTACCAGAAAATGGTCCAGTGTTTTTGTATACCTAGAGTTAAGCCCCATGTTTTTTTATTTATAGTGAATCTTAATTTGACCAAAAGTTTAGATGGAAATTACATTAACACGTAACAAGACAGTCATTTTGCAAACACATGTCAATGTCATTAACTGCCAAAAGAAAACTTTCAGTCAAATTCAGATGAAGTATAAATCTAAATTTGGCAAGGGTATGAACATTTTGGGTTTTTTTTTTAAAAACTCTCTTGAGGTGCATGGTAATATTAACAATGTACATGTATATAAACATCTACCCAACTTTGTGGACCTTGTTGATTTGGGTACCATATTAGTATTATTAAAGCAGGATGTCAGGAATAATGAATTACTGCTTTCCAGAGCTGGAAATGCGTGGAAAATTGGGGGAAAGTTATGATCAAAAAATGATTAAGAGACTGAAAAAAATAACCTGAAGGGGGGAAAAAAGAACAGGAACCTGAAACATTACATAATATATTTGTTTATTAATTCAGTGATCATTTTGTTTTTTCCTTCTTGCACTTTAGTGGCTGGACTCATCGATTCATTAATATACCACTCAGCAAGAGCCATCCAAAAGAAGATTGAGCTGGGAAAGGCATCGTAGCCATTACTATTTTTTTAACAACTGTAATTAAAATTGATGCAGCTCTGGTTCCAACAAGTTCTGTCTGTAAAGGGAAGGGCCACAGACTGATTCTCAGCTCATGGTAAATGGAGCTCTTATTTTCAACACTCAGACAATGCAGTTCTACTTTTGTGAATTGCCCTCCCAGATGAGACTTGCGGAGTCTAGGACGATTCATCTCTGGCTTTATCAAATACAGTACTTCCCACATATCAATTGGAATCTAAGTTTTTTTTTTTGTTGATTTCTTTAAGCAATCACTTTTGGCATTGTTTTTTTCTTTTTCATTCTCAAGAAGGTGTCTGAATTTCTTTGAGGATCCCAAAAACACTAATACAATTAAGCACCAGTTTTTTTCGCTATTATGTGGAGATGTTGCCTGTCTACAGAATCAAAACATGCTGGCACTCCAGACCTTGATAGTAGACACATCTCATTTTACAGCCAAACTTCTATGAAGGTTTAATTCCAGTGGTGCCGAATGCATTTAACACTCGACTACCGTCTAAACTGGAGAAGAAGTCGCTAAAACAGGAGGAAGTTGGGTCGTCCATCGGGTTATATACACTCACACAGAAGCACAGAAGGTGCAAGATGTGGATACTTTTATTGTGTTAGCACCTTCACAAAAAAAATCAGGAGCTGGGGTTTGTGTGTGTGCGTGCGCGCGTTTGTGTGTGTGTGTGTATGTGTGTATATGTATGTATGTGCACGCGCGTGTGTTTGTGTGTGTGCGCATGCGTGTGTGTGCATGTATGAGTGTAAGATGGGCAGATGTTTACGTTGGTGTGGGTGTGTGATCTATGTGTGTAGGGATGTTCCTGTCTGCTTGATCTCTCTGTACGTGTGTTGGTGTCTGGTGCTTTGGACAGCCTGTGTTGTGTCTGGGAGAAATGTATTTATATTTTGATTGTCCTCTACCGTTTTTAAAATGACAAATAAATAATTGAAAACTTGCTTTTGTTTTGCATTTTCTTCTGAGTGGCTCTTCCTTTTGATTTACTACTCACACAAAGTTAGGGATATCTGGCTTTCGGGTGAAATTTTATGTTTCAGTACTGAAACATTGAACTGTTGGACATGCTCATTCAAAAGTTTAAAGAAGGTCACATTAAGTTCACCTGTAAAAGTTATAGTGGACTTTAGGTTCATCCTGAAATTTCACCTGAAAGCCAAATATCCCTGACTTTTTGTGAGTAGTGTATATGAAGAGTAGACATCCTTTCAGTAGTCTACTTTGCAGTGTGCCAAGAACTGGTGTTCTTTTGGTGTCACATCTGCAGCTAAAACAGATGCAGTACTGCTGAGTGAGCATTCAGAGACTGCGATTGGGTAACGCAAGACTGAATCAACACTGGCTTGCGCAAAAAAATGTCATAAGACATTTAGCTAAATTTACACAATTAAAGACATAAAAAATGTACAAAAGTGGATTTGTGCCCGGCCTGTGCATGACCTTTCCATGTAGCCAAAGGAAGGGACTGATTTGTTTGGAATGCATATAGCATCAGATGATGGCTACAAGGCAAAGGATCTCCATCAGCTTCATGAAGTGTTATTTGTATGCCATTGAATGTGACTGATCTAATGACCTATGTTTAAAGCACCCCTTACACAATAGCACAATGACCGCCTTGTATTAGTGGAACATGTTCTAATTTATAAAAATGGAGGGGTAAAACAATAATTAATTTATTCCACCAGGGGGAGCTCCATTCATGCTCAGGAGAAGGGTAGACTTAGGATGACTGTTACTGTGGTCAGTACTGGTGGTTGGGGGTGGGGGTATGACAAATCATGCTGTGAGTCATTTCCGGGTAGTGTCACAGTAACACATCTATGAAATAAACTAAAAGTATTTGGAGGAGGGGGTATGTGACTGTGCTTTGTTACAACATTACTGTGATGCTAAAACTTCAGTTGCAGACAGTCTCTCCTGGGAGTCTTTTGAGCTGGAATTCCTCTTCCGCTGATCTTTTTATGGAAAATTTTCCTTGACCTCCCACATCCGACTGAAAGGTTGTGACGTATTCCACATGAATATGTGAGTGCAAGGAAAACAACTATGACTGTTTGCGGATGTTTTCAGGCTTAATAAAAGCAGATTGAATTTCCTATTCCTCCAGCGCCATGATTAATTGTGACGGAAAATACTCACTCTGAATCAGAACCCAGACTAGCCTTTTTAATCCCATCTGGAATGGAACACAGAGTCTAAATCCAAGAAACAGATACTACTGTACAAATTAAATCATATTCAAATGTTGTGCTGAAAGTGGGAAATAAACTAAAGAAATGTATTACCATGTAGTAGAACACTATAACTTACCCAACAGAAACTCTAACATATAATAATAATATAATTCTAATAAAACACTTTTCCTCTTTCTCAACCACAAGACCTCAAACGATAAAGTCACTTTCCTTCATCCCTGCACTTTCAACGACACTCATGACTAAGTCAGCTATTTCACTTTTCACCACAACATTTTGTCCACCCTGAGTAATCCAGCAGGATGTCAAGGAGCTCCAATTTTAAGCACACGTGGGGACTACGCTACTATTTGTACTTGAGGGCACACGGTAGCACAGGACCATTAAAAATCATGTAGCACACATTAGAGAGAATGGGGAGGTGACAATTCCTTTTGGACAAGTGCTGAATACCGTGGCCTTACATCATTGGAAATCCATGACCCAGCTTTAAATCCATGGCATGCATTTATTTCCGATAGATTTTTTGAGGCTGTTGCGGCAGACAATCAGATGGAATTTAAAGTGGTAATTGACTTTTAGCATCCCTGTAAGCCATGCAGGTAATTCCTTACTCACAGCTTCATTAACCCTTGGGGGGTGAGGTATCATCGCCACCTCCACTGGGCTGCAATCCCCCACCCCCATCACTGCTGAGTCATTGGTGGGGGGTAAATATTTAAAAATAGCCTACTTATTCCTAATGCTTAATGCATTCCTCATTGATGGTGCTAAAGCCCTGGGGGTCCCTCGGGGTTCCATGGGGGCAGTCAGCTCTGTTGCTGAACAAGGGCGCACAATGGTGCATTGATCCTCCGACAGACTCAGATATGCGCATGTGTGAGTGAGGAGAGGACTAGAGAGACAATCAGCCTGATGGCCCACTACGGCACGGTGAGAGAGACAAGAGAGCCACTGACACAATGCTTGTGTGCAACATGTCCTGAGCTGCAGAAAGGACTCTCTTTCCTTATTATGTTCAGCACCTAATTCTGTCTCTTCTTGTCCACCCACTCCTCCTGGCTCTGCTCTCCCAAGTAGGCCTGTTCTATGAAGACAGACCCTTTTTGTATAATGTCAACGTGAGTTACATCTAAACTCCAGGAACTGTCCCCTGGAAGATATGGTTTAAAAAGGAAACCATGCAGGACCAATGTCGCAGGTCATGCCATTACTGCAGGTTACATGAGAAACATACAGTACATGAATGCGAATGCAACAGATAGTACAGAGGCTCTCGGGTTGCTTCCTCAAGACACTGGCATCCTCCATCCCCTATAGATGCAGACCCTTCATGGAGTGGAGTCAACAGAGGTGATCTAGGTAGGGCACACAGTGTACCGTTTTGACCAGTGACACCATACGCATCTGCGCTATGCGCAGGCTCTATTAAGTTCAGTGGGTCATCTGAATTCAAGACATCCAGCAGATCCATTACAGGTTATGGACGCTAGTGAACTTTTCTCAGCACTGGCCCGCTCCGCATGTGTGGTAATGGCACAATGACCTAATGGGCCACCCTGCTGCTTTGCATAATCCTTAGTGCTTCACAGGGAAGCATATATTGTTTTTTTCAAGATAAGGATGTGATTATGACAGTGCATCTCTCTGCACAAGTGGGGCTGAAGCATGAAATTTGGACGGCAGCTGGAGTTGACCATATAAGACTGCAGCCAGTGTTTCTGGGAAGCTGCCACTGGCTCAGTGAATGAATGGGGTTGTGAATGTCGCTGGCACGCGTGGCGTCAGGTTGCGGGTCAAGTGTGGGCAACAACTGACTGGCGCCCTTGCCAATACTCTGCCCTACATGGTAATGCATTGCATATGCCTGTGTTGCACGCTGAAGTGCAAGGCTTTAGGTGCCTCTGGTGCAGTCTTGCTCTTTCACTCCCTTCACTCGTTCCTCACTATTCCTCTCTCTCTCTCTTCTTTCACTCTCTCCTCTGCTCTCTATCTCTCTTTCAGTACACGACTAAAAATAGTCTCACTTTGGTAATGCCCTCACTGAACCTCTCTCCCCGCGCACTTCTCGACTGCTCTAGTCGCGCTCCCGCGCCGTTTCGTGGAAAAGCCAACTGCCCAAGAATGTTTGCTCTTGACATGACACATGTGGAACCCATGTGACAACTTTTGCAGATGTGTCTGTCTATAGGCCCGGCTCCCTGCTCCATTCAACTCCTTTAACTCTCCTCACCTCTCTCCCCTCCTCTTGACCAGAACCCACTTTGGCCGCAAGACCAGTAAACCATACAGGCCCATCAACACTGCCAACGATAACTGTAACTGTACAACTACTGTCTGTTACCATGAAGATATGAATGTGTGCATTTGCCAATGATAAGGAGGAGAGTCTCTCCAAAATATCATTCATGTTTTGATATGATGCCATTAAAAGTTGATGGATTCTGTGTTCATGCCATTTAGATAATTGCTCTGACTGACGCTCAGCAAAATAGTTTTTCATGCCATTATCTTGCGAGTTGTGGAGTTCGCTGTTAAAATGAGTGAGACATTAGAAATCAGTTTGTACAGCTATCCTTAGTTGCTGTCGACACTGAACGGGCCTTTAGTGTTATAAAGTTCATCAATATGATCAACAAAAAAGTTTTCATAGACCTGCACAGTGCAGGACAAATGAGACAGAATGCCCAGTGAATGGCCCATGGATAGCCACTTCATTTGCCTTAATGCCTTTAACTGCAAATGCATGCTGAAATGATACAAAAGAGATTCATGAAAAATCAGTCACTTATATTTCAAAGATGTCAAAATCATATGAAAACAGTGCCTAAAACAACCTTTCCTTAAGAGTACTGGGTACGTGTCTTCTTGGAAGTGACCTCAACTTGGATTCTTGGAAAATCCAAACTCCCCAACTATCCACGCCTCCATTCCATGGAAGCAGGAGTACATACATTAGAATACACAGTCTGCTGGAGCACTCGCTACTTGTAACAGATGTTGCAAAAGCAGACAGGGGAGACCTCTGCACGTGTGTGTGTGTGTGTGTGTGTGTGTGTGTGTGTGTGTGTGTTTGGGTGAGTGAGTGTGTGTGTGTGTGTGTGTGTGTATGTGCATGGGCCATGTGTGTCAGTGTGCATATGTGAGTGTGTGTTCGCAGGCATGGGCTGAGTGAAAGAGAGAGGGTCTGTTTCCCGTTCCAGTACTGAGCCCCCTCTGTTCCACTCGGTGGCCCTCAGTAGTGGACAGATGGGGCATAAGGAGAGTGGCGTGGGTGGGGGTAGCCATGTGGGTCACCGTTAATGCCCCCAGACCCCTTTAAGCACAACTGACCACCCCTAACCACCACGCGCAAACAGTTTTAGCCGCATTACACTAAGAAGTCTGTTGTAGGGGAAGCGACACAAAGAGAGTAAAGCACCCTCCAGAGTGGGATTTCACAGAAAGATGCTATAAAGGCTTTAAATGATCTTCATATGCCTGCATCACCTACTTAACCACTTATTCTGAAGCACTTCTATTAAAGTCACATGGCAGCTGTGATAATGCATATGCATCAAGCAAATTATATTCAACAACAAGGGGTATAATTAGATAGATCAAAGTGAGGTGAATATTAAACATTTTGTTTTTTTGACATTTAGGCAAAATTTGGTAGTTTTAGGCTATACTGCGCTTTGCCTTTGCATTATACTTACACGGCCATGTAAAAAAAACCTCAGTTTTTATATTAATTGAGGAGGTACTTACTACATTTTCAGTGAAGATATGCTGCTTGATGCCTTAACAATGGCACAACTCTGTCATTTATAAACATTTATGTAAAAAGGGAACAAAATCAATCGGGTATTCTTGTAGACTTGTCTTGTAGTCATGTCAAGCAATATTGCATTGCTGCACACCAAAACCTAACCTTTGACACCTGTGCACACTGCTGCTTATATTTGTCAAAGTATATGTTAATTACTTTTTGTAAAATCTGACTGACTATTTTGAATATGATACTTTCACTGGCATTTAATATTGTGAGACTGTATGATAGACACCTAATGTGTGTGTGAGTGCGAATGATATGTGCCTTTTTAGAAGAAAGTTTTTTTTTTTTTTTTTATGTGTCCCTGCGCGCGCGCACACACACACACACACACACACACACACACACACACACTGCCTATTAGAGTAAGGGCAAGTGAAACCAAGGCAGAATGCAATAATGGCAAGTGAAATCAAGGCAGTAAGGGCAGATACTGCATTCTGCCTTGGTTTCACTCTACTTTTCTATACAAACTAAAAGTGTAAATTTAGCTAAGAAATGTATTAGGTAGGCATATGAAATTTTAACAGATTAAAGAGCAGATCATGTACTTATTTGTGCAAAAATGTTGCTCTTAGCCTTTGTTGGGCAGAAGTGTTTGAGTGATGTGTAGGCCTATAGCATTCTTTTAGAATAAAATATGTTATGTTATTCAACAGCAAGTATAACGAAAGTTAGCCCTAATTAGCATACTGTACATTATTCCAAAATGAATAACATTTGCCGTTGATTTCATTCATGTTCGTTACTCAAGTCTTCCATTGAAGTATCTTTCCGTTTTTTTAAAAAAAGACTTGAAACAGTTAATGGGATGTGGTGTTGAGAAAAGGGAAGTGAGATTCTCAATGTACACTTTGGACTAAAAAGTGACAAAAAATGACCCCTTCCTTTAAGTCAGATCAAGATAACGATCAACCATGTGACCTTTCTTTCAGACCCTGTGAAGACATTTATGCCTGGCAGTTGTGAATACTCCATTCATAATCTGGGGCATGTCGAGCTAATTTTGTTCTAATTTTGGCACTTATAGTGTCCGTATTTAGCATTCCACGCTTAATAAGAAAGCCTGAAACATGTTTTTGATGTGTGTATAGTACATCACATGTGCTTCTGAACATCATCAACCTGCACAGCTCAATCTTATGAGAGTCTGTTGAGGTACTAGTTTAATTTTGGACAGACATGTTAACTATTAGTAAAGTTTCCCTTTGCGCTCCTTTTTGTTCTAATGGCAAATAAAATGTAGGCAACATTTAATCTAATCATAGGCTTCCAGTGAGACTAGGAGCCTGTGACCATATTGTAATTTCCACTGAAGAATCAGTTGAGCTCTGGAGACAATGAGATAAGTGAAATCTAACGAGGATGTTGGTCTTCACCAGAAAAGCCTAGATTACTGTGTGGAGCATGAGACATGAGTCTGTACCCCACTGACAATCCCCCCTATCACACCCCACCAGACACTTCCTGTGACACAAATTTCTTAATGAACGTTAAGAAACGTGGTGTTGAAATGGGAGATTTCTTCAAGAGAAATCTTTATTTTTTTGTGTTGCTTTGTTTAATCTTCACCCCCTTCCTTATTCCCCCCAAAAAGTAGGCCTTCACTCTTTCAAAAGAGTCTTATTAAGTAATGTAAGCGCAGAAGTGATGTTGAAAAGAAACAAGGGGAGACCCTGTGTTACAAAATCTCCCCACCACGGAAGCTGGTGGAGGGAAGCAGTTGTCCCCAACCTTACGGACACTGACTTGGCAGGTTCATTCAGTCTTGCAAGACTGGACTAGACAAAGACAGACACCAGACAAACATACATTTAGCTGCTCCTACCTTGTGATGATGACCCAATACCTGACATAAAATCCAAATGTCCTTTGTAATATGCGTCTGAATGACCACGTCACTCATTGCTTCTAAATCACATTTTTAAAGGTAAAAGTCATAAACAATAACCTTTGTGTGCCTTGTCTAGTAAACTTGTAGACCTGATACTCCACCCTACACAGACCGTCTATCATACCTTTCACCATAACATACAACTGAAGCTGCAGGTCAGGATATTGGATATAGGTATGAGCCTGCTATATGTTAAGCATTTGTAAACACACTGCCTGGTTTGGTATGCAGCTATTTACTCAGTAGGCCTACTTGAGTGGCTCATAAATCCATAAATGTCTGAGAGATTGATTCTGACTCTGACAGATTTGAACAGTCATTATAGCTATTGACATTCTCTCTGCTGCATGCACTGTTTGGATGAACCCCCTTGAACTCTTTCTCTGCAACTCTCATTTTTTCCAAAGACTTTTTTTTTGCTCTGGTGTTGATGCAAGTGGGAACTATTCTTAAGATATCTGTGTGAGCAATAGGAACCACTAGGAGGGGACATTAAGTATATTCCTTCTGGAAACTGTTCTCTGAAGTGTTCCGCAAGGCATGACAACCACACAGTGCCTTCACCACATTAGAGGCATAGAAATGTGCAGCCAGAAATTTAAATTCCCCTCTCAACCCTCTATGCTGAGTAGCCTAGCTCTAAAAAAGACGGTCTTATCCAAAATAACAAATCTGACAACCATCTTCCACCACACACTAGTTCAAAAAAGCAACAAATAAGAAGAGCAATGTAGGCTATATATCACCAAAATCTCTCACAGTAGCCTACATGCCTATAAGCTACATGTGTAGGTTGTGAAACAATTAATTGTTTTATGAAAGCTACAGTAGTTCACATTAGGGTGTGAATTCATCGCTGGGCTTCAGCGTCCAAATTTGTGAATTAAAGCTCTGCTCTACCACCCCTCTTCGGTGTCCCCTAGATGGCACATTCACCCAAGATAAGCTTTTGTTGTGAATGACTGCTCAAGTAGGCTAGCAACCATGGGCTTTCAAATGGGGAAACTTGGCTACTCACAAACATAAATGTATTGACTAGTTTAGAAGAAGTGTTAAAACTGTCCCAAATATTCACCAAATCTACCCCAAAATAAAGATATAATCTGAGCAGCATTAAACTGATGTATTTTCAAGCAGCAAACTGGCCACTCTATGATATGGACAATAGGCAGAGGACAAATCCAATTGCCTACTCGGGGCGTTCTTATGTTCACGTGCACTGAGGTTGACTGAAACACCCCCCTACTTGTGATTGGGGGATGCCCCTGCACGTGTCCTGCCGGATGCGCATACAAGCACTTGCGCTCCACTTATGTAACCGTTGCACGAGCACAAAGGCTACCTGCCTACCGGTGTAAATTCTCTACAAAAGTAGCCACTTAACATATTAAACTGAATGTAGGACCCATGCATTGCACATTTAACACACTAATTCATAATATTGCGCCACAGTCTCATCAGGGAAATAGAAAAGAAATAACCAATTTTAGGCTACGATGTCAAGACGCCCTCGGTTGTAAGTTACGGTACAACGTGACCTGAACTAATACACATACCGGCTCCAGTTCTGCTGCATTGCTTAGCTGCAAGCAAGGCACACCCGGAGCAAACCCGCCTCTCATTTCTTGGAATTCCAGCCTTACCAAATGTTCATCCGCTAGGGACTATATAATCATTTGAACGCGTTTATATCGTGATTTCTGGTGACTTCTATTTTGCGTACAAGTAATTTCACGGTGATCACAGACGATCTGAAATTGGGCATAGTTGTTTTAGCATTTACTTAACGCTGTATTAAAATATGTTTTGGCGCGATTTTGCGGTGTGGAAGGAGACTTCGCAATGTGGTACTATATAGTTAAATGCCCTCCCTACTTGCCACACCTACTGTAGAGCCGTATTGCACATGGTAGGTTGCCATGCGTCGTAGAATATCAACGATAGAAACCATTTTTCTCCTTTTTTCGACCATAGCATTTGTTAACTTTTGTTCACTAGTATCGTAGCAAACGATATCTATCTAAGATTTCTCCTGTCGTCGTCATTAAGGTAAGCATTTTTATTCATTTCTACTTTATAGTTAACGTTATGCCTTTACTGCTCGCGCATGCATGGTCGGCATAATGAGCCGGTTCTTTTTAATCCGCGGTTGACACATTTAGTAGAATCTTACAACTGGTTGTTTCGGTAACCTTATGTTATTAATACAGGTCTAATATGATGCTATATGGTGCATGTGAAATATTTGCAGTTACATATTGAACTTCTCACTTGCACCTTCGTGCCCTGTTAACGCCTATTCTAGCCTACTAGTGATTTACTGGCTAGCCTACCTAGCAGAACGTTAGCTCATTGTAGCAGATCGGCCATGAGCTCTACCAAATAAGTCTAGATATTCGTACTTCTATATAAACTCTATAAATAATTAGTCACCTCAAGACAACGGTTTTGGTCTATTGCATTATAAACCATTATGTCATGAGAAAAAGTCTAACTAGTTTTTTTCATGATTGAATGCGACATGCGACAATCTTTTAAATTAAATCGTGGCGTTTTTGTGCAAGTTAGCCCGTTGTTTTTTCACTTTTTACGTTAATGCACGTTGAGAGCAAGCTCGCGATCTAATTTCCCAGTATGTTTGAAAGCCCTTGAAATGTAAGAATTTGTCCTGGTGAATCAACGGGTGGTTGACATTGCTAACTTCAACTGTAACTAGATGAAGTTGCTGAATATACCGCTTCTACCAGTGACATTCATTTCTAAATTCATTTTGTACAGGGATATGTCTAATCATCTTTTAATTGATGTTTATCAGTCAGTGATCAGTATTTTCAAGAGGGCTGTTTGCACGAGAAAGATTTAAATTTAGTGTGATGGGGGGGGGGGGGGGTGTATATAAATAAATTCAGGTAATTCGGGGGACGGATGCAAATGTACCCCCTTGCTGAGGATTCCAGCTGTTAACATGATGTCATTAACATTAGAAGAAAGACCGGCTTTTAGAGCCAGCCCACAGGGCGGAGTTTGGGTTGTAAACACGAATAAAAAGGTGCTTGCCGGCACATTTTCTGAGTGTAGTACTCTTCGGAACACGTAGTATTCAGACACGTGTGTAGTTCTTTCCTAACTCTTTGTGACTTCTGCACAGAGCAAAGGTTTTTTATTATTGTATATTAATCGGACTGCACTGTCTGCTTGTCCTATAGATACTGCCAACATGCTGCAGAGTTTCTCGCCCTCTCACGATTGGTTTTCCGACTCGGAACCGCTGCTCTTTGACGAGGAGTTCTGCCAGAGTCTCATGCAGTCGATCCCCACGCCGCCACAGTCCCCGCCACTGAAGACGGATTTAAGTAAAGCCTTGTCAAAGGAGGACCAGTTGGAGCTCGTGTCTGAACTTTTGCTTGAAGATCAGGACTTTCAACTGAATTGGAACTGTGATTTTATGCACGAGAATGCGGTCGCTATAAACAAAGACCATCATACTGATGTGTCGGATGACTGTTTGTGGCATATTGGAGAGAAGTCACTGGACAAGTTATCTGTGCTCTCTACCAGCCCGCTGCTCTCCGACATCGATACCTCCATTTTCGAAGAGATTGCTGGCTCTACACTGGTATGCCACGACGCGGCGCTGGAGAACAAGTGTTCCGAGAAAGAGGATTTTTTATTAGACAGCCAGGAACAAAACGAGTCGTCCTCGGATTATGGCTCTCTCTCTGCTGGAGGCGAATCATCAACTAGCGATTCCGGTAAGTTCATGTAAATGTAATTTTTAATCAAATATAGTACTGGAAATATTCCGATATTGAAATGAAGCAAAATAAATTAACTCAAAAGATTTTGTGATGTAGAGTAGTAGGGATTATAGCCATGTGCACGTAGATAATATCACTCATCACCAATTGTTCAGTAATATTTAGCATGTGATGGAAACACTGTAATTGTGTTGTTGTAAAGGCCATGCATGGGAAGTCTTAGGGAAAACGAAGGCAGGGTTAAACAGCTTTTCTGGGAATGAATGACGAGATGATGAGTTTGGGATTGAATTGTGATCTCATGGGCCCCCCCTCCCATCTGTTGTTTCTACAGAGGAGGAGATTGATGTGGTGACGGTGAGGAGGTCCAGCACGCGTTCTCATCACCGCGAGCAGCAGGAGGAAAGCCGGCGAGAGCAGCTGAGGGCCCTCAAGCGTTGCCACTTGGAGATCCAGCAGCAGCACAACTACGCTGCCCCTCGCCCCTCCTCCCCCATTCGGACGGAGCCCCACGTTTCCGCCCACAAGCGGCCGCGCACGTCGGACTCCTCCCAGCGGCTGACCCTGTCTGGCCGCGGTGCTCGTGGACTCTCCTCGAGGCACAACGCTGACATAGAGGACGAGGAGGAGAGGCGGCGGACACACAACGTGATGGAAAGGCAGCGGCGGAACGAGCTGAAGAACTGCTTCCTGCGTCTGCGAGACCATGTGCCCGAATTGTCCAATAACGACAAGGCCTCCAAAGTGGTCATCTTGAAACGGGCCAGAGACAGTATCAGGAACCTGGAGGTGGAGAACAAGAAACTATACTCTAAGATGGACAAACTGAGAGACCGGCAAGATTGGCTCAAATCCAGACTGGAGCAGTTAAGGGGAATATGAGTCTTGCTGTGGTCATTTCTGCCGGACTTGTCATGGACCAGTTTGCGTCGATGCTACGCACAAATAAAGCAAAGTATCCCTGCTGACTGTTCAACAACTAAATATTTCTTAAGAGACATTGAATTTGTTGAATTTGAAGTGCATGTTGAGCAAAGGAATTGTTCTCATTTATTTTGCTTTTGCCAAATTCTTGTACAGTCTTAAATTTGTTTTTACTGTGCATAACCCTAATCAGTTGCCAGTTTAACAGTGATTCCTTCAAGTGCTTGAAATATGGTGACCTTTTGGTGGTCTTTCACATTCCCCCAGTTATTACAGTAACATTTTAAAATTTATATTTCCTTTGGGCTGGCTCCAATGCTTCTATGATCATGAAGGGGGTTAATGTAACTTTTACCAATTCAGTAACTTGATAGACATGACCTGGTTTGTGTTAACTGATATTGATTTGTATGTATATAGAAACTCAAGTATGCTATTTTTTCATCTTGTGTTAATATGATAATGGTTTATCTACCTCTACTAGGACAGACCTGGGAAGCCTTTTTTGGCAACTGTAAATATTTGTTTCATTTTTGTAAATGTATGTTTTTGTTTATGTGTAAATTATTTAGTGTTTTTTCTTTGTTCATTTGAAGTAAAAGTTCTGTTCTTTTACAGCACTTTGTTTTATTTTATAGTATAATAAAGAATGAACAAGAAGCTTTTGTTGTCTGGGCCTAATGATTTTCGCCAATACCAACCCCCACCCCCCTCCTCCACAGAAGCCTCAGTCCTGAAGACATGCTTGAAATGTAAGCTCAGGTTTCCTTTGTTTACCACCTCTTTGGACCAGATAAAAGTGGCACTCCCACTTCTTTTGTAGAATGTGACGGGTGAAAGGGAGAGGAAGAGGTGCTCCTCCGCAGCCTCCTAGGGCAACAGTAGGCTGTTTGGTTGTTTCAAACTGTATACACTAGTCAAGGAAACGATCAAACAGGACGCAGGTTTTTGCAGTGAGGTTTGTTTTATATGTTTTGTATGGGCAGTAAGTGTTTTGTGCTCTGCTACTGTGCCCAGAGCGCCTCGCGTGTTTTGCGCCTGCTGCGCTACACATTTTTGCGGAGGAGCTCTGAGTGCCTCAAACTGAAAAAAGTTCAACTCCAAGCGTCTGCCTTTTTCTGAAAACGTAGTGCACCTTGCGTTTTATTATAAGTGGCAAAGCGTGTCCTGTCTTATCGTTACCCAAGATGGTAAAGAGTCGAGAGGCTTAAGCGTTAGGTATTTAGGTCAAGGTGAGTGGGTGGCTGACTTTGACATGTTAATTCTTCAGAAAACTTGAACCCAGTGAGGCCATAAACCGCCGTGCAGATAAGAGATGTGATGAGTCTTGTATATCTGATAACAGGAGTTGTTTCAGTTATGCTAATTGCCAATTAACCACACAGATTGCCTAGCTTTGAAAAAATACCACTGCTTGTTGGTATGTGCACTCACATACATGTTCTTTCACAAGCCATGGTGAATTGCTTCTAGCATATCTAGCTAGTGCACCAATGATAAATGCAGACTAAAGTTGACCGAGGTCAAGGCTTGATCATGTTTCATTTGAGAGCCGGTAGTGTTGAGCCCATATTATTGACACTTTGTCATAACATTGATGAGCTCCTCAGCCAGCATCCAAGCATTTCACATGTGTGAATCATTTATCATGTGTGAACCATTACCCAGAACTGTGAGTGTCTAGGCAAGAGTTTTGGCAGGACCAATTCTGACCCCCCCCCCCCCCCTTTTGAATGAACTCATTTGGTATAAATTATGAGTGTAAACCACCATCTGACACAGGAGAAAATATGGCATCTTTTTCAATGATGTAGTTGCCAACTTGAATCACTATACATAAGAGGCAGCCTGCCTGCTAATTTGTGCAGGCATTTAAGTATTTAAAGCTGGCAGTTTTGAGGTACTATTTCGGAGTCATTTTGATGTCCGCTAGTTCCGAAGTGCAGTCACCTTTGTCACAAAACAAAGCATTGTGGAGCATCTGCAACAGGGTGGCACTTTGGCAACAGTCACATCTGACCCACAAAGCAAAAACAAGCATGCTGCCCCTTTCATCTTTTGTGTTCAGACTCACACTCGGTTGTAGATTGACTGTGGTCGAGTAGTCTGGAATGAGAAGTTTCCTCAGGCCCTCTACATTCTTCAAGGGGCATTCCTTGTTCAAAGTGTGCTCATCAGAATACAGGATATTGTGGGGTGTATCAGAGCCCAAAGACAGGTCACCTTTTGATATGCTAATGCCCATGTGGCTCCATCAAGACTTCGAACTGAGGTGTTGAAAGGTGAGTGCTTAAGAAGCTGTTAGCCAGAGTACCAGTCATTCATTAATGCATTGGCCGAGTCGCCACTACATAGCAGTAATCTGATAAGCTAGCCTAATAGTGCTACTAGGTGTATGGTATAAGTATAAGTATATATATACTCTTTTGATCCTGTGAGGGAAATTTGGTCTCTGCATTTATCCCAATCTGTTAATTAGTGAAACACACTCAACCCACAGTGAAGTGAAGCACACACTAATCCCGGTGCAGTGAGCTGCCTGCAACAACAGCGGCGCTCGGGGAGCAGTGAGTTAGGTGCCTTGCTCAAGGGCACTTCAGCCGTGCCTACTGGTCGGGGTTCGAACCGACAACCCTCCGGTTACAAGTCCGAAGCACTAACCAGTAGGCCACGGCTGCCCCCACGGCTGTGTGACTAGACTAGGCTCTAAACTATTGACTTGGGAGACAAACCCCAATCTCAGCATATGCCTCAGTGAGCAGATAGTCAAGATTGCTTACTGGGACAACAGAATAACAAAGAGGAGAGAGATACATGTTTTGTTCTTTGTCTAAGAGGAAAAAAACTTGTAGAGCATCTATTTCCTGGCAACACTTAAGGAACCACAATACTGGCCATATTCTAGGAAGGGCCCCAATCAAAGACACTATTTTTAATTTGTTTGAAAATAGTTAGGCTTCAGAGAAGACCTTGAAGGCCCTGACGGTCCGCCACTGCCCAAATTTGAGAATCATGTACAGTAAACCTGAAACATCCAAGGCAATTTGTAAACCTTTTTCAAAGAACGCTGGGTGGTTTTCATGTCTCATGAGGTGACCCATCCTAGTATCTATTAGGTGGTAGGGTACATAGTGGAAAAACAGTCCTCTTGTAGTTTTAAAGCCTGTCATCATATTAAGTCTGTCATCATACCAAGGAGGTGACTGTGTGAAAGGATCACTACTAACCCTGTTAATATTTTATTTTATGACTGTGTCACCTGGAATATTCACCACCTGAATAGTTTCTATGTTTTGTTGTATTTTTCTTCGGTGAGAGGTGTTTTAGTTGGTATGTGTTTTTGACAGAGACAACCTCAGCGAAAGGCAGATGTCTCTGTCAGATGAATGACCCAGCAACATCAAGTGACAAATGATTTGAAGCTATGAGGAACAGCATAATTACTGTTGCAGTGTTAAAGTGTTACTGGAAGTCATTCTGTGCCAACAGGTACTGAATTGCATAGCTAACACACTCGGTAAGTATGTATAGATGTTGTAAACTCTTCATCACTGAATAAGTATTCAATAGAAATATTTTTTGTCATGCAAGCACAGTTCCCCTGAGACTTTCTCCCCTGTTCTTGGGAGTCCAACTATTGAAAAGGGGGAAGGAACAGCTAACAGACACAGGTTGGTGTTAACAGGCTTAACAGTCTCCTGTTTGTCTATGCTGGAGTGTGACCTAGGAGTTTAGGAGGGGGCCATATGTTGATGGGGGACTCCCTTAGGCGTCCATGGTTCTTATATTGGTACCCCCCCACACCCACCCCCTCTCTCTCCTCACAGCCAGTAAAACATGAAAGATGTGTGGGTGAATCTCAGACAGGCCCTGATAAACACCTCTCTGGAAGCCTTCAAAAGTAACTAAATCCAATGTGCAAAAATCTCCAGGGTAGAGGAAAATTGCAGTGTGTCTATATGCTTATTGGGGAATTTGAATGGCAGACACTAAATCATGGTTATGGTGTGTGTGAGAAAGAGAGAGAGATCCAGATCCTGCCTTATCACTTCACCAGTTAATGCTTTCAGTCCCACTGAAAACGCTGTTAAGTGGATCGGGCAGATGAGAACATCTCTGCTGGTTGTGTAGTAGGGGTATTGTGTCAACATTTGGGATGGACACAATTAGAAAAAAAAGATATTTATCTTAAACTGGGCATATTCAAATTCTTTGGAAGAATTATTTCAAAACTCCATGACCCAGATATTAGTGTGGAGTGTGGGCACGTTTCCTCTTAGCTTCAGCCAGCTCAACGGCACTGAATAGAGAGGTTGTAAATCACTTCATATACTGTACATTCCACAACATACAGCGACATACACATCGGTCTTGGTTGTGAGGCACTTTTGAAAGGAAGTAGGGCACTGCAATCGTAGCCACAACAAAAAAGACTAAACAGACAGGAAAATAATGCTTAAACTCCATAACGTCAGAGCTTGCTCAGAACTTTTCACCTTAGAAATAGATAGCCATAGGTGTTTACCATGGTTAGGTACCTGAAAAGTCACTTTGCATACTTAAAACAACCAATGACTCATATGATGGTAACCAGACACAGAGGTACCATAGCAGTGAGTACAGCGATTATTAACATGGCTGAAGCGGTATCGCATGGTGATTCATTATTCAACAGGGTCTGGTATGCAGCTCATACAGGGGGTTTGCTGTGGCTAGGCATGTGAAGGGGTGCAGCACTTAACACTTCATATACACAGACCTACATTTTTACTTATCAAACCTTCTCTTAAATAAAATATGTATTTAATATCTCTGCAGGGCCGTTTCAAGGAATTTGGGGGCCCCAAGCAAAATGGACATGGAGCCCCCCCCACCGCACGCAAAGCCTACAGGAACCACCGCATAGCCATACAGTTTAAGTTCACCCACAGTTTATATAAATACAAAATTTTGACAGTGCAAATACTGCAGTTGCATATATATAGTGTGCATTAGTTTTGAAAATGTTGAACATTTGAACATTTGCAAAAACACCACCGTACCATAAAATCCAATATAAATGTAAAAAAGTGCACAATAACTAAATCCAACATACTTACACACACACACACACACACTCACATTAAGATTTTTCAGTTCTCACAAAGTGAGAAAATAAAACACTGCCATCTTATGCAGAAAAAGGATGCATTGTTCAAAGTATAAAGAGTGCAGGTTGTATAGCAATTTAAAAATCCAACATAAATACAAGTACACACACACACACACATACATAAGATTAACCTTTCAGGCCATCTTCATCAGTGGAGGTATCCTTAGGAAGAGCCTGAGGGCTGAGAAATTTAAGCAAAGCACCTTGAGGGAGAAAGAAAAGATATGTTAGCATTTCCATATTTTGATATTTAGAAGGGATGCAGCTGCTTTCACAACTACCAATGCTACTGTAAAAACATCCCAAGCTAATGTTATAGGCTACATTGACCTAGGCCTACTTGTAGCTTAACATAGCATTTAAGCATTCTGCTGTTTGAGAATTAGACAGACGCACCTGGTGCTTTAAAGACAGTAAACAGCTGGCGTGCATGAATACTACATGAATGTTCCAGTCTGCTTTGATGCACGGAATTTATCGTGTGGTTTTCCTAACCCCAATTTGGTAAATAGATTATCACGGTCGAATAGTTAGTATAGCAGAGAAGCTATGCCACTTTCATCAAAACCTATTACAAAGGTATAGCAATGTTATGTCATTAAATACGATAAACAGTGATTCTGGAACAGATCTGTGTCTTCCTTATCCCGTTAATAAACATATTACAGTATGTAACCATATTCCATCCTTTCGGGGAAAAAAAGTTGCGCTAACTGTTCTAGTTTGTTACAAGCAGCATGGGCCGTCAGGCAGGTAGTTACACATTTTTTGCTAGGCTAGCCTTCCTGCTGCGACATTACACCATTTGTACAAGACAAGTAGAGCTATTTTATCCAGTGTAATTTATCACTTACCACTATCTTGTTTTTTTCTTGTCATCCTCTTCCTTTCTCTTCTGGCTTCTGGACGCATAACTCCTCTTCATTATGACTGCCGAGGTTTTATATTTTCGCGGCAGCAGCAGAGACCACAAACCTGGCTGGCTGGCTGCTGTCAGCGACTACTGAGAGGAGCCCCCTTATGAAGGTATATTGGGTGCAAAAGTGGCGAGCACATTTAACTGCAGATTTTGCATGTGCACACTAAAGTCGTAAATGTGTAACAGTAAAGTTGAAGTTGTACATATTTTTTTATATCTTGTTAACACAAAATAGGGGCTACGGGTTCACAAATCCTTTTTACAGGTACACAAATCCTTTTTACAGGTACACAAATCCTATCCTGTGAGTCACAACTTTCAAGAGTCACGCACTCGACACTTTTGCTCCAATCGTTGCAGCGCAGTAGGTGCGAAACACATTTGCACATCCGTGTTTCATAATCTGAGAACATGCACAACATTCGTGCATTTGTAAACCCAAATGTGAACTAATGCATCCGAAGTTGTGCATCTGTGAAATAATTTCTCATTAATAAAATTCTACAGATCGCTTTGATTTTCTTGCACGACTACAAGTCAATTGATACAAGTGCTCGAATCTTCTTCTACGAGTGACGATACTTTTGCTCCTGGCTAGGTGATATAATAGGAGCAAAACGATTTGTATGTGTGCACGTCGAGCGAATCGATCGAGAAAACAAGGCGGCCGGATCTGGATCGCGCTCAGACTACCATTGCCTGCTCATAAGGTAAGTAACATGATAATAATATGAAGAAAGTTATCTTGTTTGTTGGTTTACATTATCATGACAGCTATGTTTAGCTTAGTTTACCTGCTTGCTAAATCCTCCAGTGCCAGATCAAGCTAGCTATCGCTAGATAAATAACTAGTTTAGAAGTACAGAAATATAACACTGCCCGTCCAAAATCGTTAGGACACACAATCTGACACAATCGTTCTGCAATTTTCGAACAGCTGACTTGTATCTTGCACGAAGACTATTGGATAGTGCAAGGCAAGTTAGCAATTGTTTGCTGTGCAGACATTATGAATAATAAGGTCGACTTAACACCGCACACCGCAACATTTTTTTCCTCGCTTTGTGCAAAGAAAAACTATAAATCGTGTGTCCTTCATTGATAAGGAAACATGCTGAGGTTACTTACTTTATGAGCAGGCAATGGTAGTCTGAGCGTGATCCAGGATCCAGATCCGGCCGCCTTGTTTTCTCGATCGATTGCTCGACGTGCACACATACAAATCTTTTTGCACCTATTATATCACCTAGCCAGGAGCAAAAGTCACTCGTCACTCGTAGAAGCAGATTCGAGCACTTGTATCAATTGACTTGTAGTCGTGCAAGAAAATCAAAGCGATCTGTAGAATTTTATTAATGAGAAATTATTTCACAGATGCACAACTTCGGATGCATTAGTTCACATTTGGGTTTACAAATGCACGAATGTTGTGCATGTTCTCAGATTATGAAACACGGATGTGCAAATGTGTTTCGCACCTACTGCGCTGCAACGATTGGAGCAAAAGTGTCGAGTGCGTGACTCTTGAAAGTTGTGACTCACAGGATAGGATTTGTGTACCTGTAAAAAGGATTTGTGTACCTGTAAAAAGGATTTGTGAACCCGTAGCCCCTATTTTGTGTTAACAAGATATAAAAAAATATGTACAACTTCAACTTTACTGTTACACATTTACGACTTTAGTGTGCACATGCAAAATCTGCAGTTAAATGTGCTCGCCACTTTTGCACCCAATATACCTTCATACCCCCTTGAGGGGGATCACGGTATTGCCGGTAACAGTGTCGTTGCACTTCACTGCATTGACTATCAAAGGGGCGCTCACAGTTTGTCGTTGCATTTTATTCTTCACCAGTCGTTGTCTTGGGGCCCCTGGCCAGCTCGGGGCCCCAAGCAATTGCTTGGTTTGCTTACCTTCTAGCGACGGGCCTGTATCTCTGAAATCAAGACATTTGATTTGGTTTAGAGAAACACAATAAAAAATGTAAAAATTGGTCCCAGTTGGTATCAATATACGGGATACCCCTTTAGCATCATTTTTAAAACACACGTCAGAAAAAGCACATTAATGGGGTATCCAGTACATGGAAAAGTGGCGAAAAGGGTCACGTTCCGTACACAGTGCATCAAAGTTTTATAGTTCGTAGTAACGTTTTATATACCAGATGTTTCAAGTATGCAGTGGCAATGACAGGCCGTTTACATGGTCAATGACAATAACAGAGATGCCATTCTCCCTTTTATAATAATTCAGTGTATCATCAAAATGGGGTTGGAGCTGTTATTTTAAGGTTTACTAGATGACGTGGTGTCATGTCAGAAGCAAATGATGAAGGTAACTGATCATCATTATTCCGTTACCTAACATTCAACCTGTTTAGGACTATATGCAACATTCAACACAGACAGATCTCATCAAAACATTCAAAAACAAGCTACAACAATGACACACAAGCAAGCCACGAGACCAGTCAAAGCACACACTGGACCTAACCCAAGGAGAAGTTTGACAACAATGCTGGGAAAGGTTCAGAAAAAGCTGAGCTTGATCGTATAAACAACTTTTATTCTGTATAGTTTCAAGCCACACACACTTTTTGTCTTTCTTTCTCGTTCTCTCTCTCTCCCCCTCTCTCTCACATCACACACACACACACAGGGAACACCTACCGAGGATGCCTAGGTATTTAATGACCCTTTGACCCTTGAGGTCACAGAGCACTAAACCAGTAGAGATTATCTTAGATGCTGGAGGGGGAGGGCTGCGGGTCATCCAGCCCCCCCTTAGGTCAAAGGTCAGACTGTATCCACTTTCCCCAAAAAGTCTTCAGATGGTCATTAAAGACTTTTTATTCAAGTCCTCACTTCACAGGGAGTTTTTAAGCACTGAGTAGAGACAGGGTCCTTAAGAGTATTGAGAGGACAAAACCCTATTTACATACACATATTTACATTGATTGAAAATATAATTGCATCGTATACATATATTCCTTTATTAGTTTTTATCTAAGGTAGTCCTTATTATTGTTGTTATTACTATTATTAGAGATAGTAGTAGTAATAGTAGTTGTAGCAGTATTCTATCGTGTTAAGATTTGGACCAGGGTATCGAATTGACATTGGATTGTATAGTGTCTCTGTTTTGAGAATGGAACTTTTAAATGAGTCACAAAACCACTCAAAAACTGTTAATACCATAGTTATGGGAAGTGAGAGATATGGGGAACACAAACTCACACACACACACACACACACACACACACACATACACGCGCACACACGTGTGTGTGTGTGTGTGTGTGTGTGTGTGTGTGTGTGTGTCGGTGTCTCACCAGAGCTTCCTTCCCCAAGTAAAGATACCAGCAGTGACCTTTGAAACGTTTTTTTTTTAACTGAGATGTCTGTGGCAAATGCTTTTACATGGTGCTTATGGACCTTGCCACCTACTATCATGGTCTTTTGTTGACATGCTTTATGACCTTGACTTCAGGTTGTTGTGGCTCAGAGCAACATCTGATCATTATGCTCCCAGCATGCAGTGATTTCTGCTACTAAAGGAATTTCCCCACCCAAGGACCTACTAGGAGAATGGAGAGAATAGAGATGAAGAGAGGAGAGAGCAAGACAGAGAAAAAGACAGACAGACAGACAGTGAGAGCACAAGAGAGGGAAAGGTGTTGAGGGGTTAAGTTATACAGCAGTTAAAAATACACCAAATGTACATCACATGCTTCCTGTGATTCATTGGGGGATTTTGTATCGGCCCAACCCAAATATGGCTGGTCGCTTTATTATTTTGATAGGTTGAGATCCATTGTGAAGACAGTTGGAAAGAGTGGTTGGCTAGTTCTACATTTACATACAGTAACTGCAGACCATTTGACGAATGGGCAGTTAACGTTAAATGAAAAGATTATACTGTTGCATGCAGAGTGAAGTCACATTTTCACCACAATGACAACTACAAAAGGACTAGAGACGATGGTGAAATATAAAAGGGAAGTGAAAACTGTTCAAATGTGTGTGAATGTGTGTGTGTGTGTGTGCGTGCGTGCTTGTGTGTGTGCGTGCTTGTGTGTGTGTGTGTGTGTGTGTGTGTGCGTGCGTGCTTGTGTGTGTGTGTGCGTGTGTGTGTGTGTGCGTGTTCGTGTGTGTGTGTGTTCTATGCGGAGTCACCTAGCTAATGGACTCTGACAGCATCAGGCCGCGCTCTGTCAGATTTACCTGCAGGGGGGAAGGATTGCCACAGTGGGAATATGTGGGGTGTTACTGCACCCCCCCTCCTTCTGGGTAATTGTTCTGACCCAAAGACCCCCAAATCCAAATCCTTTCCTGATAATAAGACTTGGCTATAAGGTGGGTCTAAGCAGGCTGGCCACTGTTCTGCAGTTTATTTAAATTAATTCAGTAATTGGTTGTCACATGTTATAATCATCCGAAAGATTATTTGGCCATTCAGAGCCATGGCTGCATATCCTCTTACTTTGAGAACCAGCGATGAAAAGACTGACCATGAATAGGGACATGCCATCAAGTTTCACATGGGTGATTAAATGAGGCCTGATTTTTTATAGGATTTCATTCAGAAAACTTGAATCCTGTAGTATAGGGTCATAGCGTCTAATCAAGGCAACACTGTCAATGCTGTTTTTGCTGTTTTCTATGTTATTGTGCAAAGTTTAAACAGAAGAATCAGGATCCGAATCTATCTAAATACTGTATAGGAGTTGCAAGAATTATTGAAAGAGTTATTTTTACATTCTGAATGACATTCAGCAGTGAAGATAGTAAGATGAAGATGACATATTTTAAGTGGACAGAAGGGTGTTTGCCATTACAATCAGTACATGTTCATCAAGTTCCCCAAGGACTACTGCTTGACCCTATTCATTTATTTTTCTTACCCTCCCTCTGAAAATATTTAATTCCTGGAACTCCTTAAAATGTTCCAGGATTATTTTGAATAAAGCATATACAAACCTGTGAACTTCTCTTTTATACGTCAGGTGGGTCCTAAATCTGAAATGGTTTGTAAATGTGCAGTTGTTCCACCTGTGTTAACCCCATTCATCACACATTCACCAGCTCTTCTCTGGATCTGAATAGCGGTCATCTGAGCTCATCGCTATGAAAAACTCCACCTGTATCCAATTCCATCAAAATTCATTAAGGACTGTGTTCCCAGCTATCCCCACAGTCATCACAGAAATCATTAACTTTCCCCCTGTCTCTGTCAAAGACTTGATTCCTATGACATGAGTAATTTCCTCTCCATCTTAAATCTCCAATTTTCGTCAAAAACAGTGTAACATGCCACCCTTCTTCTAATTCTCTTGACTTCCATTCCACTCTGGTTTCTGCCCTCAGCATTGACCTCCTTACAATGACCTCGTCCTCTCAACAGATATGGCCACCTCAGTGTTCTCACCCTCATTGACCTCACTGCAGCAACTGCACCTTCTCCTGTGCTCCTCTTATAACAAATCAACCCTTATGTTCATAAAACAAAAGCTGTGTTATACGGGTTCTTTGCAAATTAAGAATAATTTCTTTACTTCTTTAAGTTAAACAGAATAATCTCCTTGAAGGGACGTTGTCTATATAGATCTAATTATGGTACCCACGTTTAATGCACAATCAGATGAACACAGAAATAGTTGATTTATCACGTGTTGTATTGTAACAATTGCACCACATCACATTTCCCCCGTATTGCATTTCATATATGACAAAATCGCACAATAAACATCACAACATTTCCCCCGTATTGGATTCCATATATGACACAATCGCACAATAAACCTCACAATATTTCCCCCCTATACAATGTGGAAGTGTCCCCGTCGTGAACAGTTCGCTTAATTGCTCTGTTTCAGTAGCCTGGCCCTTACCGCCTGAGACTACGAATTCTCTTCGTCATACTATGAAGGTATATTGGGTGCAAAAGTGGCGAGCACATTTAACTGCAGATTTTGCATGTGCACACTAAAGTCGTAAATGTGTAACAGTAAAGTTGAAGTTGTACATATTTTTTTATATCTTGTTAACACAAAATAGGGGCTACGGGTTCACAAATCCTTTTTACAGGTACACAAATCCTTTTTACAGGTACACAAATCCTATCCTGTGAGTCACAACTTTCAAGAGTCACGCACTCGACACTTTTGCTCCAATCGTTGCAGCGCAGTAGGTGCGAAACACATTTGCACATCCGTGTTTCATAATCTGAGAACATGCACAACATTCGTGCATTTGTAAACCCAAATGTGAACTAATGCATCCGAAGTTGTGCATCTGTGAAATAATTTCTCATTAATAAAATTCTACAGATCGCTTTGATTTTCTTGCACGACTACAAGTCAATTGATACAAGTGCTCGAATCTGCTTCTACGAGTGACGAGTGACTTTTGCTCCTGGCTAGGTGATATAATAGGTGCAAAAAGATTTGTATGTGTGCACGTCGAGCAATCGATCGAGAAAACAAGGCGGCCGGATCTGGATCCTGGATCACGCTCAGACTACCATTGCCTGCTCATAAAGTAAGTAACCTCAGCATGTTTCCTTATCAATGAAGGACACACGATTTATAGTTTTTCTTTGCACAAAGCGAGGAAAAAATGTTTGCGGTGTGCGGTGTTAAGTCGACCTTATTATTCATAATGTCTGCACAGCAAACAATTGCTAACTTGCCTTGCACTATCCAATAGTCTTCGTGCAAGATACAAGTCAGCTGTTCGAAAATTGCAGAACGATTGTGTCAGATTGTGTGTCCTAACGATTTTGGACGGGCAGTGTTATATTTCTGTACTTCTAAACTAGTTATTTATCTAGCGATAGCTAGCTTGATCTGGCACTGGAGGATTTAGCAAGCAGGTAAACTAAGCTAAACATAGCGGTCATGATAATGTAAACCAACAAACAAGATAACTTTCTTCATATTATTATCATGTTACTTACCTTATGAGCAGGCAATGGTAGTCTGAGCGCGATCCAGATCCGGCCGCCTTGTTTTCTCGATCGATTCGCTCGACGTGCACACATACAAATCGTTTTGCTCCTATTATATCACCTAGCCAGGAGCAAAAGTATCGTCACTCGTAGAAGATTCGAGCACTTGTATCAATTGACTTGTAGTCGTGCAAGAAAATCAAAGCGATCTGTAGAATTTTATTAATGAGAAATTATTTCACAGATGCACAACTTCGGATGCATTAGTTCACATTTGGGTTTACAAATGCAGGAATGTTGTGCATGTTCTCAGATTATGAAACACGGATGTGCAAATGTGTTTCACACCTACTGCGCTGCAACGATTGGAGCAAAAGTGTCGAGTGCGTGACTCTTGAAAGTTGTGACTCACAGGATAGGATTTGTGTACCTGTAAAAAGGATTTGTGTACCTGTAAAAAGGATTTGTGAACCCGTAGCCCCTATTTTGTGTTAACAAGATATAAAAAAATATGTACAACTTCAACTTTACTGTTACACATTTACGACTTTAGTGTGCACATGCAAAATCTGCAGTTAAATGTGCTCGCCACTTTTGCACCCAATATACCTTCATATCATACAGTCTGGAACAAAGTAATAATAATCTGTCTCCGTAATGGGCGGATGCTTATTTTGAGGTTTAAAATCATTGGAGTTCCCTTAACCAATCAGCAACGTTTGGTAATGACGTGTGCTGTGCGCCGGAGTTCAGGCTTTTACGCTTACCACTTCCGCTTCAGGCTCTTCTGCTCTCAGTAGTAAACAGACTGCTGGCTAGTATGCAGGCTACCTGACCGCTAGGGCAGTCTCTTCGTAGTGGATATATCTCTAACTTGCGCCAGCCACAGACCGAGAGTTGTATACCAAAAGCGTCACGTCGCCGAGATTATATCAGCTCTTGTCACACGCCAGTTTTCCCTGTTATCTCTTCTCGCCGCTTATCAGACGATTGTTGTTCTACGCAGCCCGGTGACTTCGTCGGAGCTTACTTTGTTCTCCACGGGCTGTTCAGACTACACTCTCGGATAAGTTGGATTGTACTGACGACCTACGTGTTATTTAACCTGGAGCTTGCCTCGGCATAAAACAACGCAGCCTACCTTGAGCCACGCTCGGTGACTGGCTAACGTTACTGTCCACAAGCACGGTAGCCTCGCCTGGAGCCCAGCTCGGCCACAGGCTAGCCTCTGTCAAACACAAACACGGAGCGGTTTACCTTGAGCCCAGTTCAGTAACCGCTAGTCCCAGTCAAGCACAATCACAGCAGCCTTATCTTGAGCTCCGCTCGGTAACAGGCTAGCTCACGTCAAGACACACCGCCTCGCCTTGAGCCCCGCTCGGTAGGGTAGCTAACATTCCATTCCTTAAGTAGGCCTAGGCCTATGCCGCATTGATTTTGTTAAGGTAATTTGAGAGTAGGGGGGAGAATAACGAGCAGCAAACGTTTATTTGAAAACATGATAAGTAGTGATGCATGTAGTAGCCTACACATAAATCAAACTTTTCCCAAAGCCAGTTGGAAGGAGAGTTATAAGACGTCCTTGCCATTTATAAAATTGACAAGACAAGCCTCTTGTTCCTGCTTTAATTGCGTAATGCCCTCAAGAGTTGAGACAACTTCGTGGATAGCTTCTAGCGTCTCTTCCTCCGTCGCCATTGTTGATATGCTGTTGAACTACAAGCTTCGCTGGACTACAAGCAACTCGGCAGGCAAGTTCCACGTCATCACTCAACTGTTCGCTGATTGGCGCGGTCGTACGCGAACCGCATACTGTCGGTTGGGCCAGACTATGTGCAAGGCTGAAATCAAATTTTGGCCGGAAGTACGTAGGATGGTAACACCAGGCTACTGTTTCAGTGCTCAGTCCAAACAATCCACAGTTCCGCTCAGCACGCACCAAATAATAATCCAAAAACAAAAACTCCGCGACTCAATCGGCACAGCTCCTCCAAGCAATAATAGATCCACCGTTCTTTCGCCTATTTCCCAGTTTCCACTTCCAAAGAAATCGCAGGCCTCGCACAAACAAATAAAGGACACAGTCAGCTGGCTCACCGATACCGAAGTTACTCCAGGACGTGAAAGTAATCCAAAAAAAGGTTGCGTGTATCACGATAGTCCATATAATTCAAAAGAAACGAACTTCCTGTAGCTTCTGTTAGACCCAAACAATAGTTTTCTCTAACAGCGATTTTCTACGCAAAATTCATCCAGAGCGGCCTGCAGGCCAGCGCTCACTCTCACGGATTACAATAGTAGCCTCCCTCCGGCCTCCTTCGTTCATTCATAAAACGACGACGTCATTTGCCCACGTGACCATTCACATTTTACAAACACACACATTCGGTCAACCATTGACTAATGACATAAGCCACAAACAATGCAAAAATTAAAAGATAAACTAAAAATAAAAAATATGTTTTTTAACATTCAAACGACCCCAATCTACATTTAGTTAGAGGGAAACATTTCTCATTTGCATTAATGCACACTTCACCATACATAATAATGCAAAGTATACATTTTACAACAGAACAATCCCTTTCTATTTATGGACACCCATTTGTGTAACCGGTAGTGTTACATAATTCCCCCCCCCCAGCCGGAGGCATATTGGGCCTAGGACCAAAGTAGGGTTTGAGATTAGTAACATTCACAGTGTCTACATTATTAGATTGGTCTTCCCATCTAACCTTGTAGTTAATAGGGCCTAATTTTCTCAGTACTACAGCTGGACCTGACCAACGGGGCGCTAGCTTGGCTGAGAATTTGTCTATGGCGCTAGACTGCGGGTGTGCCCTGACCCAGACCAAGTCTCCCACTAGGAACTGCGCAGACCTCCTGTGGGCATTGTAATACTTGGCTTGTCTTTGCCTAGCCACTCCCATTCTGTGTCTAACTTCTTGGCTCAGTTGAGCTTGTCTCTCCAGTGTTGTATACTGAGGCTGCTGAGGTGATGGTGCGATATGGATCAAGCGCTCAAGAGGTCCCTTAAGGTTTCTTCCCAAGGCTAGTTCCGCTGGTGTCCTTCCTGTTGACTCCTGCTTGGCAGTGTTGATGGCATAACGGAATTCCGACAGCCATTTTTCCCAGGTATTGTGGTGGTCAGCTACATAAGATGCGATCATTGTCTTCAAGACTCTGTTCACTCTCTCCTTCAAATTAGTCTGGGGATGGTAACTCGTGGTCAGTTTTTGAGTGACGCCCCAGGTCTTACAAAGACTTTGCAAGAGCTGGCTGGTAAATTGGGGCCCACGATCAGACAACAAATATCTGGGAACACCCCATCTTGTAAAGATCTCGTCTTTGAGTATCTTGCAAAGCCTGGGAGTTTGCTGTCCCGCAAGGGAAACAGCTCCACCCATTTGGTGTAGTAATCAACAACCACAAAGAGGAATAGATGACCAGCCTTACTGTGAGGGAATGGGCCCATTAGGTCCACCCCTAACATTTCCCCTGCACCCTCTACCATAGTCTGCTGGATCAAACCAGCAGGCTTTTTATTGTCTAGTTTATACTTCTGGCATATTTCACAGCACTTGACATATTGCCACACATCATGCTGGATAGTAGGCCACCAGGCAACTTCAAGCAACCTCAATAGCGTCTTCAGTCTACCCAAATGTGCCCCCAATGCATTGTCATGGCTGTACTGCAGAAATGACATCACCAAACTCTTGGGCACCACCAGCTGGTATTTCATGCCATCATTCTTGGTTGGAACACGTCTGTAAAGGACATCTTGCAGCACTTCAAAGCCAATCCGGTCAGAGTGGTCATCATGTGGATCCATCTCAGCCATCAACTTTTGGACTTCCTCATCGCTCCTCTGGGCGCGCGCGATTTCTTCCAGAGATGATGGTAAGCCGGGATTAAAGCTGGAGTGGCATACTAAAGCTAAGACGGTTTCAGGTGTTACAGACCGGGACAAAGCATCTGGAACACAGTTAAGACAGCCTTTCCTGTATTGAACTTTAAAAGTAAATTGCTGTAGACGTAAAGTCCACCGTGTCAGTCTGGAGGAAGTCTTCGGGCTGTTAAAAGCCCACGTAAGAGCAGCATGGTCAGTGAACAGATCGAACTGAACTCCCTCTAGGAAGTGCCGCCACTTTTCAACGGCCCATACGACCGCCAGACACTCCTTCTCAGATACGGAGTAATTTAGCTCTGCACCTCTCAATGCTCTTGAAGCATACCCAATTACCTTCTCTCCTTCTTCTGTTTGCTGTACCAGGACAGCCCCCAACCCAACAGCACTAGCATCAGTCTGGACCTGAAATGGCAAAGACAGATCGGGCTGTGCCAGCACTGGTGCCGTTTGTAGGGCTGTCTTGAGCTGATCGACACTGTCCTGACACTCCTTCGTCCAGCACCAGTCAACCCCATTCTTCTTCAAATGGTTGAGCGGGGTCGCCAAGTCAGCAAATCGGGGAATGAACTTATGATACCACCCCACCATGCCCATAAAGCGCTGCAACGACTTCACGTCATGTGGTGTGGGGTAGTCCGAGATGGCACTGGTTTTACCGGGATCAACTGCCACACCTTCACCCGTCACAATGTGCCCAAGAAACTTCAACTGTTGTTTGAAAAAGTGACATTTCTTGAGGTTGAGTGACAAATTGGCTGCGTGTAACTTGGAAAAGACTAAGGCAATATCTTTAAGGTGTTGGGCGGTATCAGACGAATAGATAATTATATCGTCTATGTACACAAAGCATACGTTTCCAACAAGCTCCCCCAACACCTTTTCCATCAACCGCTGGAAGGTGGCGCTAGCGTTTTTAAGCCCAAATGGTATTACATTGAAGTTAAATAAGCCAAAAGGTGTGGCCACGGCTGTCTTAGCTTTAGTTTTTTCATCCATTGCCACCTGCCAATAACCGGACCTTAGGTCAAGGCTGCTGAAGATTGAGGCACCATGTAGTGACTCCAAGATATTATGTATAATCGGCATGGGATAAGCATCCAGCAAAGTTTTACCATTGACCGGCCTGTAGTCAACACAACACCGATAGCAGCCATCAGGTTTCTTAACCAACACCACAGGAGAAGCCCATGGAGATGAAGAGGGTTTGATGATTCCCTCAGCCAGCATAGAGTCAAACTGCTCTTTAATTATCTGCTTTTTAAAAGGAGATGTGCGATAAGCCTTGCACCTAATTGGCACCTCATCGGTGGTCTCAATTGAATGAGTGAAGACAGTGGTCCTCCCTAGTTTATCTGAACACACCGTTGGCCATTCTTTGAAGAGGGGATGTACCACACTGGGATGGTCTTTCCACACATCAGGGAACTCTAAACCAGGTTCCAGGAGAGGGCAAGGACCTTCTACTGCCATGTACAAAGTCACAGGGCTTCCGCACCACTCTCGCCCCTCTGGCATCTGCTTCAGGAAGGGAAAGTAGGTGACACCATGTTTTTGTTTGACCCCATACGTCATATCTCCCATCTTTATTTGGGTTGCTGTCTTGGCCAGAAAATCTAACCCAAGAATCACTGGAAAAGCTGTCACTTTTTCATCACATAAGTATCCATAGTCCAGAACGTGTCATGCCAGTCATACAAAAGCTTGGTTTTTCCCAAAGCATTGTGGATCTTTCCATCAGCTAATATGAAATTCTGCTGGCTACAGGGTTGTAGGTTCTCGTTCTCTCTTGCCACTTCAGCCCAAACAGCCTGTTGCATTAAAGTGTAGGTACACCCTGTGTCCAACACTGCTTTTTACTGGCACACCTCTAATCTTCACCGGAACTACCAGCAAGGGGCATGTCTCAGGAACTGGAACCTCGGGCTGTATAATGTTAATGTCAGCCAATGTCTTTGGGGCTCGACGAGTGGATGAGGATTGTTGGGACGTTTGAGGCTGGGCTTTCTCAGGTGCCCGCACTTTAGACCAGTAGTCCTTTTTTGAGGCCCAGTCACGTTCCACCATGGAACCCACCTTCACTACCTGTTCCACTGTGTGTACTGACCCCCTCAGATTACTAGCTAATGAAGGATTGCAGTTGTTAAGTATCCTCCGCACAAGTTCACTTTCTGACATCTCCGGTTTCCACTTCAGGCACAGAGCGCGATAGTCATAGGCAAAGTCCCTTATATTCTGCCCTGGAGCCTGCACCATTAACCGAGCCCTCTCCTCCACCTCTGTCAAGTAATCTGAGGACAGAAAAGCTGATAGAAAAGCAGTTTTAAACTCACACCAGTTATGAATCTTGTTTTTTTCAGCGCTCCACCAGCTTCGAGCAGAACCCACCAGCACCGTTGAAAACATAGCAACAAGCTCTGCATCTGATATAGGTTGTAGGCTGAGGTATGTCTCACACTGTTCTACAAATGCAAGGACATCTGGAGATTCTCGTGTCTGTCCAAACATGGGAAATTCCATCCTAATGGGCGGCTTCACGATCACAGTAGGAGGGGTAGGCGCAGACAAGCCTGAATCTATGCCCTTACCTTTGGGTGTGGAACTTGTCCATAGCTGCTGTGATGCTTCGGTGGCTGCAATCTTAACCTCCTTTTTCCATTTCTCATCTCTACGTAAAAGGCAGTTAACTACCCCTCTCTCCAGCTCATCAAAAGATTTATTAAAGAAAGTCTCTAATTGTTGAAATTTACGGTCAACATATTCTCTTAAACTTTCCTCTCTGTTAATTGCACTCTCGAGTGAATTATTGAACTCTGCCTCCATATTATGAACCTTCTGTCTGATTGATTCAATTTCATGTTGCATTGTTTCAACATTTTCAAACATACTAACAACAGCAGGTGATTGTACATTGCTTTCCCCATCATCATCATCCACATCATCAGGATTTACATCATGATCACCTTCATCAAGATATAATGAACTCAATAAGGATGACACCTCAGGTACTGGCTCTCTAAATGTAACAAAAGTCCCTGGAGCTCGCCTCATGCTCTCTTCTAAATCTAACCCACTGGGCTCTTGCTCCTCTCCCATGTTGTGTTAGAACAGATTAATCCAAAATCAACTCAAAAAGTTTGTCTGAAACTATTCCCTGTACGGGCCACCATCTATAACAAATCAACCCTTATGTTCATAAAACAAAAGCTGTGTTATACTCGAAAACGGGTTCTTTGCAAATAGAATAATTTCTTTACTTCTTTAAGTTAAACAGAATAATCTCCTTGAAGGGACGTTGTCTATATAGATCTCTAATTATGGTACCCACGTTTAATGCACAATCAGATGAACACAGAAATAGTTGATTTATCACGTGTTGTATTGTAACAATTGCACCACATCACATTTCCCCCGTATTGCATTTCATATATGACACAATCGCACAATAAACATCACAACATTTCCCCCGTATTGGATTCCATATATGACACAATCGCACAATAAACCTCACAATATTTCCCCCCTATACAATGTGGAAGTGTCCCCGTCGTGAACAGTTCGCTTAATTGCTCTGTTTCAGTGCTTAATCCAAACAATCCACAGTTCCGCTCAGCACGCACCAAATAATAATCCAAAAACAAAAACTCCGCGACTCAATCGGCACAGCTCCTCCAAGCAATAATAGATCGATCCACCGTTCTTTCGCCTATTTCCCAGTTTCCACTTCCAAAGAAATCGCAGGCCTCGCACAAACAAATAAAGGACACAGTCAGCTGGCTCACCGATACCGAAGTTACTCCAGGACGTGAAAGTAATCCAAAAAAAGGTTGCGTGTATCACGATAGTCCATATAATTCAAAAGAAACGAACTTCCTGTAGCTTCTGTTAGACCCAAACAATAGTTTTCTCTAACAGCGATTTTCTACGCAAAATTCATCCAGAGCGGCCTGCAGGCCAGCGCTCACTCTCACGGATTACAATAGTAGCCTCCCTCCGGCCTCCTTCGTTCATTCATAAAACGACGACGTCATTTGCCCACGTGACCATTCACATTTTACAAACACGCACATTCGGCAAACCATTGACTAATGACATAAGCCACAAACAATGCAAAAATTAAAAGATAAACTAAAAATAAAAAATATGTTTTTTAACATTCAAACGACCCCAATCTACATTTAGTTAGAGGGAAACATTTCTCATTTGCATTAATGCACACTTCACCATACATAATAATGCAAAGTATACATTTTACAACAGAACAATCCCTTTCTATTTATGGACACCCATTTGTGTAACCGGCAGTGTTACACTCTGTCCCAAGAAAGGTGTCCCACAGGGTTTGCCACTTGGTCCTGTTCATCCTTTACATGCTGCCCTCCTTGGTAACATCATACACCACCACGGACTCCATTTCTACTATGCCGATGACGTCCAGCTTTACATCTTCACCAAATCCATCACCACGCTACCCACTCCACTTTGACCAAGTGCACCATTGAAATCAAATCAGGCAAACCCACTTCCTCAAACTCAACTACTCAACTTCTGCCTCATCATTGACAAATGCACTCTGTCTCCCTCCCTGCACATGCGGAACCTCAGTCACCTTTGACAGCAACCTCACTGTGGAACACCATGTTAATCAAACTACCTTTTTTCATCTAAAAGCATAGCATGTCATTTACTCTGCTTCTCCGCTGGCGAAACTTTGATCCACACCTTCATCTCATCCAGACCGGACTACTCCAACAGCATCCTCTATGGTGCATTATTCAAAATCCTCCAATACATTATTTGCATTGCTCATGTTTCAGGGACATTGGAAATGGGCTTCAATGGCCTCTTGGCCATACGGACCTGCAGACCAAATTCCAAATTTGCTTAAAGTTCCTATGGGTATTCCTAGGTTACCACTCGCCTGCTCACTCACTCCCGCTTGCTGTGACCACATCACACCCTGTCCTCCAAAAAACTCCCCTGGTTGCTTGCACCACAGTGGATCCAACTCAAGATTCTTCTCTACACCCACATAACCCTCCATAGGCAGGCCCACTCCTACCTGCTCTACCATCACACTCCCTCCCACAGCCTCTGCTCCTCTGCAGACAAAACTCCTATCCATGCCCCTCAGGACCACGTTGGACTTGGGTAACAGGGCCTTCTCCGTTGCTGCCCCTTCTCTCAGGAACTAACTACCTCCCCAAACACATTCAAGACTGTATCCACCGTCCATCTTCAAACTATCTCTAAAACTAATCTCTTCAGGACTGCATTCAATCTATAATGTTGAGTAGCCTAATGCTGTTTTTATGTATTATTTTTATGTATTATTACTACTATTATACGTTATTTTTTTTATTATGGTGTTTAAACTTGACAATGTAAAGAACAAAGACAAAGAAGAAGTGGGATAGTTGGAAATGGCTTACTGCAGTGTGCCAGTGGGTTTGTCACAGTAGCACACAGATTCTGATGTCAGCCCGGGCACCTGTTAAACATTGGCCAGGGAATAGCTGGGGCAGGGAGGAGAGCTTCCTAGAAACTCCCCCTTGTGCTGTCTGTTTAGAAGAAATGAGATGTGTTTATGTGGTCGGGGTGTGTGTGTGTGTGTGTGGGTGGGTGGGTATGTGGGGGTGAACTCTCCCAGCCAATCCAATTGAAGGAAGGGGATGCAGACACGTGGAGCGAGCAACATTCATGCTTGACGTTGAACACATTCCTTTCTCTCTCACACACACACGCATACACACACACACACACACACACACACACACACACACACACACACACACACTCATTCATATCACAACTTCTGCAATAATCCACAAAGAGGTGATTCCAGTGTACTATGACCACCTCTGCAAGCAAGTATTTGCAAACTGCTTTTTCAGGACAGTGATCACACTCTCACACTGTACAGTTTAGTGCATTTTCTGCACATGCAGACATTCTTTCAGCCTGTGTTATGAGGATATTTACACACAACATTCTCACTTACAGCACAGGGCTTGTATGACATCCCAAGGAGCTCACAAGATACAAGTCAACTCTCAACTCTCAGCGAAATCACTGACATAGCACCCTGCTGTTGCTAATGTTAACGACATCCAATACCTGCCACTCATTAGGAAATGCCTTGGTTAGTCAAGCCTTCAATACATTTAATTAATTGAGGATTGGAGTATATTTCCCTCTCTCTTTTTCCCTCCCTCAACTCTCTCTCTTTCTCTCTCTCTTTCTGTGTGTTTGTGTTGAGTCCTTGTCTCTCTGTGTGTGTGTGTGTGTGTGTGTGTGTGTGTGTGGTCTACGAGTTTCCTCCAACCTCTGTGCTTTCTCAGAAGTACCTCACAGAGTGCATACTTAGAAAGGCGAATGTGCGACAGCAGCGCCAGGTTTGACCTCCACAGCCATACAGAACTGTAATTTACTCTCTGCTTCTGTAGTGTCACACACACACACACACACACACACACACACACACACACACACACACAGCCACAAAACAGCCTCACTTCAGCAGGCTCTCAAATAAACAAGCAAACACAGAGCATGTCTCCCCCTAACTTGATAGTGCGAGGAGTCAAGAATAACTGCTTTCGTTACCCAGAACATTAAAGACGCAGCAACAATGACTCGCTTGCGTTTCGCCAAGTGTGTCACAGCAGAGAATTTCCTCAACCCACTCAAGGTGCTATCTTTATTGGTTTGCATACATCGCGGAAGGTCCCTTGCTCTAGATGTGACTGAGAGCACATCACCCACCCCCTTGGGCAATTAACTGCTAAACCTGCCCCCAGGGCATTTACGGTACTCAGGTATCACAATGAATTATCATGAAGATGCTGCATGCAGCCACATGGAAAAGTGGCATGAAAGAGTAACACCAGTAATCCAACCCTCATTATCACTCATCCCTTTCAGTCTTACTCTCAGAAAGAAGAAAGCAGCGGGGTGGAGATCATCGGTCGTTAGTGGCCAGCCATGAAGAAGAAAATCAAATAAAACTACTGAGAAATCCATGGGCTGCAACAAGGTGGTAATTTGAGGCTGGTGACGCAGTAAGAGTGGGCCAACACCACCCGTGTGCGTCCAAACAGCCCTGCAGTTTAAGGATGCCACTGGCTTGCGTGCATTTATGTCCACGTCTAGCTAATAACATCAACTTACCATGTTATGTAATGCACTGTGTCATGTTATGTAAAGCCTTTCTTCTGCTATCATGCAGTCTGGAGATGTCATCCTCTACAACACATATGATATATATTAATTTTTTTTCTCAATTTGGCAAATAGCCATATGATACGTCGGGTAATGTTTTGTTTTGTCTGCCAGTTATCATTTATCAGACCTCCAAACATTGCTGCAACATCTGAGATTGTCCAGTCGTATTTGTGTGGTAAATTATTTATTTTTAGGTGGCCACGAAACGTTAACAAAATAAGTCGAAAAAGAGACAATAATAATCTACTGTATCACTCTTAATGTATGGGCTTAGACTCTGCTCACACAGTGTGAATCATAACAGTCCTGATGACAGTGTTCCCCTTTAAACAGGTCTGGGGAATTTCTGAGTAAATACTTTTCATATCTGCTGTGCAGACGTGTGCACTTGAATAGCACAAATGGTTCGACTAGTCTTCATTCAATAGTGTATTTGACATTAGTGTTGGACATAATAGTGATATTCTGCTAGACAAAATGTTTTTGAGTAAATGCCCAAAGAGCTTAACCTTATCATTCATTTTTTTCTTTGGCCCCTGGGCCTTAAAATAGGTATTTCTGCCACAAGGCAATCTTGTCTGGAACATGGGCACATGCTATGCTGCATACTGACAAATGCGTTCAGGGTTTATTTTGCAACATTTAATAATGTGGCTACCTCAGTAGATATAATTAAAGGCTTTAATGTCCTTCCATAGATCATTGTGCAGTCCTGATGATGAGAGAGCTTTGTAATATCTTTGAAGCACTTTAAAATGAGGTCATACTTCTCTTCTGTAATTACTTTCAATACTCTGCTAGAAAATCATGCTCGTAAATTGTTAACATTTTGGTAGGGACTTCCACTGAACACTCTCAAATACATGTATGCCCTCTGACATGTGTTAAATATAGACTAAAACTCGCACAAATATACTCCCACACTGCTCCTGCGAAAAAGCAGATATCCTTCCAAGCAGCAACGGCACATCCTTGGGTTACCCTATGAGAGTGTGGCACAGAGTATACAGCTACTTGTTGTTGTTTTTGTTCTAGCACTCTTCTGGTAAATCAAGCAGGATGTGGTGTACACTCACTTCTAAATGCTGCTCTCATGTTGCGGTCTAATTTTACGACTCTTTGAACCAGCATCTCACACCATTTCTGCTGTCCACCACCCAGTGCACTCATTCACAAACTTTCTGCACTGGCAGGTACTGAACAACAACTTTAAGAGTATTGAAATAAGAATTCAATTCATGGCTAATTATTTTATATTCATTCAGTTGTTTCTTATCTCTGTTTCTTACTGTTAGAAATATAGTTGGATAGAAGAATTAAGCTTTTATGTGTTCTTCCACATATGACATGACTGTTATTATTACTGTTCATATATGACATGACTGTTATTGTATACCGTTCCTGAGGATATACTGTTTATGTGACTGTCAGGTGTCACATTTCTGCATGCAGTTCTGTTCTATTTATCTGCACTGGATTGCCAGATTGGCCCTTATCAGGGTCTGATTTTGAGTGGTCCGCTGGGATGACCAATGTCATCCCTCAGGCAACCTGGAACAACACGTAAACCCTGACTATTTACTTGTTTAGTTAGAGCAGCTGGTGGATCTTTATGTGAAGGCTCGCTGTTTCTTCCTTGATGTGCATTATTGTAAATAAAACTCTGCTCCTGAATTTTCATACTATTGCCTGACTGACTCTTCTTTCATCTGTGGTATCAAAACTACTATCAACCTCTGCTAAACAGTGCACCTAGCAGTTTTGCACCCACATACCGAGAAAGAAGAAAGACCGTCTCTTAATCTCTCTCTCTCTCTCTCTGTCTCTCTCTCTCTGACCTTCTTTCTTTTTTCTTCCTATCTCTAACTCTCGCTTTTCTTCTCAAGATCCCTTTCTTCAAACCACATTCGTATTGAGCTCGTAGGTGTTGGTTTGTGAGGCCATGTCTTGGGGTGTGTAAAAATAGACTGGGCCCCAGGGGGGGTAAGTGTGTGGTGGAAACAGCACTCGACGTGCTGTACGTGTGACGTCGGGAAAGACTTTGTGCTGTACGCAGACGCAGGAGCTCGTCATTCTCTGACTTGACTACTGAATGGGACGGCCCCTGAGAAGCTTTCTGTCCATAACATGCAAAGGCGTCTTCTAGAAATCTCCAAAGAGCCCATCTCTGCTTACTCTGGAAACTATTCATCACTCAATTGTTTAAATAAAAACAGACAATTATCACAGGACTCATGCCCAGGCCAGGGAATCCCTCACTCTTACACAATACTATACCATCTGCCCAAGACACACTCTCAATGAAAGATGCAGTGGTGGGGTATTTTGGAATGACTCACACACAATAGAATAAAACTGTATTGTTGTTTGGACAGTGCATTTAACAATTGAAAATATGCCAGATTTATGAATGGGTTTGAAGATGTCCCCCTGATATCTATTCTGACTCGTTTAGTAGTAGTATTTAAACTCCTAAATAGATAGATGAACAATCAAGCTGTGTATTACATTACATTTAGCAGACACTTTTTGACCAAAGTGACTTACATATGTCAGCTATATTACAAGGTATTACATTGTCCCCAAAGCAACTTGGGGTTAAGTGCCTTGCTCAAGGGCACAATGGTGGAAGCCGGGATTTGAACCAACAACTTTCAGGCCACTGCATGCTAACCCAGCTCCTTAACCACTACACTACCACCATAATTAGATATTATAATGCATTGTACATAGTGGGATAACTAAGGCTGTGAGAGGCATGCACAATGCTAATATTGCCACACTGTTCAATCGAGACATTGCTTTATCTATTACTGACAAAACCACAAAAGAAAAAAAAAACAGGATGGCTACATTTCAGAGAAACGAACCTCAGATAATGAGCTGCTGGGTGGGCTATGTGTAGGTTCTGCTAGAACTGAGTGTGGTGAGCTTCTTCCTGTTCCCTCTTGGTGTGGGCGGAGTCTGAGCGCAGTGCAGCGTTGCTCTGCTCTGCTCCACGGCCTTTCCACTCCACGCGTGGCGATGCGAGGACTTCCCCATCTGACTGTTAGCCACGCAGTGACTCACTGAGTGCTTAGTGGAGTGTGTGGTGCAGTGTCTGCACCCGTGACCGAAA
>NW_027468837.1:11640648-11720648 GCF_046254945.1 Alosa pseudoharengus | reverse complement strand
CAAAAGGGCCCCGGGGGCCAGCCTAGGACCCCACGTAGACTTATCATCACACATTGCATAAAATCCATTGGCCATTGGAGCTTTGGAATGGGGGGAGGGGGGGGGGAATTGGAGGGGGGGGGGTTGTGACAGTTGAGTGTGAATTCCGAAGTGATTTTGGCGGGAGCCGAGAGAGAGTCCTCGTGAGAAGTGGCATGGAGATGAAAGAGGGGAAATGTGAATGGGGGCAGTCACTCGCTTTCTCTCTCTCCTTCTCTATCCATGTGCAAGAGGGGGGAAAAGAAGAAAAAAGAAAGAGAAAAAAATGTGAGCGAGAGAGAGAGGGGGGGGGGGGGGGGACTCCTTGTGGAATTCCATTGACTTGTTCTGTGAAGCCATATGAATTCTTTATGGAATTCTGAGAAAATCCGCTTGAGCTTTAGAGACCTCGCTGCTTGGGGGCCCCCTCTTTCCTCCACACATGGTGGGGGGGTCGAGGGGAAGGAAGGGGTACCCAAAAGAAGGCAAAAGGTCTCATAAACGAATGGCTTACGTTCAGAGGAGGGCAATTTATTGTGCGTAAACCTTTTAACACCAGGAGCTCACTCAGAATTAACATGGACTAGATTGCAGCTAAGGCCCTGATTGAAAAAAGATTTGCTTTTGCTTTTGCTCCCCCCCCCCCCCCACACACACCCACACACCACACCAAAACAAGTCTGTTACTTGTTTTTGAGTATTATAAGTGACTAAAATAACAAGTCTTTATCCATGAATGGATATTACTGTCAACATAAAGTCTTCCCACAAACATTTATTAGAAAAAGGTTCCTAGTTTTATGTCAAAATCAAGTATGTAAAACAATCCATTTAGTTTCTATTGCAAGTACCGCAACAACCACAGGAAGTGCAGCAGGAAACTAGCGAACTCATGCCTCAACACACAGTATCTCTTTAAATTTCTGTCCACCAGGTTTCATACTGGCATCAAGTTATCGTTATGACCTGCTAGTGTGGCTGCATGTGTACGTATGTACAAGTCCGTAAGGAGGGCACTGAATATTCCCCAGTGCAAGATAAGAATCTATAAGTGGGTCTGTACTTGCCCACTGTCAGACAAACGCCAAAGCCAACCTACAGGATGTTTACAGTAAACGCCTGGATGCGAGAACAGGGCCTACACACTGACATGATCTAGTGGTGGAAATGTCACGGCTAGAAGGTGGTGGTTATGTGTGTGTGTGTGTGTGTGTGTGTGTGCTTTGTTGTTGGGTCACGCTACGCACCCACCCGAGACCTTCACAGCGCCATGGAGTGGACCTCAGCAAGCCGCAGGGGAACTTTCCAGTGAGGTCGGCATGACGACAGCAGCATCAGCGTCAGGAATATTTTTGGAGATTCTGTCAAAAGTGAGAAATGCAAAAAGGACTAGTAAACTTCCAGAATCTAGAAATGTATGACTGAGCTCAAAATTGAAAGCTACGTCTTATGCAAACCCTTGGCTATGCTTGTGAAATCTTATGCAAATCTTATGCAAATGAAACAGGTTTTAGTGGAGGTGGTTCAAATACTCTGGTTTGAGGGATGAAATGCCAAAGCATAAATCATGAATCATAAATCATTCTGGCAGTGAAGGCAGTTTTTTTTCTCTTCACTGGGTATTGCTCAACCTTTAGAATAATACCTGAGACTGACTGGGTGAGAGGCCTAACCGGTCGCTGAGTGTGTGTGTGTGTGTGTGTGATAACTTCACACCTGAGGGCAACTCCTATGGCAAACACACACACGCATTCCACTTGAGTCCTTTATCAGGGATGTGGAGCTGTACAAAGCGGATGTGCTCTTTTATTCAGCATGTGTGTTGGCAAACAGAGTCCGTTGACCTCCTTCTCTGTTCCTGGAAAAGGGCAGATCTCCAGACCAGCTCAGGGCTCCCTGCCCGTCTGGACTGCCGGTGGTTATCTGACCTTGTGTGTGTATGTGTGTGTGTGTGTGTGTGTGTGAGTGTATGTACAATTCACAGAGCTCACCTCAGGGCATGGAAGTGTGTGCGTATTGTTTCTCTCTGCCTCTTTAAGCTGTCGGCTTCAGGCCCCGGAGGGCAGTAGTGCACGAAAGGCCGCATCACACTGCACCGGGCCCCCCATCTGTCGCTGGGCTCTTGGGACGTGGGCCAAGGCGTATGACTCGTGATTGAGCAGCGGCCCCGCATCATGTGGTCAGTGTTGTGCTGGCCATTGTTTACCTGCTCAGGTGAGTGTGCTGCACTGCTTGTGCCATTGTCCCTGGGGCTGAAAGCAGTGCAGTGTATAGTGTGCATGCGGCTGGTGAGAGGAGAGGTAAGCCTATCTCCAGACAGGAGTGAATGACTTGGTTGGTGTCACTTTTCTAACACACACACACACACACACAAACACACACACACACACACACACATACACACAGCAACTACACCAGATGGTCAATGCATTAATACAGAGTTCTTATCACTATTGTCTTGGCTCACGCTTACACTGCAGGGACTATGGGTATCACACACACACACACACACACACACACACACACACACATACACACATACACACACACACACACACACACACAGACAGAGAGATAAACAGATGGAATAGACATACACACCCAGACACACAAACATCTCAACATCTCATTGACCTGTGAGGGTCCGAACGTGTGATAAGGGACAGAGTGACGTGTGTTTGCTGGTCATCCAGAACGGTGTAATCAAATAGAGGGGTGGGACTGACCGTAGCTCATGGGAACCTCGTGACCAAACGTAAGAAGTGAGCCCTGCTGGGTGTCCCAATGGATGTGTCGGGATTTAAGCCTTTTGGCACACACTACACACACCACACACAGTACACACATTCTTGAATTTCCCCTGGGGATCAATAAAGTATCTATCTATCTATCACACGCAAGGCGAATGGCCTATTTACAGCACCCAGCTGAGAACTGACACACCTGCAGTATACTGAGAAACATACATGTGTGTATGTTTGTGTGTGTGCGCAGTGACAGACTGGGATCAAAAAACAGCCCTGGCATTTGCAACAGCACACGGCCCTAGACTGTGTGTGTGTGTGTTTATATTGGTCAGGTTTCTGGGACTACCAGGGCAATTCCATGCAAAGGTCATCCCTACCATGGAAAAAAAAAGTTGTGCGTACGCAAATAGAACTGTTGTTAAAATCTTCATTTAGGTCTATATTTTATTGTTTGTAATTGATCTGATTGAATTTGATGGAGAATTACACTCTTTTTACATCATAAATATGGTGTGCAACCATACAGAAACAACATTTTTCACATGGTAATATTATACATATTTAAAAAGTGGATAAATGGACCCAAGGTTCAAACAAATTGTGTCATTTGACAAATTCCATATTGACAAGGGAATGGTAGAGCAATGTCTATGCTCAGCTTGCCTTTAAGAGCACAACTCCTTACATTTGTAAGGCTTTTGTTTTTAAGTCAGCAAGTTCCATGGCCATGTCACATCCATAACGTTTTATAGGAAAAGTTTATGCTACACATACAGTGTTGATGTGACAATGTCCAAAGTGTCTGTGCAAAGCTGATTTATATCAATGTAAAGTGTTATGACCAAATTGTGCCCCTTTCTTACTTTTAAAACCTTTAATGGTGCGTTATGGATGTGACGTTATGGATGTTACATAATGTGAATTTACAAGACGGAGACTTTATTATACCTCAAAGCCGATAAAACGTCTGTTCTGGTGGCATGTCAGTTTTAACCAGTGTTGGGAGTAATGCGTTACAAAAGTAATGTAATTACTGTAATATATTGCTGTTTGCGGTAACGCGGTAATGTAAGGCATTACAAAAAAAAATCGGGTAATATTTACTCGGTACAAACTTCAGTAACGCGCGTTACAATGCAGTTTAACCCCAAATTAAGCGCTTGTTTTGTTTTGATACATATTCGCAAACACCACGCGAGAACAACAGAGGAGAAAAAATCCGCGCAAAATATAATAGTAGAACGTTATCTCCTGATACTGGTTGAATATGACTGTGGCTGCAGCAGACTCGCAGGCGGACTCTATTTGCGGGATGACATAAGCCTACGCTCATTATTTTCAGCTTGTCAGAGACAAGGCTATGAAGAACATAATAGTTAGTGCACTTTGTGTGCGAAACCGAAAGATCTCTCAGCTCGCGAAATAGCACAAGTAAACATCTAAAGTAGTGCCACGCTAATCTTTTTTTATTCTTGATAAAACACAAACTATGCTGTTGTGCATGTCAGCTTTGTGCTGTGAACTTAATTGAAGAGAATAAAGGGATAGAAATGCAGAAAAAGATTGTGTAGCCTGGCAGTGCCACCGCTCCCACCACGCGCATCACGCACTTTGCGTTGGGCACCAAAGGACAGAGGGGGCACCCAAATGTAACCAATGAATAGTAGCTTTACTGCAAACTGCGTTTCACTCTTCATCAATAACGTTTACAATGTCAAAATGCACTAACACGATGTTACATGCAAGTTTGATACCTTTTGGGTTCTCTCAATCACCACGTAGTACTAGAATTGGTGGGTCTTCAATCATTCGTTTTCCAAGCATTTAGGCTACATGAAGCACATGATATGCTGAGTCGACTTAAACGCATTCCATTCAGATAGCTAGGTGGATACCAGGCTCATAATTCACTTGTATTCGCAAAACGAAATGTGAAGCAACATGTCATTGCATACTTCCATTTCCAAAGCAATGAAGGTTGCTTAAAACAACTTAACATTGTGCATATTTCAAACAAATAAGGCTTGTAAACAAGAGCTGGCAAAAGGGCATTATGACAACGTAAAGATCAATGCTCTTAAAGTGACAGTGCACCATTTATAAGTAAAACAGCATTTCTTCAGAAATTAATGTTTAAAATACACAGTAATGGTCTGTAAATAATAGGCCTTTTATTTTACTTTAGGTGTTTGAGTTATCATTTAAATGTCACTCACTCAAAGCCACTCACTTAGGGCACCGAAATGGCCAGCAGGCCACCATCTTGACATGTCTTTATTAAAGGAACCGTATGTAAAAATTGTATTTCAATTAATCATAAAATTGCCCTGATATGTCACTATAGACATTAAGAAATCATGTTCATTTCAAATACTTATATCACTGACAACAGTAGTCTGGCCAGGATATTCTCATTTAAAAAGTGAAGTTGCAGCCCTCAACTGATGTTGATGTTGTCATGTTGTGTTTTGGCCTAATGCGCCACCCTCCACCTATCTACTAATCACAAAGTCAGTAGTGTTTCGTCATCCGGTTGCCAACTCTGCCAGTCAGAGGGGAGGGGAAGGGGATACACCGCTCTACAGTAATTTGAAAGTGATTGTAGTACCCGTTTTGGCCACAATCTTACATACGGTTCCTTTAAGCTTTGATTTACAATATAGTAGGCTCTCTATTGGTTTTAATGAGTAGGCTTAGGCCTTAAAGTTACAGTTTTTCTATCACAATTTACCAGACTTTGACCTTTTGTCAGTTTTTAACATTCTGACTATGATTGTCCCTTGTATTGCATTATGAGCACTGCGCCTATTGCATTCTACTGTTGCCTTAAGCCTAGCTCAGTCATTATGCTATACCACATCTCCCTCCATTGGAAGAGCAAGCTGCATTGAGCGTAATAAACTGCATTTAGAATGGCAAATCCATATTTCTAGATATTTTGGTGAAAGTAACTTAAAAGTAATGCAATAGTAGTGTAATGCCTTACAATTCAGAGACAGTAATATTATAATGTAACAAATTACTTTTAAATGACAGTAATAAGTAATGCATAGTACATTACGATTTTGAAGTAACTTGCCCAACACTGGTTTTAACGCATTTCACCTTAGTGTTTACAATTGACATTTCAAAGATTATTAGGTTGATCAAAACCACAGGGAGGCCTTGCCTAACCATTAGCAAAACAAACATAATATTAAAATACCTCCAGTGATTAGCCTAGCCATAGCCTATTTTCAAGTGGCCTAATAATGAAAATCTGAGCGATTATCTTCCTGTAACTTTCATACTCTTGTTGTACAGAAACTGGATTATCGTGTTAGCTGGTGAAGATGGCTGACTTTGCAGCTGGAGTTAACATAGCAACCTGTTGCAGATCTGTTCAGCCTGCCGTTCACATCTGTTTAACACAGTTTAATTTTAAATGTGACGCGATATGCCAGCATTTGAAGTGTCAGGTCCTCTGTAGCTAATACCCACAGAGTAACATGAGTAACGGCAGCAATAAACTAGATGTACCGCATAGCGGTACAAAATATGATCAGTCTCTCAGCATCTCAGTCCTGCATATTCTCTTCGCAAAAATAAATCACGCTTGTCAATTTGTCTCCATCTCCTACTCCTGCAACTCATGTGCATGTAAATGAGTGTGTGCATATGTGAGTTTGCTTTTGTTTATAAGAGTGTGAGTAAGTGTGTGTCTGTGTGTGTCTGTGTGTGTGCATGTGCGTGCCTGTGTTTGTGTGTGTGTGTGTGTGTGTGTGTGTGTGCGTGTGTGTGTTTGCATGCGCACATGCGTATGCGTGCCTGTGTGTGTGTGTGTGTTTATGTGTCTGCATTCATGTGGGTGGGTGTTTGTGCATGTGTGTGTGTGTGTGTGTGTGTGTGTATGTTTGCCTGTCTGTATGTGTTTATGTGTGTGTGTGTGCTTGCCAGTCTGTATGTGTGCGACTGCGTGCGTGCGTGCATGTGTGTGTGTGTGTGTGTGTGTGTGTGTGTGCATTTGTGTGCATGTGCGTGTGTGCGCGTGCATGTACTTTATGTGTGCAAATCACAAATGAGTGGGTATGGGTTAGGTTGATGCGGGCTCTTGAGACTAACATACCATAAATATTTTGTTATCTTGGGTGCAACGGTTCAGGTAGGGCTAGTTATTTAGGGGAGTGGCCACCAAGTTTCATGTTCCCTGGTGTTTTAGTAACCCGGGAATCACTGACCAAAATTGATGACGGTAAAAGAAAAAAATACATTTATTTTTTATATTTTAAATGACTTGTTGTCCTGATTCTTCCTGTGGATCTTAGTGGGCACTGAGGAAGCAATAATTTCATCGCTAGTTTTTCATGATTACTATTTCAATTGTTTCATATCAAAATTCACTACTTAATTATGTGTTTCATGTAGTTTGTCGAGGACTGGTTCAGACACGTCACATCCATAACGTGAAACCGTCACATCCATAACGCCAGTTTTTCCTACATAATGCATTACGAAAATGACGCATAGTTTCAAAAACATACTTTTTGTGTTCATTCAAGTCTCCTTCATGCTACACATATCATAGTTTCGGCAGTTTCCTTAAACATTCACAGAGTTTGTAGAAAACCTGTAATCTCTCACAAAAGTGTGTCCATTTCATGTCACATCCATAACGCTGATAAAATGCCTTGTATTCTTAGGATGAAATTGATTATATGAAATTTGAGGATTTCTCAGTATTCAGAGGACAGAGGTTACATTAAAAGTTATGCAAATTAATTCACTGATACTAATTTTGCCCCCACTCTAAGGCATTTTGTTTACCAATATGAGTCCAATTGTCACATCCATAACGCTGGAACTGCCCACCAACAGTGGACTGACCTAGGAGCATGTCTCCTCAACAGCTTTAAAAAGAACATGTCTTTTCAACAATTCCATGAAAAAAAAATCCTGCATATCCAGTAATGTTACTCCTCCATGTGAAAAATCATATAAAGAAAGAAAGTATAACTCATGCCCAACCCAGATTATAAATTATATAAAACAAGTCACTTCCTGAAACTAATGTAAAAAAAATAAAGCATGAAAAATGTTCAAGCTTTTCCAAAACCACAAAAGTCCTCAATAGTTCATGGATTCTAGCCAAGAGATGTTCTATATCCTTGTCTACACATGCTCAGAACAGCCCTGGTTGCCTCACAGTGCATTTTTGTTCCTGTTCACAGGCTTCATAGAAGATACGCCAATGATTCACGGTTTCGATAAACACATCCTTGACCCGGTCAAAGCTTTGGGGGGGTGTAAGGATCCGGTTATGGATCCTCAAGAGTTTCTCAAGGAGGTTCATATAATTCACCTGCAGGCACAAAGCAATAGTGTGGCTATTTGCTTAATATACTGTATGCTGCCATAAGGGTAAACTGTCAGAACATCACAAACTATCACTCAACCGTTTCCACCAGACAGCATGTTACGTGATGCGTGAGTAGTGGATGCCCCCTTTGACCCAATAATAAGATGTCATTGCAACCTTACAATATGCCATCTTCATAAGTCCATTATTGTATGGGTAGGTGCAAAGTGAGATTGGATCCGTAATTTGGCCCCTGAGGAGTTAACGAGTTGCTGTAACGGTCCTGTGACGAGGTGGAATCTTCGTGGCACCTGGGTCGACGTGTCCCACAGTTCTCTGGGAAGTGGTCGCCCCTGACGATCATGTACAACTTGTTTCTCACTACTCAGGTTGCCGGGAGTGACCCCAGCACCGATCACATTTCATCCGCTCTGCCACACAACCTCAGAAATATGGCCTCGCCCGAGACAAGCATGGGCCCCTGCCTGAAGACAACCATGATTTGCAGGTAATCATTCATGCTGCATCGCAGGACATATAGTTCTAAGTATACACTGAGACAAAATGCTGCATCACAGGATGTACATTTCAAAGTATACACTGTAAGACAAAATCACTAACATGGAGTTTTGACTTTAGACATAACTGGATATAGCCATAACATTTAGACATAAAGACTTTCTCTTGTAATACAAGCAATTTGTTTGCCTTCTGCGTTCTCTCTCTTTTTTTTAGGTTTCTGTAATTCTGCAATGCCCAAATTTGGCAGTTCCTGTGCATGCTTGAACGTGAGTGCCATTTCTGGGGGTGGGGTGTGTGTGTGTGTGTGTGGGGGGGCTGCTCGTAAATCCGCCCACCTCAGAGGGTGTGACACATGGTGGGCCCCCCATCTCCCACCCAACCCCTGTCCCCAGCTCCACACAGAATAATTTGAGATCAGTAGAAAGGACCTTCGAAGAACTGCCTTGGCCTCTTGGAAGGAGTGAATGAAGTGCTTGAGAGCGTAACGTCACACTGGGTAAAAGACACGACAGGTGGTGCTCCCGGGACATGAGATATGGGGGGGGGGGGGGGCAGAGTGTGTGTGAGTGCGTGTGTGTGTGTGTGTGTGGGGGGTGGGGGCTGAAATGACTTGTGGTGGATTGAGCAAGTGACAGAAAAGGCAAGTGGAAGTGAGTATGCAAAAGAGATTAAACAGAGACAAAAAAGGAAAAGACACAGAGAGAGGGGGAGAGATGGAGAGATCAACAGATAGAGAGAAAGAGAGAGAAAGAGAGAGAGAGAGAGAGAGAGAGAGAGAGAGAAAGCAATTCACATATTCAAAGTGCAAGAAAAAAATCAAAAGGGGTCAATGTTTACAGAATTTGCAGAGCAAGAGAGAGAGCATGAGAGAGAAGGAGAGAGAGAGAGAGAGAGAGCAACTAACACACTAAACGTGCAACTAACACAAGCAAAGCGGTTTCAACATTTGCAGTGAATGCAGCTGCAAATGCAACACAGTGTAGTTTGTGAGAGCACACAACAAAGGCTGGCTCACTGGAGAGGAGGCCCTGAGGCCTGTGTGTATGTGTGTGTGTGTGGACCCGGTGTGAGTTACAGCTGAGGAGCCAGCAGGCCCACTTCCTGCTGGGCACATCGCTTTCCTTTACACACTCGACCTACAGCAGCCAGCAGCTGATCTGCCTTTCCCATTACACACACACACACACACACACACACTTCCTCTTTTAGTCACGTCTTAATGAATGAACACACGCTCACACAGACTGAAACTCACTGCCCACACACACACTGTGCCAAATGAGTTTACTCATTAATAATTAACTCATCAGGAAAGTATGCCCTAATGAGATCATACCTGCGGTGTTATGCCACCACAGGCCCGAACAAAGGGCCACTCTAATGGCCGCAGGAATCACATCTGCAACCTTACCCAACACCACACCATGGAATGCAGCACTCAAGTCGTCATGGCAAAAGGGTAATCGTTCTACTTCTAATCTAAACTTAGGTTTGCTCTGTTCTCCCCACAATCCTACGGCATTTGTCCACCAAGCATTTAGCAGTAAACTGTATGCCGCTACCTCCTTTTGTGCAGAAGGAGAAAATATTGCGCGTGAAGTCAGTGTCCTCTCTGTCTGCCCCAGAGACAAAAGAATGGATCATCCAGTGTCCGAGTGCCTTCTTCTCATGGCAGCCTGTGTAGCTGAGCTCCGTGATCGGTTAGAGTCTGCGCCCCTGCCGGTCCCTTTCCGTATGCTCAGGCTCACGTCCTCACAACCCTGTCTGGCGGAGCAGAGCCCGTCCCGTCCCCAGGCAGTGACAACATGCTGACGTGAGCACAACCGTCTCCAAACTCAAAGCCCGAGGACAAGACCATCGCCACAGAGACAAAGAGAAAGTCCAACAATTAATTACACTCACGCTTCAGGGAGACGTTTTGTGGAAAGGTAGTAAAACAAGTAGGTTGAAAGCAGATAAAACGGCTTCAGTTGAAAACACAAGGCGAGCTATGCATTACAAGCAAGACTGAATAATAACTATAACTTATTGTTCTACTGTTTTTTTTTTGTGAGTGCCTGTGGTATGGTTGGGTGGACTGGAACCATAACTATGAAAGGCTTTATCAGTCAACACCTCTCACTATGAGTGTTTCACACCTGAGTCACAGCCCCCCTCACACACACTGCCAGTAGTGACTCGGGTGTTTCAGATCTGTCAAACTCTCGCTCAAGAACACCCGCTTAGCTTCATTTATCCTCTCTCTCTGTGTGTGTGTGTGTGGTGTGTGTGTGTGTGTGTGTGTGTGTGTGTGTGTGTGTGGTTCTACTTCCAAAATTCAGCAGTCTGGCTCTACCTCCTATGTTAACTTCCCCTTCTCCTCGATTGCTATATCTCTCCACAATGCAAATATGAACAAAGAACACAGAAGCAGTTATATTCCCTTCCAGTCATAATGGCTAGTGACTGATGTGATATTGAAATGATAATGGCACCTGTGAGAACAAAGAGCAAGACAGGAAATCCTGCCTCCTCCTGAAACTGTCCGGGAATGAACTTTCAAAGAAAGCCACACTGGTTTCTTTAAGTGTGAAGAAAAGTTGTGACTGATGGCACTCACTTTCTACCTCTGCCACTGTCTACCACTGTCTACTAGGGGTGTAAAGATTAACCGATACGTATCGGTATCCGTTTTTAATGTGTAAGATATGGCTACATCGATATGTGAAGCCCCGTATCGGAATAAAACTGAAATGAACCGGTCGTTATATCGATTTACTTGTTACAAATCGGTTCATAACCTTTTCTGCTCGCTACTCTGATTTACGTTGCAAGCAGCGCGTTCATCCCACTTCCTGTTTTGAAATTACACGTGGCACGGATTTGTGGGTAATGAAGTTGTTTTGGGCTATACTCATTGCCCAAAGTAGACAAAGGACTTCATTACCCATACATCTACTGCAACTTAAGCACGTGACAACTCGCACTCTGTCGTTGTTTGACAGATTTTACTCTTTTGTTTGTCAAAATCCAGTGCGAAATTAAACACTTACTATAGCATTCCTAAACGGCAACGATAGTCTGTAGAGTAGCCTTACGTTTGATGAAGGGATTTCCTTAATGTTAAAGAATAATTTGGCCCTTTTGAATCGTACTGAATCGTTTTTTATGAACATGTATCTTTTCTTGTATCGAATCGTGCCCATGTATCTAGATGTGAATCGTATCGTCTTTTACATGAGAGATTCACACCCCTACTGTCTACCACACACACACACACACACACACACACACTGATACAGAAAGAGTGGAAATACATCATGCATGTTCCATTAAAGGGTTAAGGAGCAGAGGAAACTTTAATTGTGATACATGTCTTTTTTTCCCACAAGGAGAAGAGAAAGAAAGAGTTGCGAAACAACCATCCCTAAAACTGCCATTTCACAATCACTGTGAGAAAGCCTCTGGGATATGGGCTTGAGTACACTGTGGATCAGATGTGTTCAGGCGTGTGTGTGTGTGTGTGTGTGTGTGTGTGTGTGTGTGTGTGTGTGTGTGTGTGTGCTTCATAAACTCTTAATACCTCTCTCCCACCTCTTCCCTCTGCATTCCTAGGTAAAATGCCTCTGTCATTTCCTCATACACAACAGTCACAATGGTTTGCACTTTGCCCAGACCTTCCTTGGCACAGTGGATCCAACACACACACACACACACACACACAGGCGGTGTTCAGGCATCCAAAAGATGATGAGGCTTTATTGATCCGGGTGTGTATTTCTGTGTCAAGGGAGCAGAATGAGGACAGTGCGGAGCCGAGGTAGCTGAAGTGGTCCGCTGTCTTAAGTGGAACACCGTTTATGTTTATGTACCGTGCAGGTTGGTTGCCTGAGGAAGAGCCAGGGGCTCAAAACGTTGCACGCAAAATAAAAAAACCTTCCATGGGAGCTATATGGTGTGCGGATCACTCTCTTTTACTCTTGAACACCGTTTATGTGAAAACTGGGGGGTGTGGGGCTGGGGGTGGTGAGATGGGGACACGACCTCGTTTTTTTTTAGTGTTAACCTGTAGGCCAAAGGATTGGTACAGACTGGATATTGTGTTAAGGGCGTGCTGCATAGAGTCCAGGCTGTGAGCTAAGAAGGTCATCAGTCATCAGCATACTGAAGCTCACAGATTTGGCGGGTCTTTGCCTTTGTGTGGCCCTGGAGCAGACGGACGTTGAAAACGCTCTCGTCAGGTTGCTATTCCACCTGGACACCGCCTTCATGTCCCATGACACGGTGGAAGAGGCAGGTGATGGCAGAGAGGAGGATGTTAAAGAGCACCGGAGCCAAGACACAGTCTTGTTTCACCCCAACGTTTACCTCGAAAAACTCTGACTGGAGTTCACCCGTGAGCACCTCTGGCTTGCATCCCGTCGTGCAGCTGCTTTTGGATGCTGGGGAACTTGGGTGGTACCCCAAGTTTGGCGAGATGTTTCCAGAGCAGCTCTCACGGTTGATGGTGTCAAAAGCTTTGCTGAGGTCGATGACGGCTACGTAAAGGTCGCACACACACACACACACACACACACACACACACACAATCCCTGTGTCGACTGCTCGATCCCTCACATATGGTGCCAGTGTGTGGGGCCAGTGTGTGGAGTCACCTCTGGGGACACATCTGCAAGGGGTCTGGGGAGCCTTTTTCCAGCCCATGGAAGGCTGGCGTCCGGTAACCAATATCAGGTGGAATTTGATATCCCGAAAAATGTATTTGCCACTGCCACCATCAGATTCCAAAAATAATTCCATGAAAATGCATGGATTCCAGTTGCTGCTACTGGAAGCAACTGGAAACCATGCATTTCTACAGAATTATTTTTGGAATCTCCTCCCTTATCATACCTGTTCATTCGTACTCGTCGCTTGACTTATCGTGACTAAATTCAAGATGGCGGAGAACGGTAAACTTCCTGAAGGTACTGTCTGTATAAATCGTCTTGTAAATAAACTACCAGTGCTTTTTCAAAGTTCTCAATGTCTCGTTTTAAATGTCAGGGCCCTCGGAAGTCTACCAGTGTGGAGCTACTTTGAGCCTCGTAAATGGTGTAAAATAGTGATTTATTTGCATGGCTAGGCCGATGCCCGAGGCAACCCCTTTAAAAAAACCTGTTGGTAGCATCGGCTAACTAGCACCAGATTTCGGAGTGCAGGGGACGAGCCAAGATGAGTTATGAGACAAAAGTTCACACTCCATCATGTTTCAACACACTTTAAATATAATATTCACAATATCACACCGAACTTCTCCTTTAACATATTTTGTTGATTTGCCATGTATCATGTTAGTGGCGTTCCTGTTTGAGTCAGTAGGGGTTAAGTCATTGAGAGACCTCAGACCCAGGCCCGTCGCTAGAAGGCAAGCAAACCAAGCAATTGCTTGGGGCCCCGAGCTGGCCAGGGGCCCCAAGAAAACAACTGGTTAAAAATAAAATGCACCGACAAACTGTGAGCGCCCCTTCGATAGTCAATGCAGTAAAGTGCAACGACACTGTTACCGGCAATACCGAGATCCCCCTCAAGGGGGCCCCTCTCAGTAGTTGCTGACAGCAGCCAGCCAGCCAGGTTTGTGGTCTCTGCTGCTGCCGCGAAAATATAAAACCTCGGCAGTCATAATGAAGAGGAGTTATGCGTCCGGAAGCCAGAAGAGAAAGGAAGAGGATAACAAGAAAAAACAAGATAGTGGTAAGTGATAAATTACACTGGATAAAATAGCTCTACTTGTCTTGTACAAATGGTGTAATGTCGCAGCAGGAAGGCTAGCCTAGCAAAAATTTTTTTATGTTAACTACCTGCCTGACGGCCAATGCTGCTTGTACAAGAACAGTTAGCGCAACTTTTTTTTTCCGAACGGACGGGATATGGTTACATACTGTAATATGTTTATTAACGGGATAAGGTAGACGCAGATCTGTTCCAGAATCACTGTTTATCGTATTTAATGACATAACATTGCTATAGCTTTGTAATAGGTTTTGATGAAAGTGGCATAGCTTCTCTGCTATACTAACTATTCGACCGTGATAATCTATTTAGCCTACCAAATGGGGTTAGGAAAACCACACTATAAATTCCGTGCATCAAAGCAGACTGGAACATTCATGTCTAGTAGTATTCATGCACGCCAGCTGTTTACTGTCTTTAAAGCATCAGGTACGTGTCTAATTCTCAAACAGCAGAATGCTTAAATGCTATGTTAAGCTACAAGTAGGCCTAGGTCAATGTTTAACATTAGCTTGGGATGTTTTTACAGTAAGCAATTCTCTTCTAAATATCAAAATATGGAAATGCTAACATATCTTTTCTTTCTCCCTCAAGGTGCTTTGCTTAAATTTCTCAGCCCTCAGGCTCTTCCTAAGGATACCTCCACTGATGAAGATGGCCTGAAAGGTTAATCTTATGTGTGTGTGTGTGTGTGTGTGTGTGTGTGTGTGTGTGTGTACTTGTATTTTTGTTGGATTTTTAAATTGCTATACAACCTGCACTCTTTATAGTTTTTTATAGTTATAGTTTATCCTTTTTCTGCATAAGATGGCAGTGTTTTATTTTCTCACTTTGTGAGAACTGAAAAATGTTAATGTGAGCGTGTGTGTGTGTTTAAGTATGTTGGATTTAGTTATTGTACACTTTTTTACATTTATATTGGATTTTATGGTACGGTGGTGTTTTTGCAAATGTTCAAAACTAATGCACAGTATATATATGCAACTGCAGTATTGCACTGTCAACATTTTGTATTTATATAAAGTGTGGGTGAACTTAAACTGTATGGCTATGCGGTGGTTCCTGTAGGCTTTGCGTGCGGTCGGGGGGGGGGCATCCATGTCCATTTTGCTTGGGGCCCCCAAATTCCTTGAAACGGCCCTGCACAGACCGAGAGGGAGTAAAGTAATTTAGAGACGAGTGACCGTTGCAGGAAGTGCATCATAACAAAGGGACGCCAGACCCTCTTGTAACGGCTGTTTTACTCGGTGATACTGCAGACTCGTAAAAGATATAGTGGCACGTTCCGCTGGTTTAAATTATCTATGGCCACAACCATTTCACGTCTTTGCCATGGGGGAAGGAGGAACCTTTTGTGTTTATTGTTTGGAGCTTTTCTTATGTTTTGTTTATTCCCAAATGTCTTTTTGTGTAGTTTATTTATTACTAGCAAATGTGTGGTTATCTTTTTGAATGTTTTAGCAATGTCTGAAAGTTAATTGATTTTGTCGTGTTCCCCTTTTAGTTATTCATGGTCTGGCCAGTCTGTATTCACTGTAAGTTCCCCTTTGTCTCCTTTTGTCAGTTCTTGTTGTGTGTTCATGTCAGAGGTTCACATCGGAGGTTAATGTTTATTCTGTTTAGATATCCTTATTTTGGCCACAGAACTTTATTTAAACAAGAAATTTATTGATTTTTGGTATAATACATTTTTTTTGTGGAATTTGCAATCCTGTATCCCTGTGTCGACTGCTTGATCCCTCACAGTGAGCAAGAGGGTATGTGTGTGTGTGGGGGAGATGAGGCAAAAGAGAAAACGTTTGTAGTGTGTGTGTGTGAGGGAGAGAAAGAAAGACTGTGTGAGAGAGAGAGAAAGAGAGAAAGTGAGAAAGAGAGAGAGAGAGAAAGAGAGAGTGTGGAGTGTGTGGGTATGGGTGTGGTGGTGGGGTACTGCTGAGTCAGTTCTAAAGGAATGGGCAGCGAGGTTAGGCTGATGGGAAGTGGCTTTGTGTGTCTCGTCTGGTGGTCAGCCCAAAAAAAGACGTATCTCCAGGAATGACTGCAGCTCAAAGGCCTGGAGAGCTTTGTGTCTCTTTAAGAGCCCTGCAGCACAGGCTGGCAGGAACACTTTACTCAATGTGAAAGTGTTCTTATTCACACAGTACATCCCCCAGTCATCAGATAACGAACAAAAGCTTTGTGGCTGGACCCTATTGCCTAGTTGGACAAGAGATTATACACTCAGATCATAATCACAATGATCAGTTGTGTTAGTACTCACTGAATGTTATCATGATTATGATTACGATTATGATGCTATTACTAGAATATTCTGTAACATGTTGTAAGTGTTGTAAATATTGACTAAACTGTATCAAACATTACATAAATTAAAATGTAACAATGAATCCTGACTGACGTCGTTGGGGTTTTTTTACAACTGAAGTTCACAAGTTTATGGTTGGCTTGGGCGTGTATGTGTGCAGTTTACAGGGGTGAGTCACAATCTTATGGTTTTTGTCGTTTACCTGCAGCTATGCAATCTTGCAGCTGCCAGTGTTTACACAGTGAGATAATGACTGCTCTGATATACACCAGTTAACAGCTACAGTCTACAGTCAGCCTACACATCAAAACCCTCCAGAAAAAATCAAAGCACACACTGGTGAGCTGGGCTCTTGTGACAGTATGTGTTTCTAATGGCATACATTATGTAGTGTGACATTTAGGGCTTCCGTCCCGGCGCAATTGACTTTGTATACTCGCGCGTTTGTCTTTCCTATTTTGCAGTCAGCCCATATTGGAATTTTCCCTCCACAGGTACATGCCTGTAAATTAGGGAATTCGATTGCGCCCACGGGGGTGGTTCAGCGAAAAGACGGGGTGTGTTCCGGCGCAAACGTTCACTGTTGATATTTTGCAGTTTCAGAAAACAATTCCGCCACAGACCAGGAACTCCCTGGTCTAAAGTCTGTGGCGAAAATGCAGATGCTATTTTAAGGGCGCATGCATGACCACAGGCCTGCATGAATGAATGCGTTGCACACCAATCTACAGACACCCCCGTGCAAGCCTTGATAATATTTGTCCATTTCCCGGTTTTGTTCGTGCATTGGTGACCTAAATATTTAGTAGCCTATATAGTACAACATCTACATGCAATATCTTTACAACAACGCCTAATTACGACCTATTAATCTGGACAACTTTATAGGCTACAGCCCTATAAATGCTAAAGTTACTTTTAGTTTTGTTCCAATTTACCGTTGTGTATGGCTTTAAACATCGCGTGCGCTTTAACATCAGCCTAAGCATTATTCCAGCTGCGCTAAGGGTTTAAGCACCATCATTTTGCCTACCTTGTTGTAGCCCATCTGAAATAACTCCAAGCTTTGCTATGTTCCCTCCATCCTTTCGTTATTTTCAAAAAACGTTTTATATCCATGATGGCCTTGGCCTTTGAATTAGCTTAAATCAGCTTTTCATGTGCTGTTAACCAGATAGTACAAGAAAGCAGCAAGTATGGTTACAATTTCTGTACAATTTATGTAGTTGCTGCATCCATTCATTGTTATTCTGTCTCCTGCTCAAATAAATGTTGTGCGTGAACTAAGTTGATGATAACGTGTTTACAAACTCTGCTTTACAGAAAATATTGTAAATAGTCTATCACGCAGTTAATGGGATACTGTGCAGAGTTGAAAGTTAGGTCAACTTAAACGAAGCCCTTGCTTGGCCGCCTGTGCTGCGCAACGCACACTTAGCTCCTCTCATCTATACAATGTAGTTCCCATTTCTGTAAACCATACATAATTTCAAAGAAAAATATTACCACTCGAGGGAAATCAGTGTGGTGAAAATAGGCATAAATCTAGCGTACACATTTTCACGAATCACTGATGTGTTGATGACATAAATTAGGAAATGTTAGAGGACTTAAGGAGACGTGATGTTGAACTGCATGCCGATGCCATTTAACCCAAATGCCCCAGCGGCAGCACGGGAGAGAAGAGATTAACGGCTCCCACACACAGCTGCGTGCTTCGCGTTGCTGGAGACGCATCCCATTCACTTTACATGGGCTCACGTGATCCATTGCCGAACTGAATTGTGGGTCCGTCGCGTCGCGTTTCTCCCGCAGCTCGCGTTGAGGAGTTCAGCTGTTGCTGCACCGACAGACGGCACCGGCCAATCAAGCCAATCTACGGACGGCACCAACCAATCACATTACGGTTTTACTTCAAGTCATTTGCATAGCTACCGTCGGGAACACCCACTGGCATGCATTGACGGAACGCAGCTGTGTGTGGGAGCCGTAACTGACAGAAGATATGCATTGTCTATAGAGAGGTAATGTTAGATTACATTGTACAATGATTGCAAATATATCACCATGCATTCATAACCTCGTCATTCAGTGAGAATGATCCCAAAACATCGGAAAGTATGTCTTTGTGACAATTCTGTATTACATTTTGTCAAGAGGAAAAATCAATAGCTAACTGTTCCCAACTGAACAGTGATTATAGCGCTGTGAATGCTCCTGGCTGCGCCTGGCAAATACGCCACCATAATAGCAATCAGCTATGGAACAAGCGTGCCTGTTGTTAAAGGGAATGTGAGATGACGCTCTGATTGGTTTATTGCACGTTACGCCCAAACCACACCCATGATTAATGTAGCTACTTCAGACAACCCCATTTTAGATTTGCGTCGGGCGCAACAGTCAAATATCCCGCCGGTAAAATAGCATCAGCGCCCGAGATCCGCCCACAAAGTGAATTGCGTTTTGCGCAAAGACACTTCCGTTTTAGACCATTAAAATAGAGCCCTTAGACATTTATGTCAATAAGACATTTCCATTTCCACTGAAGGACTTTTGTTGTGAACACAATGCCTATGTAGAGGCAAACATAGAGTCACTTTATTGGGGTCATCAGAGCTGTAACAGATCACTTATTCATAAAGTAGGGTGTGATGCAGGTTTAGAAGTACATTGTAAACACTGTTTATAGGTCATCGCAAGTGAGGAGTTATTGCTAATGTAAATAGGTCATTAATCATGTCGATTCCACTTACACTAGCATAATAGCACTTGAATTTCCCCTGGGGATCAATAAAGTATCTATCTATCTATCTATCTATCTATCTATCTATCTATCTATCTATCTATCAAATAATTCGTTATTTTATGAAATACTAGGCGCACATGTGGGTCAATCTGGTCTGCTCAAGAGAACTTCCACTGCTTCCCCGCACTGCATTCACATAGATGAATGACAAATGACATACTGCGTACAGGTGCTCTGTATATGCTCTCAGCACTAAAGAGACATACCACATTCCCCTATGCGCCTCTCCACAACCCCCACCCCCCAAGCCCAAGAGGTCAGGTTTCCTGATGTGTGTGTCCTGATTGGCCGCCGCCGGTGTTGATGGACAGTTGCACATGTGTGTTACAGAAGAGCGGTGCTGGTAAGGAGCCGTCACTCACTCACTTAGAGCTCCTGAATGGAACCCTACTTATACTTCTCCACGACAACTGTGAAGTGGAGTGGAGAGAGAGAGAGAGAGAGATAGAGAAAGGGGGGGAGGGAGAGAGAGGGGGGGATAGCAGGAGAGCGAGAGAGAGGGAGAGAAAGGGAGAGAGAGAGGGGAGAGAGAGAGAGAGGGGGAGAGAAAGAGGGAGAGAGAGAGAGAGAAAGAGGGAGAGAGAGAGGGGGGGGAGAGAGAGAGAGAGAAAGGGGGGGGATAGCAGGAGAGCGAGACAGAGGGAGAGGGAGAGAGAGAGAGAGAGAGAGAGAGAGGGAAAGCAGGAAAGTGAGAGAGAGAGAGAGAGGGAGATGGAAGGAGGGATGGTTTTCTAAGGCCACACAGGTCAGCCTTTCCCTGGCCCAGAATAAAAAACTACGCTGGGAAACTCTGAGCTGATATGCAGATGTGGGAGGGGTTATCATAACTCAAACACACACCCCCTACACCACTATTCCACTGGGACGTGCATCTGACCCCCGACACGGCTCTGACCACTTCATAGCCTCATGCAAGCAGGGCTGACTGACTGAATGAATGAATAAGTAAAATGAATGAATGAATGAATGAATGAACAGATGAACGAGTGAATAGAAAATGCATTCCTCACAAGTCATAAAGAATGGCAATGCTCTAGTCTAAGTATTCTTAGTTTGAACACGTACAGTATGAGTGTATATGGCGAAGGAACTCTACGGACTGGATTTCCTGCACATCACTGGAATGTCCAGCATGGCCAGTGGTTTGTGGGTGAGGACAGAGCCAGGAAGCCAGAGAGTTGTTCACTGCCCCCACCCCCACTTCACTGTTATTTGATCTGTGCGTTGACCTGGGGATGAAGAGTAATGTCACTTCATCCTTCAGAGAACAGCTCACACGTGCAGGACTCTCACACTAACACACACACACACACACACACACACACACACACACACACACACACACACTGAGACACACACAAACACACACTCCACGGTGGCTCGGTGCCCAAACAGAACAAACCCAGTGGCCCCAGCGTAAACAGGCCCACTAGAGAATACTACACTCCCAGCGCTGAGGGGACGCGCGCGAATACTACACTTAGCGGCCAGCGCACTTCAGAGGCTGACCAAAATTAGCTTAATTAGCATGCGCGGACATCTGCGATCAGCCCACCAGCCACCGCCACATGTGAGCAAACACAGCGCCACTCCAGCCAATGGAAACAACAAAGAAAAAAACGTTTGTTCTTATCTGGCGATTTGGTGGGTCAGGCAACGCTGCAATTTTGTACTTTGATTAAAAGTCTGATATCAGGCCTTGTTGCTTTTTCCTTTTCCACTGGCTGGTTCCGTTAGGTAATTAACATGTTCGGGGAAGATAAAGGAAAAAATGCCTCTGGTCCAAATGTGAACTTACAGACAGTGTTGTTGCGGTTGCTCTGTATTAGTTGGTCATCGTAACGTCATGAGTTATGATTTCCAGGATGTCTATTCTTCTCTTTGGTCTTCAGCGCTCTCCACCTAGTCTCTGAAGACGCAGAGGGATCCAGGAAAATCAGCGGACGATAAGCTAACCATCTGAACATTCTTAGGAACAAACTGGGACATCAAGTGGGGGTGGGGGGCTGAAACTCTATTGAAAGTTTATCACAGGCAAAAGCCAGAGAGATAGATAGAAAGAGAGAGAGAGAGATAGAGAGAGAGAGAGAGAGAGAGAGAAAACACTGTAGTTCACGGTTCCGCTCCAAGGTTGTTGAGGCCTGCAGTAATGGTGGGCAGGGTGGCCCTTTGCTCTCCTGTGTGTTCTTGTCAGGGGGGGGGGGGGGGGGCACTGGTTAATGTTCAACAGTATTATCACACTTCAAACAGCGGCCCGGCTTCACCCAAACAGCTCTGCCGTGGGAGTTGGACAGGCCGGCATGAAGCTAGCATCGCACAACCCTCCTGCCCCTACTAGCACCCCCCCCAATCCCCCATCCCCCCCCCCCCCCCCCCCAATCCCCCATCCCCCATCCCAACAGCATCTGGTCACTTTTCCACTATTCCGGGAGCACCCAGGGGTCACAACCTGTCTACTGGCGTCATACCTGGCAGGTGATGTCCACTGTAATGGTCACACTGACATCAAAAGTGTAGTGCCCAAGAAGCTCAACGATGCTCTGCTAACAGTGTGCTCCGGCGTTCACCTCTGACGCTGACACACACACACAAACACAAACTGTTGCACATCTCCCTGTGTGTGTGTGTGTGTGTGTGTGTGTGTGTGTGTGTGTGTTTGTGTGTTTGTTTGTCTGTGTGTATGTGAGCAGTGCACTCCAGCATTCACCTCTAACGCTGGCAAGCAGCAGACTGACTAATCAATTACCCATCAAATCTAATCTGGCTCCCTCATCTGGTTGTGATATCTGTGTGTGTGTGTGTGTGTGTGTGTTCTGAGAGAAAATGGTTCTGGCACGCAAGCAGTCGGTAGATGATCTCAGAATGAGAAATACACAGAGACCTGCTAACAAGAAACACGCACGCACGCACACACAGACACACACACACTCACACACAAACCAAGTGTGTGAAAGGGGAGTTTTTCTTAAACCAAAAAAAACCTCTGACCGTTTTTTAAGCTCAGTTATGATACAGCAACTGTGAAGAATATGTGCGTGTGTGTGTGTGGGCCAGAATTACCAATGTACTCTGTGTCTGGCCTGGACGCTTCTGACTGCCACATGGGCGGAAAGAGAGCGCTGACAGGGCCTTCCTCTCCTTTCCTCTCTCTTTTTTACAGTCTTACATTTCACAGAAGAATGCAAGCCGGAGAATGCACATCATGTGACTCAGTCCCATTTAGTGTAATGAACCCGGAGCTAAAAGGACACAGAGAGAGAGAGAGAGAGAGAGAGAGAGGGAAGAGAGAGAGAGAGAGAGAGAGGGAAAGAGAGAGAGAGAAAGGGGAGAGAGAGATTTCTTTTTTCCGGAAAAGGCAGAGGATATCAGGCCACACAAAGGGCTTTTAGTGTGCTGTAAAGTTTTCACTGGCTGAGGTTGAATTCCTGAGTGTGTGTGTGTGTGTGTGTGTGTGTAAGAGAGATATTCAGTGTGTGTGTGTATGTGGTGTACAAGTATGTGTGTGTGCGTGTGTTTGCGTGCGTGCGTGTGTTTGTGTGTGTGTGTGTGTATCCACATGTACAGTGTAGGAAGTACTGTGTTATAATAACAGACTGGAGACATTACCTGCCCACCCTCCCCCAGACACACAGTCCAGACCTGGCTCCACCCTCCCCCAGACAGAGAGTCCAGACCTGGGTCCACTCTCCCCCAGACAGAGAGCCCATAGCTGGGCCGGCCGGAGGGAGCCACAACCTCCTGCCTGAAGCTTAGGCTGCTTCTGGGGAAAAGGCCTCCCCTACACCGGGCCCCCCTTTGAATGCAGGCCCAAGGACAGAGTAAAAGACAGAGATAGACTTACAGACACACACACACACACACAAAACTGAGCCAGGAACATTGACTGAGGCCTGACGCATGTCCACATACACATGCCATCCATAAACAGCACAGACAGAACAGTGACAAATTCAAAGAACAGTACGGAAAAGATGACGGAACAGGTTGAGTGACCGACACACGTCTCTTCGCTATCTATGAATTAATTAATAATATTAAACTAAAGCCTAGAAATCATCTAGAGAATAGGCAGAACAACTGTTCTTTGTCATATTGAAATGTCAACTAAACAGGATCCAAAAAGAACGAGATCAGAGTTATTCAGCACAAGCGAAACAGAAATGGCTGGCCTGACTTTGTCTGACCGAGCCATGCTGGATGAAATGCACGCTCAACTTTGCATCTACTGCATGAAATGCTGAAAGATATAGCTGATCTAAAAAAGTCTGTGGATTTCACCAACGAATGAATCGAAGATCTCAAAAAAGAAAACTCAGGTTTAAAAACAACAGTGAATATCCTACAAACCGAAGTAGCTATCGAAAGAAAACAAACAGATGAAAACAGAGATGCTTGATATACAGTGTCGAAACATGCAGAACAACATCGTGATCATGGGATTAAAAGAAGAGGAGATAGAGGATTATTCCGCAACAGAAAACATAGTTAAAGACTTTATGAAGAATGATCTAAAGATGACGGAGGCCCAGTTAACCGAGGCCTCAATCGAAAGGGCGCACCGACTAGGCCGAGTTAAAAATCCACAAAAACCTCGAGCCGTAGTGGTAAGATTTCTTAACTCCAAAAGCAGAAGTGTGGGGCCGCGGTATCAAACTGAAGGATACACAGTACTCGATGTTCCAACAATTTCCTCGTGAGATTGTCAAGAGAAGACGCGTCCTCATCCCAATCCCGAAAGAACAGTAAAGCTCAAAAAAATGAAGGTTCGCTTAACTATGGATAAATTATATATCAATGACCAGCTCTTCAGAGACCAAATGATTACGACGTGGTTGTGAGTTAAACAAACAAAAAAAAGGAAAAAAAAGGATTTTTTTTTTTAATTGTTTGCCAAGAACGGACACTTTCGAGAAAGCTTTTGATAAAATATATTGGGGATTTATTACTAGAAGTTTTTCAATTCTCCAACTGCTTTATTTTGGCTTGAAGTTCAAAGCTGGCAACGGCAATGTGATGTAAACTTACACCAAGATCTGTCCACAGTACTTCTGGGTGACTTGACAAGTGGCAGTCAATCACTTCAAAATATCATTTTTCTGCTAGATAAAATGTTTATCAAGAAAATGACAGATGCAAAAAAAACTGAACATAAGAACATTTAAAAATTAAATTACATATTACTGTGAAACAGAATGTATAATGGCACATGAGATGGGTAAAACATTATATGCAGATAGATGGGTTAAAGTAAAAGAAAGAGAAGGGTGGACTTAGGAATATTATACATAAGCAAAAAAGAAAATAATAATATTTATAAAATATACTTTCTTCCTTGGGAGGGGGGCGATTTGGTAGGGGTTAATATATTTAAAATGTGTGTGTGGGGGCAAACTAAATGAAATATGTAAGGGATTTAAAAAAATATATATATGTCTTTTTGTGATTTTTGAATTGAAGCAATACAAAACAAAACGTTAAGTCCCCCAATGAAATCTATCTATCTCTCTCTCACACTCTCTCTCTCTCTCTCAAATCAAATCAAATCAAATGGTGCTTTATTGGGATGAATGAATGAATGAATGAATTCATTGTTGCCAAAGCTATAGGTATAACATGTTAATAACCAACTTTACAAATTGGTATAAAGATAAAATGAAGAATAAAATAAAAGCATAAATGGTAATGCTACTAAAATGACAGCATAATAGCTTCATAATAGTGCTATACTGTAGAAAAGAAAAGAAACAGAATAGTGCTATACTGTAGAAAAGAAAAGAAACAGACACACACACACACACACACACACACACACACACACACACACACACAAACAGGAAGGAGAGGAGTGAAGCAGCCAGCTGGAGCGCAGTGTTCACAATGTTCACTCACTTCCAGCTCTCTTCCTCTTTGTGTGTATGTGTGTGTGTGTATGTGTGTGTGCTACCTCTCTGGCCTCACACAGCACATCATAAACATGACTGGCCTCATGCTTATGCTTGTAGTAGTCGCACACACACACACACACACACACACACACACACACACACTCTCTCTCTCTCTCTCTCCCTCTCTGTAATACTTTCCTTTGTCACTCTTTGTTCTACAATCATTTGCATCTCACTGTTCAAGCTTACATACACACACAGAACAGAACACATCCACGCCCAAAATAAACTTGGACTAGCCACGTCTGAAACACTCACACACACAGTCCACCACATTTGCTCTCTTCCAACAATAACTGCCACAGTGACTTTTTAAACAGATCTCTGTCCACCATGCTCTACAATTACACACTGCATCCTGACATTACAGCTGCACTGGGATGCCATAACTGGCAATTTGATCTAAACACACTCCATATATACAGTATATACTGTGAATCAAACTGCAGGTCAAATATCTGCTTGCATACACACAGACCCCGTTCAGACTGCAGGCAAAAGTGGCCCAAATCTGATTTTTTGGGGGTCAAGTGACCAGGTCAGACTTCTCCAAAAGCAGTGTGAGCACGCATGTCTTGCCCAGATCTGATTTTTTCAAATCAGATTCAGACCACTGCAATATGTGGTCCTGAATCAGACCCAGGTCTGATTATGTTCAATGCGGCCGCAGTGTGAACAACCAAGGCGGATTTGATGCAACTTTTATGTCAATCTACAGTTCACACTGGAATCTGATATAGGCCACATTTTGAAAGGTAATGTGAACAGCCAAACAAAAAATTGGATCTGAGCAAAAAATCTGAATTGAGCATTAAGACTTGTGAACAGGGTCACAGTCTCTGTCTCTCTGCAGGCATTGATGGGACCGCTCTGCTGCATTTCTATGGCTGCTAATAAGAGATTTACTGTCGTGCCGTACTGTATGTCATCTCCATCATGCCGTACTGTATGTCATCTCCATCGTGCTGTATTGTTAGTCATCTCCGTCGTGCCGTACTGTATGTCATCTCTGTGTCATACTGTATGTCATCTCTGCATTGTACTGTATGTCATCTCTGCATCGTACTGTATGTCATCTCTGCATCGTACTGTATGTCATCTCTGTCGTACTGTATGTCATCTCTGCATCGTACTGTATGTCATCTCTGTCGTACTGTATGTCATCTCTGTCGTACTGTATGTCATCTCTGCATCGTACTGTATGTCATCTCTGTCGTACTGTATGTGATCTCTGCATCGTACTGTATGTCATCTCTGCATCGTACTGTATGTCATCTCTGCATCGTACTGTATGTCATCTCTGTCGTACTGTATGTCATCTCTGCGGCAGAGTAGCAACTGTGAAGAATAGAGGACAGAGTACGCTTGGTCAAAAGTGAAGCCAGGACGGAAGGAATTAAAACATGTCACTGACACAATATGGTCAATTCTGGCTAGACGTGGATGATTGCATGCACACTCTGGCTCCAAAACTTCACACACTGCACTGACTCTGGCACCAATTTTACCAATATGGCCGCCCCAGTGTTGACTTCATTTCTTCAAAGCGCACAGTACAGTTCGTGACAGTTGTTGTTTTTTTACAGTTCTTGTAGCAGAGAGATCTTTCTGCAATTCCAGCAATGCATTTCACAACCTGCATAGTGGAGGGTGGGCTGACTGTAACGCAACAACACTGCCTCTAGCAGTATAGGTATGGGGGGGTCAAAGGTCAGCCACTCATCTTCAGTCCCCCCACCCCACACACACAAGCACACATGCACACACACACACAGGTGAGTGTTGCGTTATACAACAGGTGACAGGTGAGTGTTGCGTTATACAACTTCAGCTGCACTTAAATGCCAGAGAGGAGCCGCAGCCCGGAGAGGAAGGAGAGACGCTCACGCGACCCCTCCACCTCCACCTCCACCTCCACCTCCACCTCCACCCCACACGCCTGTCAACGTATGGGCGCTTCTCGTCCTATCAGAGGCTGGATGGTGTCCTGGCCCTCCTGCGGAGCCCTGAGAGACTGTTGTGGGTGTTTACAGGATTCTTTTACATCTTCTTTAGGCACGTTGCGTTTGACCCAGAGCAGGAGTCCGAGAGAGGTGGAGGAGGAGGGAGGGAGGTGAGGCATTTTCCATGATGATACATTTTCAGAATGGTCATAACATTCCATTTTTCGATCTCCTGACTAAAGGGTACAACGGTATAGACAGGCATTTTTTTAAAAAGTGACCCTTTAACAGAGAGAACGAGGGAGAGACAAAAGCCATTTTTTAAAAAGTAGCCCTTTTAACAGGGAAGAGGAGGAAGAGGAGGATGAAGAAGATGTGGTGTTGAGGCAGGGGGTGTGGGGGCCAAGCTAAGCTGAGCTGAGGCTCCTCCCAGGGCCCGTGGAGCCCTGAAGGCTGAAGCGTGACGGAGGACCTCTGAGAGGCCCCGTGGGACTGTCACACCTGGGACTGTTCACGTGCTCCGCAGTGGTGAGAAAGTTGTGGGAGTGTTGACAGGCAGGCAAATGATAAAAGACATGATGGCAGCAGGAGGTGTGTGTGTGTGTGTGTGTGTGTGTGTGTGTGTGAGTGTGCGCTTAAATATGCATGTATGTATGTACAGTATGTGTGTAGGTGGGTGAAAGGCAGCTTACAACTTGTAAGGAATTTGACAGGAAATGGAGATAAAGATCGCTTCATGCCATAGGTTCTTCTGAAGGAGGGTTCAGGGAAACCGTGCTACAGGTATCCCCACATCTGAACCCAGAAACATGATACCTGAAACTCCTCTCACGTTCAAAGGCTCCACCATTCACTCCATAGGGAGATACAGGACTATCCATTTATCCCCCTGGATCCAGTGCGGAAGGGAGAGGGAGGGAGAGAGAGAGGGGGGGTAGATAGATAGATGGATAGACAGATACTTTATTCATACCGAGGGAAATTTTAGGCATCCAGTAGCTTATATAACCATAACACAACAAACACACATATAACTCTACATAAAAATGTAAAGACCATGTGAAGTGATTACAAAGGTCTGGTATGGACTGACCATGAAGGAGGAAAGGATAGAGGGAGGGAGAACGAGAGAAGGAGGGAGAGAGGGGCCCATGTACAATAATTAAGCTAGTGTGTTTTTAATCAGAATCAGGAAATGCAACTAACATGTATTATAACGTGGCAGAGAGACTGAATGGAGTTCCACAAAGCAGGAGAGAGAGAGAAAGAAAGAGAGAGAGAGAGAACACACACGTCAGCTTTATCCCCAACAAACAAAAAACTTGGCTGGCCTCACACTCAGACAGTTAAAGGCAGGTGGAGAGAGAGAGGGACAGAGAGAGAGAGAGTGAAGAGGAGAAAGTGAGGGATAGAGAGATATGCAGAGAAAAGACCAGTTGAGAAGGGAGGTTAGCACACTGCTGGTCAAACAGGAATTAAAGTCCTCCTTCATGTCCTCAGCTTTGCTTCCTGCTCCAGCTTTTCCTTTTTCTTCCTTTCTTCTTTACTCTCTCTCTCTCTCTCTCTCTCTCTCTCTCTCGCCTGCTTGCTCTCAGAAGAATGTGAGCATGGCACGGCGCCAGAGATTTGCATAGCACTGGCGGGAAACAGAGCCTCCCTTTGTGAGAAACTGTACGCCATGCAGGCATTCTCGCCCAGCTGCCTGCTGCCTTGCCGCTGCGCTCATTGGCTGTCCGTTCGCGCGCTTTCGCGCTAAATCCCTCCCTTCCTCGCTCGCTCGCTCGCTCGCTCTAACTCCCTCCCCTCCTCCCCGAGCCTGCTGGCTCACTCCCTCTCCGGTTTCACACAGCCGCCACTGTACAGAACAAAAGGTCAATGAGGCCGACTCTGTCAGGGGGCGGGGGGAACCAGAGACGCGCGCTCCTCCAAAAAACTTGCGCACACAGCCAGAGAAAGAAAGAAAGAAAGAAGGAGCGGAAGAGAAAGGGGGGGGGGAGAAAAAGAAGAAGAAGAAGAAGAAGAAGAAGGAAAAGGCCTCTTGATAGATAAGGGAGAACGACAAGCAGCCCAAAAACAAAGTGGAAAGGAGGCCAAAAGTTTGTTAAAACTCAAAGGAGACCACACGCGTTTGCGTGGAGGTTCCCATTAACAAACCTCTGGGAGCTGTAATTGGCCGTGCTGGACCGCGGGGTACTAGCGGAGCTCTCGCACTCAGGGGAACTGTTGGGGGGTGCAGGGGAGGAAAGTCCAGATGAGATGAGAGTCACAGATATCCCTGCTCCTTTTCACCTGGCAGGGACCAACACAGCTGTGATCTGCTTAGGCCATTTGCGGTATCCAGCCCGGAGCTGATCTGAGACCAGGCAGGTCGGTCCAGAAACAGCTGAAGCACTTGAGTGGACGTGGTTGGTTGGCTGGTACCTCAAGTCCTGGGTCACCTCTTCCTGAATTCAGTGCAACACCTGAATGCTGGTGTCAGTGCAAGGACACTTCTGTAAAAGTCTTTCCAAGCTGACAAAACGAGGGCATCTACTGGCAACAAAGTGACACGACATGAAACGACACGACAAGTACTCCTCCTCAAACCCTGCGCGCGCGCGCACACACACACACACACGAACACACACACACACACACACGAACACACACACACACACACATACACACACACACACACACTCTCTGGGCCACAACACTTTAAGGACTGCCGTCATCCATTAAGAAGTCTTTACATCTTAAGGGAGCATTGTGTGTAGACCTTTCTGAAGTCTCCAAAGAAATTCAATTTTGGGGGGTGTCGAACAATGGCCGCCTCCTCTGCTGGGAACATGCCAGGTCTAATTATCTCAGAGCAAACCTAGTGTACTCTAGTCTGCTTCAAATAGACCCTGCACTCCCCCAACCCACACACACACACACCCCTCCCCTAATTCTTCCTCCTCACGTGGACCTGTGGACAACAGGCTGCAGTTACCATAGGAACGCAGTCGCTGAAGACCGGGTCAGGCTGCGTTTTTGGCGGGAAAGCTCCCTCGCTGAGAGGTGCTTTTGTTTACCTTCTGCCTCTTTCCTCGTGAGAGAGCTGAAAGCTGCAACTGGCACGGGGCTATGCCCAGTGTGTGTGTGTGTGTGTGTGTGTGTGCCCAGTGTGTGTGTGGCACACTGTGTGCCCCGCTGACCAGATGATCATCACTTGAGCCAAAGCTTTTTTTTTTGTGTATGTCACAAAGGCACTCGTTAAAAAATAACTTTTATTGCCATTGTCATTTCCTGTCATAAATGAAAGCGATTTACTGGTGCGCTTATCTCATAATACAACACAGGCAGGAGAGGACAGAAAAAAAAAAAACTTTAAGGTTCTAAAGAACTGCCTTAACCGCCAACCTTTGTCAAACTAGGACAAAAGACCAGTGGCTGTGAGCGTTTGTTTTATGAAATCGCTGTGGCTTCAGTTGACTCATGCCATGTCTTTGAGGTGAGAGGGAGCACAGTACAGATTCCGTGAAAATCCAAATCCACCGAACGTCCACCCCGTGCACTGTGCGCTTGGCAGAGGAACAAAGCACCAGCTCAAAACCACACTATCAGGTAGGAAGGAAAGTCATAAAAATGAACAATTCAAAGAGCCACACGATATGCTCCACATTTGGGGGCCAATGACCCAGAAAAGGGTGAGTCAGAATCCAGGAGCAGTGGGCCAAGTAGGCTTACTGCCCACTGCCCCTTCAGGAGAAAAAGGTGCAAACCCAAGTGTCTTACTCAAAAGTGTCAATAACCACTCCCACGAAAGATCGATGTTAACAAATCCATAAAAGTAAATATGAGTAAATATGATCCATAAAAGTAAATATGAGCTTTAAAGGAAACTCTCTGGCTCTTATCACTGACACATGCTCTGACTGACTCATTTTGGATTAGTAAGTAAAGAGGTGACAAACAGCAGTACAATAATACTGAAGTGGTGATCTGAGTGGCGGCCGTGGAAAACACACACACACACACACACACACACACACAGCGAGCATCAGGCACACACTGACTGCGTCTTTGTTGTGAAGCTCACAGCACAGAGACACAGAGGAGCCAGACAGCCATGGGGCTCTGCCATGGCTGCGCTGTGCGCCTGGCGATGGGCACCGAGGAGGCCAGGCGATCTGGGTGGGCCTGAAAATGCCCTCTGCAGCGTTTCCAGGGGGAGTGTGGGGGATGTGCAGGGCAGCGCACCTCGTTGACATCAACCGGCTGCTCGCCCCCCCCCCCCCCCCGCGCTGCTCTACTGCTCCCTCAAAGCCAACGGAACGGAGTTTACTTTTGGCAGGAATGTCTTTAAATGTAGCATTAGCAGAGCCTCTGAACAGCTTCTGTCCATTCATTGGGTTTGTTTTTTTTTAAACTGCTCACTTTACCTTATTCTTAAAGTCATTTACCACTGGCTTTACTCTACTACCTTACTCTTGAAATTAGACTCTTATCAAGGGTAAAACATTACATTGTGTTTATGTACAGAGTGTGTTTGTTTCATGGCACTAAGTGTGTGATTAGTCACATTGCTTGCTAAAGGTATTACCAACTGAATTGAACTGAATCCAGCATCTTAATGGCTGTGCCAGGTTCTCCTGAGCCCATCCCTCTCTCTGTACACATTTGCATTTATTTATTTAGCAGACTCTGTTGATCAAAGTGAATTACATGTCAACTATATTACAAGGGACTACATTGTCCCCGGAACAACTTGGGGTTAACAAAGGCACAATGTAATGGTGGAAACCAGGAATTGAACCCACAACTTTCAGGCTACTGCATGCTAGCCCAGCTCCTTAACCACTACACTACCACACATCTCTGAGAGCGTCTGCAGCAAGGGACACAGACACAGAGATCTTACTTAAGTTTTGTAACTCCAGCGAGGTTTGGAGGCTCTTAATGACACCAAAGACGGTTCAGAATAACAGGCGTGCTGCGCCCTGCCCTCCCCTTCCTGACCTCATATGATCAGACACACATGACAACATGAGAAGCAGGGGTCATGGGAATAAGACAGAACATCCGTGAGGAGAACAGAGATACGAGCGGGACATCTACTACAGATCTATGATGTGTAAAGTAGCTTGTTTGTTCCTCTAAGGTCTCCTATCGCACTGCAGCGTAAAAGTCAGTCCTCATTTATGAGCGATTTGGATAAAAGTGCCAGCCCATTGAATAAATCGACACAAAGAGATGAGACACAAGTCAATGCAACTTGAAACAGAACTAGATGTACCGCATAGCGGTACAAAATATGACCGCCGCTCAGTCCTGTACATCCATTCCGCGAAAATAAATCATATTAATGAATTTGTCTCCATCTTCTACTCCATCCCCCACTCTTGAAACTTTTGTGTATACTTGTTTGGAACGTTCCGCACACAAAGTAGCCTACTGGCGCTGCAAAGGTGAATAGATTTGTTTCTGGGCCAAAAAATTTGCAGCATTGTTATAAAACCTTTAAAATCTCTAAACAATCACAAGTAGGGCAGTTCATCACAGTCCATCCATTGCAACTAGACTGATGAAAGGTACACCTGTAGGCTACATTGTATTTGGGAAAAGCAGAAGGTAGCAGCATAATGTATTTATTTATTTATTATTAAACAAAACAATCCCTGTCAGTTCCATGCAGTTTTCAACAGCTATCAAGAAGAGAGGTCATGTCACGGATTTTTGTGAATGTTTCTTCTTCTACATATGCATAAGTTTAGTCATCTAGTTCATATGATATTCAGCTTTATTGTCAATGCACAAATCAAATACCAGTAGTCTAAAACAAAATGCCGTTTTACCCAGTGGTGCAAATAACTGACATGTCCAAAAGGGCCTTCATGAAATGCGTTGCGAGACTGTTCATACACATTTTAACGGGCAAAGTTGAAGAGCTACTGTCCGTTATTGTTTGTGCAAATAATATGCTGATTCATGTTCCCTAGCATTTTGCAACTATGAGGTCCATTGATTTTCACCCAGCCTAGTCCATGGTAGGCGCCCAATAGAAATATTGTTTAATTTTGCGATTGAGATATCCACGCACTGCATTGTAAATGCAAAAATGCATAGAGGGAGTTATGACAAAACCGTGACTGTTAACAAACTATAAGCTATATAAGGTAGGCCCTATGCTAGGCCTATTACACAACACAAATTGTCACTAGGCTATGCTGGCGACCCAAATAAAATCTCCTTTGGAACCAATGGCTTACACCTTACAGTATCAAGCTGCCACCTCTTTGCGAAAAGTTAATAGTTTTGCATATCAGTAGTAATACATTTCAAGTAGCTGAATCACCGAAAGGGCGAATTAATTGGACACTTCTAAATGGAACCCAACCCACTGTACAGTAGCTCAAGGTCTGTGGCTAAAGCAGCCATAATGAAAGCGTTATCATTGTTTGGATACTTCACACACACGTGTTTTTTAATCGCATAGACTACAACTACCAAGCTGGAATCAAAGCACATCGACTCCCCTCTCACACCCTAAACACGCACTTCGAACAAACAAAAATCGCCTTTATGTAGTTTCAATTACTTTACTTTGAGCCATGCTCTTCCTTACTTGAATCACCTTTGAAAATAGAGGATTGAAGTAGCCTATGGGTGTTTGGGAATGAACGTTGACTCAGATGCTTTTTGAGACCAATAAAATGTCAGAAATGTCCCAGCCCGGTGTTTAGGATGCATCATAGACAGGTTATCTTTCAGGTAGCCTATATTTTCCATTAAAAAAACCATCACGTAGCGAACGTATTGTGGCTAACTCACTTAGCTCCTGTTAGTAGCCTAGGCTATGGTCATAAGCAAATGAGATGACAGTCGAAAGATACAATTACTGCTGTTATCAATTTGCTTGGTAGCCTATAAACGCATTTATGGTTTATCCATCACTCAACCATGCTAATGGTAACATTATTTTACCTACATTCTGCTATTGACAACAGGGCTGCCAACTTCTCAAAAAACCTTGGAGTGAGATTTGGTGGGGCCAACCAAAATTTTGCTGCGTAAATTTTTGTTTGGCTCATTCAGCATTATACCGTACAGTAAAAACGTAAAAAAACAGTAAAAATCAGTGGTTCTCAGGTGTAGGGACCAGGCATGGACGGATTATGAGCTTTCGGGCCCCTGGGCCCAGATGTATTAAGGGCTCCCCAGTAATTGTCACATATGTGTAAGGGGGGTTTGGGGGTACTCCCCCAGAATTTTTTAAATTTGTTTAATGTGATTTCCTGTATTCTGGTGCATTTTGGGGATGGGCAATACTAAATTCAATCAGATTCATAGCCTACATCCTGATGTGTTGATATTGAGGCAATGATTCCATGCAAAGGCTTGGGCTTCAGGGTCCCCTGACACCTTGGGCCCCTGGGTCTGGGCCCGGAAGGCCCTTGCAGTAATCCATCCCTGGGACCAGGGTCCCAGAGTTATATAAACATTGGTATCAAAGGGATCTAGCCTACTACTAGGACCATGGGCGTCGGAGGCATTGTGAAAGTGGGTTGGACATTTGAGCGGGGGGTATTTTTTTTTTGGACTAGATGCAATTTCCTGAATTCTGGTACATTTTAACAGGTTATTTAGATACTTATATAACAAAATAAAGCCAGCCTACGAAATTAATAAAAAGTAAATCATGCATAATTTAAAAATAACTCAATAGGCTACTTGGCTACGCAATAAGGTTTCCATTACAGCACCGCGGACGTTCAATGAACGCATGAAAGCGGATGGTTTGTTTGAAATCCCGACACTCTTTCAACTACATACATAATAGTGATCATCAAATACCTCCCCAGATTTCAGTGCCCATAAGTCCCAACATTTAACAATATAATCAAACAGTCCAAAAGTAAATTAAATATCAAACTAAACCATCAAACTAACAATTTTAAAAAGTGGGTGGGTGTTTTGTAAGAATTTAAGAAATGTTTGTATATTTTAACTTTTAAATGCATCAATCAGGTGCACTTTCAAAATAAATTCAGAGGTCAGACTTGCTTATTTTTATGGAAATATTTGTGCTGTAGCCTAAGCTATTTTGCACTTCAGAATTATAACCATGCACACACAGGTGGAATAGTTATAGTGATATTGCAATAAGTTCACAACCACAAAAACATATGCTACATTTCACAGTTCAGAAATGTTCAAAAATGTGTGTACATTTCAGCACTCCATGAAATTATGTAGAAGTGGTCACCTGTGTTATTCAGCTAGTTTATTTAAGATAATATATTGGTCATTGTAATGGCCATAGCCTACATGCTATTCCTTTTTCAGGATGTACCCATATCTGCATGATGTGAATGTTTGCATATGGCTTATGTCAGGCTTTATATCAATATTTGTGTCTCGTTATTTGATTTTCTTCATATTTTTGTATTAATGTCACTAGGAAGCATGCCAATATAAATATATTCATTTATCTGTAATGGGATTGGCTGGAACCTGACAATATAAGAACCATGATAGTGGGATAATCTATGGCTGAGCAATTTACAAAAATGTATGTAGGCCTACTGACAAATAGTTTACATTAGAATACATTATAATTTCGCCCCAATGAGGCTATGTAGAAATGTGTTGCAATTTCAAAACCGGATTACTCAGGAAGCACTTATTGCACAGAGGCATGCTATATCCTCGTATTCGGTAGGTTTGCTGTTTATTGTGAAATAGGGGTTTCCACGTGTTGTGTGAAGGGTTTGTGAAATATTAAACCGAGAGTAATGGGTAAATGCAAATATGATTAGCCTAAATTGCACGTCGGTTCAATGTTAATTCTCTCGCGAACCATTTATCACAGCAACTTGGCGCTAATATCATTGGAAAGCTTAGATTCCGCACGTTCACATGATGTGTGATATAGTTTAGTTTAGTTTAGTTGAACCTCATCTGCCAGGTATTTGACCTATCAGGTTGACACTTCAGCGTGAAAAATACTCAATAATACTCAAAGCATACCTGAAGCCGGGGAAATGCGGGGGGATGCGCCTGGGATGGCTTCTGAAGTAGCATCGCAAATGAGAGAACATTTTGAAAATTTCAGACAGGGGGTGCTCTTGAACCCTCTCACCGTCTCTGAAAGCATAACCGTGGCTCAACAGGTAGATCTATAGATAGGCTAAAGTCATTTTTCAGGCATCTGACCGACCGGGTTGACACTTCAGCGTGAGAAATCGGGGGTGTGGCGTGTGAGCGTGTGAAACTAATCAAATGCGTGTGCCTCACGGCCAATGCGTGAGAGTTGGCACCTATGTTTTGATAGGATTAACGTAGCCTACCTGCAGTAAAAAACAAGCATGTCCGATAAACATTCTCAGATTTATTTCGGCTTCAAGAGGAAATGGGAATTACATGTCATGCAGAAATCATCCTACCCTTAGACGTTCTCTGCGGTAAACTACTGTAGCCTACTGTCTTGTCCTTGTAGGAAGCATAGTGTCTTTCCAACCCACTTTAGATTAACTTCCAACAAAATTACGTCTCACTGCAACGGTGCGCCATCTAGTGGACAAACGACTACGTGACGCCAATACTGGAAATGCAGCCAAATTATTATTATGATGAATATTTGGGTTTCCTTTAATCCTACAGAATTTGTAATTATGTATCGGCCGTTCTAATTGCCGATACTGATGGTATACGTGCCTGTGTGTGTGTGCGTGTGTATATGTGTGCACCACCATCTACATGGGTTTCGGGGGGCCCAGCGCGGAGGGGGAGTGGCCCCCGGGGACCAAACGAAATTTTTCCGTAAAAGTCTAGTGGGGCTACATACCCACCAAATTTCATGTGCCCCGGTGTTTCGGTGCCCCAGGTATCGTTGACCAAAATTTCAGGAAGTAGACGGGAAAAAAAAAAAACAATCCCTATATGACCGCTTCGCTAGCTTCGCTAGCGGCGGTCATAATAATGAATGGATGACTCAACAAGATAGGCTTTATTTTGTAGTGATGAAATGGCAATTATAAATGACTTAGTCAGGATATGATAGAGTTTTTCAAACGTAGTCTGGGTCTGGTCATTTTTGTGGCCTGCGTCCGCTCCTCCTCCGGAGGCTTCACATCTCCAGGAAAGGTGGTCGCTAATTGAGGCCCAGGGGCCATTTGATGAACTGTGAATCAGGGGTGTGAAATTGGTGGGAGGGTCACAAACAATGAACATTCCTAACTCCAAGCCCCAGGCAAGGCTTACCTCGTTTACAAAGCCATCCTTGTCCATCCACTTAGGAACAGACACACACAAAAAAGATATTATCTCTCTTCAGACTTTTGTAATGCACAGTTTTTATGTATAAAGACCAGAGGATGTTCTGGCAACATTGTTATTTTGAGGGAATACTCCTCTCTCCTTCCTCAGCTGGGCTACAGACTTATTTATCTCCTTCGTCACTCCGTAATAAGATTATAGTCACCCAATAAATGTGTAATGTTTACTTCAAAGCACTCGTCAGTGCTAAAATGAAATCGGCCCGTGTGGCACTGTAGGTGAAATAAAAGTTCTCGTTGCTCTAAATCATATCTGCAGCATGGGCGGAAAGGACAGAAAGTCCATGTCAGAAGGGCTTGGGCAGGCGGTGATAAGCGCCGTGTTTACAGTCGATCTGGCGTGGCTTCACAGGTCCACCCACGCGGGCTGATTAGGGATTGATGACGACGAGTTAGCTCCCTTTGAACCGAGCGTTATGGGTAGGGAGGGCTGCTTACTGACAACCCCCTCAGGGAATGCAATGACAGGCACTGCCAAGATGCTCTCTCTCCTTTTTTTCTCTCTCTCACACACACACACACACACACACACACACACACACTCACTGGGAGAAATCATGATGCATCAGGTCACGTAAGCTTGCTCATATTTCTCCCTTTTTGAAAATGTTGAGACTCATCAGTGACTGATCAAATGTATAGCCTGCCGCAGACCAAAACAATTGGCTACAGCACAGAGAGGAACTGTGGGGTCTCTTGTTCTTAAACAAATATTGTTGGAACTGCTTCAAGTGAATATAGCTAGTTTCATGTGTATATTCCTGTCTATGTGTGGAACTGTATTTTTCTCTTTCCGTGAGCACAGGAATGATCATGATTTCCTGAGCCTGACACTAAATATGGGCGTAGATAGAATGAGGAAGTCACTTTATCTTCCAGTTATGGCCACAATACACTATTCTGTGTCCACATGTAACTAATATTGGCAATTCCATCCAACTGCCTTAAGTTTAGTCTCATCTGTACATGCCAGGGAGAGGCTTTCGGTGCAAAATTTCCTCAAAGCTTGGTCACATAATGACAATGTGCTATTTAATATGACTAAACCGTCCTGCAGCCAGGAGAACTAGATCCCAAGAGGCAGCTGTCCTTAGGAGCCCCACGCCGGATCACGACTCTCAGGAGCGGACATGACAAGAGGGCGCTGGGCCTCACACAATCACCTGAAACAACAAACGAGTGGGACTTCGGCCACTAGACACATGCGGAGCCACTGACACGCGCACCAGACACCATCTCCAACTGCAACCAAGACGTCCAGGGCAAGGGATCACAATACGGCCCATTGACCGCAGGGGGTTGAGGAGGAGTCGAGGGCTATTGAGTTCAGTCTTTCACTGACCTCCCTCCTTTTGAAGGATGGTGTTGTTTTCTAACTTACACAAGCTCCCCGTGTCTCAATGTCATGTGCAAGCAAACACACACATACACACACTCTCTCTCGCTCTCTCTCTAAGGATTTGCAGTAGGCTGTGGTAACTGGAGCAAAGTTGAGGGCTCCAGTGTTCAGTGTGTCTGTGGTCAGCATGGCAGCGAGGCTGAGGGCTGTCTCTGTTGGATAAACTTAACGTTCTGGAAGTGACTCAACAGCAGGCAGCAGAGCTGCAATGATAAAGCAGTGAATCACATCCACACCCCCCCCCCCACCACCACCACCACCAGCGGCGGCTGCGACACCACCCGGACAACTCTCACTCCGGCGAAAGCCAACAGCCTACAGAAATGAGAGCATCAACCTCTTGTCTAGATAGGCATGGCCTCCTCACCTTGGTTGTGCTTAGTCAAGCATGGCCTGCTCATAACAGAAGTGAGAGTGAGTGTGTAAAAGGTGCTGAAGGTGACTCCAGATGGGCTTTCTAACTGATTGTACAGTTAGTCATATGATTCACAGGTGGAATCCCCCTTTGCTGCTTAGTTGAGTGTAGATCAGACCCTCAAAGAGCAGTCTTCTCAAACAGTAAGATGTTGTGGAAAATATGTCACATGGCAAAAAATGTGTTTTCGAAATGTTCTACTGCTTTTTGAAAAAAAAAAAGAATGGCAAATAGGATCATTTCAAACATAAAACTAGCCACTGAAGTACATCTTCGTCCAGTGCCTTACTCAGCTTCGATCACCAGACAGCCAGCAAACGGCGTAAGAATTCCTCATACGTCTGCTGACCGGAATGGCCCGCCGCTGACTGGAAATGACTCTCTCTCTTTGTGTTCCTCCGCGTCTGGTTCCCCCTAGTGTCCGACAGAGAGCAGGACAGGTGAAGCAGGCTCACGTAAGAGGCGTGTAATAGCGAATGGAATCCAGGACAGATGAGATCACAGGCAGGATCACACTCCATCTTTGAGTGCTTAGTCATGCTGACTTTTGTTTACGGGATGTCAGATAAGGTTTGTTTACCCTTGATGCTTAGAAAAGACGACTCATCTATATCAATAACAACACAACATTGTAGGTCCTTGATCTAAGAGTGTTAATTTTTACAAAAAAATCAGGATGATATTTTTACAAATATCATCCTGATTAACTCCTCTAAACACCTGAAATACTGTACTTAAAATTCTTAGGAGGTTGTTACTGTTATTACCAGTAACCGAAAAGGAGTCCGGTATCTGAGGCCTACTGCAACTGGCCCGTTTGAGATAAAAAATCTTTGCAGTAGGCTAGCCCAACTACAGAAAGTAAAGTGAATGGTGATAAATTCCACACACAGAAAATATGATAGATGTAACGATTATTTGGTTCATTCAAGGTCTCGGCTTTGCTGCTCTCCTCCCACCCAAACACCCACCGGCACATAAATGTCATTATTCATTTAGCAGTAGAAATGAATACATATCCCATGCATGTGCTAGTGTGAGAGAGAGTGCAGCACAAAGACATGTGTGATGAGAGATCAACTGCCTTCAGAAAATGGCATCAGATGTCAGCCCAACAGCCTTAAATGTCAATACTTCCTTATCCCCTTCAATTAAAATCAAACCCTCAAATGTCCATCAAATATCAAATGCAACCTCGAAGACCACTGTACTGATTTATAGAGGATTGTACGATGGTTGGCGTGCTATGAGGGTTATTGAGACTTCTGCGGGAAGATTATTGAGACTGAGCAAATGAAGTTCAGCTGTGTGGGGACCTGTGTGTGTGGTGACTGAGTGGACAGGTCGATGACAGCGCAGAGGAGATTCTTCGGGAGCAAGTCATGACAGCCCTCTCCTAAACATCTCAACGAACCACAACCCTGGCACTCCATTCATTCACACAGGAGAGCGGAAGAGTGTGTGTGTGTTTGTAGAGACAGAGGCACCGGGATTCCTCTGAACTTTGCTTTCGCTCTCACTTCTTCTTTCTACACACACACAGTTATGTGTGAGGGAGAGGAATTATGTGTGTGTAGGCCTTTATATACAGAGATCCCACTGTTAAGAAGATTAGTTTGAGATTCGTAAGTTAGTCAGTTTTAACCATCATGTCAGCTAGTTTCCTAGAAACTTCTGAAATCAAAACCTAGCATCGCTACCAGGCAAGTTGTAGGCTAATGGGCTGAAATCCCATTTTCTCTCATTCATGTCACTGACAACGGAGTTAAGCTCAGACTACGTTTACACGAAGCAGGGTATTTTCCTAAACGAATATCTGGCCATCTACGTTTGCAAATAAAACTGCATATAATATATTAATATCTTTTTTTGGCCTTTTATGCCTTTAATTTACTGGACAGTAGAGAATGACAGGAAGTGAGTGGGAGAGAGTGTCGGGGTGGGATCCGGAAAGGACCACGGGGTGGGAATCGAACCCGGGTCGCCGGTGTACGGTGCAGGTGCCCCAGCCAGTTGCGCCACGGCTGGGGCCTGAAGGCAGCTTTAAGAGTACCTTCTCTCCCAGAAGATATGGGGTTGACGCTGCGCTTCATTTTTTAAATGTGATCAAGGCAGGGAAAGGCACAATTAATCCTCAATAAAATCTCAGCATAACAGGGACTTGTGTGTGACAGGATTGTAGATGCAGGGCAACTCCTCTGAAACCTCTTAAAGGTACAGTCAGCGCCGGTGCATGACATCACGTTTGTTTATATTTCAATTTCTTAGCAGTACCTTTTGTCAAAAATAACACACATTATATTTTAATCAAGGACCCAACGGCTCACAGATCCTTTCAATATTCCCAGAGAAACTTTTGTTTGTTTCCAGTTTTCTGAGTCTGGGTTGCTTACAAAGAGCGCTTTCCCCCCCCTGTACTCGCAGGATGGGCACCTAGGATTATGAGATGTTGTTCCCTGAAAGGGACAAAAAAATGTCACAGGCTTGAAATCGCGTTAAATTGCTGACTGTGCCTTTAAGTTAAAAGAGCTGTCTCACACACACACGATCTGACCGTGATTACATCAGTTTAAGCGTTTACAGGAGACGAGCCAAGCAAAGCCAAGATCACTCACACAGGACCCAAGTGAGGGGTCATTACCCTGCAGCAGCCGGGCCCCCTAAGCCCATCAAACAGGCCCAGCGGGCCGCTGATAAGCTCTGTAATTACGCTCGCCGTGCCGCTGCAGCGGAGAAAGAGCCATCACCTGCGCAGAGAGGGAAGCCTCTTAAGTCCTTGCGTCCCCTCCACAGAGACAAGCCCCCAGGTAAGGTGATCACCTGTACACAAACCACAACGATACCAGCGACATGGGAGGATGAAAAGATGCAGCACAACAATGGAGCTGGGCCATACAGTGGATTGCGGCGGTGAAGGTAACCGGATCGGTGGCGACAGGTGTGAGGGTGAGGTGTCAGGTGAGGGGGACGAGGAGGAGAATGGAGGAGAGTCTCACGGAGGAACACGAGACGGCAGAGAGAAAGAGGGAGCAAGAGATAGGGAGGTGAAGAGAGAGGGAGAGAGAGAGAGGAGAGAGGGAGAGCAAGAGGTTAATGCAGTGTGTGTGCCAGCATGATCTCTCGTTTCAGTCCAATTCTCTGATGACTGGCCAGCCAGTTTTGTTGTCCTTTTGAAAAGAGCTGTTCTAATGGACGGCACTGTCAGAAGGAGGAGCGAGAGTCATGGGCAGGTCCAGATTAGCCCCGTAGCTGACTGACTGTGGGCGGCTCATTTCTCACAGTGAACTCCTTTAATCTTTAATATCAGAATTAAAATAAAATCAGCAATGATGTGTGCACTGAATCATCAAAGCAATGCTTTGTATTCAATACATTTGATCTTTCCCCCCCAGGCAGCTACTGTTGTCTTATGACTGTATGTACACATCGCCGCTGACTTGAGCTTTGAAGTTACAGGAAGTCATTCATTTTCAATGGAAGCCAGCTTCTCTCGGCTGCAAGAAGCGGCAAATCCGTCAGCGTCGCGTTTTGGGCATGTTGAGCAACCAGAGCGTCAAGCAGAAAGTTGGTAAACTTTATGGTAATGGTTCAGCAGCAAACGACCAGCAACATAGAATGCTGCCACGTCAAAGCGGCCAAAGCACCAAAAGCTTCCCCGTACTTTTTGACAAGCGTCCTTGACAGGGCGGCCAGCGCTTCTTTTGCAGCTCAAGTTGGCGGCAGTGTGTACGTACAGTTATGAGCATGTTCAGATCTAGCACTGAATATTCCAAAGAATTTGGAATGAATCAAAAATGTGTATAACATGCACTGTAAACTAAACAATACTTTTAAATAATAATAATAAAAAATCTGTACAATCTTTGGTCTCAGACTGTTGATCAACAGTCAAGAATGCTTAGCCTTACCCTTTGTGTGGAACACACACATGTGCAGACACAAACACATAGAGGCAAGCAGGAAGAGGGAAAGACACAGTGAAGGTTAATGGTCAACATCAGTTTCACCCACATTCAAATGAGCACGCCACATACTTAGGCATAGTCACCCTTTCCAAAACATACAGCACCCACATACACACACTGAGACAGACAGACAGACAGACAGAGAGACACACACACACTGATGAATGTTGTGTAGAAGAAAACAATGCCTTGTCAACACAGAAATCGCTTGATACCGGTGAGGATCTCCGATCAAATGGAATTTATTTACTGAAGAAGAGGGGGCCCTCAGTAGCTGGGCTTCGTCTCAAATGCAATAAACAAGTAAACAGCAAAGAGCAAAAGACAAAAAGAAAACAAAATTAAAAGAGCAAAGGCAATATAAAATAAAATAACATTGATGCGACTAAGAGTCATGATAAACACAAAAAGAACTAAGAAGGTTGTGAACAACGCGCCTGACCCTCCGCCACAGCATCGAGAGCTCGATTTGTGTGTGTGTGTGTGTGTGTGTGTGTGTGTGTGTGTGTGTGTGTGTGTGTTTGAGCACCTCTGACTGTGTGTACGCGTGGATGAGACGCCAGGTTGGGAGAAGGAGCCTGTGTGTGTACAGGTCAGAGGGGTTTCTCATTGGCCAGTGGGAGTGTGTCATAGGAAGGCCACTTCCTTAGTCAGCGCAGCCTCGACGTGGCCTCAGGAGGAGCAGTGCATAGGCCTCCAACACAGACCCCGCTTTCAAGAACCAGCTTAGAACGTGAGAATCGTTTACTTCAAAGAGGGGCCAAGGGGCAGACATAGGGATTTTTTTTTTTTTTTAATAAAAAAAAAATGTGTCCCAACAGCCTCCAGAAAATACACACACAGAAAAAAAAGGACATGTATGGAACTTCATGAAATTGATTTGGCTATTTGACAGCTTGGCCTGAAAACAGAACAAAACTCAAAATAGCACCACATTTAATTAAGAGAACAGGACGTTGACACCCCTGGAATAAAGCACTTAGAGAACAACATAAGAAAAATCTTTACCTGAAACGATTTGTCGGGAGGATGCCACTAAGCCAATAAAATAAAATTAGAACTAAAAATGAACAGAACACATTCAAAAGAACAGGCTTGCCCCTGGTCCGAGTTGAAATAAGCCCTCCTAACCACAGGGGGCAGTGTGCTGAGTGCAGACCACTGGCTTTGTCTCTGTCCAAAAACACAAAACTGCCTCTTTTAATCACTTTAAAAACTCTTACTCTCATTGTCCAACTAAATCGCATCTTTTGACCGTCATCCTTTCTCTCTTTCTTGCTTAGCGCCTTCAGCACCTCATGTGCTCGCCTGTACGGTCAGCAACATGACCCCAGCTGAGCGAAGTTGGGCTTCAAAGGCAGAGCTCCAGACGTTTTGATACCCAGTCCAGCTTCTGTACAAAAATAGATAACTGGGAAAAGACGCCAGTGCTATATTACCAACCAAAAATAAAATAAAAACATCAAAACAAACAAAAAATACAATACACACTTTCTCCAATAGAACACTAATATATACAGTTTCTGACCAGAGGCAAGGGTAAGACTAAATAAGCAAGGCCATTTTTCATCATTTTTTCTCAATGACAATATAAACATATAACTTCTATATATATATTTATATACTGTATATATATCTTAAGCTCTGGTGGTCTATATATATATAGCCAACAAGTTTTAAATTATTGATCAATAAGAGGCAACATTCATACGGACGACTGTCTATGCTTGACACCTACGACATTTGTTTAGCACAGTGCAGTTTCAGAGAGAAACTAAAAATCCCAAACAAACATCTTTGTTTTTTTCTCCCTCTCTCGATTTCTATTAGACCTTTTGGGACTTTAATTATGAGGACACTACTGAACCAGACCTCCTCCTTCAAAGGCTCAATGTTTCTGTCCAGGAACATGAAGGAGGAAGGATGAGGAGGAGGAGGAGGAGGAGGAGATCGATGAGAGGGGTTGCGTAGAGGTACCACGCTGCTTCGCACTAACGCGGGTGCCAGCGGGCGCCGGCTCTAGTTGAGATGGTTTGGGGCGATGGCAGGCGCCGATCGGTCGTTGGTGATTGTCCGCCTCAGCCTGACCCCGCGGCGGATCATGGTCAGCATGTCGCCGCCTCCTGCGCAGGCCTCCGTTGGGCTCGTGCCCTCGTCGGGGGACTCGGGGCCTCCGACGCCAACCTGCTGCTGCTGAAGCGGTAACAGCAGGCCTGGGGCGCCGTGCCCGCTCTCGACCGACAGGCCCACGGCGTTGACTTTGGCGTTGAGCAGGGTGTGGTCAGCCTGGTGGGGGTAGCCTGGCGGCAGGGGCATCTGCTGCTGCTGGTAGTGCATCTGCTGCTGCTGCTGCTGCTGTTGATACTGGTGATGTTGCGGATGCTGTTGCTGTGGATGATGCTGCTGCTGATATTGTTGTTGTTGATGTTGCTGCTGGATGTGTTGTTGTTGCTGATGCTGCTGCTGAATGTGCTGTTGATGCTGCTGCTGCTGCTGTTGTTGGTAGTGCTGCTGCTGCTGCTGCTGGTACTGCCTCTGCTGCTGCTGGTGCAGGGCGAACTGCTGCTGCTTGTTGAGCTGGTACAGCTGCTCCGTGCTGTTGCCCAGTGGCTGCTGCCCGGGGTACAGCGAGTAGTAGGGCGACGCCGCCGCCGTGTTCAGGCTCTGTGTGGACTGGCACAGGCTGTGGCGCGAGTGGGTCGTCAGATCAGGGTGGCCTCCTCCTCCTCCTCCTCCTCCTCCGCCGCCGCCCCAACCGTCCACGGGCACAGTGGCGGCGTCGTCGTCCGGGCCGAGGCCCACGGTGGAGGCGGACGGGCGCAGGGGCACCTGGGGGGTGCAGATGGGGATGGGCACGCCGCCGCTGATGGTACCGCGGCGGAAGCTGGGCTTGGACGAGGGCTTGCGGCGGATGGTGGCCACGTGCGGGCCGGCCCGCTGCTGGTGCTGCTGCAAGGCATGCTGGGAAGGCGGCTGAGCCGACGACTGCAGGGGCTCGGGGTCGGCCAGGAGGCTGACGGTGGACGCCGGCCGCTTGCTCTGGAACAGCTTGCGGTACTGCAGACTCAGGTCACTGTTGCGCGGCACCGTGCAGGACTTATCGAAGTCCGTCGGGCTGCGGCCGTCTTCGCCGCCGTGCAGCGAGATGTAGTCGTAGTCTGAGAGGTCAGGAGGATAAAAAAAAAAAGAGGTAGGAGAAAAAGGGAGAGAAGAAAAAAGAAAAGGGGGAAAAGACGATAAGATTTATACTTCCCAACACTAAGCCTTTGTTATAAGTCTTACTCATGTGGGATGACACGGTTGTTCCATGAGATTTTAACACACACAGAAACAATAGAAACAATGAGAGCATTTATGAAAAACTAGGGGGGAAAAAAACAATAAACCACAATATACGGCGCCTTCGCCCTTAAGTGGAAAATATTACTTGATGCAGGCCTATAAAAGGCCGAGGCGCTAAGGCTGATAAGTGCACTGTAACTGGCTCGCGCCAAGCGGGAGTTTGCTTTGGCACGGACGGGCAGTGGGGAGGCCCTGGCGAGAGTGTGAGTGGCTCCGAGAGCTGGAAACTCGGGGCGATGAAGGGGGGGGTCTTAGGGCGCAGGCAGAACATCTGACTGCGTCGACACCAGCGCAGACAAAAGCAGTGTTTGAGAGCAGGTCACTGCCATCAGACTTGAGACGTCACTGTCCCCTCACCCTTGACTAATTGCCACACAGCCCACACAAACAGCCTCTAACACACACACAGCTCTATTCCTGGAACAGGAAGCTGACACACACTGGATCGGTGAAACACTGAGCTTATCAGTTGATGAGGAAAAAAGTCAGGAACACCACCCACCCATAGACGTATGTGTGTACACGTGCACACACGCACACACAATTTCTAGGCAATGGTGTGACATACAGACCCTTACAAGAACATTAATGCCTTTAGGGGGCAATTTATCTGTAACGACCAACACACACACACACACGCACACGCACACACACACACACACAGACGCACACACACAGACACAGACGCACACACAGACACAGACGCACACACACAGACACAGACGCACACACAGACACAGACGCACACACACACAGACGCACACACGCAGACGCACACACACAGACGCACACACACACACACACACACACGCACACAAAGACACACACACACACAGACGCACACAGACACAGACGCACACACAGACACAGACGCACACACAGACACAGACGCACACACACACACACAGACGCACACACACACACACACACACACACACACACACACACACACGCACACACACACACAGACGCACACACACACACAGACGCACACACACACACACAGACGCACACACACACACACAGACGCACACACACACACACAGACGCACACACACACACACAGACGCACACACACACACACAGACGCACACACACACACACACACGCACACACAGACGCACACACACAGACACAAACCCGCATCTCCATCTCATCTCCATCCTCTCTGCACTCTAACCACTCAGTAGAAACTGCTCTGCCCACATAAAGCCCAGTGTGGATCATTCCCCCCAATCGCTCTCTGAGCAGTCGAAGGGCATGGCATGACGTGACTTCACAGCACAGATGTCCCGCTGACGGACATTAGGTGGAAGGACGGCTCACCAAGCCCACTGGTGAAAAGTGCTGGGTCAGTATGGAGTGGTGGACAAGGGAATGGATATGAATCAGCACAGGAAGATATATATATATATTTATATACACATACTCCAACCTACCATAGAGTGGAGGTTCTTTCTTTACGGCTGAAAGAGAATATAGAGGCGTGTTTTAAACTGTGGTCCAGAAACAAAGAGATCACGGGTGTTGATGTAGATGTTGTATTTCTCAGAGTGGGATGTAAATGCAGGAGTGGACGCAGGCGGGCGGGGGTGTGGCAGACGCCAGGTGGGGTGGGGGGACGCATCCACACACAGGTCACACAATAAGCTAGCAAAGGAGGGTGGTGGGGTGGGGTGGGGCGGGCTGATGTTGATTGACAGGTGGTCATCAGCATCATCATTATTTGCCAACAGGCTTCATGCAGCATTGCTTGGGTGATGCACAGCCTGCACAATACTTGTGTTTTGATGGAAACACTCATTTATGTGTGCAAATGTGGACTTTCATACGGGTTGTTTAGAGTCATAGATATAAACATATGTACAGGCTGTGTGTGTGTGTGTGTGTGTGTGTGTGTGTGTGTGTGTGTGTGTGTGTGTGAGCAGTAGGGCAGAGCGTTAGCGTCTTAGCGTTGAACTCTGCTGCAGAGAGACTGTGAAGTCTCTAACGAGATGGGCTTTCTCAGGGTGACTCAGGCTGAGAGGAGTCAAAACACAAACTGCCTCCACAGATGGTGTTATGAGATCCAAACTCAATGCTAATGAATCTGGCAGCGAGGGGACTGTTTGACTTCTACAGTAAACAATGACTGGTGTGGGAAATGCAGGCAGAAAAGTCCCTTGTGGACTTTGTGGACAAATACTTCTGGGTATATGTATCAAACTGTAGATACATGAAAGGGGGGGGGGGGGACTGTGTTTTCGGTGTGTGTTGGGGGAAAAACAGTGGGGTACGTGTAGGGGTACGTGTGCGTGTGTGTGTGTGTGTGTGTGTGTGTGTGTGTGTAAGTAAATAGACCTCTGACATTACTAAATGACACGGCAATTTTAACCAAAGCTTTTGTTCTGAGGAAATGATCCGTCACAAAAACCTTGGTGTGAAAACACTCCTGTATGTGTGAATTTGTGTGTATGCATGTGAAATTGAGTATGTGCATGTGTGTGTGTGTGTCTGTTTGTGCGTGTGAACATGTGCGTGAGTGTGTGTGTGCTACAGAAGGCTATGACGTGAGCAGATGGAGAGATGAGAAGTTTCGCAGGATTCCATACACAAACATGCTGCGATCATGGCCATGAGAAACACAAATAGGAAAAGAAAAAGTCCAGGTTGAATGAGAGAAAGAGAGAGAGAGAGAGAGAGATAAAGAGATAGGACAAGAATGAGAGAGATAGAGAACAAGAGTGAAAGAAAGAGAGGAAGGAGAGAGAGAGAGCGAGAGAGACGTGGTCTGTGACTAAAAAACAGACTGACTAAGAAAGAAAGAGAGAAAGAAAAAGAAAGGAGAAATAGAGAGAGAGCGAGCGAGCGAGAGACAGACAGACAGACAGACAGACAGACAGACAGACAGAGAGAGAGAGAGAGAGAGAGAGAGAGAGAGAGAGAGAGAGAGAGAGAGAGAGAGAGACGTGGTCTGTGACTAAAAAACAGACTGACTAAGAAAGAAAGAGAGAAAGAAAAAGAAAGGAGAAATAGAGAGAGAGCGAGCGAGCGACAGACAGACAGACAGACAGACAGACAGACAGACAGACAGACAGACAGACAGACAGACAGACAGACAGACAGACAGACAGACAGACAGACAGACAGACAGACAGACAGACAGACAGACAGACAGACAGACAGAGAGAGAGAGAGAGAGAGAGAGAGAGAGAGAGAGAGAGAGAGAGAGACATGCAGCTGGATCCAGCGGTTCAGGCATACGTGGAGGGTGGAGGTGCAGCAGCACGGTTGGGGTGGGGCTGTGGTGGGGGTGGGGGTGGGGCTGAGGTGGGGGTGGTACTGACCGTGGGAGGGGATGGTGTCCTCGGAGCAGGAGGGCGTGGTGGTCTGGGTGCTGTAACCGCTGGAGCAGTGCAGAGAGTCGCGGCTGGTGCGCGGAGCGTCCGAATTCAGGCCCCCACCACCCAGCGTCAGGGCCAGCTGCTCACGAGCCGACTGTGGCTGACGAGAGAGAGAGAGAGAGAGAGAGAGAGAGAGAGAGAGAGAGAGAGAGAGAGACAGAGAGAGAGAGAGAGAGAAAGAGAGAAAGAGAGAGAGAGAGAGAAATCAATATTTAGGTGGTTATGTATCAATGTTGTCTTAATAAATGGTGGAGCATGTGCCAAACCACATGGCAAGAGCCTCCATTAAACCATCACCACTTAACAAAGAGAGCAGAAAGGCATACTTTACAGAAGACCGCAAGTGAAACTGACCAACTCTTAACACACATGGAGTGTTTGAACAGCACTAGCATAACACTCATGGAGTGTTTTTTCTAACAGCACCAGCATTAAACAGAGGCAGAAAAGAAGCAGGTCAGGCTGAGCTGAGCCGAGCTGTGAGTGTGAATAAGACTGTGAGAGCTGTTGGTCCTGTGCTGCCACCACAAGCTGAGTCTCAGGCATTACATGATGCTATGACCTGACTCATTATCACCTCATTTATATGGCAGAGGGCACACTGGCATCACATACACTGGCATCACGCACACACACACACACACACACCTCATTAAAATGGCAGAGGGCAACCTGGCATCACTGCACCTCCAACCCAAAACCCTGCTGAGTCATCATGTGCTTTGGTGACACAGCAGCATGCTGAGACTGCGGTGACAGCATTTACAAGTCAAATATTGCGGAACAGAACCTGTCTTACATGTTATGCTTCCTCAGACGTTAAGCTCTTGTTTAAAACTCAGAACTCAACGTCCAGTCTAGAGCCAAGTGGTCCCAAAGAAAGGTCTGCATGTATTCCATTATGAACTAACTACCTAAAAGCAACTATCTAAAGCTACCTAGAAAGACACCATTCCATTATGAACTCACTACCTAAAAGCAACTATCTAAAACTACCTAGAAAGACACCATTCCATTATGAACTAACTACCTAAAAGCAACTATCTAAAGCTACCTAGAAAGACACCATTCCATTATGAACTAACTACCTAAAAGCAACTATCTAAAGCTACCTAGAAAGACACCATTCCATTATGAATTAACTACCTAAAAGCAACTATCTAAAACTACCAAGAAAGACACCATTCCATTATGAACTAACTTCCTAAAAGCAACTATCTAAAGCTACCTAGAAAGACACCATTCCATTATGAACTAACTACCTAAAAGCAACTATCTAAAGCTACCTAGAAAGACACCATTCCATTATGAATTAACTACCTAAAAGCAACTATCTAAAACTACCAAGAAAGACACCATTCCATTATGAACTAACTACCTAAAAGCAACTATCTAAAACTACCTAGAAAGACACCATTCCATTATGAACTAACTACCTAAAAGCAACTATCTAAAACTACCTAGAAAGACACCATTCCATTATGAATTAACTACCTAAAAGCAACTATCTAAAACTACCTAGAAAGACACCATTCCATTATGAATTAACTACCTAAAAGCAACTATCTAAAACTACATAGAAAGACACCATTCCATTATGAACTAACTACCTACTGTATAAGCAACTATCTAAAACTACCTAGAAAGACACCATTCCATTATGAACTAACTAGCTAAAAGCAACTATCTAAAACTACCTAGAAAGACACCATTCCATTATGAATTAACTACCTAAAAGCAACTATCTAAAACTACCAAGAAAGACACCATTCCATTATGAACTAACTACCTATAAGCAACTGGTATAATATGGATTGAGTAAAGATCACCACCACACACTGGTATAATATGGATTGCTTATTTAGAGCGAATGACTTGCTTCACCTTCAGCTTCTTCAGGTTCGCTCTCTGACTTCACAGATGGTGCGGGGATGATCTTTACTTTTGATACCTAAAACTACCTACCCTGAAAAAAAAACTTGCATGTTCTGCCAACAGCCCAGCTAGCAACCCTTTCACTAATAAAAAGCTTGCCGCTAGTTGGAACCACACAGGTGTTTATCTGCCACATTCCATCAAAATGAATGGGTGGATCTTACCAACACTAGTTACCTCTGAACACAGGCCTCAGAAAAGGACAAATGGTCAATATTAGGGATGTCCCGATCCAGCTTTTTTCACTTCCGATCCGATACCGATATTGTAGCTTTTAGCATCGGCCGATACCGATACCAGCCGATCCAAGCATGTATTAAAGATTAAAGATATTTACTTATTTTGTTGTTATACTCATGTTGAAAAGGGTTTTACTCTTAAGAACAACTAGCCAACTTAATTAGGTTAGTTTGAATAATCCACAATGGTTGGTAATGAGAAGCTGACCTGTTTATTCTTAACAGGGTTAAATAAACACAAAATAATAAATAGTCAATTAACCACACAAACTGAATTCGCATCAGTGCTCTGCTCTTGAACAACAAAAGTGTAAACCAAGGCTTAAAAAGCCATCAGTGCAAACAATATTGTAAACTGTATAAAAAAAGCAAAACACACAGAAAAGCTGAGTAGAAAATAAATAGTCAATTAACCACACAAACTGAATAGGCATCAGTGCTCTGCTCAAGAGTGTAAACCAAGGATTAAAAAAAGCCATCAGTGTAAACAATATTGTAAACAATATAAAATTATATATAAAAGCAACACACACAAAACCTGAGTAGAAAATAGTCAAACTAGATGTACCGCAGAGCGGTACAAAATATGACCGCCACCCAGTCCAGCACATTTTTTCCACAAAAATAAATCACGCTGAAAGGCCTATATGATTCTAACGGTCTCACTAAATTGCATTATCCACACTCAATTCTCACTGGTATCTGCTAGACAACAAGTACCAAAACATCATTAGTTCAAAGATTTCACATGTAAAATTCATTTTATACAACCCCACCCCCATCTTGCCTGTTCATGATTCTGAGAAATTCTTGAATTGTGTGCATGTGTGCGTGTACACGTTTATGTTTATGTGTGTGGGTGTGTGTGTGTGTGTGTGTGTGTGTGTGTGTGTGTGCGTGCTTGTGTGTTTGCCTGCGTATGTGTGTTTGTGCATGTGCATGCATGCGTACATATGTCTACTGTGTGAGTATGTGTCATACGTATGATTACTGTGAATGTATGTGTGTGCGTGTGTATCTGTTTATGCACATGTGTGCACATGGAATGGGTTAACATGACCCCTGGAGGCAAACATACGGAAAAAATTGGTCATCCTAGGCCCTACGGTTCACTATTCACAGAAAACTGTCTGCCCTACCCTCCTTTCGGGGGGTCCAGTACAGCGGGGGGGCTACAGATCAAAACGAAAAACGATGGTTCCATGCTATCCATGTGGGGTTACATGCCCACCAAGTTTCGTGTAGCCCGGTCTTTCAGTGTCCTGGGAATTCTTGTTGCTGTACGGTCACTAAATGTACACATAAATCATTTTATTGTAAGGCCCCCCATGAACGAAAGTTCACAAAACTTGGCATGCATTCGGAGGGTGTCATAATGATCCTACACTTTCAATTTCGTGCAGTTTTGACCATGTCAGCCAGAGATATTGTGATGAAAACACCTAATTTTTTGCTTTTTAATTTTTAACTAGGTGGCGCTATACATGAAATAAGTGGTAATGGGATGGGTTGACATGCCCCCTTAGGACCAACATACAAAAAAAAAGGTGGACCTCCTAGGCCCTACGGTTCTGGAGATATTCACATAACAACCCAAATAACTGTCAAGCCTTCTACAGTATTGCTATCTCCTCCACACTTTACTGCTCCATCTCCATACTCCCTTCAATTTCTACTGTTTGCCCTGGCTGCAGTCTAAGCATGATGGGGAGATTCTTCTTCACAAAGGTGATCATTTCAACATGCTCAGGTGTCAGCCTGCTCCTGTGCTCATCAATGGTAAGTGAGACTGCGCTAAAAAGCCTCTCACTCTTGCTTTTTAAAAGCGAAACTGATGCAACAAGTGGTCTGGGTTTGCTGAAGTAACCTAGGCTACAGGCTGCATTTATTACAGAAAATCAAGCAACATAGCAAGTAGGCCTATCTACACAATTTAGAGACAAGTTTACCGCGACAACAGCTGTCACACAATTCACATCGTCGTAGGCTGTGCGCCGATGCACAGACTAAACGGTAAAATAGTTATGATAGCCTACTGAAAGCTTCTACCCTTTTGGATGTGTAAAGTTGTAGGCCTAGGTGCACTTACTTGTTAGCGATTGACCAGGTTGCTTTTTTAAATGAAATGCGTTTGTTAGGCTAGCCGATTGTAAAAATAGGGAAATTAAAGTGCGTGCTGTGCCTATACATTACACAAACAATCTTAAATCGCGAAGATAACATTCGTTAGACAGGCAAAGCTGTCAGCAGCAACATGCATAACAGCCTTAACTAGATGTACCGCATAGCGGTACAAAATATGACCGCCGCTCAGTCCTGTACATCCATTCCGCGAAAATAAATCATATTAATGAATTTGTCTCCATCTTCTACTCCATCCCCCACTCTTGAAACTTTTGTGTATGCTTGTTTGGAATGTGTGTTTGCACACATTCCGCACACAAAGTAGCCTGCTGGCGCTGCAAAGGTGAATAGATTTGTTTCTGGGCCAAAAAATTTGTAGTATTGTTATAAAACCTTTAAAATCTCTAAACAATCACAAGTAGGGCAGTTCATCACAGTCCATCCATTGCAACTGGACTGATGAAAGGTACACCTGTAGGCTACATTGTATTTGGGAAAAGCAGAAGGTAGCAGCATAATGTATTTATTTATTTATTATTAAACAAAACAATCCCTGTCAGTTCCATGCAGTTTTCAACAGCTATCAAGAAGAGAGGTCACGTCATGGATTTTTGTGAATGTTTCTTCTTCTACATATGCATAAGTTTAGTCATCTACAGTAGTTCAAATGATATTCAGCTTTATTGTCAATGCACAAATTAAATACCAGTAGTCTAAAACAAAATGCCGTTTTACCCAGTGGTTCAAATAACTGACATGTCCAAAAGGGCCTTCATGAAATGCGTTGCGAGACTGTTCACACATTTTAACTGGCAAAGTTGAAGAGCTACTGTCCGTTATTGTTTGTGCAAATAATATGCTGATTCATGTTTCCTTGCATTTTGCAACTATGAGGTCCATGGTTAAGCTCAATCTTTTGACGCAATCTTTTGATTTTCACCCAGCCTAGTCCATGATAGGCGCCCGATAGAAATATTGTTTAATTTTGCGATTGAGATATCCACGCACTGGCGCCCCCCTGCGACGTGTTCGCCCCCCGGTTTCAGAGCTATTCTAAATGCAAAAATGCATAGAGGGAGTTATGACAAAACAAACTTTAAGCTATATAAGGTAGGCCCTATGCTAGGCCTATTACACAACACTTGTCACTAGGCTATGCTGGCGACCCAAATAAAATCTCCTTTGGAACCAAGAGCTGCCACCTCTTGGCGAAAAGTTAATAGTTTTGCATATCAGTAATACATTTCACGTAGATCACGGAAAGGGCGAATGAAGTGGACACTTGTAAATGGAACCCAACCCACTGTACAGTAGCTCAAGGTCTGTGGTTAAGCAGCCATAATGAAAGCGTTATCATTGTTTGGATACTTCACACACACGTGTTTTTTAATCGCATAGACTACAACTACCAAGCTGGAATCAAAGCACATCGACTCCCCTCTCACACCCTAAACACGCACTTCGAACAAACAAAAAGCGCCTCAGTCTCACGGAATAGCCATAAGCAAACTGTATCTGACCGGTGTAACGTTGGTACTAAATCATCCATCGCAAAGAATGATTTTTGTAGCACGTGCAACAAATATGTGTAAGTACAGCCCTGTCCTGAATACATCTCAACGTGCGCTCTAAAACATCTGGTTTAAATGGAGATGTAGATCATCACGGGTGCGTTGTTAATAAATCTACATTGCGGCGAGTTGACACAAATTATTCACTTTGACGAATTTATGTAGTTTCAGTTACTTTACTTTGAGCCATGCTCTTCCTTACTTGAATCACCTTTGAAAATAGAGGATTGTAGCCTATATGGGTGTTTGGGAATGAGCGTTGACTCAGATGCTTTTTGAGACTTTGAGCAGCTAAATGTCGCAGCCCGGTGTTTAGGATGCATCATAGACAGGTTATCTTTCAGGTAGCCTATATATTTTCCATTAAAAAAACATCACGTAGCGAACGTGTTGTGGCTAACTCACTTAGCTCCTGCTAGTAGGTTATGGTCATAAGCAAATGAGATGACCGTCGAAAGATACAATTAGTGCTTTTATCAATTTGCTTGGTAGCCTATAAACGCATTTATGGTTTTCTACAAATACATCAATAATGAAATTGGCCTCCATCACTCAACCATGCTAATTGTAACATTATTTTACCTACGTTCTGCTATTGATAGGATTAGCGTAGCATACCTGCAGTAAAAAACAAGCATGTCCGATAAACATTCTCAGATTTATTTTGGCTTCAAGAGGAAATGGGAATTACATGTCATGCAGAAATCATCCTACCCTTAGACGTTCTCTACGGCAAACTACAGTCTTGTCCTTGTAGGAAGCGTAGTGTCTTTTCAACCCACTTTAGATTAACTTCCAACAAAATTAGTCTCACTGCAACGATGCGCCATCTAGTGGACAAACGACTACGTGACGCCAATACTGGAAATGCAGCCAAATTATTATTATGATGAATATGTGGTTTTCCTTTAATCCTACTGAATGTGTAATTATGTATCGGCCGTTCTAATTGCCGATACTGATGGAATACGTGCCTGTGTGTGTGTGTGCGTGTGTATATGTGTGCACCACTATCTACAGGCCAATGAGTGTACAGTCACTAAATGTACACATAACTTAATTTTTTAGACCCCCCCCATGGATGAAATTCTACGAAACTTGGCATACCCCAAGAGAATGTCAGGTTAATCATACACATACAATTTGGTGCAGTTCTGAACATCTTTACTGAAGAGAGGGGCGATTAAAGCAGAATGATATTGCATTTTCATTTTTTACCGGGGGGGTGCAAATCACAAATGAGTGATTATGGGCTAGGTTGATGTGGGCCCTTGAGACCAACATACCATAAAAATGTCTTCATCCTCGGTGCCACGGTTCAGGTAGTTATTAAGGAAAAACTGCATTTTTTGGGTTTCGGGGGGCCCAGCGCGGAGGGGGAGTGGCCCCCGGGGACCAAACTAAATTTTTCCGTAAAAGTCTAGTGGGGCTACATACCCACAAAATTTCATGTGCCCCGGTGTTTCGGTGCCCCGGGTATCGTTGACCAAAATTTCAGGAAGTAGATGACGGGGGGAAAAAAAAAAAAAAAAAAAAATGACAATCCCTATATGACCGCTTCGCTAGCTTCGCTAGCGGCGGTCATAATAATGTGAGAGGGTCTCGCGGACACTCTCGGTCGCGGTTAACATTAGGCTATATTAATTCAACTGTGACATTAAATGTTTGCTCGATAACTTTAAATTCTTAGTGGGACATGCACAGACAAGTGGGATGCTGGACAGGTCGCTAGGTGTGCTGAAAAACGCGGACCGGATTTGGGGGGGAAAGCTGAAAAAAACTGGAATGGATTACCTACATCGGTGTGCTGAAAAACACGGACCAGAGTTTTGAAAACAAACTGGATCGGGAGTCCGGATCGGGATTTTCCCGTGCAGGCCGATATGCATTTTTTGCTAATATCGGCGGCCGATCCGATCCAAATATCGGATCGGGACATCCCTAGTCAATATAGGCCCAACTGTGAACGAGTACAGGTGGGAGCAAGAGGACAGGGAGGGGACAGACAGGGCAGTGAGAGAAGTGGACGAGGACGAGGAGGAGGAGGAGGAGGAAGATGGTGAGGAAGAGAAGGATGAAGAGGAGGAAGAGGAAGATGAGGAGGAGCACGAGGAGGGAGAAGAGGTGGAAAAGGAGGAAGATGCCAGAGGGGAAGAGAGTGCTACCTTGGTGGAGGAGGTGGACAGTGCACGGCCCCTCTCTCCGTGCCCGCTGTAGGCGTTGTGTGGTGGGGGCATGGCTGTGCCGTTCTCTGGTCCGCCCCACTGCGGCTGGCTATTCATCCCACCTCCTGGCTCCTATGATTGGCCGGAAACACATTAATCAAACATGTGTCAGCCAATGCCTACTTTCATGACTGAAAGAATGAATGAATCAGCCCGAACGAACGAAACGTCAGCAATGGACATGAGGTCACCACAACAGATGCACAGATGGAGAATGGCCCACACACTGTTAAGCATACACGACACATGCAGGGAGACTCATGCCAACACGCCAGCATCAGCATCATCACCACCACCACGGTTACGACGGCTACTCAAACGGAACTGGACACAGCAGCACCACAGAGTTGACCACAGAATTACAGAGTACGGCTTGTGCACAGGAACAGAGCACAAAACAACATCGAGCCGCACATACCGATGTGGCTTTGACTAGAAGAAAGAGACAGACATAGAGATAGAGAGAGAGAGAGAGAGTGAGTATGCGCGCGCGTGTGTGTGTGTAATTATGTGTGTGTGTAATTATGTGTGTGTGAGTGTGAGTGTGAGTGAGAGAGAGAGAGAGAGAGAGAGAGAGAGAGAGAGAGAGAGAGAGAGAGAGAGAGAGAGAGAGAGAGAGAGAGAGTGTGCGTGTGTGTGTGTGTGTGTGTGTGTGTGTGCGCGTGAGAGAGAGTGTGTGTGAGTGTGTAATTATGTGTGTGTGTGTACACGTGTAGTGGAGAAATACAGAGGGCACTGAGTCCAGAGAAGGGGGGTAGTGGGTCATATTGACTTTTCTAACCGGTAGAACTTCAAACACACACAAAACACACAACAAAAGCTCGCCGACTGGAATCTTCTGCCACTAATGGCCCTTCCATGATACTGAGTTCAAAGGTGAAGTGTGTGTGTGTATGCGTGTCTGTGTGTGTGTAGAGTGCGGAGGTGTTTTAAAAAAGAGAGTTAAGCAACATTGTGAAGCCTTTAAGCCACCTGACACAGCAACAGTGGAATCACACAGCCACACAGCAAAAGCAGCACAGACCATACACAGAGACACAACACTGAGACGACACAAACACAAATTAGTACACCATAGAAGCAGATGGACCGTTTGACAGGACAAGAAAACAGCCAAACACAAATATCTACAAATTACACACACACACATACATACACATACACACACACACACTTTCCCCCCCATCAACATGTGCAGTACACCAACCAAAGCACAACAGAAAGAGGTCAGAAAGGGCCCCGCAAATGTCCTACACTACAACTGACCTACTTCCGTCTTGTGTGGAGGGTAATTGGTCAGAAAAAGGTTACAAATAAAGAGATAAGAAACATTCAGAACCTTCACCTCCTGCTGCCGGGAGAATGACGGCAGCACGACCTGCAAACCTGGGTCAAGAAGACTGAATAAAATCAGCTACCCTGAGGACTTCTGCTTGAATCCTGGTTGGTACAATTTGAATGGATTATGTATAGTATTAACTATAATTTGGTAAAAGGTCCTGATGCATGAGCTATACAGAAACGTACAGCTCAACCGTTGACCATTGAATCTATAACAAAGATAATAACATAGTAATATGCATTCCATTTACTGTGATAAGACATGATAAGACTCATATCTATGATAAGATTCTCCTCCAAGAAAGAGCATGATGAGCAATCTCCCGGGGTGTTAATGTGGAACCCATGCTGGCAGCCTGCCAAACTTCTCCACTTATAAAAGTGCTGTCATAAGAGCATTGCATAAGACACTCTGACACATATAAGTCACTGGACTAACAAGACGGCAAGACAAAGTGGCACATGAACACTAGAGTCAAACAAACACTACTGTGCAGCTGCAGATAATATGCCCATTATATGATTGATGATCATATGTTCCTCTGAGTATGCAGATAACCTGGTTTGTCAACAGAATCAATGTGAATTCTTCCCACTGACTAAGGAGTTTTAAAAGTAGCAAATTAACTACCTGAAAGGCGTGCATAAGTCCTGCATAGCCTGGGTGGATTCACATGACCATATAATATCTCGGTGGCTTCAGATGGCCATATAATAATATAATATCATCTGGATGGCAGTGGCTTCAGATGGCCATATAATATGTTTTTTAAATTGTCCTAAAATTGTTGAGAATTGCTCTAAAACTTAAACTGTTTACCATGTTGTTAGTCGCTTTGGCTAAAAAAAAGCGTCAGCCAAATGTAATGTAATGTAATGCAGTGGTTCTTAACTGGTCTGACTTTGGGACCCACAATTTCCCATGTTCATGAAGTCACGACCCATATATATTTTATAGCGTTCAAGACAACAGATTTGGTGAGCTACATGCTAAGAAAGGCGAAGTGCCTGTAGGCCTACATGTATTTGTTTGGAACATGCTGTTTGGCATTACATTTGTGAAGTCTTCAACTCCTGATGTCACCTTAAAGTACTTGACAGGTCTGTCTTTAACAGGTGTACTTTATTATGAGGCATTTTCACTCATGTTCCAGCAATTGTGAACATCGCACACTGTGGATTCTGCACCATTTCGTCTCAATTTAAGTCTATTTGAAATGGGCGATTTCTTCTTTTTTTTTTTTAACCACGAGCTCCGCGACCCACCCAGAATGGTTCCGCGACCCACTTTTGGGTCCCGACCCACTAGTTAAGAACCACTGATGTAATGTAATGTAATATCATCTGGGTGGCTTGGGGGGGGGGGGGCAGATAAACACACAAAACAAACAGACACAGACACAGACACACAAAACAGATCTCAAGCACACATTCTCCAAAACACAAGCAGACATACACAACAGCACACCCACCCTACATACTCCCATAAAGCCAAAAATCTGACACAAACACACACACACACACACACACAGACACACACACAGACACACACACACACACACACACACACACACACACACACACAGAAGTGGTGTACTGTATGCGCTCACAGTCGTGGCTGCAGCAGCAGCAGCAGTGCCGGTGTGTATGGGTAGGCTGCGGGGCCCGGACGCAGAGCCGGAGCGGAGCGCGATGGTGGGCGAGTTGCCCTCGCTGAGCGAGCGTGTGCCCTCCCAACCCTCACAGCGCAGCATGGGGCTCAGAGAGCGCTGGACACGCCGCTGGGGGGTCACACAGACCACAGGATGAGCGAGGAGTGGACGCAGACGAGGAGAGGGAGAGGAGGTGGGAGAGAGACAGTGGAAAGGCAGAGGAGGAGGGAGACAGAGAGACAGATAAAAGAGTGATAGACAACCAGAAGAGGAGGGGAGAGAGCAATAGATTGCAATAGAAAAAAAAAATCACAGGGAAGGAGTGGAGAAAGGGAATAAAAAAGGAGAAAGAGGGGTGAAGAGGAGGAAGTGGAAAAAAGGCAGAAATCAGATGAGGGAAGCTGACACACACCTGATATTCCACACACTCTACAGCCCCAAGGGGCTTCTCCATCACACACCTGATATTCCACACACTCTACAGCCCCAAGGGGCTTCTCCATCACACACCTGATATTCCACACACTCTACAGCCCCAAGGGGCTTCTCCATCACACACCTGATATTCCACACACTCTACAGCCCCAAGGGGCTTCTCCATCCTTACCAGATACACCACCACACCACACCACAAACCCACCCCACCTCACAACTCACACCTCAAAAGAGGAAGAGACACACGTTCCCCATCTCACATCAGCATTACAAATGTTCCAGGGCAGATAACGGAGGGCCAGAAAAAATGACAAAGTGAGCTTAGTGAGCTAATCTGCCCCAACTCCTATCTTTATCTACACCCCGGTGACACGACCTTCGGCAGGGCCGGGGGGGCCTGACCTGCGATCCGAGTCAAAGTCCCAGCCGGCTGACCTGTGGTCACAGAGCTGTCCGTCAGCTATGACTTATCAACAAGACTGAGCAGTAAGACCATGGTTATGATGGTGACAGATTAACTCTTTACCTCCAGCAGGGAGAATCACATGACTGTCACACGGGTCCAGCCTGACGACCCCTGTCCAGTGAGCATGTTGACTGGAGTGAACGGACTGAGAATGTGCACATGAAACTAGAGCACCAGCCACTGACCTACAAGCCCACAAACTGCAGCCTGCAGCAAGAGCTGACTACGGAACATGTGACCAGGGGGGAATTCCAAGTAGGTGGTTTAGTAACTTACCTGGATTAGTTGCCTCAGCATAAGAGTAACCTCCTTATAGGAGAACTCTATAGGCGCGTTTATATGGACACTTTTTATCTGATTAGAATAGGAACAGTGGCTCAGTGGGAATAAAAATACACATATAAACACCACCTTAATCGGAAACAACTGTCTATGTAAAAGGGACTTATGTCTTTCTCATGTCATTCCCCTGACAAAGCCATTAGGTTCTTACAACTACTATCCGAACGTCACATATTACCAACCATCCCATATGTCCAACCTCTTACGTGTATGTGTCACTTAATATTCATTTCTAGGGCTGGGACAACGCGTCGACGCAAAAAATACGTCGACGCAAAATATGAGCGTCGATTCGTCAAGCATAACATGTGCTGCTAAATATTTTTAATTTTACACCTTCAGTGTTTTCCATACGTTGACTAATCTGTGGCTGGGCACCATGAAATCAAAACCGGCCACCACATTGATGTTCTATGTTGTAGTCCTACTATTTAAATTAAAGATAAATAATTTCATTAAGCTGCACTTTTTACTCACACAGCCTTTCCTCGCCCCGCCCGCTCTCTCTCGTAACGAGCCCGCTGCTCCTCCTCTGCATGTGATTTAACAAATTATTCACGATTGTTGAAGGATTGTTGTTGCCACATAGAAACACTGCATAGAACACAGTGGGGTAAATTGCTATTAAATCCGCTTAGCATCGTTGTGACCATGCTGCGCAAATTTGTTCAAAACTACAGCATTTAAGTTAAGGTAAACTCTGCTAAGGTCTTATCACAACATAGTAGATTGAGGAGACTAAACTAAGTTAACTTACAGTATGCAATCAAGCAGTATTTCAAAGCTAACGTTAGAATACTATTTGGATGTCAAGTTTAGCATGCTTACTTGCAGCTGCTTGTATTCGTTACTCAGGCTCATTTTATTGACTCTGAATGTTTGCAAAATCCCGATGTAAATGGAAAAGTGTTTTCCAAGACTCAAAAGTGCTTGTCCAAAGGAGAAGTACGAACCGTTATTTGAACTAACTACATTATGAATTGCATCCACACATCAGCAGCCTTTTAACTGTGTTAATGTTAATTGCAAGGATTCCCACACGAACGTCTTAAAATGACTTTATTGAATGCTACCTCTGACTAAGAATGCATTACTTTGCACTTGTATAGTCTTTTATTTTGGAATCTTAAGAGCAATAAACATATATTGCAATGTTAAAGAATTCATGTTTTTTCATTCATATATGTAAATAAACATGTATACGTTTCTATTAGTGAATTAATTGGGAGATAATCGATAATCGAATCGAAATCGAATCGGACTGAAAAAATGAATCGTTAGATTAATCGATGCATCGAAAAAATAATCACTAGAATAATCGTTTATCCCAGCCCTATTCATTTCTATACAAACCAAGACGGTGGATTCCTGAAGAAACGCAAGCACCCACACCATAAGTGTATCTAAATTAGCTATGCAGCAAAAATGACATTTTACCGTGACTCAAAGAGCTGTAAACAGTCTTGTAAGGCTGCGTGTACTTGGAGCTCCAGTGGAAATTTGAATTGCGATGAGAAATTTCGGGCTAACCGTTGATGTGCCATGAGAAGGTTGTGAATATGCACCCACCAGCCCAGCACTAAACTCCGAGCGTGGTACACAAAATCAGATATTTCATGCAGTAAAAGCCCTGGTAAGAACCAAACTAGATTTTGTTCAAATCTACATACCTATGGCTACTGAAAAATGTAAGTTTCATTTATCAAACGTTATTTTGAAGTATTAAAAATCATCGTTGTTTTAGAATTTTCGAACGAAATGGTTGGTAATTAGTACGGTTACGATATTAACGGTTTACGGTTGGTGAAGTCATAGGTCTGTCTTTTTTTAAGCTGGAGTTTACCTGTCTGGGTTAGTCACTAAACCAGGTGCTTGGAATAATCCTCCGACAAACTGTGTCAATGAGTTCCTAACTCATTACCTACGATGTTACTCCAGTCAATTGACATCTGAATTCCAACAGCCGTATGTGACATGTATGCACATAAGTTGACGTGCCTAGATCTTGTTTATGTGTGTACTGTGTAGGACTGAATACTTCATCTTTTGAGTTATTTGTATGTGTTTGTGTAAAAAAGCCACGTTGTATGAACATGTGTTTCTTTTGGGGTAAACAAAGTGTGTGTGTGTGTGTTTTCCATACCTGTACAGAGTCAGGGGGCCTCAGGTGAATCCCATCCACTGCGCTGGAGATGGAGTCCAGTGAGGGCACATGTCTCACAGAGTTCGACTGGTAGTTACTGGGAGAGAAACCAAGAGAGACAGACACAGAGAGACGGAGAAATAGAAAGAGAGATACATGTACGTTAAAAACTCCTCCATCACATCAGTCTCACATTCAAAGAACTTTATTTTTCCATTAGGAACTTCACATGTGAAAAGCATCAGTGCTTATCCAACCTAACCTAATATTAGTCAATGAACAAGGCTTACATCATCACATTCAAATAAAAACAAAAACAAAAACAACACCTCCTCCCCACATCATTCCATTACACTCCAAGAAGGAGAGAACAAAAGCACAGGTTACCATATTTATTCCACTTTAATGTGCATACGAATGTGGCTATGGTGATGATGTCTGCTGTAGCACTCATAGCAATAACACTTTCTTGAGTCGACTGTAACTGAAGTGAGTTGAGCTGAGAGGAGGTGAAACCCCAGTAGTAGTCAGACTAAAGGTGTAATTAGTTTCCATGGAACAGCGTGTGCTTGGGCTCAGACAGCAGTGCAGTAGGCTGGGAGGCGGCCCAGTGGCAAACCCAGTGGGATACGTGGAAACTCAGAGAGTGCTCCGCACCGCACCACACAGCCTGCTGTGTCCCGGACAAACTGTTCCGGAATAATCTTAATGACAATCCCAGTAGTGGAGGGAGGGAGAGAGAGACGGAGAGAGAGAGAGAGAGAGAGAGAAAGTAGAAAGAGAGAGAAAGAGAGAAAGAGAAGGAGCGAGAGAGAGGAAAGAGAGAGAGAGAGAGAGAAAGAGAGACAGAGAAAGAGAGAGGAAAAAGATAAAGATAAAGAGAGAGAGCGAAAAAGAGAGAGAGAGAAAGCAGAGAGAGGGAGGGAAAAAGTGAGTAACGGAGACAGCGATCTAGAGAACCTTCTGGAAGAGCATCATGGCTATCTGCTCCAGTGCCAGGTCCTGAGCTGCGGTCCCGCAGGAAAGAATGCATGAAACATTAGTCTAATCCCCCCCCACACACCTCCTGCCCGCTGGACACACAGCTCATTCACCAGCTGATCCACTCCAGCAGCTCAGCTGAAATCAGGGAAATCCCACCGGAGACACACACACTCTTATGACATATACACACAAAAAAAACACATCCCTTAGAAAACTGAGACATACACAAGTAATAAGGAGTCCCTTGAGATACCGGATAAACCCCCCCCCCCCCCCCCCCCCCCCACACACACACACACACACACACACACACACACACACACACACACACACACACACACACACACACACACACTACAGTAGCCAGAGGCCCTCCTTTTCTGCTGCAGTTCACAAGAGACTCTTCTTGTGCGTTACCAGACGCCTACTTGTGCTCTTGCTGTCCAAACCATGTGTCTGCTCCCTCCATCAGCCTCCTCTCCTCTCTGACAATCACTCCCTCTTTTCTCCTCTCTCCTCTCTGACAATCACTCCCTCTTTTCTCCTCTCTCCTCTCTGACAATCACTCCCTCTTTTCTCCTCTCTGGTCTCTCTATCTCTCCTCTCGGACCATCACTCTCGCTTCTGTCTCTCTGTCCCCCCCCCCCCCCGCCCATACCCTCATTGTCCTGCCATACGCAGCCTGCCCCTGCCTGTACAGTGAAGCAGCTCGGTACGCTACTCTGCTCTTGAAAGGGACACCAAACAGAGTCGGCTCTGACAGGAGGAGAGAGGGAGAGGGAGGGAGCCATGGAAACGAGGCTGAGCAAACACAAACAAGATTCATCAGTGTGGATTCCCCGCCGTGCGCCAGAGCCCGAGGTGTAGCAGACATGTTTCAGAGAAGCAATGCGGACACCTGAACTCTCTCCCTTTCGCCCCCTCTCTGTGTGTGTGTGTGTATGAGTATATATGTGTGTGTGTGTGGTTGGCATCATTGAGGTGTTGAGTGAGTGGGTGTGGCATGCATTAGTACCTGCTAATGCTGCTCTTGCGTGACAGCGTGTTGCTAGGCGATGCAGGCGGCGTCTGGTAAGTGTAATTGTAGTCGGATCCTTTGAGGTCAAGAATCACCTACAAGAGAACAGGGACAAGTATGAGTTAGTCTGCATTCGTTCATCAATAGTCAGCAATACATTATCTGTGTGTGTGTGTGTTTGTGTATCTAAGAAATGATTCAGATTAAGAACAATCCTTTCATTTTTTGGATACTTGTGTCTTATTATCTCTGTGTGTGTGTGTGTGTGTGTGTGTGTGTGTGTACCTGCTCGCTGGCAGGAGGGAGTTTGTGTGGCTCTGCGGTAAGGTGGGTCAGGTCCTCCAGGATGGTCTGCAGGTGGGTCACCTCTCCCAGCATACCGATCTCCTCGTCCTACAGAAGCAACACACAACACAATATCTGAGTATATTGACCATACACACACACACACACACACACCTGAATAGGCTGACCACACACACACACACACACACACACAAGTACCCGTCTGCATACACAGACACAGACAAGCACATCTGAGTATATTGACCACACACACACACACACACACACACACACACACGAGAAGAAGACTTAGTTCGGTCTCACAGCGTACCTCAGCTGACTTACTTGTTGTGCCAGAAGTCAGAAAAGGCCCATTGTTAGAAAACCTTCCCACGCACGCGCGCACGCACACACACACGCACACACACAAAACCACACCCAAGCATTAAGTCCACTAAGCATCCATCATTATCTAATAATGCTAAGATAAATACGCCAACAGCAAACACTCGCTTTTGCCTCTTCACTCAGCCGAAACCCTTTCACATGGGCCTGACTAATGGGCCTCAAATCAGCGGATCAAGAAGCTGGCTGACAGCTGGAGACTAACGATCCGATCAGGACAAGGGAGCGGGAGCGCCAACTAACGTGTGTGAACCTGAGGAACGCCTGGGAAGAGTTTCACCTTTGGGTGCCGTGAGGGACGACGGCTGCAGCAGGCAGGCAGAGCAGCATTTGCATAAAAGGTCTGAGATGGAGGCCGACGGCATAGCAGAGCGTGTGGGTGTGCAAGGGAGCGAGTGGCCACAGGCAGAGATATAGGGGCATAGGGCATATAGGTGCTTTAGATTAGCACGTCAGGTGTCTTACATAAGCTGAGAAGCTGGAGGGAATCTTTAGTGAGAGGACATGAGTGTGAATGTGTATGTGTGAGTGTGTGTGTGTGTGTGTGTGAGCGATGGAAAGAGTGTGTGTGTGTGTGTGATATATATATATCTATATATATGAGAGAGAGGGTGAGAGTGCTTGTGTGTAAGTATGAGAATTAATGAGTATGCGTGTGAGTGTGTGCGTGTGCGTGTGTGTGGGGGTGTGTGTGTTTGATGGCGATGGAAAGAGTGTGTGTGTGTGTGTGTGTGAGTGATGTACTGTATATATGAGAGAGAGAGTGAGAGTGCTTGTGTGTGAGTATGAGAATGAATGCGTATGCGTGTGAGTGCGTGCATGCGTGCGTGTGTGTGTGTGTGTGTGTGTGTGTGTGTGTGTGGCCTCACCAGTACGGGTTTGAGCATGTTGACGAAAGAGCAGAAGCGTCCGCGCTCCTCGATGAGTGCTCTGCACACGGCCCTCTTCTCCGTCTCCTCCAGCACGGCGTAGCGCGTGTTCACATCCTGCAGGGCGCTGTCCAGCTGACCGCGCACCTCGTCCTTACCTGCCGAGGGGAGGGGCAGGGGTTTCACTTGTTAAATGTCAATCAAACATACCACACACACATACACACGTACACGCACATGCGTACACATTCACACACACAAATCAATATATTATAATATATACTAAGTATACATAACTAAGTATATATAACTTAGTAAGTATATATATTTTGTTATACATGACTTAGTAAGTATACAAAATATAACTTTGATATACTAAGTCATCAATCCCCATGTGGATGTAGGCCACACACACGCATGTACACACACACAAACACACACTGCATTAGACTATAGGGACTCCCTGAACTTACTATCACCAAAAGCCAGAAGACAGTTTCATTGGTATCAGTTCATCTTTAAATGTGTGTACCTTGACTTCCCCCAATACCTTAAAGGCTATCTAATTCCACACAGACCTAGCCACAGATTGCGGCACACTGAACACCCCACGTTCACGGTGCCAAATATTACAAAGGAGATTGGTAGACGGGCATTTAAATTTAGAGCGCCCTACGACTGGAATAGTCTGCCGAGGCATATCAGATCCATAGTCTGCCTTCACTCATTCAAATTTTCCATTCTGACCTACTTACAGGCGAACTCCACATGTAAATGTTTTTGAATAATTATGATTAGGTGTCTGTATATGTATATTGGTGATGTGCTGAGTACTATTCTCTGTAACACCTATACTGAATATACTTTGTAAATGTGTAGGCTGAATACTGCCATGCTATGACCTATTGTTATTTTCCTCAAGGGTGGTGACGTTGGGGTGGGAGTGGGGGAGATTTTGTGTGAATGTACTGTATGTGTGAAAGTGTTGTCCTGTTCAGTGTTCTGTTTTTGTTTTTGTATTGTACTGTTTGTCCTGGGGACCCCCTCGAAAACGAGATATCTTATCTCAAGGGGCTATCCTCCTAAGCAAATAAATTGAAATTGAAATTAATTCCAAACGTCAGCATACAAATTCACCCACTGCTGCGCTGATTAAAACTCATTAAAGCCTTTGAATGACTTAAATGGTGTGATTACAGACAATTACATTTCATGGTATTTTAAGACCTCTCTGTAGAATAATCATGACTTTGTAATTACAGTCAGCAACAAAAAGTTTTTTTTAATGTCTAATATGTCTACAATGGTGGACCTTCACTTAAACAATCCTGCAGATACATCTTAGAGAAATATACATGAGAAATGATTGGGAAAAGGATTTTGCTGGGTAGTGGATAAGTGTAATGGTCACTTATTGCTATTACAGTTCACTTCCTGGCAAAGCCCCAAGGGTGTACTGAGATCAGCCACTAGGTGGCAGCACAAGCCTATTTGTGTGTGTGAGTGAATGGTGACGCGGCTTACGCACATCAGGAGCAGTTGCTGGGTGTTCTTTCCATCTGCCTCTACAGAGACCGACTCGACTGACAGGGGGCATGCGCACTCGCACTCTGCTGTGCGCACACACACACACACACACACACACACACACACACACACACACACACACACACACACACACACACACACACACACACACACACACACACACACACACACACACACACACACACACACACACACACACACACACACACACACACACACACACACACACACACTGTCCTGGGGTAGAGGATTGCATTCTGTGTAAGAGAGCCAAAGAAGTCTGTGGCGCGTGGCAGAGCTGAACAGGGCTCAGTGTGTGTGTGTGTGGAGTGGGTGTAGGCACATGTGTGTGTGTGTGTGTGTGTGTGTGTGTGGTATGTGGGGGGTTATTTTGGATGCTGTACATCTGCATATCTGCATCCAGCTGTTGCTGCATACCACAAGCACTGAGGCTCCCTGGCAACCTGTTGGAGTCTCCCTCCCACACTCAATCTTCCTCCTCCCTCTCCCTCCCTCCCTCCCTCCCTCTCCCTCTCTTTCCGACAGTCTCTTTGACAAGCTAACGCTTCTTTCATTTTCCGTCTCTTCTCTTCTCGTTTTTTTCTTTCTGTAGCCTCCCCCTAGAACAAAAAACAGTGTACTCTTTTACACACACACACACACACACACACACACACACACACACACCTACCACACACACACACCTAACACACACACACACACACACACACACACACACACACACACACACACACACACACACACACACACACACACACACACACACACACACACACACACACACACACACACACACACACACACACACACACACACACACACACACACACACACACACACACACACACACACACACACACACACACACACACACACACACAAATCTCCAGCCTCAATAATGTGATTGGCATGTGGTGGTGGTGGCGAAGGGGCTAAAATGGCCTCCTGTCCTCGCTGGTGTTATGAAAGTCTTTAGGTAAGAGCGCATCTGTCCCGGCCGCCCTGCCTGCTGATCCGTCCCTCCTCCAGCGCTATTATTAGCTGGGGAAGTGACCCCTCTGGCTGGGCTATCTATGCCGAGCGTCTCACCCCAAGGCTCTCCCCCACCGACTCACCCAGTCTTCACAGCTGGGAGTCCTGTCACAGCAAACCGGCCCCCTCCCACCACACACCCACACTTCACTGGGGTTAGGAGCACTTCATATGGGGTCCTTTAAGTTAGCAGCGTTCAACCCCCCCCCCCCCTGCCCAAACACTCCCCCACACCCTCGGTAAGAGGTGGCTGACTAAGAGCCCAGTGGCTGGCTGACTGGACGTGAGGACGTGTGGACAGACGGGCTTGTGTTGTGTGTGTGTGTGTGTGTACTGGCCAGCCGGCCTTCACAGCAGCCACACTGATTAGGTAAACCAGTGGAAACGCTGCACTTAATCTGATTTAAGGTCAGAGTTCGCCTGCAGAGGAGGAGAGAAGGAGAAAGTGAAGAAAAAAAAGAAAGAAAAAAAAGAAACCCCAAACCAAGCCAAGAGGCTCAGCTCACGTGAGAGTTTTAACCGTCACATGATGATGGAGGGATTGTTTTCTTCTCCTTCTCCTCTCCTCTGGATTCCTCCTCCTTTTCTTTACTCCCCCTCTTCCTCGTGCTCCGCTCTCTATGCGGCGACGGCACCGTAACCACAGAGATGGCAGCGAACGCTCTGCGGCTGGTGCCGTTGCCCGGTGGACGTGGAGCTGGATCAGGCCCATGAGTGGACCGCGTGGGCCCCGAGAGCGCTGGAGCCGGCCTGTTCGTAATAAAAATACACCCAGCGCAGCGGCACTGCCAACATTCCACCCGAGATCTGTGGCCCAGACCTAGCAGCTGGGGGCATCGGAGAATCCCCTCTTAAACACACACACACGCACGCACGCACGCACGCACGCACGCACACACGCAAAGACGCACACATGCACACAGGTGTTGCATACCACACCATTCAGGTTAAGTCAGACAAGCACCTCGTCTTTCCTTCTAGCAGCCTCTCTTATTACTCATTCATCAATAAACACATTCAACACACACACACACACACAACACCTACTCTCTCTCTCTCTCTCTCTCTCTCTCTCTCTCTCTCAAATATATATACACAGGATTCCAGTCTCCAGATTCCACTTTCAAACATACAATCTCCCTTTCAGTCTCCCTCCCTCTCCAACACACACACACACAGACCCACACACACAGACACACACACAAAGACCCACACACACAGACACACAGACACAGACACACACACACAGGTTCTGCTGACACACTGCCCAGCGCTTGTGTTTGGGGTCACAGGAAGGATTGAAGGGGCCGTGAAGTTTACAGTAGATCAGCTCGGCTTAGCCCTAAGTACAGTGGGTCCTCACAGCCAAAGCACCGGGAGGCCCTGGCTCAGCATGCCCAAGAACACAAGCAAGTTGGAACATTCTGGAAGGCTCTGGAAGCTTCTTTTGGAACCTTCCTTAATTCCGGACGAATACTACCACATTCAAAATAGTGTCCAGTCACTCAAAATACACCGGGCCTACTGATTACAAAAGTACAGCCATTCAAAAAAACTTGTATTGCCACCTAAAGATGTTGTGAGGCAACCAACCTCATTCACCTCCCGGTAACACTGCAGAAGATGTGACCGCCTGGCCTGACGTCGGCAGACAGTTTTATATCAGAGTGAACGCTAGTCTGCTAGTCAGATGGTGAACCGGTTGTTAGGGCTCCGCTCTTGTCGTGATATAGGCCTGGCGGAGGGAGATGTGTGGCAGTGGAGGTGGGAGGCTGTGAGGGAGGAAACGTGTCCTCCAGCAACTGGGCCAGCTGTGGGGACACTCAGCTCTGCCGGGGCCAGGTCGGGTGATGTGTCAGCCTCCCGCCTCCCTCTCTCCCCATCACCACCACCACACACACCAGACTAACTCACAGGGCTAGACAAGGCTTACGTAAGGGGGGGGGGGGGGGGGGTTGAAACCATTATCATCATTCATTTAGTGAAAGGTTTTCATTTTGTTCCAATCTCTCTCGTCTCTCATCCGATTCAATTACATTCCTCTACCAACAAGCACAACGCTATGCAGGTAACAGATACAGTTCATGCCTCCTTCCCTCCCACATAATCCAAATCTAAAACAAATCATGATATATATGTGGTTTATGTGTTAATGTATGTTTGAATGTGTATGTGTGTGCATATATACACACACACACACACACACACACACACACACACCCATGTGCATGTCGTTGCATTTATGTATGCATGTGTGTTTATGTACGTGCATGTGTGCATGCATGTATGTAATCCATCCAGACATGCGTGAACATGTGTGTGTGTGTGTGTGTGTGTGTGTGTGTGTGTGTGTGTGTGTGTGCAGGACACTAGCCTGCAGAAGGTTCTGGGCGAGTGCTCCGGCACACAAACTAACTCTGCTCCATCTCTCTCTCGGCCTCTAATCACTCCGACCGGACTGGTTGCCTGGCGACAGACACTTCGGGCTGGCACTCGCACGGGTTGCTTAGCGATTGGCTCTCCGGGAGGATGAAGGCGAGCGGAGTGGGCAGATTGGGTGCCAGGGAGAAGCCAGTCGGCATGGCAGCGGGGTGCCAACCGCCAACCCCCCCCTGCGCTCCCGCGCAAGCAGCTGATGCCCCCCCGAGCCAAACGAACGCGAGCCCAGTGGCGCTTCACTTCAGCACTCCATGCGTGGAGTAAATAACGGCAGTCTGAAGAGAGATTTACAACTCTGTGCAAAGGGGGGGATCGGGGGCTCCCCCACTAATGCACTGAGATGTATTCCTCATGGCCGCCTCTACTGCTCCTCCAGCTCCTCCTTTCAGGGGGTCTGGAGCGGGACTCAGCAGGAGGAGTGAGAGAAGGAGGAATGGAGAGGAGAGAAGGAGGAATGAAGAGGAGAGACGAGTGGAGAGGAGGAGAGGAGGAGGAAAGAAGGAGGAATGAAGAGGAGGAGTAGAAGTACAATGAGGAGAGAAAAGTGGAGAAGAGGAGAGAGTGGGAGGAGGAGAAGTACAATGAGGAGACGAAAGATCAGGAAGAACAAGAGGAAGATAGGATGAGAGAGTAGAGGGACTTTAATGACACTTTAATTCGCCTATACTATATACTACAAACAAAAACTGAGGCAACAAAATTCTTCATTCCAAACTGTTTTCATCACAGCGAGAGAGAGAGAGAGAGAGAAAGAAAGAAAGGGGAGAGAGAGAGGGAGAGAGCAGTGTGGATAACTGTTGTTGGAATGGTGGCTAAAGGCTCTTGGCCATGGAAGAATACTACACCATCTGCTCAAGCTGCCATCACTCACTACACACAGCTGCAAAACAGACGGCACTGAACTCAACACAACGTCGGACAGGGCATGTGTGTGTAGAGGGAGTAGATGTGGGTTGGGGAGGAGATGAAAACTAAATCCAAGATGGAGAGCTCTCATATGCGAGTCTGGGTCTGAAAACGGGTTGGATTGAACAGAAGGGTGATGGGCAGCAGGGATCTCTGTGTATGGAGGTGAGCCGTGACAGAGCAGCCCGCAGGGTGGAGGCTTCCTCCATCAGCAAGCACTCAGCATACATTAGCACTCAGCATACATTAGCACTCAGCACGTCTTGCTGCTCCCGCACCATCCATCCAGAGAACTCAATTACCCACAATGCAACGCACACATCTTCAGATACAGTCAGAATAGCAATCACAATGGCGAAGAGTACTTTATATGCTGTATCTACATGCAAGAAGATCCTTGTTCTGCTGATGCTGCTGTGTTCCACTATTCTCCAGTCTAATACAAACTCAATTACCCACAATGCAACATCCTCCTCACAGCTTCAGATGCAGAGTGGCCTCACGGTATGGTACTTCATATGCTATGTACATGGAAGAGGATCCATGCTCTGCTGAGGAGTTCCACTCTTCTCTCGTCTAGACCACACTTACATTGCCAGAGCCACTCAACACAGAACACTTATAGATACAGCTGAACAGTGACTGAACGGAAAAAAACATATGTGCTGTGTGTGTGTGTGAGTAAGTGAGCATGACTATAACACTAACACGTCTAAAAAGAAACTGCTCCGCCACGCAGTAAACGTCGCGCCCAGCCAGGCAAGTGCGGGTCATCTCCAGGCAACCCAAACACACAGGGGGTGGCAGGGCGAGGCCGTCCAAACAAACAGAGCCTCGACACCGCAACGCAATCCCCTAAAATAGCGCCGCTGGCCATATTAAGAGTCCTGCGGATTAGAGCAGCGCCCCCATAAACAGAGCAGTAAGCCTGCCGCGGCAGCGGCCCGGGGCCCTCGGCTCTCCACTCGGCTCGGCTGGTGAATCAGAGAGAGGAGAAACAGCCAAGGCTTTTCATCTTGTCAAAGGTCCACATGCCTCACTCGTTTACGGGCGAGTGGTGGTGGTGGTGGTGGGGGAGGAAGGTTCGTCCACTATATAAACACACACGGTAGAAATGTTCTGAAACGAGACCTGGTTTTTGGCTGAACCAGAGTAGTACTGTGAGTGGCGGAGAGTGGAGCACAGCTTCTTAAGGAAACTCCCTGCTTCTGGGAGGGGGAGCCGTCTGTTTGGGATTTGTGGAGGCATCGAGCTCCTGCAGATACAACACACACTCACGCATTCTGGCTAATGAGCACCAGGGGTCCGGCCGGTCCCAGCGATGACCTCTTGACCTCTAGGGGTCAAATGCCGGACAATGCCATCAGCTGCTCCTGCTGAGGCGTTTAACGCTGGCGCGTCATGTGAGATATATCTTAGCTTAACGTCTTTACTGTACTCAATTTAAATAAACATTAGCACCAACATGACTAATAACATCAACAAGCCACACACACACACTAGTGTGTACACTCATCTTTGCATACCAGAGAAGCTACTGTCAGTGGGTTAGGGTGTGACTGGGAGCGCTGCAGAGTGCGTGGGCTGGGGCCGAGGTGTGAAACCGTACGTGTGAGTGTGTGTTTTGGCGATGAAGAAAAGACTTCCAGGAATCTGAATCTGTAGTGGGGGAGCCGGCTGCTGCTTTTAGCCCACAATGGAGGAGAGTGAGCAGCGTCCCACATAGGAGCCAAGACATGAACCAACAGCGCAAAACAGGTGAGAGAGAAAGAAAGAGAGAGAGAAAGAAAGAGAGAAAGAGAGAGAGAGAGAGAGAGATGGATATAGATAAGGAGAGAGGATAGGACAGAAGAAAAAGGAAAAAGGCAAAAAAGGGAAAAGATTTCAAAATGTACATCACACAACTCCTTCCCGCTTTTAGATAAGTGTCCTCCCATCTACCAATCACAGCGCAGGTCAGAGGTCAGAGCCAAGCCCTAAGGGGAAGGAATGCTTCTCTAACCCGCTCACATGAAGAGCTCCTCGCATTTCCCTCTTTCCCAAAGCAGACTTCTCCTGCATGTTCACATAGAACATTCCTCAAACTACACTATGAAGTTACCTATAACTTTTGCTTTAGCTATAGCATATTGCTTATACTTTCACTGGAGGTTCAGGACCTGTGACTACTCTCCACCCAAGTTTCTATCAGTTAGCTTAGAGGTCTTCTGAGGAAGGGTCAAAGCTGTGCATGCTTATTTAGAGGGGCCAAAGAGAGGCTAGGTCGAGAAGAGGCATGCTGACACAGCAACAAGACGACTTTCCCTGTCCTCTTCTTTCACTCTCTGATGCACGCACACACACACACACACACTAAACCGTCTCACAAGATGAGAAAAACAAAAACACAAAAGTGTGCATGAGTGCAAGGGTATGACCACACAAGTTCAAAGGTCAACATTGCATCTGACGGACAGCTGCAGGATGAATCGGCGCAGAGATGTTTTATCAGATGGTGTGCTGTGCGCGCCTGTCCAGTCCTCTAGCACATTCCTTCTCTCCCTCTTTCAGAATCTCTCTCTCTCAAAGCCCCTTGTCATAATCAACCAGCTGATTTCTCCTGCACCTGCTCCTCGTACAATAAAGCTGCTACAGGTTAATCGCCAGCATGGAGCCAACATTCCACTCGGTTGGCCAGGCAGGCGGCTCTTTCCAGGGCTGCAGCGCTGCTAATAAAGCCCTTGTCACGGTGGGGTCCTATTCAACTTTTTAATGCCCATTTCAACCATTCAGATCAGACATGCTGACTGGGGGGGGGGGGAAACAAGTGGAAAACCACACTCTCAAGTGTTACGTCTCGACACGTAACGCGTGCCTTTGTTGAAGACATGGTCGAATAAAGACTTATCAAAAGCTAATGCTTCAGGGTGCGGTATTCTACTGTGTCATCATGTCTGTGCATGAGCCAGTGTAATCCTGATGGAAAATGAACGTCTCTGGGTTAAAGGGGGCATCCTGGCAGAGGTGAAGTTCATGTCCAGGATGCTGCCTTCACGAATAAACACAAACGCAAACACGCACACACACAGGGGAATGACCACAAGAGGTTCAATGCCTGCTCTGATTTGTTTCACAGCTGTCATCCGATGAACCTCGTTGGACGACAGACAGTCTTATCAGATGGGACACTCATGGCTCTTCTGTACAAACATGCAAGTCCACACACACACACACAGGCACACACACACAGGCGCACACACACACACACACACACACACACACACACACAGACACATCTGAACGACGTGTCCAGGCCCTGTTGGAGTGTGTGAGAGCAGGTCTGCTGAGCGGCTCTTTCCAGAGGCGCTGGAAGGCCGTGACACTTCCAAAGGGCTCCTTTGTGGGGCCAGGCACTGAGCAACTGCACTCAGCTGCCAAGAATAACCCTGAACCCAGCAGAGGAGACAGAACAACCCTGAACCCAGCAGAGGAGACAGAATAACCCTGAACCCAGCAGAGGAGACAGAATAACCCTGAACCCAGCAGAGGAGACAGAATAACCCTGAACCCAGCAGAGGAGAGGGAGAGAGGGAGACACAGAAAGAGAGAGAGAGGGAGAGGGGGGGGGGCTGAGGAGGAGAGGAAGACAGAGAGAGGGAGGGATAGACAGTCACAGAGAAAGGTTAGGAGGAGAGAAAGGCAAAAGAGGGATATAGAGAGAAAAGGACAGAAGAATAGAGTGTGAAAGAGGGTAAGAGAGAGAGAGAGAAAGAGAGAGAGGAAAAAAAGGGAGAAAGAGAGACAGACAGAGAGAGAGAGAGAGAGAGAGAGAGAGACAAAAGGACAAGAATCAATGAGGCACTGATTCTGGCAGGACCTGAAGGCATAAGCAACCTGGTCTACGTGACCTTGAAAGCCTCAGCACGCCAAAGATAGCACGGGAGGGTATGGGAGTTTTTACCGAACCTCTCTTTTAAAGGCGCTTTCAGGCTTTTCGGAAACACACACACACTGCACTGATTTAAACAGAGCAGCTGAATGTGTTTGGACAGGGGTAAGAGCAGTTTGGGCGAGTCCTTTTCTACTTTATATGGGCATCAACCTTTAAGTTTTATGGTGTAAGCATAGTGTGTGTGTGTGTGTGTGTGTATCTGTGCGCGTGCCTGTACAAAAGTGTATTCATCACCGTGAGCGATTGGAGGCTGGGCCGCTGGAGCTTCTGCTCCGCTCTGGGCTGGAGTGAGGAATCTGTGCCGTCTGTTGAAACACACACCGGCTCGAGGGTCAGCGTGCGTTAGGGACAGGTGTGCAGGGGGCCACTCCTGCCCGTCCCAGCTGACTCTCCCACCGGGGATGTGTGTGTGTGTGTGTGTGTGTACAGTGTATGTGTGTATGTGAGAGTCTCTTTGTGTGTGTGTGAGAGTGTGTGTGTAGGTTTGTGCATGTGTGTATGTGAGTCTCTGTGTGCGTGAGAGAGAGAGAGAGAGAGTGTGTGTGTGAGTGTGTGTGTGTGTGTGTGTGTGTGTGTGTGTGGTGCTTGCCTGGTATCAGCCTGCAGCTAGAGGGGGATCTGTACTGCAAAGGCATGCTGCCATCTGGCCTGAGTAATGGGCAGGGCCAAAGAGTTCCTCTAGTGTGCCTGACACACACACACAGTCATAATGTACTCATACACACACACACACAGCCTGCCCTACCCTACCCTCTGACCTTGAGCTGTTTGGGGCTGCCAGTGACCCACTAGTCTCCCATTGGGTCAGCCCATGGAGCATTACTTTCACCATTCTGGGCTGACATACTTCCTTTGCTTGCTGGACCCACTCAAATCTGACCACACAGCAACCGCATTTTTGACCCTTGGGGGAGTAGCTTACGCATCACTTTAGGCTGTACTTTAAACACTGGTAACAGGATCAAATAGCTTTCTGGCCAGAAGTGTGGCAGAGGCAAGTGTACGTACATGTGAGACGCACACACACACACACAGTTGTACACATACAGAGTCCAAAACATGCCTGCTAACTGTATTTTTGTGTGCACTTGATGTATCTGTGGATGCATGAGTGTGTGTGTGTGTGTACAAACATGCTGCGGTAGAGTTTCTTCCTATCAGACACACACAGAAGGCTCTTTTCCACCCAGCCAGCAATTAGGAGCTCATGGAGAAATCAGCAGCCATGTCCCTATGCACTGTACAGTCTCCTGTGTGAGTGTGTACATCAGTGTGTGTACATCAGTGTGTGTGAGTGTGAGAGTGTGTGTGTCTGTGTGTACTGTGGATGTAAATATATGCGTCTCTCCTTCTGTCTGTGTGTGTGTGTGTGTGTGTGTGTGTGTGTGTGTGTGTGTGTGTGTGTGTGTGTGTGTGTGAGTGTGTGTGTGTGTGTGTGTGCGTGTGTGGTTCTAGGACCCTGTTTATGGGTGTAAAATCAGGCCAGAAATGCAAGCATGTGAACACCATGCTGACCTAGTTCTTTTACTGTTGTGGAGATGGAGGAGGAGAGTTGGAGGGGGGAGATGGAGGAGGAGAGAGAGAAATGGTGGGAGAAAACACACAAATCTAAAATTCTCTTCTTTCTGCTTATACTGCCGCCATCAGAGAAAGAGCTGTGATAGCATTAGCATACTAATGCCGAGCCTGTTTAAATAATTCAAATCTTGCGCGCGCGCACACACACACACACACACACAACTGAGGCCTCCTTAGCCCTCTCCCTAACCCACTGCTTTAGTAAACACACTCCATACAGAGTATACACACACTCCACACCCAAACACACAGTGTGTTAGTCCTCTAAATAAGCTTCAGGAGACAAGATGTGGGGAGAGATTTAGGGTGATGGAGAGAGTGGAGAGAGATGGAG
>NW_027468837.1:11610648-11635648 GCF_046254945.1 Alosa pseudoharengus | reverse complement strand
TGTACCTTTGGCGTGATCTTTGTCCAGCTGACTGGCCACCTTCTTCCACTCCTCGATCTTCAGCTCCAGGGGGTTGATCAGGTTATCCATGAGGGCCCTGCCAAGCACAAACCCCATGACCCGACCGGTCGGTCAGTCAGTCAGTCAGTCGACCAGTCTTTCAATCAGCAGTCACAGACAGTCAATCAGACAAGCCATCAGAGAGAGCAAAGGAGAGGAGAGCGTCCCCTGAACACCCCTCCACCTACTCGGTCACCAGGAACCACTCATGCCGCAGTCACATGACACACACACACACACACACACACACACACACACACTTATTAGGCTCAATCGGCAGAAAACATCATAGGGTGACATCTGTGTGTTGCGTTTCTGAAATGTTTTATGTTTTCATGCCACCGATAATGTCAATCATACCAATGGTGATGTTTGCCATCAGGTATGACAAACTCTACTGGAAATGTAGAATTGTTTTCCTATGGCAAGACTGTAAACCTTAATATTTATTCATGGGCTGTTTTCGACTGGTCTAGTATGGCGTGCAATCACAACAGATCAGGCCCCTGTGCACCTCTAATGTTATTATATCCATCTTATTATGCCGTCGGAGAGAGAGAGAGAGAGAGAACATGGATGGGGCGGTCAGCGCAGACAAAGCGTGGGTTTGTGTCCTGGTGGGAGACGAAGCCAAGGCCTTTCACATCAGTCAGACAGGACCAGCCCCTTAGGAGATTCAGTCCTGTAATGCAGCATCTTATCTGGAGAGACCAGTGGTTAGACATGCTACACCTCAATGTTAAACCCACAAACCCCATTACCCCCCCCTCCCGCCTCTAAAGGTCCAGCCAATCACGGCCGTAATTCCTCATTCCCAATCCACCATAGCGCCGTCCCCCTGAACAGCACCGAGATCCCAATCACCCCTGCTGTCCATAGCCCAGCGTCCTGCAGGCTCGGCAGGGAATGGGGAGTCATGGGTCTGGGGTCAGAGGGGAGATTGGATGTGGTAAGGGGAATTGGGCCTGCCGGAGGGAATCATGAAAAATGTCTGCCGTCGCTCCAGTAAGGGGAGCACCCCTAAACAGGGACTCAGCTCTGTGTGATAGGATAGGGAATCTCACACTCCCTCCCCCTCTCTCCCTCTGTGTGTGTGTGTGTGTGTGTGTGTGTGTGTCAGTGGTGGAGGAAGTACTGAAACTCAGTACTTAAGTAAAAGTACAAATAAGCAGAGAAATATTTACTTTAGTAAAAGTAAAAGTACCACAATGCCAACCCTACTTAAGTAAAAGTAAAAAGTACCTGATTTTAAATGTACTTTAAGTATTAAAAATAAAAGTACTTGCATAATGATTTATTATCTTAATATCTATAGGCCTATTCTAATAAAATAAAAAAATCAGTAGCCTATGAGGTGTGGCATTTTAATAAAGCTAGTTTTAGGTTATACTAGGCTAGATAGTTTTAAGCTGATGTAATTGTGCTTACCATCCGTAGCCCAGTTTACATTCTGTCCTATAGTCTGTACATTCAGTCCTATAGTCTACCATTCATGTGCCGCAAATGATCAGACGTGTGACAGACGCATGGGCATAGCCTGTAACTTCGCTGATCCGCAGACTCGCAATCTCATCGGAGAGGAGGCCCTAACGCTGCAGATAATAGACAGAGAAAGGCAAGCATATGCTCAGGGCACAGAAAACAGTTGCATGTCCAGTATAGCCATGGGTCTATAGCCTACCGAATGTAGATGGCTACAAGCTGGTCTGTCTGGTGTAGACTAGTTTCAAAGATTTAGAAGCGGGACACGTAGCGCTCTATCTTTGGTAGCAACCCAGCCCCCTGGTGAAACAAACGTGTTTGTCAAAGAGAAGAAAAAAACTGATCATAAAATGTAATGTAAAAAGGAACGATGGTGTTGTAGAAATGTAGCGGAGTAAAAGTACAGATAATTGCTGCAAAATGTAACGAAGTAAAAGTCAAAAGTATGCACTATAGATTCTACTTAAGTAAATGTTCCACGTATTTGTACTTTACTTAAGTACAGTATCGAAGTATTTGTACTTCGTTACATTCCACCACTGGTGTGTGTGTGTGTGTGTGCTCAAGAAAGTGACATGCAATGATTCTATGTGAAATCCATAGAGTCTAATACGTGTCCCATCCATACGCGTCTCCTACATAATGCAATGCAAAGCAACACGCCCTTGCATGGTGAGTGGCTGTGCAATAATAACGAATGGTATTGAGTGGAGTGAGCTGCGTTTAGATGTGGTCTAGCCCGACATGGATGTGTGCATGCAAAGGCAAGGTAGAGGTGGGGGTGGAGGAAAATCAATCTCATCCAAACTGCCAGTACAAGTCAATACCTCTGTTCCCCAGGCCGTGACGGCATGGAGAGCAATTATCATCGCCTCAGCAGGGGGAAACTCAGCACCAAAGGCCACTGCACACATCTGTCTGTCGGACGGGACGGTCTGATGGTCCACCCCCCCCCCCACACACACACACGGTCGCAATGTAATGACCAATGGCGCTCTGCACCCTCCTGACAAGCGGTGACTTGAGTTCCCAGTGTGGTGCGAGCAACGAGGGCGGTTTTGAAATGAGGAGACGAGAGATCGGCCATCACCATGGCAATAAGCACCAGGGCCGACCGAGGCTTGTTCCATTTGACACTGCAGAACACGGAGTGGCATTTGGGTCATGCCAGTTTTTGGCGGTTCTATCCCTAAGGCGGAACACGGAGCAAGGACAGGCATGCATTATAATTATGAGAAGAACTGGAACTAAAGAGGGGGACCGATCAATCTCTCTCTCTTCCAAGCAAATCACCCACATCGCCTATTTGTATTCAAACACACACACACACACACTTTCTTTCTCTGGCACTCTCTGTTTTTACGGAGAAACATTTCAACCGAAGCATGTCATGCTCCATTCTCATGCCGGCTACTTTTATATACTCGGCCCAATCTCATTGTTCTGCTTTTCCCTTAAGGCACATTAAGGGGAAACCATGTGGCATGTGTAGTGGTACAGTGCTGGGCCTAGCACTGAGGAAATGGAGAGATGGAGAGAGAGAGAGAGAGAGAGAGAGAGAGAGAGAGAGAGAGAGAGAGAGAGAAAGCGAGAGAGAAAGCGAGAGAGAATATGGAGGTTGAATGCCATGAGGAGACGTACGTGGTGAAGAGCTTCATCTTGGTCTCAATGCTCCGGTGCCTCATGCACATCCGGGTCAGCGCCGAGCCGATTTCTTTTGTGGCCCCTGGACAACAAACAAACAAACAAACAAACAAACAAATATAGAACACAGTTAGTTAAAAAGAAACCCAAACGAATCGAGGTCGACAAAATGCACAGCATCTTAATTAAACGAGACCTCTTTGCGATAACAGGCCTTGAGGCTAATCTGGACAAAGCAGCCTTAAGCACAACACGTCCTAATCCGCTTGGCCCGGACAGGGTTGCCACACTCCTGCTCCAGCTGCCCTCCCTGGCGCTCCGCTCCGCCCGCCTGCCCAGTGCCCTATTGGGGATCGGATCACTTTGTTTGTTTCGAAACACGGCGCTGTTGCTGGACGAGGCTTGGAACACGCATCCAAGGCACAGAGATTTAGACAAGGGGTGGACCGTGGTCCACTGAGGTCAATTGCACAAGATACCCATGCATGCAGTTCTGTATGCAGACATACATGCACACACACACACACACGTATATATTTTAATGCTTTTATTTGGATCTTAACACAGGGGGAAAATGTACAAGTATGTTGCAGGTTTTAGACAGGTCTGATCAAACACAGAATGCATTGTGCTATTTTAATTCATTCTGCACTAGTCATTATGGGTAAACATGTCATTGTCATCTGCAGAAGGATATACTTCCTATTATTGCAGAAGTGGAACAGTGTACACGCGTACACACACACACACACTATTTTCTTGAGTTTGGTGGAGAGGGTGGCCTCTGGCTAGCCTCGGCTCCCTCCCTCTCCACTTCTATCTGGTCTCTTAATACCTTTCTCAGGAGGCAAAAACATTCGTTTCCCCTCCTCCTCTGCCTCCTGCCAACACCGAGCCTCTTTGCTTCCTATTTCACTCTTCATTCCCTCGTCCAGCATCCTCTTTTCCACATGTGCGCTCTCTCTCTCTCTCTCTCTCGCTCTGTCTTTTTTACATAACCCCTCTTTCTTTGCAGTTCCTCTCCCTCGCTTTCTCTCTCTCAACAGCTGTTTCTGCAGGCTGTGGCAGCAGTCGTCAAGGGACGGAGGGCCAGACCGCTGAAATGACCTTGTCAGAAGACGCCGACATCTGCTTCTGATCTGCGGCCATTTATCAGTTTAACATCAGCCTGACCATCTGAGACAAGGAGGGGGTCTGCCGGTATATGTGCATGTCAGTGTGTAAGAAAGAGAAAGGGGGAGAGAGAGAGAGAGAGAGAGAGAGAGAGAGAGAGAGAGAGAGAGAGAGAGAGAGAGAGAGAGAGAGAGAGAGAGAGAGAGAGAGAGAGAGAGAGAGAGAGAGAGAGAGAGAGAGAGAGAGAGAGAGAGAGAGAGCATGGATGTCATGTGCTAAAAATAATCTGGTCATTACAAACCGTAAACCGAACCAGATGAGGCAGACTGGGATCACAGAGAACAACAATCTGACTCACTTGCTCAAGTACAGGCAACTACAGGCTCTTTCAGGATAAACAAACCAACACACACGGGCTTGTTTGTGAGGTTAACGTGCATCTGCTGGCTTAAAAACATAACCATGCCTTATGAAGTGTGTGGTGCGCACGTGCGGGCGTGTGACTGCGAGCGTGTGAAGTGTTGCCAGGCTGAGTGAGCACGAGGGTTTGGGCAGCTCTCTTCCTCGTTTTTCCCCCAATCACTGCACAGGGTCTGGCCACATTCTGTTACCACACCAGGCTACACCACCACCACCACACCCATGCCAACGTTTTCCCAGCCAGTCACCTGCCCCATGCTATTGTGCCGTGGGACTGAGCCTCGCCCGCCTCCATACCTCTCTCCTCAGGCATGTAATTGAGTCGAAACAGAGTTCGGAACACTGCACTTCACACGTTGCCATTAAAAGGTCAAGTCCTTCACTGACGCTGGGCGGTGATTACGAGACCAGGAGAGCAGATGAAGTAGCCGGGGGGTAGATCACAACATCTACCTCACCTGTCCCAGCAGAGGAAGAGAGGACAGAGGCGCCAGAGGGGGAGTGGAGGGCACTAGAATGGCCGATCTCCAATCGGGTCTCGGAAATGCACAAGGGCCAGTGGAGCGGGGCGCTGGCTGGGCTAAAGCTTATTTGCTATCCAAATCCAGCAGGTCCCTCCCTCACAGAGCAGGGTTAGGGTTAGAGCAGAGCAGAGTGCAGCAGAGAGGCTTCAAAGCTACAGCAGCCCAGCCCTGGACAGAGAAGCCGCTCCGCTCTGGCCCTCCGCTACCCTCCCCCCTCCCCTCTCGTCCCCTCTACCCCGCCCTCACTCACACGAGCTGCCCCGAGACCTCAATAAATGGGCCTTTTGTAGCATCCCTGCCTCTGAACATAGAGCACTTCCTATGAGACGGCACAGCGAAAGTAGATAATATGCCTTTTACAAAGACATGGAGAGAGGGAGAGAACGAGAGAGAGAGAGAGAGAGAGAGAGAGAGAGAGAGAGAGAGAGAGAGAGAGAGGAGAGACTGAAAAAGAGAGATGGAGAGAGACCATAAAGGGATAGAGGGAAAGTAAAGAAGGGAGGGAGGGAGGTGAAATGGTAGCTGGAACAGAAGAATGGCAGACACAGAGAGAGAGAGAGAGAGAGAGAGAGAGAGAGAGAGAGTTCCCCTGCTACGCTATGAGGTGGCACTGCACTGCATGCATGAAGAGCCTCCACCCTTGTTCTTGAAAAGGATGAAAAGGGAGCTCTGTTTAGCCTCTCCATCAGAGGGACACCTCATAGTCCACCGGGCCTGTTCCCATTCCCTCAAACCCAACCTCCTCAGCGCCAGCCCCAGTAACCCAAACCACTGTACTCACAGGCATGGATTAGAACCAAACACTACTTCTTAGTGTGCCACTGTGTGTGTGTGTGTGTGTGTGTGTTGGACTGGCCAAGAGAAGGAGTACCCAAGTGCCCTTATGAATAGAGGCCTACAGAGAATGTAAGCATACTACTCAGTGCTAAGGCAATAATGACGCATTATTCTGCCCGAACAATGTTTACGTAAAAACTCACAATGTCATGCATTTTGTAAAGCAGCTGTACTAAACAGGACTTAAAACACTGTTTTTTTTGTGTTAAGTCCTGGGATGGATGAAAGTAAAGACCACATACACATAAACTGTGATAAACATAAAACATGAATTAACTATATTTTCTATGAGAAATGTCGCATCAAAGTGAGAGTGTCTACAAAAAACATGGCAAAAAGTAGACGACAAGATCGTCCATAACATCAAGCCCATGACCAAGAACAGAGAGGAAAGAAAGAGAGCTTCAGTTAATTTGGAGAAAGGGGGTTTGCAAGCCAGAAGGCTGCTGATCTTGCCTACTTGTTCACTCTACTGTTGTCTACTCTCTGTTTAAATCACCCCGCCTGCACCAGATGAACTCTGAGCCCATCGACCCAGACACTTGTGTCAGACTGGCAGAGAGTCGAGACAAGACAAGCCCGACCTCCCCTCTCTGTGTGTGTGTGTGTGTGTGTGTGTGGTGTGTGTATGTGTGTGTGTGTGTGTGTGTGTGTGTGTGTGTGTGTGTGTGTGTGTGTGTGTGTGTGTGTGCCGCAGTCTGTCTGACCATGTGTTGGAGAGTGGAGCAGACTGGGAAGGCACAGGCACCACTAACAGGCAGAATTGCTAAATTGGTGAGGAAAACAGTTTGCCTTTTCAAAATCACATCAACCGGCTTCCCTGCTCCTACGACCAACGGCAGCAGCGGTCACCGTGACAAAGACAAGTCTTGTTTTTTGGAAGAGGGAGACTCTTATTTTCCCCTTCCATTTTTTTTTTTTTTTTAATATCAAACCCCCCGAGCAATAACTCATTCTCGCCGCTCACAGAGTCTGGCCTCTGTCTCATGTTTATGTTGTTTTGACTACCGGTACTTTCTAGAAGTAGAGCTTGAGTCAAGGCTGTTGAAGAGGGAGAAAGCGCTTCAAACTGTGAGACTTCCGCAACATTCGGACGCAAGCCTGACCCCCACAGCCCCACGCACCACTCTGCCATGCAATTGGTCTCATGACGACTCACAGCCTCAATACTCCTGGTGGAGAAAAGTCAAATAAAGACGAGTAAATTCAATGTATGAAATGGATTAGATAAAAAGCGATTTTTCAACAGCTTAATAACCACGACATACTGCCGTTATCTCATGCTGAATAAAGTAAAACCTTCTCTGGAGATTGATGAGCAATGGGGGTTAGGTAGGCGTGAGGCAGTGAGTCATGCGGACAGAATAAAAATAAAACCTCTCCGTCTCCGGCCACTGTGCAGCAGGACATCGGCAGGCCTGCAGTCCAAGCAGTGCTCAGCAGAAAGGAAGTGCCATAAGTTAAACGATGCACAAGACACAAGAACGTGTTTAACGTAACAACTGTTTTAGGGGGAAATGATGGCACGTTTGAAAAAGTCATCCCCTGGCTAAGCAGCAGAACTTGGTATGAGACACTCATTTGTTCTGACACACACACACACACACACACACACACCTCTCCTTTTCTGTTCGGGGTACTTTGTGTGTTTGTGAGTTTGGAAATCACAAGATGTCTTATGAAAAGGCCTCAGATATGTCACTTGCTAGCGGGCTAACATTGAATGAACTAAATTCCTTTCAAGCTTCAATTTAATGTGAATGATTTAACCTTTTTAAAAACAACACCACACATAAGTCACCGGAGCTGAACTGGCCATCAGTCTTCCCCGTCTTGGGGAAAGTTCAAGTCTGTGCTAATTGGTTAACGCTAGGCTAGTTTGCAGGGAGGAGGATTAACCCGAGGGAATCTGCTGGCTGGTTGGCCCTCCCACGCAGCCTCCCCACGGCACGGGCTCGCTGGCTCGTTTCGAGGCGGGAACGATAACTCTGTGCCAGAAAGGCTCACGTGGTTGAGACACTCCATGTAAACACACCAGGCAGAAACACCCCTCCGCCAAAGCCTCAGGTCTGTACCTGCGCAGCTTATGGCTGCCTACACTAGAGAAGCGCACAAGAATGCGCTACCATGCAGACGTTTCGTTTTGGGTGTACAGTATGCATCATTTCACAACATAACCACATGCTGTCCCAGGTGTGCTCACACACACACACACGAAGCAGGATGGGGCAGGTTTGATAATGAAACCTGTTTCCACATAGCCACCCACTAACACACCGCACAAGCATGCGGGCGGGCACACACACACACACACACACACACACAGGTTCAAGTAAGATTCTACACACACCAAGCACCACTAAAGAGCAGCCCACGCCCTGTTATTCTGGAGCTGATCCACCCTCCCTGTATTCCCCTGGGCCCATCTGCACGTCCTTTCTTCCCCTCGCTCCATCCACGGCCAGGCCTGCCCCAACACCTCTCTACCGGCTACCCTGGGGGCAGGTGGGATGGGTGGTCCGCCACACGTGGGTGTGGCATGCAGTGCTCGGAAAGATAGAGGGATCTCTCTCTCCCACCACCCCTTCTTGCCCTCTCTCTCCCCCTCCACCTCTTCTCTTCTCTCTCTCTCTCTCCCCCTCCACCCCTTCTGTCTCTCTCTCTCCACCCCTTCTCTCTCTCTCTCCACCCCTTCTCTCTTCTCTCTCTCTCTCTCTCCACCCCTTCTCTCTCTCTCTCCATGTCTGGTGGCTCTCATTCGCCCTCTCTGCACTCTCTCTTGCTCTCCCCAGCTGCAACCAGCATCACGCCTCAGACAGGCCTGGTCCTGCTCTCCCCCAGCGCCTGTCCCCCACACCAGCGCTGACAGCACACAACACCCCCCCCCGCCCACATACACACCCACCCACACACCCCTAAACAAGACTGGGAGGAAGGAAGGAAGACAACAGCAGTGAAGGAAGCCGGAGGTGTTGAGAAGCTCTAACCCTACCTATCCCCTTCCCTTCCCATGCCACCCCGCCTCTTATTCAGGGGGTTACTGTTTTGTGCTGAGCAGAGAGACTAATCCTCCACCTGTTTCCACCCACCATAATTATAGCCCCATTGAGCAACAACACAGCGCCCCCCCCCACCCCTTAACTATTTTCTGTTTACTGTCAGTCAGTTAGTGACTCAGTGAGTGGCTCTGCCTCCCTGCATGCCTCAGGGTTCGCTAAGGGGAGGGAAAGTGATCTTACCGGTCAGGGCTGACATTTAAACGTATAGCGCCACAGCAGGCTATTGCCTTCTCTTCCCTCCAAAGCCATTTCAGCTTCAAGGACTAACTGCTATGAACTGGGCCCTCTGCACTCGTCCTGTGCATACAGTACAGCTGGAATAGCAATACATTCCACAGGTCATTGTTATGAGTAAATCGAAATGGAGCTTATTAGTGTTACAAAGTGTGTGTGTGTGTGTGTGTGTGTGCGCTCTGAGCTGAAGAGCCTAAGTCAGAGTGAAGCCGGCAAAATGAGCTGGAATGTTGTCCACTTGTACGCTTGACATGTCTCATCAAATGCTCCATTTCTGACTCAGCTCAATAGGCCTGCCTGGGCTATTAATAGCCACAAGGGATGGAGAGGGCTGAGCCGGAAAAAAAAGAACAGAATAGCCTTACCGTACCTACGGAGCTAAAAATCTAAAAGCTAACCACCTGAGAGAAAGAGGGAGTACCGTCAGACAACTAACAACATTTTTCTACATAAAAATGGACAGTATGCATAGATAGATTGATACTTTATCAATTCCAAAGGAAATTTAAGAATATAGCATTAGGCTATGTATTACTTCCGTGAAAATAATGTCCTTTACAAGATCCTTTTGATACATTATCCTCCTTTTTAACGGCAGAACATGGGAAACAATAGCAGCTGTTGTATAGCTGGAGAGTGTGCAAAACGTTGGGCCTACATCGGCTACTTGAGGATTGGCGGTTGCATTTTAAGGCGCTTTCCATTGGAAAGGTTGTTTAAAAAAAAAAGCAGTGCTGTGGCTCCTAGCATAAAGGCCTGATTGAGGGAAATGTGTCCAGTCAGTTCACGCGGGCGGCCAAGGTGAACTGGTCAGATGCCAAAACTCACACTATGACCCCCAAAAACCCAGCATATCCCCTGCGCGATGGCAAACCTGACCGCTCTATTCCAAGTCAATGAATGGTCAAAAATGACATTTGTTTCAAGGTCAGAAGCTCTTGTATGTTGTACTGTACTGTGCTGTGTAGTCTCGTTTGTGTGTGCTATATGACCATGTGTATGGGGCCAAATCTGAATTTCCACAGGAGTGGACGATAAAGAACTCTATTCTTTTCCAACTCCGTGTCAATCCAGTCACATACGCTATTGGGGGAGGGAAACTGACACGTCAATCCCCCTTCATAGCATTTCTTCCCCTTCTTTGCGATCCAAAAGGAAGCCAGTCAGGAGGGCTGAAGGGGATGAGAGAGGGTGTGGGTGAGTATGTGTGTGTGTGTGTGTGTCTTAAATGCACCATTTCAGGAGCCGTTGTGAGGTCCACTACCTCACAACACAACCACAAGACACATTTTCCTACACTGGGGCCATTAGCTCATAATGTGACCATTGACTGGCCAGTGACAGGGCAGACAGGACAGTGCACACACATACACTCACACGCACGCACACAGGAGACGCTAGGGTACCTTCCATCAGACCCTGTGGCTTCCCTCTTAAAAATAGCAAAAAGCAAAACACACACACCAAAAAAAAAACCTACTCGCTCTTACAAAAGATCCCTATTTTGTGAGAACTCCACCAAATGAAGGGGTCCTTGTAACACTTTTCCGTCTCCCCCCAAGAGGTGCGACATGAAACTGTCCCCAGCTGAGGGTCTGCTCCAGGTGTGTAGGCCGAGACTATTCTGGGCTACTCCAGAAAGATAAGCCCGCTCTTGCTCCTCTGGTTACTGGCCTCCAGCGATCTCCGTGTTAATTTGTCTCTGGCTGTTGAGGGGAGCCTCCCAGGCAATGATTGGAACATCGCCATCGCCAGCCAAAACAGCCAGTGACCTGGTTTACATTTCACAGCCAAACACAGCTCCGTTTCTTTTCTAGCATGTCTGGCTTTCCTGATCAATACCAGGCAAATTAAACCCATTATGACCCCTAATGCTTCATCTTTAGTGGTCGCTGATGAAAAATGTAAAAAAAAATAGAGAATGCAGTGATCGCATAATAAACTAAAGAGCATTTTGTAAATGAGTTATGAGACAGATTCGACTATCTGCCTAGTAGCTTTAGCGATTGTATTGATGTCTTCTTCTCTGCGTGAGAAAAGATGAGAAAAATGTCAGCGTGATCATTTAGAGGGGGAGAAAACTGCATCTCTCCCCTTTTGCGTGGGCAAGAGGAAATTGCTGTCTCCCTAGTTAGAGTGTTTAATACCTGATGTCAGAACATGACTGTGGAGGCAGAAAAACAGAAAGCGATGGTTTAGAAGACCCTGTTTCCTTGTACATGTTCTATATATATATATATATATATATATATATATATATATATATATATATATATATATATATATATATAAATAAATATAATATATATAGTATAAATAACCATTAAAATGCTCAAATACAGTATGAAACAGATCTATCTATACTATAATACTATACTATAATGACTAGCCAACATATTGGCAGGAGTTTTGAGATGATTGCTTGGTCTGTTTTTCCAGTGCACTGACGCAGGGAGATCAAGAGCATTATTCTTGAGCAGACCTTTATAGCTGTGCGCCAGCGGAGCAAGCCCCAGCCGAGAGGCCTGTGGAGACCTAGTGCACCTGTCGGGCTCCAGCACAGCTGTTTGAAACCTCTTGGGATCGGTGCCTGACCCCCACACACACACGCGCACATACACAGCAATCATGGAACTGCACTCCGCCATCATGAAAAAGAGCCTGACAGACTACTAATACGGAATCTACCTGCACATCATAACAATGCCAATGTACTGTACCGCAATATCAGAACTAAACTAAATTGGGACACCCAACCCAAACATAGAAGTGCACAGAAAAGCCACAAAAAAATGAAACATTCACACAAAGACTGCAACACAAAAAGGATACGATGCAGTCAGTAGCCAGATTAGCAAGCTCTAGCTGCAGCCCAGCCTCCCGCTGTGTCCAAATCTAGATCAGCACGGGCTTGTGCTGCCAATACAAAGCAGCTCCTCCCAGGCTCACCATCTCATCTCCCCCAGGCCCTTCACACTGCGCCTCAGCCCATGCCAACCCCCCAGCTGGCACCCCGAGCAGAGCCTCAGACAGCACGGACATAGCATAGAGACGGGCACACTTTAAGGTGGCATCACAACCCTATGCAATGTGAAATGGCGTTGCCTTTAGGGGTGGGCGATATGGACAAAAAATAATATCTCGATATTTTTTGTGATTTTGACGATAACGATTATTAGTCGAAATCCTTTTTAAAAGTCCGAGTTACTTTACAGCTCATTATTACAATAATAACCAATAACCTAACCTATGACTTTTTAACCAAACCAATGCATTGTCACTCTATGACACATTTCCAATTCTGCCTCCACTTGTATGTGTGGCAATGACATGGTCTAGCCAGCTACATTACAGAGGGTAGATAGGCCTGACTAGCCTAGAAATCTAGACGCACCCTAGCGGCGGCAAATTAATTTGCTCAGCTTGTACGTCTAGTATCGAACCTTAGGAATTTCTATTGGCTTAACACCGTGGATGACGGCCAATCACAGCGCTCTATTTCGTTAGAGGGTCTTAAGGCGGGCTTAACAGGATAACGACATCCTGCGACGGTGAACAACAAGGAAGGTGGCTATGGCAAACGAAGAGCGGTTGTTTGAATCGGCGTTAGCGTCAACTTTGGAGGAGTTGGACTTGTGCTTTTCTTTGAAAGTTGAGCAACACAATGCACTTAAGTCATTCCTTTCGAAGAAGGATGTATTTGCCGTTTTGCCGACCGGATACGGATATGGTCGTAGCGCTGGCCTATTGCATGCCTAGGTGGTTTGAAAGACAATTCTCTGCCCGCCCCTTGGATTAAGCGAGGTGAATGATTCGATGCCAGACTATACATGTCAATGATATAGGATGGCCCGCCAGGCTAAGGCCTGACAGTTTCCCAAGAGAAAGTCTGAAGCTGAAGTTCCTTTCAAACCTTTACTTAGGTTTCACCAGAGCACGTCTAGGTCCTTATTAGACATTCTCTGGTTTCACTGTAAAACTAAGCAGACCTTACAGAATAGAAACTAATGCATTAGCTTATGGCTAATGTATATGAGAAATCCCATAGAGATGCTAACGGTTAGCATAATCAATAAAAGTTTATATTTAGAGCGAACTTCAGTCCATTTACAAAAAGGTAACATAAGAAGACTTCTTTGTTTACAACTGACTATTAAAATACTCAAAGGCTAGCCTAATGTTTACATATAATACCGTGACTTTAACTCATCAATGCCACTTCAACGGAGTAGCAGCACAAAATAAACATTAGGCTGCGTGTGACAACGTGGACCACTAGCAATCACGTGACTTGCTCTCCTGCAGCCAGGGGCTTCTCTTGCATTCACCTCCTGGCTTAGTGAATGTATGGGGGTACAATGCGTGATTTCGAGTGTCCCCCCCCCCCCCCCCCCCCCCCAAGTAATTTAAATACTCGATAATGTCAATTTGCACATCGTTAAAACAGCAATCACGATATTATCGCAGACGATATATATCGCCCACCCCTAGTTGCCTTTCAATTCAATTTCAATTCAATTAGCTTTATTGGCATGGCTGCAAGTGTTACAATGTTGCCAAAGCAGTAGTTACAACAAAAGAATTAGCAATTAATAGTAATAATAATAACAATTGACATGGACTATAGAGAATAATAAAAATAAAAGAACTGGCATAGATTCCGGGCATAGAATGGATAAGGAGTGGACAGCCTTTTTAAAGACAGGGGCGTCTTGCTGGACGTGCTAGTGTTGATGACACCCTTGGGGGAGGCACGTTACATACTGTCTGGAAGGGAGCGATTCCCTCGGCATGTGGTGCCAACATCGCGTCCTCAGTGTCGGATGAGATTGAGCTCACGGGACAGGTGAGATGTGGGAGTGGCAACAACAGGGAAAAGCACTTTACTTAAACCTGGGGCTTCAGCTGGTGAGGTGTGTGTGTTCTGGGGGGAGAGGAATTCATCAGGCACTGTGTTGTGCCGAGTCAGCAGTCAGGGGTCTGCCTTATGGAGAGGACCTGATGGACAGCAGCCAGGTGACCGCTGCATGGAGCACGAGGCCAAACCAGTTACCCTACCCCCACACACACACTCTCTCTTGCTCTCTTACATCTCACGTGTGACCTTCAGTAGAGGTGGAATTGCGCATCTAAAGTAGAAGCTACATGCAGCATTAACCACTGTGAAACCCAGATGAAGGCAGTCACACACACACACAGTCTAAACACAGAAGCCCAGTAGAAGGCAGTCTCAAACAAACACACACACACACACACACACGGACACACACACACACACACACACAGTAGAAGGCAGTCACGCGCACGTGCATGCTACAATAGCTAGAATAGAGACAGCCATAATTAGTTACATGGACACAAGGTAGGATGGTGTGAGTTCACACTTTTGCTACATATATCACACACACACACACTAGGGGTGTAACGGTTCATGTATTCGTATTGAACCGAAACGGTACGGGCGTCACGGTTCGGTGCATGAATTTACACGGAGAATACACGGTATAAAAATACATAAAACTCGTGTGCGGATAAATTAATGTCATGCGAGAACAGTCGCATGACATTAATTAATCCGCACACGAGTTTTATGTATTTTTATACCGTGTATTCTCCGTACTAACGTTACTGTAACTGAAGTTCTCAAACTTGCGATCTTAAAGAGACCAGCGGATCCTTTAACTCTTGTAGGTCTAACTTTAGTGCTGCTAGTGACTGACGGACTCAACCGACGACCTGACAAAAAAAAAACCATAGGCGCCATTCAGAGCTAAGGCGAGGCTACAGATTAGCGTTAGGTGTCGCTAAAGAACTCGGGAGTTTGAGAACTTCAGTTACAGTAACGTTAGTACAGGCGAAAGAGTGGTGGATAAGATGAAACTGTGTGTCGGCGTTGTTCAGCATTGGGTATGTGAGTGGAAAAAATGCTACACATATTCGAAGCCATCACCCAGATGATGTAGGCTACCAATCACTGAAACGAGGGGGGAAAAACTTCCCCTGCGCTTCAGCAGCCTTTGGATACACATACAAATAGGGCCAAAACCTATGGCTTAAATTAAATGATTTCGTAATGACAGAAAGCTATGTAAATCGCGTGGTAATTACCTTTATGTTGGGGTAACTTGTAACTTCTCACATGAGGAGCTGGTAGTGTTAAGTGCATAGACGGTAAAATAAAGTGACAATGCTAACCAGGCTAATAAACAAACCATGCTACGGTGAGTTAACGTCAAAGGGCAAAGTCACGTGACTTCTAGTTGTAGTCTGTTTATGAAATGAAAGGAGCCATTTCGTTTTTTAAAAAAAGGCAAAATAGTGTGATATTTTCACAGTTAGTAGGCTAGATTATTACTTTACACACAATGAAAAATATTGAGGCAAATTGTAGACCCTTCCATATACAACTAAACACAGATGGTCTTGCTTAAGTGGATTTTTAAAAATCATTTTCTATGTAATTTGCACTTTCAGAAATAAGAGATGCTGTAGGCCTATTTTCAGTTTTATAGCTGATTGTCTTATTTTGTTTACAAGTTACAGATGGAGTCTGGGCACTTATTGTACTGTTTAGCCTACATCTTACAGTACACACGTCAGGCTGTTGCAGATAGCTCAGGGAAGAGACTGTATGACACTAGGTGGTACAGCCTGAGACATGTACAAAAAAAAAAGCTTTCTGCATTTTTGTTTTGCTTTTCCCTCCATTGTACCGAACTCGTACCGAACCGTGATGTCCGAACCGAGGTATGAACCGAACCGTGACTTCTGTGTACCGTTACACCCCTAACACACACACACACACACACACACACACGCACGCGGCTCCCATGTTGACCGTCAGGACCAATGTCATTTACGCTTTAAGTTAGCCTTGAGACATGTGAGTTATGTATGTCTCGCCCGGGCTGAGGAGGAAGGATACTGGTCTGTAGTCAGGAAGCCCACCAAAGCTCTGGCTTCAAAGCCAAACTTCCTCTCCTGTCCAGTGCTTTTAACAGCCATCTGACAGACAACACCACAGAGACAGAGAACCTCCCGAGCCTTCCGGCAACGTCTAGAGGCCTCCCAAACATAAAAACAAACACACACACACGACAAATCATTGTACACATGACATACACACACACACAGATCAAAGCCATCCCAATTTGGTGGTAGTGGTGGTGCTGATGGTGGGGGAGGGGGAGGGGTATAGAAGGGACGTTAAGTGGTGGTGTGGTGGTCAAATCTGGTCCTTAAACTTCTTGTCTGCGCGTGAGAGTCTTTCAAAAGAATAGTGCGTCATGGTGCCTTCCCACATACCATCCTCCTTCATCCTGATTCCCCACTCCCACACACGCACGCACGCACACACACACACACACACACACACACTGAAGGCAGAGTGGAACAATCTTCCGTAAACTGGCTCCACATGGCCTGGCTCGGGGGAACTCCGAAGGGGGGTGGGGAGGGGGGACTCCAGTGGAAGACCACACCACTCTGACCGCATTCCTCTCGGCTTTGGAAAACGTGCCGCATCACTCCCAACACAGCCCCTTTCTCAGGCCTTCCTCTGGGACACACTCATTCACACACACACAAACACACATAAACAAACCAGGGGTTCCAAAAAAAAAGAAAAAAAGATTGCTTTCAGATCAGGAGCATGCTGCACTTCACAAAGCAGGGACTTGCCCATTTGGGCACATGGGCACCTCTGGACGCTGCCTTCACTAAGCTGGGAAATTAAGAGGGACTTCTTTTAACAGTTAGTTCACAGAACTGGGACTCTCCACACGATATCTCTTAATGATGACCACAGTTCTTTTAGCTGAACTACACAAATCACACCTCCCCAAAAATGGCCCACACTATAAACAAAGGAGACGGACATATGCAACATGGCTATGGGCTGAAACATAATGGAGACTGTAATTTAATGACTAACATTTAAAGAGCACAAATTGAATGACATTTCTATTTCTAATTGCGGCTCAACTGCTTCCACACAGAAGAGATCACTGAACATTTATTCAGCCATACACTAAGATCACTCAGAAACACGCCCGCCGATTGTGCCATATGCAGTATACTATCTGGGATTGTGCCATATGCAGTATACTATCTGGGATTGTCCTGTAATCTCTTTGGTAAGTGCTGGGAGTATTCTGTATGGAACACTCTCTTGCACAACTTGTAAACACGTTCACAAGCTGCCCAGTCAGGCGAACATCACTGGCGATAGACTTGTGGATAAGAGAAAAGCTGTTGTGGGCTTATATTCTTGGCTCCAGGGGTAGTAGGGCCTGAATAAAATATGACGGTGCCCATTCACTGGACTGGTTGTTTAAAAGCTGTTTCACTGCTATCTCAAAGGCATGTTTTCACTGCTAGCCACAGGCATTCTTCCCCTGCTTATCAACAAAGCAAGGTAATGGTGTATGGTTGTTGTCAATATTGAAGCAGCCCTTCAGACATCTGAGCCTGTATCAGTTGAAGGGGGATTCTATCAGAAAATAGAATAGTTCATACGCCATTTCAGTGATCCTGTGTGGACACCTTGAATGTCTTAAGCATGGCAGGAGAGCTCAGGTTAGAAGACGAGACCTGAAGGCATGGTTCATTGCATAATTATCCAAGCTAATGCAAAACATTACCATACAAGCATTGAGTAGCAATGAATCATCATGGTTGCCTGTTAGCACAGGAATCAATCATACCCGCCGGGTGGACAAAAATGGACATTATGAAACTACTCTCCATCACCACCTTCTGCCAATCATTTTCAAAATGTTCATTGGTCTAGTTCCTTCTGTATTATTTAATTGGCCTCAGTAGCTCTGTAAGCCCATTAAACTGGCTGATGAAAGCGCACAGTAACTTTCGGAGCTGTGAAGTCCACATAATGGTACCGCTGGAGGTTTGTAGGGCTGGTGTTGAGTGTTGGAGTGGGTCGCTGGCGCGAACGGCACCCTCGCCCAAAGATTAAACAAACGCACAGAGCTCGCCACGGCTGTGCCCACATAGCTCCCTTTGGCACAAAGGCTGCCACTGTTCACCCTCCACCTCCTGGGCACAAGGGTCCTGTTCACATACTCCCATGCAGGCGCACACACACTAGCTACCCTCCATTTACTCAGATGAGGGATGGAGAAGCAGGCTGGAATCCGTGGCCTGACGTCACACATGTTTGCAGACTGTGCTTTTTCCTTTCTCCTTTTAAAATACCACAACATTCCAGACTTTAAGGATACAGCTTTCACCAACATTCAACAAGATCACCTTTTCCTAGCGTCTCCTTTTCCAAGTATCCTTGGAAATTATACATGTCTATCCTTTGTGGGGATATGCTTAGAGTCAATGAGTAGGCCTAATTGTGTTTAATAATGGTGAATTCAAAATAACTGTGATTATAATTTCTGTCACAATTGAGTCGCCCTAGCTGTTCTCCTGCAGTGCTGAAGAGCACAGGCATGAGTCAGCCTTCATTCCAGTAGCTCCACCACCCTCCAGAAGAATTTGTTAGGCTCATAAGAAGGCCTATGAGACTAGCGGGTCATGGCACAATCATCTATTTATCTCAACCTCCTTATGGCCATCAAAATGATTTTATGTGTGTGTGTGTGTGTGTGTGTGTGTTCATTCAGAACCATTATATACTGCTCTTCTCCCCTCGTGCTGCCTACATCTCATGAAGGTGCAACAGGAGCCGTGTTTACGGTCTCCAGATCCCGTGTGCCAGACAGTGGCACCCTCCTCACCCCTATGTCCTTGAGGCTAGTTTGTGACGGTGCAGGGCTGCTGGTGTGGAATAAGGAGCGGAGGTGAGGCGGGAGCGGGAGAGGGAGGGGGAGGAGGAAGAGGGGGAGGAGGAGGAGGAGGAAGAGGAGGGTGCGTCCATGGGGTTAGATTATATAACCACACACCTCCTGCTCCGAGGCAACCAGTCATGAGGAGTCCCCGCACGTCTCTCCGCGCACAATACCGCTGTATAGTCGGGAGCAGATACAAACATGTGAAACGGCGAGATCAAACCCAGACGAGCTCTAGCCCGGGGGCACGCGATGATCAAAACAGAGCAGCTTGCACGTCTTGCGTGCAATTAACCAGCGGTGCCAGGCAGGCAGGTCTGCTCGGAGATAAAAGTCATTGTAAATGGGGGGGGGGGGGAGATAAAGAAAGTCTGAAACAAAGTGTGACCAAAATAAGGCGATGAGTGGTGGAGCATATTTGTGATTCTTCTTCATTAACCATTAGTAACAGTTTCCAAAACATGTTCCTAGTCTCACTGCAATAAGCAACATGCCACGAGTCTATAAGCAGTTTATCCTGTCACCACTGTAGACAGCTACCTTTTAACAGCCAGCCAGCGATGGACTCGAGAGCACAAACACCAAGGACAACACATCAAGGAGAAGCTGTTGAGAGCCGTGGAGCCGCAGACCCAGACTCTAGCTCCGAAATGCAGCCAACGAGCGGGGGCGACACACAATTGCTCTGTTTGGACACGTGCTGTCACCACCACTTGAGAGAGACAGATAGGCAAAGCTGATGTGGAGGGGTGAACAGAGTCTTTCTCTCTCTCTGTCTCTGTGTCTCTGTCTCTCTCTCTCTGTCTCTCTCTCTCTCTCTCTGTCTCTCTCTCAGCCATCCTATTCCTTTTTTACATTGAGCAGGAACATACCACTCCCCTGACCACCCTCCTTTAAATGTTTACATTTCCACATCTTTGAATGTATACGTATGTATATGTATATTTCCACACGTGCTATCTAAAGAAGGTGAGAACTTCTAGCGTCCGGCTTGTTAATACAGGCTGAGCCCTTGTCAACGGCATGTGCCAAATACACAAGTCATTATGAGCACGCGGAGTCCAAACAAAACGTAATCAGACGGTGGAAGACGTAAACACTCTGGGATTGCTGCTTACATTCACATTTATATTTAGCCATTTAACACAAGCTTTTGATCTACGCCAGCTAACAGCATAGCAAACACGCACATCCATCACCGTGTAAGCTTGCTTGGGAATAAGTGTCTATCTGGCCTTCCAGCCGCATGGTTTTTTTTTTAGCCCCGAGAAGTCGAGATTCATTGGCGTGCTGTTGGCCACAGCAAGAGCAGCCAGGCGGCTCGGCACATGACGCAGAAAAAAAAAAATCTGCTTTTCAGTTATGACAACTGCTGGATTGGGACAGATCGAAAATAACTAGCGGGAGTGGAAACAGAAGGAGAACACAAGCGCAGTCACAAGATTGGGGGGAAGTGGACCCGCAGGGCGGGAGAGAGCGGGGCATGTGGACGGTGTCATCCCAACATGAGTCACCCTCAAACACAATCGTGGTGAACATACAGCACCGTAGGAGGACAATAAGGAAGTGGACACACACACACACACGCACACAAAGAGGAACATGTAGTGCAGACGGAAAGGGTGCCATCCCATCCAGTGCAGTTTGGGTAGTGTACATGGGCCAGCTGTCCAGTAGGGCACGACATCTCACAGGGGGAGGTGTTCTGAGTGGCAAGGTAGCAGTGGAGGCTGAGGGGGGGGGGGGGTGTCAATAGTCAGGGTGAGCACACACAGTTTGGAGTAGAGAGAACACAAACACACACACTGGAAGTCACAATGGTCCACAGTGCCCTGTGGGAATGACAGACAGACCACAAACACTTTCCTCGACTCTAATCCGGCTCTGTCTGGAATGTGTGCATGGGTGTCTGCAGCACAGGGGTCCCCAGTTCAGGGGGGGGGGGGGCTTTCTACTCGCTGGCTGGCTTTCAGAAACAGAAACACAGAGAGAGAGAGAGAGAGAGAGAGAGAGAGAGAGAGAGAGAGAGAGAGAGAGAGAGAGAGAGAGAGAGAGAGAGAGAGAGAGAGAGAGAGACAAAAGGACAAGAATCAATGAGGGGGGGGGGGGAGGGGTTCCCGTATATAGATTAAGTGTGTGTGTGTGTGTGTGTGTGTGTGTGTGTAAGAGAGAGAGCACTCAGCTGTTCAGGCAAGCCATTCCCCCAAAACAGGTGCGGTACCAAAATGACCATCTCTCTGAAGCCCACACCACACAAGCGCTTTGGCATCTGCTCTGCCACACAACGCTGCTCCTTAACTAGGTGCTGCTGTCACTATGTCAACTGCTGTGGCTTAGGTTTCTACTGGCCTGCTGGTGTCCCTTACGCAAAAGGACGCTCAAGTCTGTTACGACCCTGTGCCCCTTCAGGTCTTCTCCTGTCAGTGCACGGGCGGGGCTGGACCTGGTTGGGCTAATGCCCCCATTGATTACACCTATGGTTAGGGTGGGACCATATAAGGGGTTTCCTATCTCTCTCATTAGGCACTTTTCTTCCTTCTTGCAGACACTCACTTCTAACTCTACCTCTCTTTCTCTTTAGGCCTACTTCATCTAGCTTCTCACATACTGACCCTCTTGGCATCCATACATGCACGCCACCACTCCCATTCATTTCCCCCTAGACATTTTGCTATTAGTAAACTTGTGCTTTACTTTAATAAATTAATATATTTGGTTTGAACCTTGTTGTCCGTGTCCCTCTTTATGTTTCGGTCTGGGAACGAGCCGGCCGTAACAAGTCTGATTTATGCCCCTTTTTCACATGAAAATTGATCCGTCCATTTCAGACGTTGATCCATTTTGTCCATGGCCATAAGCTTCCAGTCAACGTGCAGAAGAGCGACTAAATGAACAGAGAGCACGTTCAAAAGGCCCTGTAGTGCAGATCTGTGCAACACTGAGCGTAGTTGAGCTTTTAGCTTTTAAAGAGCGAATGTTTTCTGCACTATAAGTCCTGTCACAACATGCCATGTGCGCTGCTTTGTGTCTACAGCGGTCTCCATACAAGTCTAAAAAACTGGACAAAAGGCTTTCAGTCCTGTGCCAAGGGCATTACTGCACATAATAAAAACTCTTTGACACGCCACTTCTTCATAACGGTCTTATGAGTGTCTGGCCGGCTGGCACTGGGATGCAACGGGGCGGGTAGCGGAGGTAATGGCCCCGGCATCGGCTGGCACCGTGCCCGGCCGAAAGACTTAATAAGGACAGGAAAAATATCATTTATCCAAGAGGTTTCACATAAATAAGAAGCATTAGGTTTATCAGACTGGAAACAGAGAGGGCTGGTTCCTTTTCATTATGCGGCCCGTATTTCTTTTATTTGTCCCATCAAAGTGGAGATGAATCTTGTCCGCCGCTGAGGGAGTAACTCTTTTAGATGGCTGAGCAGGCTGGGTGTGTTGGAGGCTGGACTGTAAATCCACAGTGACGAGTGGAGGAGGAGGAGGAGGAGGGAGGAAGAAGAGGGAGGAGAAGGAGGAGGAGGAGGAGGAGAGAGGAGGAGGCCTGACCAGCACTGACTGTGACTACAGAATACAGGCCACGCCATCATCCAGCGTGCCACCATCAGTCTTCTCCTCCAGACAGCAGAAGAATGCTGAGAAACCGTGAGGAGCAGAGAGGAGGAGGATGCTGGCCAGCTGCGGTCACTGACAAAAAAGAAATGGCTCGTCAATAATGAGAGAGCAAAACAGGAGAGAAGTTAGGGAGAGACGAAAAAGAGAAAATTATGCTCTACAATCCAGCTGTATCTACTGAATCATACATCCAAGTGGGGGAAAAAGCTAGGGAGACCAACTGCGGGCAAGAGAGTGGACGAAGTGGATCAGAGGATTTTCAGGCGGAGGTTGAAGTGAAGAGGAGACCTCTTAGACCATTGAAAGGAGACCTCTTCACCAGGGGAAAAACAAAAGGGATGAGGAGGGAGAAGGAGGAACATGACAAGAGATGCTTAAGATGAAGAAGTCACATCCATCTAGTCACCCCCCCCACATCCCCCACCACGTGAACCAGTGGTGTGATGACTTCCAAGCAACCCAGCATGCACGTGTGGTCAACACTCTTAGCCAGGCATTTGCTGTTGCACAATCAGCCTCTCAAGCTGACCGCTGCTCTCCTGGTAGATGGCCATTTCAACACGCTGAGTGCTGACAGACCCAAAAAACCATAATCACCCTCTACTCCTCCACCCCACCCCCGCCCCTGGACAAGACGTGTTCAGCCCCCCCTGCCAGAAGTGCCTCTGGATGGGCGGGTGGATCAATGGCTCTGACTGATAGGCTGATACGGCTGAGGAGGCTCGACTGCTGAGTCAGCAGGGAACCTTCCAGTGATGCCAGTAACTAGGTGACCCTGTCGTGAGGGTGTGTGAGTGTGTGTGTATGTGTGTGTGGTGTGTGTGTGTGTGTGTATATATATATATATATATATATATATGAGTGAATGAGTGAATGAAAGAATGACTGACAGAGTTATAGTTTGCGTTGGGAGCTGGGGGGAAGGGGGGGGGTCTGTAGATCTGATTTCAAACTCACAAGGTTAATAACAGCCAAGGGAATGACGAAGGGCAAAGCCTGCTGATATCCCACCTCTCTACCCCTCAGACCTTGTGATCCGATCCCCTCTCGTTGTGAGCTCTTTGAAGACACAGACCTTGAGGGTGGGCCAGAGCGAGTGCAAGCATAAAGCCCAGTGAGTGCCGCTGCTGAAAGGACGTTGGCCGATCCATCCACTTCAACATCATGTGGGAGGCTAGCTACACAAGAACACGCTGGCAGCACTCACATCTTTGTCAGCCAAGCTGGGCCCCAAGGTGAAATATGACTATAACAAAGTACTTCTCAACCCTAGGAGGCATTCTCTAGCCTGGAGCCTGTGCAACTCTGCTCTAGTGCCTGACTGCACTGCTTGTGGATGGAGCAGGTTGATCATGAGACCCACAAGACTTTAAACGGAGGATTCTATAGGTTTTTTTTACAGGATCAAAGGCACCCTGTAGTGCAATGTGGTACTTTGGTTCATTCTGTCTTGGCAAGACAGAATGAAAACACACACACACACACACACACACACACACAGGTTACCATGGGAAACCTTTCCTTTCCCCAGGCTGCCATCCGTTAGGAGGAGCTCTGCAGCTGGCAAGGCTGAGCAGGCAGCCATGTTGGGACAGGGATGGGCGGCGGCAGCCTGGATCTGAAGAGAGGTGCACAGGGAGAGTGTGTGTGTGTGTGGCAGGTATTCTCATTAGAGGATTACCGAACCCTGTGTTCCCAGCCACAGGGTTACACAAAAACAACACTCATATATGCAGGAGTATTGCTGGCTCGGTGTTCAAGGGTTTTTCCCCCCTTTTCTCCAGAATCCCCTGTGCGACAAAACTCAGCCATGGCCAAGATTCACACAGAGATGAACTGAGAGTTTGCAGTGTTTAAATAGTGATGTGTTCTCTTGGTGCCACAGTGCGAGACCCAGGTCTTCTCCGGGTCCGTCCTGAAGCCCACCCACACCCCCACCCCCACACAACTGGCTCCTTGTGTCCATTCCGAACAGGTTGGACATAGGGTGTGTTTGTGTGTGTGTGTCCATGTATTTGAGTGTGTGTGTCCATGTATTTGAGTGTGTGTGTGTGTGTGTGTGTGTGTGTGTGTGTGTGTGTGTGTGTAAACAAAACCCCCCAGGAAACACTCAGATTTGCAGAGCAGGCTGTTGTAAGGGCACACAGCTGCCTGAACAGCAAACCCCTCACCAGCGTGAAAGCCAGAGCAGGATTGGTCAAAAAAAAACA
>NW_027468837.1:11493458-11610448 GCF_046254945.1 Alosa pseudoharengus | reverse complement strand
GCAAAAAGCAAAACACACACACCAAAAAAAAAACCTACTCGCTCTTACAAAAGATCCCTATTTTGTGAGAACTCCACCAAATGAAGGGGTCCTTGTAACACTTTTCCATCTCCCCCCAAGAGGTGCGACATGAAACTGTCCCCAGGGTCTGCTCCAGGTGTGTAGGCCGAGACTATTCTGGGCTACTCCAGAAAGATAAGCCCGCTCTTGCTCCTCTGGTTACTGGCCTCCAGCGATCTCCGTGTTAATTTGTCTCTGGCTGTTGAGGGGAGCCTCCCAGGCAATGATTGGAACATCGCCATCGCCAGCCAAAACAGCCAGTGACCTGGTTTACATTTCACAGCCAAACACAGCTCCGTTTCTTTTCTAGCATGTCTGGCTTTCCTGATCAATACCAGGCAAATTAAACCCATTATGACCCCTAATGCTTCATCTTTAGTGGTCGCTGATGAAAAATGTAAAAAAAAATAGAGAATGCAGTGATCGCATAATAAACTAAAGAGCATTTTGTAAATGAGTTATGAGACAGATTCGACTATCTGCCTAGTAGCTTTAGCGATTGTATTGATGTCTTCTTCTCTGCGTGAGAAAAGATGAGAAAAATGTCAGCGTGATCATTTAGAGGGGGAGAAAACTGCATCTCTCCCCTTTTGCGTGGGCAAGAGGAAATTGCTGTCTCCCTAGTTAGAGTGTTTAATACCTGATGTCAGAACATGACTGTGGAGGCAGAAAAACAGAAAGCGATGGTTTAGAAGACCCTGTTTCCTTGTACATGTTCTATATATATATATATATATATATATATATATATATATAATATATATATATATATATATATATATATATATATATATATATAAATAAATATAATATATATAGTATAAATAACCATTAAAATGCTCAAATACAGTATGAAACAGATCTATCTATACTATAATACTATACTATAATGACTAGCCAACATATTGGCAGGAGTTTTGAGATGATTGCTTGGTCTGTTTTTCCAGTGCACTGACGCAGGGAGATCAAGAGCATTATTCTTGAGCAGACCTTTATAGCTGTGCGCCAGCGGAGCAAGCCCCAGCCGAGAGGCCTGTGGAGACCTAGTGCACCTGTCGGGCTCCAGCACAGCTGTTTGAAACCTCTTGGGATCGGTGCCTGACCCCCACACACACACGCGCACATACACAGCAATCATGGAACTGCACTCCGCCATCATGAAAAAGAGCCTGACAGACTACTAATACGGAATCTACCTGCACATCATAACAATGCCAATGTACTGTACTGCAATATCAGAACTAAACTAAATTGGGACACCCAACCCAAACATAGAAGTGCACAGAAAAGCCACAAAAAAATGAAACATTCACACAAAGACTGCAACACAAAAAGGATACGATGCAGTCAGTAGCCAGATTAGCAAGCTCTAGCTGCAGCCCAGCCTCCCGCTGTGTCCAAATCTAGATCAGCACGGGCTTGTGCTGCCAATACAAAGCAGCTCCTCCCAGGCTCACCATCTCATCTCCCCCAGGCCCTTCACACTGCGCCTCAGCCCATGCCAACCCCCCAGCTGGCACCCCGAGCAGAGCCTCAGACAGCACGGACATAGCATAGAGACGGGCACACTTTAAGGTGGCATCACAACCCTATGCAATGTGAAATGGCGTTGCCTTTAGGGGTGGGCGATATGGACAAAAAATAATATCTCGATATTTTTTGTGATTTTGACGATAACGATTATTAGTCGAAATCCTTTTTAAAAGTCCGAGTTACTTTACAGCTCATTATTACAATAATAACCAATAACCTAACCTATGACTTTTTAACCAAACCAATGCATTGTCACTCTATGACACATTTCCAATTCTGCCTCCACTTGTATGTGTGGCAATGACATGGTCTAGCCAGCTACATTACAGAGGATAGATAGGCCTGACTAGCCTAGAAATCTAGACGCACCCTAGCGGCGGCAAATTAATTTGCTCAGCTTGTACGTCTAGTATCGAACCTTAGGAATTTCTATTGGCTTAACACCGTGGATGACGGCCAATCACAGCGCTCTATTTCGTTAGAGGGTCTTAAGGCGGGCTTAACAGGATAACGACATCCTGCGACGGTGAACAACAAGGAAGGTGGCTATGGCAAACGAAGAGCGGTTGTTTGAATCGGCGTTAGCGTCAACTTTGGAGGAGTTGGACTTGTGCTTTTCTTTGAAAGTTGAGCAACACAATGCACTTAAGTCATTCCTTTCGAAGAAGGATGTATTTGCCGTTTTGCCGACCGGATACGGATATGGTCGTAGCGCTGGCCTATTGCATGCCTAGGTGGTTTGAAAGACAATTCTCTGCCCGCCCCTTGGATTAAGCGAGGTGAATGATTCGATGCCAGACTATACATGTCAATGATATAGGATGGCCCGCCAGGCTAAGGCCTGACAGTTTCCCAAGAGAAAGTCTGAAGCTGAAGTTCCTTTCAAACCTTTACTTAGGTTTCACCAGAGCACGTCTAGGTCCTTATTAGACATTCTCTGGTTTCACTGTAAAACTAAGCAGACCTTACAGAATAGAAACTAATGCATTAGCTTATGGCTAATGTATATGAGAAATCCCATAGAGATGCTAACGGTTAGCATAATCAATAAAAGTTTATATTTAGAGCGAACTTCAGTCCATTTACAAAAAGGTAACATAAGAAGACTTCTTTGTTTACAACTGACTATTAAAATACTCAAAGGCTAGCCTAATGTTTACATATAATACCGTGACTTTAACTCATCAATGCCACTTCAACGGAGTAGCAGCACAAAATAAACATTAGGCTGCGTGTGACAACGTGGACCACTAGCAATCACGTGACTTGCTCTCCTGCAGCCAGGGGCTTCTCTTGCATTCACCTCCTGGCTTAGTGAATGTATGGGGGTACAATGCGTGATTTCGAGTGTCCCCCCCCCCCCCCCCCCCCCCCAAGTAATTTAAATACTCGATAATGTCAATTTGCACATCGTTAAAACAGCAATCACGATATTATCGCAGACGATATATATTGCCCACCCCTAGTTGCCTTTCAATTCAATTGAATTCAATTTCAATTCAATTAGCTTTATTGGCATGGCTGCAAGTGTTACAATGTTGCCAAAGCAGTAGTTACAACAAAAGAATTAGCAATTAATAGTAATAATAATAACAATTGACATGGACTATAGAGAATAATAAAAATAAAAGAACTGGCATAGATTCCGGGCATAGAATGGATAAGGAGTGGACAGCCTTTTTAAAGACAGGGGCGTGGACCTGGACGTGCTAGTGTTGATGACACCCTTGGGGGAGGCACGTTACATACTGTCTGGAAGGGAGCGATTCCCTCGGCATGTGGTGCCAACATCGCGTCCTCAGTGTCGGATGAGATTGAGCTCACGGGACAGGTGAGATGTGGGAGTGGCAACAACAGGGAAAAGCACTTTACTTAAACCTGGGGCTTCAGCTGGTGAGGTGTGTGTGTTCTGGGGGGAGAGGAATTCATCAGGCACTGTGTTGTGCCGAGTCAGCAGTCAGGGGTCTGCCTTATGGAGAGGACCTGATGGACAGCAGCCAGGTGACCGCTGCATGGAGCACGAGGCCAAACCAGTTACCCTACCCCCACACACACACTCTCTCTTGCTCTCTTACATCTCACGTGTGACCTTCAGTAGAGGTGGAATTGTGCATCTAAAGTAGAAGCTACATGCAGCATTAACCACTGTGAAACCCAGATGAAGGCAGTCACACACACACACAGTCTAAACACAGAAGCCCAGTAGAAGGCAGTCTCAAACAAACACACACACACACACACACACACACACACACACACAGACACACACACACACACACACACACACACACACACACACACACAGTAGAAGGCAGTCACGCGCACGTGCATGCTACAATAGCTAGAATAGAGACAGCCATAATTAGTTACATGGACACAAGGTAGGATGGTGTGAGTTCACACTTTTGCTACATATATCACACACACACACACTAGGGGTGTAACGGTTCATGTATTCGTATTGAACCGAAACGGTACGGGCGTCACGGTTCGGTGCATGAATTTACACGGAGAATACACGGTATAAAAATACATAAAACTCGTGTGCGGATAAATTAATGTCATGCGAGAACAGTCGCATGACATTAATTAATCCGCACACGAGTTTTATGTATTTTTATACCGTGTATTCTCCGTACTAACGTTACTGTAACTGAAGTTCTCAAACTTGCGATCTTAAAGAGACCAGCGGATCCTTTAACTCTTGTAGGTCTAACTTTAGTGCTGCTAGTGACTGACGGACTCAACCGACGACCTGACAAAAAAAAAAAACATAGGCGCCATTCAGAGCTAAGGCGAGGCTACAGATTAGCGTTAGGTGTCGCTAAAGAACTCGGGAGTTTGAGAACTTCAGTTACAGTAACATTAGTACAGGCGAAAGAGTGGTGGATAAGATGAAACTGTGTGTCGGCGTTGTTCAGCATTGGGTATGTGAGTGGAAAAAATGCTACACATATTCGAAGCCATCACCCAGATGATGTAGGCTACCAATCACTGAAACGAGGGGGGGAAAACTTCCCCTGCGCTTCAGCAGCCTTTGGATACACATACAAATAGGGCCAAAACCTATGGCTTAAATTAAATGATTTCGTAATGACAGAAAGCTATGTAAATCGCGTGGTAATTACCTTTATGTTGGGGTAACTTGTAACTTCTCACATGAGGAGCTGGTAGTGTTAAGTGCATAGACGGTAAAATAAAGTGACAATGCTAACCAGGCTAATAAACAAACCATGCTACGGTGAGTTAACGTCAAAGGGCAAAGTCACGTGACTTCTAGTTGTAGTCTGTTTATGAAATGAAAGGAGCCATTTCGTTTTTTAAAAAAAGGCAAAATAGTGTGATATTTTCACAGTTAGTAGGCTAGATTATTACTTTACACACAATGAAAAATATTGAGGCAAATTGTAGACCCTTCCATATACAACTAAACACAGATGGTCTTGCTTAAGTGGATTTTTAAAAATCATTTTCTATGTAATTTGCACTTTCAGAAATAAGAGATGCTGTAGGCCTATTTTCAGTTTTATAGCTGATTGTCTTATTTTGTTTACAAGTTACAGATGGAGTCTGGGCACTTATTGTACTGTTTAGCCTACATCTTACAGTACACACGTCAGGCTGTTGCAGATAGCTCAGGGAAGAGACTGTATGACACTAGGTGGTACAGCCTGAGACATGTACAAAAAAAAAAGCTTTCTGCATTTTTGTTTTGCTTTTCCCTCCATTGTACCGAACTCGTACCGAACCGTGATGTCCGAACCGAGGTATGAACCGAACCGTGACTTCTGTGTACCGTTACACCCCTAACACACACACACACACACACACACACACACACACACACACGCACGCGGCTCCCATGTTGACCGTCAGGACCAATGTCATTTACGCTTTAAGTTAGCCTTGAGACATGTGAGTTATGTATGTCTCGCCCGGGCTGAGGAGGAAGGATACTGGTCTGTAGTCAGGAAGCCCACCAAAGCTCTGGCTTCAAAGCCAAACTTCCTCTCCTGTCCAGTGCTTTTAACAGCCATCTGACAGACAACACCACAGAGACAGAGAACCTCCCGAGCCTTCCGGCAACGTCTAGAGGCCTCCCAAACATAAAAACAAACACACACACACGACAAATCATTGTACACATGACATACACACACACACAGATCAAAGCCATCCCAATTTGGTGGTAGTGGTGGTGCTGATGGTGGGGGAGGGGGAGGGGTATAGAAGGGACGTTAAGTGGTGGTGTGGTGGTCAAATCTGGTCCTTAAACTTCTTGTCTGCGCGTGAGAGTCTTTCAAAAGAATAGTGCGTCATGGTGCCTTCCCACATACCATCCTCCTTCATCCTGATTCCCCACTCCCACACACGCACGCACGCACACACACACACACACACACACACACACACACATTGAAGGCAGAGTGGAACAATCTTCCGTAAACTGGCTCCACATGGCCTGGCTCGGGGGAACTCCGAAGGGGGGTGGGGAGGGGGGACTCCAGTGGAAGACCACACCACTCTGACCGCATTCCTCTCGGCTTTGGAAAACGTGCCGCATCACTCCCAACACAGCCCCTTTCTCAGGCCTTCCTCTGGGACACACTCATTCACACACACACAAACACACATAAACAAACCAGGGGTTCCAAAAAAAAAGAAAAAAAGATTGCTTTCAGATCAGGAGCATGCTGCACTTCACAAAGCAGGGACTTGCCCATTTGGGCACATGGGCACCTCTGGACGCTGCCTTCACTAAGCTGGGAAATTAAGAGGGACTTCTTTTAACAGTTAGTTCACAGAACTGGGACTCTCCACACGATATCTCTTAATGATGACCACAGTTCTTTTAGCTGAACCACACAAATCACACCTCCCCAAAAATGGCCCACACTATAAACAAAGGAGACGGGCATATGCAACATGGCTATGGGCTGAAACATAATGGAGACTGTAATTTAATGACTAACATTTAAAGAGCACAAATTGAATGACATTTCTATTTCTAATTGCGGCTCAACTGCTTCCACACAGAAGAGATCACTGAACATTTATTCAGCCATACACTAAGATCACTCAGAAACACGCCCGCCGATTGTGCCATATGCAGTATACTATCTGGGATTGTGCCATATGCAGTATACTATCTGGGATTGTCCTGTAATCTCTTTGGTAAGTGCTGGGAGTATTCTGTATGGAACACTCTCTTGCACAACTTGTAAACACGTTCACAAGCTGCCCAGTCAGGCGAACATCACTGGCGATAGACTTGTGGATAAGAGAAAAGCTGTTGTGGGCTTATATTCTTGGCTCCAGGGGTAGTAGGGCCTGAATAAAATATGACGGTGCCCATTCACTGGACTGGTTGTTTAAAAGCTGTTTCACTGCTATCTCAAAGGCATGTTTTCACTGCTAGCCACAGGCATTCTTCCCCTGCTTATCAACAAAGCAAGGTAATGGTGTATGGTTGTTGTCAATATTGAAGCAGCCCTTCAGACATCTGAGCCTGTATCAGTTGAAGGGGGATTCTATCAGAAAATAGAATAGTTCATACGCCATTTCAGTGATCCTGTGTGGACACCTTGAATGTCTTAAGCATGGCAGGAGAGCTCAGGTTAGAAGACGAGACCTGAAGGCATGGTTCATTGCATAATTATTCAAGCTAATGCAAAACATTACCATACAAGCATTGAGTAGCAATGAATCATCATGGTTGCCTGTTAGCACAGGAATCAATCATACCCGCCGGGTGGACAAAAATGGACATTATGAAACTACTCTCCATCACCACCTTCTGCCAATCATTTTCAAAATGTTCATTGGTCTAGTTCCTTCTGTATTATTTAATTGGCCTCAGTAGCTCTGTAAGCCCATTAAACTGGCTGATGAAAGCGCACAGTAACTTTCGGAGCTGTGAAGTCCACATAATGGTACCGCTGGAGGTTTGTAGGGCTGGTGTTGAGTGTTGGAGTGGGTCGCTGGCGCGAACGGCACCCTCGCCCAAAGATTAAACAAACGCACAGAGCTCGCCACGGCTGTGCCCACATAGCTCCCTTTGGCACAAAGGCTGCCACTGTTCACCCTCCACCTCCTGGGCACAAGGGTCCTGTTCACATACTCCCATGCAGGCGCACACACACTAGCTACCCTCCATTTACTCAGATGAGGGATGGAGAAGCAGGCTGGAATCCGTGGCCTGACGTCACACATGTTTGCAGACTGTGCTTTTTCCTTTCTCCTTTTAAAATACCACAACATTCCAGACTTTAAGGATACAGCTTTCACCAACATTCAACAAGATCACCTTTTCCTAGCGTCTCCTTTTCCAAGTATCCTTGGAAATTATACATGTCTATCCTTTGTGGGGATATGCTTAGAGTCAATGAGTAGGCCTAATTGTGTTTAATAATGGTGAATTCAAAATAACTGTGATTATAATTTCTGTCACAATTGAGTCGCCCTAGCTGTTCTCCTGCAGTGCTGAAGAGCACAGGCATGAGTCAGCCTTCATTCCAGTAGCTCCACCACCCTCCAGAAGAATTTGTTAGGCTCATAAGAAGGCCTATGAGACTAGCGGGTCATGGCACAATCATCTATTTATCTCAACCTCCTTATGGCCATCAAAATGATTTTATGTGTGTGTGTGTGTGTGTGTGTGTGTGTGTGTTCATTCAGAACCATTATATACTGCTCTTCTCCCCTCGTGCTGCCTACATCTCATGAAGGTGCAACAGGAGCCGTGTTTACGGTCTCCAGATCGATCCCGTGTGCCAGACAGTGGCACCCTCCTCACCCCTATGTCCTTGAGGCTAGTTTGTGACGGTGCAGGGCTGCTGGTGTGGAATAAGGAGCGGAGGTGAGGCGGGAGCGGGAGAGGGAGGGGGAGGAGGAAGAGGGGGAGGAGGAGGAGGAGGAAGAGGAGGGTGCGTCCATGGGGTTAGATTATATAACCACACACCTCCTGCTCCGAGGCAACCAGTCATGAGGAGTCCCCGCACGTCTCTCCGCGCACAATACCGCTGTATAGTCGGGAGCAGATACAAACATGTGAAACGGCGAGATCAAACCCAGACGAGCTCTAGCCCGGGGGCACGCGATGATCAAAACAGAGCAGCTTGCACGTCTTGCGTGCAATTAACCAGCGGTGCCAGGCAGGCAGGTCTGCTCGGAGATAAAAGTCATTGTAAATGGGGGGGGGGGGAGATAAAGAAAGTCTGAAACAAAGTGTGACCAAAATAAGGCGATGAGTGGTGGAGCATATTTGTGATTCTTCTTCATTAACCATTAGTAACAGTTTCCAAAACATGTTCCTAGTCTCACTGCAATAAGCAACATGCCACGAGTCTATAAGCAGTTTATCCTGTCACCACTGTAGACAGCTACCTTTTAACAGCCAGCCAGCGATGGACTCGAGAGCACAAACACCAAGGACAACACATCAAGGAGAAGCTGTTGAGAGCCGTGGAGCCGCAGACCCAGACTCTAGCTCCGAAATGCAGCCAACGAGCGGGGGCGACACACAATTGCTCTGTTTGGACACGTGCTGTCACCACCACTTGAGAGAGACAGATAGGCAAAGCTGATGTGGAGGGGTGAACAGAGTCTTTCTCTCTCTCTGTCTCTGTGTCTCTGTCTCTCTCTCTCTGTCTCTCTCTCTCTCTCTCTGTCTCTCTCTCAGCCATCCTATTCCTTTTTTACATTGAGCAGGAACATACCACTCCCCTGACCACCCTCCTTTAAATGTTTACATTTCCACATCTTTGAATGTATACGTATGTATATGTATATTTCCACACGTGCTATCTAAAGAAGGTGAGAACTTCTAGCGTCCGGCTTGTTAATACAGGCTGAGCCCTTGTCAACGGCATGTGCCAAATACACAAGTCATTATGAGCACGCGGAGTCCAAACAAAACGTAATCAGACGGTGGAAGACGTAAACACTCTGGGATTGCTGCTTACATTCACATTTATATTTAGCCATTTAACACAAGCTTTTGATCTACGCCAGCTAACAGCATAGCAAACACGCACATCCATCACCGTGTAAGCTTGCTTGGGAATAAGTGTCTATCTGGCCTTCCAGCCGCATGGTTTTTTTTTTAGCCCCGAGAAGTCGAGATTCATTGGCGTGCTGTTGGCCACAGCAAGAGCAGCCAGGCGGCTCGGCACATGACGCAGAAAAAAAAAAATCTGCTTTTCAGTTATGACAACTGCTGGATTGGGACAGATCGAAAATAACTAGCGGGAGTGGAAACAGAAGGAGAACACAAGCGCAGTCACAAGATTGGGGGGAAGTGGACCCGCAGGGCGGGAGAGAGCGGGGCATGTGGACGGTGTCATCCCAACATGAGTCACCCTCAAACACAATCGTGGTGAACATACAGCACCGTAGGAGGACAATAAGGAAGTGGACACACACACACACACGCACACAAAGAGGAACATGTAGTGCAGACGGAAAGGGTGCCATCCCATCCAGTGCAGTTTGGGTAGTGTACATGGGCCAGCTGTCCAGTAGGGCACGACATCTCACAGGGGGAGGTGTTCTGAGTGGCAAGGTAGCAGTGGAGGCTGAGGGGGGGGGGGTGTCAATAGTCAGGGTGAGCACACACAGTTTGGAGTAGAGAGAACACAAACACACACACTGGAAGTCACAATGGTCCACAGTGCCCTGTGGGAATGACAGACAGACCACAAACACTTTCCTCGACTCTAATCCGGCTCTGTCTGGAATGTGTGCATGGGTGTCTGCAGCACAGGGGTCCCCAGTTCAGGGGGGGGGGGGCTTTCTACTCGCTGGCTGGCTTTCAGAAACAGAAACACAGAGAGAGAGAGAGAGAGAGAGAGAGAGAGAGAGAGAGAGAGAGAGAGAGACAAAAGGACAAGAATCAATGAGGGGGGGGGGGGGGAGGGGTTCCCGTATATAGATTAAGTGTGTGTGTGTGTGTGTGTGTGTGTGTGTGTAAGAGAGAGAGCACTCAGCTGTTCAGGCAAGCCATTCCCCCAAAACAGGTGCGGTACCAAAATGACCATCTCTCTGAAGCCCACACCACACAAGCGCTTTGGCATCTGCTCTGCCACACAACGCTGCTCCTTAACTAGGTGCTGCTGTCACTATGTCAACTGCTGTGGCTTAGGTTTCTACTGGCCTGCTGGTGTCCCTTACGCAAAAGGACGCTCAAGTCTGTTACGACCCTGTGCCCCTTCAGGTCTTCTCCTGTCAGTGCACGGGCGGGGCTGGACCTGGTTGGGCTAATGCCCCCATTGATTACACCTATGGTTAGGGTGGGACCATATAAGGGGTTTTCTATCTCTCTCATTAGGCACTTTTCTTCCTTCTTGCAGACACTCACTTCTAACTCTACCTCTCTTTCTCTTTAGGCCTACTTCATCTAGCTTCTCACATACTGACCCTCTTGGCATCCATACATGCACGCCACCACTCCCATTCATTTCCCCCTAGACATTTTGCTATTAGTAACCTTGTGCTTTACTTTAATAAATTAATATATTTGGTTTGAACCTTGTTGTCCGTGTCCCTCTTTATGTTTCGGTCTAGGAACGAGCCGGCCGTAACAAGTCTGATTTATGCCCCTTTTTCACATGAAAATTGATCCGTCCATTTCAGACGTTGATCCATTTTGTCCATGGCCATAAGCTTCCAGTCAACGTGCAGAAGAGCGACTAAATGAACAGAGAGCACGTTCAAAAGGCCCTGTAGTGCAGATCTGTGCAACACTGAGCGTAGTTGAGCTTTTAGCTTTTAAAGAGCGAATGTTTTCTGCACTATAAGTCCTGTCACAACATGCCATGTGCGCTGCTTTGTGTCTACAGCGGTCTCCATACAAGTCTAAAAAACTGGACAAAAGGCTTTCAGTCCTGTGCCAAGGGCATTACTGCACATAATAAAAACTCTTTGACACGCCACTTCTTCATAACGGTCTTATGAGTGTCTGGCCGGCTGGCACTGGGATGCAACGGGGCGGGTAGCGGAGGTAATGGCCCCGGCATCGGCTGGCACCGTGCCCGGCCGAAAGACTTAATAAGGACAGGAAAAATATCATTTATCCAAGAGGTTTCACATAAATAAGAAGCATTAGGTTTATCAGACTGGAAACAGAGAGGGCTGGTTCCTTTTCATTATGCGGCCCGTATTTCTTTTATTTGTCCCATCAAAGTGGAGATGAATCTTGTCCGCCGCTGAGGGAGTAACTCTTTTAGATGGCTGAGCAGGCTGGGAGTGTTGGAGGCTGGACTGTAAATCCACAGTGACGAGTGGAGGAGGAGGAGGAGGAGGGAGGAAGAAGAGGGAGGAGAAGGAGGAGGAGGAGGAGGAGAGAGGAGGAGGCCTGACCAGCACTGACTGTGACTACAGAATACAGGCCACGCCATCATCCAGCGTGCCACCATCAGTCTTCTCCTCCAGACAGCAGAAGAATGCTGAGAAACCGTGAGGAGCAGAGAGGAGGAGGATGCTGGCCAGCTGCGGTCACTGACAAAAAAGAAATGGCTCGTCAATAATGAGAGAGCAAAACAGGAGAGAAGTTAGGGAGAGACGAAAAAGAGAAAATTATGCTCTACAATCCAGCTGTATCTACTGAATCATACATCCAAGTGGGGGAAAAAGCTAGGGAGACCAACTGCGGGCAAGAGAGTGGACGAAGTGGATCAGAGGATTTTCAGGCGGAGGTTGAAGTGAAGAGGAGACCTCTTAGACCATTGAAAGGAGACCTCTTCACCAGGGGAAAAACAAAAGGGATGAGGAGGGAGAAGGAGGAACATGACAAGAGATGCTTAAGATGAAGAAGTCACATCCATCTAGTCACCCCCCCCACATCCCCCACCACGTGAACCAGTGGTGTGATGACTTCCAAGCAACCCAGCATGCACGTGTGGTCAACACTCTTAGCCAGGCATTTGCTGTTGCACAATCAGCCTCTCAAGCTGACCGCTGCTCTCCTGGTAGATGGCCATTTCAACACGCTGAGTGCTGACAGACCCAAAAAACCATAATCACCCTCTACTCCTCCACCCCACCCCCGCCCCTGGACAAGACGTGTTCAGCCCCCCCCTGCCAGAAGTGCCTCTGGATGGGCGGGTGGATCAATGGCTCTGACTGATAGGCTGATACGGCTGAGGAGGCTCGACTGCTGAGTCAGCAGGGAACCTTCCAGTGATGCCAGTAACTAGGTGACCCTGTCGTGAGGGTGTGTGAGTGTGTGTGTATGTGTGTGTGTGTGTGTGTGTGTGTGTGTGTGTGTGTGTGTGTGTGTGTGTGTGTGTGTGTGTGTGTGTGTGTGTGTGTGTGTGTGTGTGTGTGTGTGTGTGTGTGTGTGTGTATATATATATATATATATATATATATATATATATATATATATATATATATATATATATATATATATGAGTGAATGAGTGAATGAAAGAATGACTGACAGAGTTATAGTTTGCGTTGGGAGCTGGGGGGAAGGGGGGGGGGGGGCTGTAGATCTGATTTCAAACTCACAAGGTTAATAACAGCCAAGGGAATGACGAAGGGCAAAGCCTGCTGATATCCCACCTCTCTACCCCTCAGACCTTGTGATCCGATCCCCTCTCGTTGTGAGCTCTTTGAAGACACAGACCTTGAGGGTGGGCCAGAGCGAGTGCAAGCATAAAGCCCAGTGAGTGCCGCTGCTGAAAGGACGTTGGCCGATCCATCCACTTCAACATCATGTGGGAGGCTAGCTACACAAGAACACGCTGGCAGCACTCACATCTTTGTCAGCCAAGCTGGGCCCCAAGGTGAAATATGACTATAACAAAGTACTTCTCAACCCTAGGAGGCATTCTCTAGCCTGGAGCCTGTGCAACTCTGCTCTAGTGCCTGACTGCACTGCTTGTGGATGGAGCAGGTTGATCATGAGACCCACAAGACTTTAAACGGAGGATTCTATAGGTTTTTTTTACAGGATCAAAGGCACCCTGTAGTGCAATGTGGTACTTTGGTTCATTCTGTCTTGGCAAGACAGAATGAAAACACACACACACACACACACACACACACACACACACACACACACACACACACACACACACACACACACACACACACACACACACACACACACAGGTTACCATGGGAAACCTTTCCTTTCCCCAGGCTGCCATCCGTTAGGAGGAGCTCTGCAGCTGGCAAGGCTGAGCAGGCAGCCATGTTGGGACAGGGATGGGCGGCGGCAGCCTGGATCTGAAGAGAGGTGCACAGGGAGAGTGTGTGTGGCAGGTATTCTCATTAGAGCCACAGGGTTACACAAAAACAACACTCATATATGCAGGAGTATTGCTGGCTCGGTGTTCAAGGGGACTTGTTTTTCCCCCCTTTTCTCCAGAATCCCCTGTGCGACAAAACTCAGCCATGGCCAAGATTCACACAGAGATGAACTGAGAGTTTGCAGTGTTTAAATAGTGATGTGTTCTGTTGGTGCCACAGTGCGAGACCCAGGTCTTCTCCGGGTCCGTCCTGAAGCCCACCCACACCCCCACCCCCACACAACTGGCTCCTTGTGTCCATTCCGAACAGGTTGGACATAGGGTGTGTTTGTGTGTGTGTGTCCATGTATTTGAGTGTGTGTGTCCATGTATTTGAGTGTGTGTGTGTGAGTGTGTGTGTGTAAACAAAACCCCCCAGGAAACACTCAGATTTGCAGAGCAGGCTGTTGTAAGGGCACACAGCTGCCTGAACAGCAAACCCCTCACCAGCGTGAAAGCCAGAGCAGGATTGGTCAAAAAAAACACCACCAAGATGTGTGTGTGTGTGTACACAAAACTACACAGCTACAACAATGAGCCCTGTCTGAGGTGAGGGGAAGGTAACAGTGTTGAGGTAATAGGGGTCATTTGGCTTTAGACACCAGAAATGTTGTTAAACGTGTCTATTAGGGGGACGCTGTGGCGCAACAGGCTACTGTGTCCATACCATTTACGGGTCCAAGTGCCCACGGGGACCCAGGTTTGAGTCCGACCTGCGGTCATATCCCGATCCCACCCCATCTCTCTCTCTCCCACTTACCTACTTACGTCAGTCTTCACTCTCCTATCTCAATAAAGGCAAAAAGCCCAAAAAATATACTCAAAAAGAGTGTCTATTAAACAGATTTTGTGTTGGGTTTGAAATCTTTGTCTAAATTAACATCACACCGCGCTGTTCAAATCCCTCTCATGCTGTTGTTATCTGGCTGACATTAGACAGAAACACAAACAAACAAACAAACGTGAAATAAAACCTGTCGGACTCCTCAGAGAGAGTAACTGAAAGTACAACAGATTTAGATATCTCTGCTACGTCAGCGTCTGACTGAAGAACAGACAAAAATCGCTATCAATAATAGAACAGTGCAACTAGAGCCTAACTGATAGAGAGAGAGAGAGAGAGACAGAGACAGAGACAGAGAGAGAGAGAGAGAGAGAGAGAGAGAGAGAGAGAGAGAGAGAGAGAGAGAGAGAGAGAGAGAGAGAGAGAGAGAGAGAGAGAAAGAAAGAAAGAAAGAAAGAAAGAAAGAGAGAGAGAGAGGAGAAATGGAACAGACAGAGAGAAAGAGAGGTGGGTTGTGGGGGATTGATAGTGACTGAACCTTGCTGGTGAACTCCACTGTTGGTTCATGCTGGTTTTTAACTGGAAGCACATGAGACAGTCTGCACCAGAGTTGAAAAACAAGCTCAACCTCCTCCTCCCCGCCAACCCAATGGCACCGCCCCTCATCCATACCCCCCCCCCCCCTTTCCCACCCCCTCCATGAGGACCTCCAAACTCACCCGTGTCCTAACTCCCCTCGCCGCGGGCCCAGGCTGCTTCGTGCCTGTGTGTGCCAGTCTCCCCAACAGCCCCCCCGCCCACTCTGCCTTCTGCCTTTCCCTGTCTGCCCACCACTCTCTCTCTCTCTCTCTCTCTCTCCCTATCTCCCTACTAGCACACTACCCAGAGGGGTGGAAGCTGCACAGGCTGCTGTGCTTGTGTGTGTGCTATGGTGTGTCAATCCCAGCTCCACTGCACTCACAGATGTTGCACTGAAGCTATTGGACGGTTCATCATAAATGAACTGAAACTTGTTGAGTGTGTGAGTGTGTGTGTTTGGTTATGTGTTTGTGTTAGCGTGTGCTATGGCATTTCATTTCCGAGCTCCACTGCACTCAAAAATGTTGCACTGAAGCTATTGGTTGGTTCATCATAAACAAAATGAAACTTGTTGAGTGTGTGTGTGTGTGTGGTTATGTGTGTGTGTGTGTGTGTGTGTGTGGTTATGTGTGTGTGTGTGTGTGTGTGTGTGATATGGCATTTCATTCCCTGGCTTTACTGCACTCTATAAAAAGCTGAACTTGATTGGTTGCTTGGTTCGGCGTTAAATTCTCCAGGAGGTGAGGGAGACAACCGAGGAGTTCTCACCAAGCTCCATGCCTCCCTCCCACTCGCTCTACTGTACTTAGCGGGAAAAGGAAACACAAACTAAATTCACAAGAAATGCTTTGAGGACGACAATGCTGCTCTACTGGAAAGACTGAGGAGGTGAAACTGGGATGGGAACCAACACACACACAAAATCACTGTGTGCTGAGTGTGTTTCACTAATTCACGGATTGGGATAAATGCAGACCAAATTTCTCCTCACGGGATCAAGAGTACACACACACACACACACACACACACACACACACACACACACACACACACACACACACACACACACACACACACACACACACACACACACACACACACACACACACACACACACACACACACACACACACACACACACACACACACACACACACACACACTTAAGCAAACGCTTAACAGTACAGGTGTCCAGCCCATCATTTCTTACCTCTGGTGCTGGTTGCCATGTCAGCCACCTTCTGGAAGGCATCCAGGAAAGAGCTTGTGACAATGATGGTTGTCCTAGAGGAGGGGGAGCGAGAGGGAGAGACAGACAGACATTGTGAAACATTCAACCATGAGAGCTTAAGTAAACAGTTGTCTTTTTCAAATGGGGTCCTCCCCAAGGCTTTCATGTCAAGCACTACACTGACATGTCATGAACTCCTCGTCTACCACACGCTCTAGGAAAACAGACAGGAACTCTATTTGGAAACAGCCTATTGCCCTGCACAGAGAACATTATGAGGACACTGATGCAGTTTAGACAAATGTTCCATGTAGGGCTGGGACAACGCGTCGACGTAATCGATGACGTCGACGCAAAAAATACGTCGGCGCAAAATATGAGCGTCGATTCGTCAAGCATAACGTGTGCTGCTAAATATTTTTAATTTTACACGTTCAGTGTTTTCCATACGTTGACTAATCTATGGCTGGGCACCACGAAATCAAAACCGGCCACCACACATTGATGTTCTATGTTGTAGGCCTGCTATTTAAATTAAAGATAAGATAAAATAATTTCATTGAGCGGCACTTGCCACTTAACTCACACAGCCTTTCCTCGCCCCGCCCGCTCTCTCTCGTAACGAGCCCGCTGCTCCTCCTCTGCATGTGCATTTAACAAAATATTCACGATTGTTGAAGGATTGTTGTTGCCACATAGAAGCACTGCATAGAACACAGTGGGCTACATTGCTATTAAATCCGCTTAGCATCGTGACCATGCTGCGCAAATTTGTTCAAAACCGCTGCATTAAAGTTAAAGTAAACTCTGCTAAGGTCTTATCACAACATAGTACATTGAGGAGACTAAATGAAGTTAAGTTACAGTATGCAATCAAGCAGTAGCCTTATCTCAAAGCTAACGTTAGAATACTGTTTGGATGTCAAGTTTAGCATGCTTACTTGCAGCTGCTTGTATTACTCATGCAGGGCTCATTTTATTGACTCTGTTTGCAAAATCCAGATGGAAATGGAAAAGTGTTTTCCAAGACTCAAAAGTGCTTGTCCAAATGAGAATTACGAACTGTTATTTGAACTACGTTATGAATTGCATCCACACATGATTCCCACACTAACGTCTTAAAATGACTAACTGAAACTTTATTGAATGCTACCTCTTACTAAGAATACATTACTTTGCACTTGTACTTGCACTTCAGTCTTTTATTTTGGAATCTTAAGAGCAATAAACATATATTGCAATGTTAAATAATTCATGTTTTTTCATTCAGATATGTAAATAAACATGTATAAGTTGCTATTAGTGAATTAATGGGGAGATAATCGATAATCGAATCGAAATCGAATCGGACTGAAAAAATTAATCGTTAGATTAATCGATGCATCGGAAAAATAATACCTAGATTAATCGTTTAAAAAATAATCGTTTATCCCAGCCCTAGTTCCATGCCATGTGTGTGAATAGCCAAGAGAGACAGAGAGAGAGAGCGTGTGTGTGTGTGTGTGTGTTGAAGTGTATGTGTGTGTGTGTACATTGTAGAGAGTTAGGAACACAGCCTCGTTTAAGCCCCGAGTACAGGTCTTCCTTGCTCTAGATCTTGTGTCTAGACTTCACACACCCTACAGTCCCCATCTTGGGAGTCTGGAGGTCATGACCCCTCTCCTTTTTTTCCACTCCAAACACCAGCACACATAATTTAACATGTGACGTGATTTTCCACCGCCTTCTTTTTAAAGAGGTGCGCATGTGTGGGTGTGTTTATGGAAAAAAATGTAACCTCTAAAGTCCCCAACGACAAGTGAGGGGAAGGAGAGGGAGCGTGTGTGTGTGTGTGTGTGCGTGTGCGTGTGTGTGTGTGTGGTGGGGGTGGGGGGGGGGGGGGTTGGTAGAGGGAGGGTGAATAGTCTAAGAGGTTGCCACCAAGTTTCATTTAAAAACCCTTTACAAAGTCCCCCGTGTAATCTCTACATACTCCCTGGTAATAAAAAAAAGCATTTTCTCCCGAGGACAAGGCCATCCTACCTGAAAAGGCATTATGAACATCAACAACCACTAAGACATGCTAGACGTCATAAGCCACAAATGACACAGCCTTTCTCCCTTCATACAAGTCTGCATGTGCTTTCTCTGGTAGCTGGAATCTTAAGGACACCATTTTAATTGTCTTCATAGAAATAGTTGATGATTTTTAGACTAGTTTCATTAGGCCACTCATAGTCCACATTAACTCAGTCGGAGTAAAACAAAGGAACGCTTCTCGGGGGGGCAGAGGGGTTATATGAAAGGAAGAGTCAGAAAGCCTGGTTTGTGAACTTGTGAAACATGAGTCAACACTGATGTGGGGAGACTGATGTGCAGCACACACACACACACACTTCATCACACACACAAAGCTGGCAGGGTCAATGGGGCCATTGTGAGGAGCTGAGCTGGAGCGGGGATGAGGATGGAGATGGGGATAGCAGGGCAAGTCTACCTGAGAAGTGTGCAGGTATCAGGTGAGCTCCAGCACAAAGCCCAAGGGCTCTCTCCACTCCAGTGACCCACATTAGAGGGGCCCAGACCAGGTGCACACTTGGGGCTGGGGGGGGGGGGGGGGGGCTGGTTAAGGCTGTGGGCTCTGGGGCATAACTATGCTCAGGTTTAAGGCTATGCTGGGATGGTCCTAGGACTAGTGTTCACCTTCTCTAAAAAAACACTGTTTATGTGAAACCATACTGAGGCTGTCCTAGGACTAGTGTTCCTTTTTTTGTGAGTCGTTTATAGTTATGAAACCCTACTGAGTTTGTTTCAGGGCCTGTGCTCACCTTCTTCGAGAATGTTGTTGATGGTTCACACTATGGGTTCTATTAGAAGGCTAGATGTGGGCGTCAATGTATTTACTTTCGTTTTCTAAAACAGGTATGTGTGTGTGTCACATGTTGACGTTAGGCCTAGGTTGGGAGTTTTGTTTCGGTACTTCTCAGCAAGTGGCGTTGGCAGTGCCCGTCATTCCAGCTCTCTCTCCCTGACTGGATGGCTCGACAGTCGGCACTAATTGGGCGTAAGAGCAGCGGGCACTCTGATGTTTATCAGCTGAAGTGGTCCGCGGGGAGGGTCATTAACCTCACGCTCTCTCTCCGCTCCCCCGGGAACAGTGGACGGGACAGTGGCCAAGAGGACTGCTGCAAAGCCAGTGGTCTGAAGCCAACTCTCGCTCTCTCACTTTCTCTTTGCCTCTTTTATAATATGTTCTTCTTTGCTCTTGGCTACGCTGACAGTCTTTCAATCTCAACTTTAGCCAAGTCAAGAGCTGACATTCCTGACTGAAAAACCCATTTAGGCTACGTTGAGGAAAACACTGTTTTTACAATTATGAGTCAGTAAACCTTCATCTAGTGTCTATGAAAAGAGTCCCTTTAAAAAGAATACTTTACAAAAAAAACTTTAAAAACCTCTAAATGCAGTCACTACAAGTTAGGCCTCAAGCCATTCTTCTAAAACCCAGGTTCCCTGTCAAATTCGAGTCTTGAGGAAATAACAAGGTGTAAGTCCAGCCTGAGGAACTCAATAAATCTGCTTACTTCCTCTCAACTCCAGGTCAGGAAAAAAAGGGCATTACTTCCAGTGGCGTGGCCACTAGCTCTCTTACCTCAGCTGGGACTGTAACTTGGCTCCTTTAGAGACAAAGTCCTCCCAGGCAGGGTAACTGGCCTGCAGAACAAACACAGAGAGGAGCAGGGTCACTTCAGGGGAAACACAATAAATCATTATGCACAGTCCATAGCATACATGTTTGTGGTTAGCATAGATTGTTGTAATGTCAGAAAAAATTGCATTGTCTTTTTTTTTAACAACAGTTTATATTTGAATGATTCACTTTGTAACCCAATAACGAGTATGGAGGAAGACAGTTGGCTTGGGGAACTGAACATGGGCTGAGAGATTCTGTGGTAGAATTGTAGGACTGGAGCAACCTCTGGGGGGGATGGGGGGAGGTATTCCAAGTGGGTGGTTTGTGGTTTAGGGACAAACTTGGGTTCTTAACTCAGAGTTAAGTCATAAACCTCCAAATAGAGGAGCTCTGTGTCTTCATTCTAGCAAAACAAAGTGTCATCCCCCCCAGGTCTGAAGACTGATGGCAAACTTAAACCAGCAGACATCCATACCCTTGGCATATACTGCCTTTAGAATGTTGTTCAAAATGCAGGAGATTTTTACAAAATGAAGAGAACATGTATTACATAATACCACAATGCTCGCATTCAGTACACAATGGGCACAACTTATGCTACATGGCAAATCAACTGAACCCTGTAATCAAAATAACTATGTGCCACTCTCAGAGCGACAGAGACTCATACGGGTGGGTGCATTAACATTAATGTTTACTAGTATCCATTTCTGCTCACACAGCACAAGTGGGACAACTCCAGCCTCCTAATGCTAGACTGGGCGAGAAGACTGGGAGAGGATTAATGCCTCTTAAAACAAGCCAGGGCTAAATCCCAACTCATCAGCACTCCCAAGCTGTTGGCCCCCGCTGAGCACAGGCCCACACAACGCCTGAATTAAACACATTAGCCACTAGTGGATACTAAACAAAATGTCCCATACAGGTTACCAGTCGCCATCCTTTAAAACTGACCAACAGTAGAATCAACTTGCATTCTTTGAAGTGTCTCTTAAGTGAGTTTATGCGCCAAGAAGTTGATAAGTGTTATGATAATAAAGACCATGGAACACTTCTCATGTGATGGCAGAAGTCAAAAGCCGTGTCCTAGGCTTGGAACAAACAAGGGCTAAGTAATGGAAGGGCATTGCATACAGGAGCCAAGCTCAAGGCATTTGTAGACTTCCTCATACAGACTTCAGACTGAGAATGAGTTTGAGGTGTGTGTCCCACGGCCAGCCCTGTGTGTTGCTCGGTCTGCTGCTAAGCAGAAAGGGTGTGTTACTGTACGTGTATGGTGGTGGTGGGTCGGGAGGTGGGCAGGGGTCCACAGGGACTCCTGGGACTTTGTAGAAAGTCACCTGCTTTCACTCGCCCTAATCCCCTCCACCCACCAAACCCCTGCCCACCCAACCAACGGGGCTAATCCCAGACTGGCGCGGAAGACGGCGCCAGAAAACAGGTCAGTGGAGCGCCAGGCCCAAAAGAGCCATTAAGGTCACAGAGGGGAGGAAGGAAAGGAAGAGCGTGAGCAGGCGAGAAAGCAAGAAAGAGGCAATTAGAATAAGTGTCAGGGAGAGAGGAAAATAACAGTAGGAGATAGACAGCAACATCGAGGCCTTCACCATTCCAGGCGTGCCAGCCAGGCCATGGGGATGGGGGTGGGGTGGAGACGCCAACACAAGGCTGGTCTTGTGTGACAAACCAGCCGGCCTGAGATGACCCTGCCTACTGTCCAGGTGTGAGTTACTCACGGGGACGGCAAAGCTGCAACTCGGACTTCCAAGGGAGTGCTGTAAAGTCCTGATTTTTTTTCCGGTTTATGCATAGGGCGGATAATGAACATTTCGGCAACAGCCTTACAGTCCTTCTGTGCTGCATCCAAATTTTGTAACTGTATGGACTTTTCCGTATCGACTGCACATGTGCATGCGAGTTTTCAAGCACCACCTCATAGGTCAAGAGAAAACATGATCTATCTACGCCAATTATACTTTTTAGCAGACATTTCATGCAAAGGGACTAGAGCACAGATGTACATATTCATTTGAGTGTTTGCTACCTGGAATAAATGATGAAAGGCCCCCTCATAAAACAAAAAAAAAGTTATTTTATTTCATGCTTCAGACAATTAGATTACCAGCAACAGCATTTTAACTAGGTAGCATGCTTGTTTAAGATGGAGAAGAAAACCAGTTACGAAGTGGCAAAATCATTAAGCAGGCACTTCTATCCAAAACGACTGACATTTGATATTACAAGGGCCACTGTCCCCGGAGAAACTCGGGGTTAAGAGCCTTGCTCAAGGCCACACAAGCAGGGCACAAGGCCACAACTTCACAGGCTACTGCATGCTAGCCCAGCTCCTTAGCCACTACGTTACCACTGCCCCAATGACTTTTCTGCAGTGCAAAGACTATTTGAATGACACAGCTTGTGCTGCTGAGAGACGTATCCGCAACAGCAAAAGGAGTATACTTTGGAGACACCCATGCGCAAGACCATATGACTAGGAAGCAGATCGGGCCTTGACCAAAGGCTGGTTGTGGGAAAGGGTCTGGTTAATTCAGACATCTTTCTTTCAAGTGAGTATTCATCCGCCCAGCTTGAAATCTCTCAGACATGGAAGGAGCAATGGTCGGGTGGCAGAGAAGTGTTGAACTGGCACAGGCAGCTGTGATTTTCCATCTCCTCTCCGGTACACAGCAAGGACTTGAGTCTGCTGGTAGCTGCTGGAAAGCTAACAGTTTTTTACCTCCTCCTCCTCCACACAAAAAGTGTTCTGTGTGGATGTTAACAAGATGAGGCAAGCAGAGGTACAAAGGGGATGATCAGTCGGGGTCGTTCTAGTAGACTTTCTGTTCTTTTGTGGACAACTCCAGACACTTGCAGGCCTCAAGACAAAAACATTTGACTTGTTTGTAGGGTTTTTCCCTTTACAGCAAAAAAAAAAGCTTAAAACACGTTTCTTCTAAGCTCCAGGAAAAACAGTTTTCCTCTCGTCCATGCAAGAGCAGCTGAATAATAAATCTTAGGAAACTGTTCCAAAAGCTGCTGTCGGTGTTTGCTTGCTCCTCTACACTGTTTTCCTGTAGATGGGAGAAACAGAAACCGGTTTGTTAAAAAAGGTTTGGTTCACGATTTCAGCAAAGTGAAAGTGCGTAAGCGCAGGAGATTGATTTCTCAACAAATTGTGGTCATCGAGAATGATTAGAAAAACACAGGCTGAAGACTCTGGCACTGGATCTGATTGGCACTGACATCATTATGACTGGGTGTTCTAAGCTCCAGCACCAGTTCTACTTTTCTGCTGTTTAATGGTCCAGTTCAAATAGCTTTTCTCCTAAGCATGTTTAAGTGGAAAATATGGCCTCTAGTTATTCTTGAGGGGAATGAAACAAAATGAGTAGAGTTGCAGACAGATAAGGATCGATTTTAGTAAGCTGCCATCACTGGATTCTTCCTTGAGTGCGATGGCAGCTGTAAACACAAGTCCTGTCTTCAAACAGTCGATGCACGATGCATTGTTCAGCGTGTTGTGAACGTCAAGACCTTATTTAAAGGTAAGGGAAAGAGACCAACCATACCAACATCCTTTCTTTTGGCTCCTTCTTCCTCTACTTTGAGGGGGGGGGGGGGGAGAACTGACCCACACGTTTGGTCAGTAAATGACAAAAGGCAACTTTGGGGACCCTTGGTAGTTTAGCAATAGCCTGTGAAACATGGGGCCCCGTAGACACATTCCCCAACCTTTAGCCAAATGTCTGCTAGCCAAGCTGATAATGCTCCCGAGTACGAGGGTTAGGTTCCCACCGTCAGCCAGCTCAGACTCCTGCTATGTGCAAATGCCTGAAGTCCTTTGTTAGAGAAAGGGATATTGAGTTTCCTGGTGCTCAAGCAGAAATTGTGACCAGAGGCAAGAGTACCTTGCAAAACCTGATCTGGATGATGAGTCAGATAGTAGGCTAATTGTGTCTCTATGCTCTATGCAAATTAACTCAGGCCTTGCATTTTGCTACTACCTAAAAATGGGCACACAAGTTACATTTTTGCTCAAGTAAAATGCACGCTTTTCCATATCTTAGGAGGACGTGAAAGTATAATTATCTAGATGAACTTGTGGTCAAAAAACATTGTAGTTTTTTGTATTGAAATCATCTTCACCCCACACCCACTCATTTTCACACACCTGTTTTGATAGGAAAGTTGGATATGTAAATGTGAAATTAAATATTGCACTGAGCTGTCCGTATTTAATAACTGTTCATGTTTACATTCTTCCCTCCTAGAAATCTGGGTGGGAAAGGAAAGTAAGACGAACATGAACGAAGGGGTCTTCCGCTCCTGAGTTAGTCTTCCAGGCGTCGGGCCACCGGGGCTGGGAACGTGGGGTCATCTCCAGCCTTGGTATGGTGTTATCGCAGAGGAAGCCAGTCACTGTGATTTGTACAAAAGGGGGCTGCCTTCCTGTGTCTGTGGGGAGTTCTCTGAGTCACGCCCATCAGAGTCTACACATCCATGTTTCTTTCATGCCTCCCCCCACCCCTCCATGCAGTCTCTCTAAAGCAGGACGACTCCTGTGAAGAGTCTCCCCTGAGCGTTGCTTTCAACTGCATGAGAGCCTGTAGATCACTCTCTGCCGCTTCGAGCCCAGCAAAAGAGAGGCAGGGAAAAAAAAAACACAATAATCTCCTTCTGTTGCCATGGAGTAGGCGAAGAAAACAAAGGGAGGGGGGAGAAGGGAAAAAACAGTAACCTGTTGGTCGGCTGTATCAGATGACAAACAACAACAGCATGTGATGCCCACTGCCCACTGTGAAGAGTGAAGAGAGGTGGTACATCGAAACCTTCTATGGACTTGTGCCATACATTCTGGGCCGGCCTCCGCTTCACTCTCTGTGATTCCCGACGTTCTGGCCAACATCCCCGGGCTTTTTCATTTCTCTGGAGCAGAGGGACTCGAATATACCCATTCACTGCGCACCATTTGTTTGATTAATAATTAAGGAATGCAACAAGACCATGGGGCCTCTTTTTCATCTCAAAGCAGCAGTGGCTAATGATATATAATATGCAGAGATACGGCTGGCTCCTAAAGGAGATAGAGACAACCTGGGTTCTCGAATAGAGCACATTGAATAGTTCTGATTTCATGTAAATAAATAAACAAATACATGACGGATAAGAAACAAACAATACAAACACTTGCAGAATAAGACAGCAGACACCTTATCTTACGCAGTCTCAGTCCTGTACTCTGACTGACTTTTAGTCATGGGCATGTTTTTATGGGCAGTGATGACAGTGAGTTTCACTGATTGACATCCTTGTGTTTGTCAGCTGAATAGTAAAGGTTATAAAACACTTAAACCAACACAGTAAAATGCCACGCTTCCACGAGTGGGCCACGGCCTCTGCGTGTGAGGCGGTGTAGTTCGTGGGCATGACTAAGTTGACACCTGACTGACGATAAACCCTACCCACTTCATCTTGGGCTGGGCGTGCAAATGTTCTCTTTTATTACACAGGGCAGGGCTCCAGAGCCACTCCCAGAATTCCTGACTCCCACAGAGCCGACTACCTAGGAACCATTACACCATGCTTCAGGCCACAGGGCTTCCAACTCTTTTGCTTTTTTGTCTACTTGACAAGGCAACAATATATTCTTGAGCTGAAACATCAGCCCACAACAGGGATCTGCTAGGCCCATGTCTTTCCAAAAAAAAGTGTGGACATATACTCATCTCAAAACAAAAAAACATGAAAAATGTCAACTCTATACCTTCTTATATCCAGATTGTGCATGATTCAAGTAGAGGATAGCCTTTATGATCTCAGCATACCGGTCAGTGCCAGGCACAACAACAGTGACTCAGGCCTTACTCATTTCCATAAACCCTGTCTACTTTTTCCAGACGTTTCCTGCTGCTCATGGCAGTGCGTCTTATGAGGGGGGGTTCTGTGGCACAACTGGCTACAGCTCCCATACCATATTGGTGTCCACGTGGACCCGGGTTAGAGTCTGACCTGGGTCATTTCCCAATCTCTCACACTCGCTTTCTGTCACTGTCTTCACAGTGCTACCGGATTAAAGCCCCCCCCCCCACACACACACAATAAAAAAACTAGTGCATCTGATGCATAAGATGCAGACTGGGCGAGCACTGTGAGGAGTGTGGGGAGGTGAGTGAGTGCAGACTGATGCTCTTTGTACTGGGCCACCGGTCCCACAGCACAGAGTACTCACAAACATCCTCCTCGTCCAAAGATGCCAACTGTGTAAGCCTTTGCTTGCTTCCTGTGAAAACACCGGCAATGTTCACAGCAGGTCCAACACAAAAAAAACACCACACCACAGGTGGAAAGAAAAAAGGCTTCTTTGGCCTAAATGTTGAGAGAACTCGACAAACAGAACACATAATCACACCGGGACTGCAAAGCGAACTTCCCGTGTTGTTAGTATTCCCTGCCATAACCTCTCCGAGGCGCGCTGGAGCCAAAACAACAAGATATCAGCAGATCCCTCGGACAAGGGAATGGCCAACCCCAAGATTGCCTTTCAGAAAAAGCATAACACGACCGAGGGATAATTTAGCACCTGCACACCTGGGAAAACACAAGAGGAGTTTTTTATTACAGTGACAATATACAGAACATGTGGAGAGCTGGAGGAAGTTCTCAAACACTCCAAAGAGTTCTCATACTCCAAAAAGAGGCAGTCTCCGGTGGACTGGGAAGGGTGGAGCTGAAGACCCAGAGCAACCAGAGGGCATCACTCTAGGCTGACCACCAACTGCTGAATCCGAATTCCATGTGTGTGTGTGTATGTGTTTTTGTTTCTTTGTTTGTGTGTTTGTGTGTGATAATCATAGGCCTGCTTGACGATTCTGATCTTGATACTACGCAGCAAGGTTACAGTCTTACTCAGGGCAGCCGTGGCCTACTGGTTAGCGCTTCGGACTTGTAACCGGAGGGTTGCCGGTTCGAACCCCGACCAGTAGGCACCGCTGAAGTGCCCTTGAGCAAGGCACCTAACCCCTCACTACTCCCCGAGCGCCGCTGTTGTTGCAGGCAGCTCACTGCGCCGGGATTAGTGTGTGCTTCACCTCACTGTGTGTTCACTGTGTGCTGAGTGTGTTGGGGTTATCTACAGTCCATAAAACGTATACCCTTCATGGGCTTTGAAGAGACCCAGATGAGAGGGATTGATCGATGAACAGGAAGCTTCTGTACCCTGAGGCATATAGCTGCAGCCCTTGAGAATGAAAGAGAGATCATCCCACTTGCCTTCATCAATAAGAGTAGGGCCTACTGTAAACATGTGAGACTCAAAAGGATGTGTGGTAAGCATGAAAAGCGACTTCAGAAGAACATGAAGGTATGGTTGGTTGGGGGAGATTGAATGGAATTCTGCCAATTTTACCTCCTTATGAAGATTTTTCATATGAACCATGGCAATCCCCAGGACAGTCCAAACACTGTTAGGCTGCCAGTTGAGTTTGATTAAAAATTAATAGGACCAGATGGCAAGGGTGTGATTGTGCCATACGAGCAATTTTTAAGATTAGGCTGTACATACATCCCCCTTCCCCGTGTCTTGAAAAAACATTAGGGACAATGGGTGCTTCAATATGAAACTTAGAGAGAAACACACACTGTCCAGCATTTCCAAACATCCAAGCATCCTACTGTTTTAATATGTGTTTGGTTCTAATTTCTATGTTTGGGCCATAGCCTAGGACATCTTCCATGGTGAGTAGACCTAGTACATTTTTAGCTTGCTATCCACCCCCGTTGGGTTCTGAGGTGCACCCTAACCACTCAGCATGACACACTTTGAATACTCAAAAAAAACTAGGAAGTCCCTTTTCCTGTGAGTCAGGCAGGCTGTTGGTTTCCACATGGACACACAAAAGGAGAACTCATGGACGCACAAAAAGAAAGGCATTACGCCACTGATCCCATTGCCACATTCTAACGCCACTAAAACCTGTTCAAATTTAGCCACACACACACACCTCTTGGTTTATGTCCTGTAATTCTTAACAGGCTCAACTTTGCAACAGTTGGATGTTTTTTTATTTTACACCACCGAGTGGCACATAATTGGCATTTTGTGAGATGGAAAAAAGTGCAATATTACAGTCAGCAAACCAAACACAGGATTCCTGTAGTAAGCCCCCACTGTTTCAAAAAAGCAAAAAAAGGGAAATCAACAGAACCATAAAAGCCCTGGGACTGAATCTTCCCTCACTGAAACAGCGGTCAGATAAACCAGGTGGGGAAATAATTGGAGGCCTATATACATTTCAATCCACCAAACACAAGGAAACTATACTAGCTCTGCTTACAAAACATATGCACACTGCATAAATTCACTCAAATCCTCCAGTCCCAACCTATCTCCTCAGTTTCCAAAATAATTGCCCAAAATGGCAACTTGGATCTAAGACCAAGTTGGCTTAACCTGTCCAGCCATTTACTGACTGTAACTGTAAGTGAAACATAGTGATACAAGTCACAAGCGTTACTTTATTACATTCATACTCTGAGTGAACGTGAAATGCTTATGTTAACCATTTTAAAAGGACTAGACACCTAGAAAAAATAGACATGATGTGTCATCATGGTGGTGGCCAGCTGCACACTACGTCGACGTTAAATTGCATATAAAGTTGGAACATACTGGGTTCATCAGACATTTTATGAAGATAGACGTGACAAACAGATATCCATACATAACCAAGAAAATTCATGTCATGGATTTCAATACCTATTACCGTGGGTCAAGGGAGAAAACATGACACATGCGATAGCAAGCATTCCATGCCATCATAACGTTACTGGGAGAGATAGCCTACGTCTTGTTCATAACATTTCAGTAATAACCAAATAATGGGAGATCATGTGCATTGTCTGTAAAGAAAAAAACATCGTCCATGACCTGCAATGTTGCGCACTGCATAGCTTTGTAGATCCCTGTAAGGACATCAAAGCAAAGCTGGCTAACTGTTGCCAACGAGGCTCGTCCTTTAGGCTGTATCATGCGTGTGCTGAACAGCTGGTCTCTGCAATCGAGCTGATGTGACCTACAATTCTAACAACTGTGTTTCTGGATTATAGTGTTTCAATCAGTCAAGTTACTCACCTTCATATCGCTCATGATGATCTGAAAGAGCCCCCCAAGAGCGCTGCATTCCTTTTCTATACCAGCATCCATTTTCCGAAGTCCGAAACCACAAAGAGTTTTGAGTTTTGTGGAGTTAGATGTTTTAGTTTAAGTTATAAACTACGAATGCTGATGTGTGAAATATAAAGACCGAATGTTGAGCCAAATGTGTAGCTCAAACGAACATAAGATTAAACAGTGGGAGGAAAGTCTCGGCTGAGATAACAACAAAAAAAGGCTCAAGGGAAAACAAAATCAATAGCTACGTAGACCTATACTATTCCTCAGTTAGCGTAGCTAGCAAGTTCATTGGCTGGCTAGCTAGCTAGCTCGCCAACTAACTAATGTTAGAAATAGCTAGCCAACTTATTTGACCACTGAAAAAAACATTGCATTCTTTGATGAGTATTGTAGAGACACGCCGTATCGAGTCGAAATTGCCTGTGCATCACAGAAAAAAAATCAACCGAACCTCAAATAAATTGCGTTATCGATGATGAAATCAAAGAAACCCTAAGATATCTGCAACTGTGGACTTAAGTCGCTTGCTAACTAGCTACCTGACAAACGTTAGTCGAGGTAGAAAGATGAGTTAACTTGTCACGTTAGCGAAACAGCCTGTTTTCCATAGTTCCATTCAATCCATTTGATGGGTGCTAAGTCCGTTGCCTTCGTGTGTCTTGCCGTCCAAAACGTGTTGGTACGCCTGCAGTAAGAAGATGCTGAGATATCTACAGTTGTAATTGAAATTCTCTCAAGAACGCATATCGTCCTGGCAGTCGTGCCGTGCTGCCACTGTGTGTGCCGCGCTCCAAATTCCTTGCTTCCCTGTAGCCTACTTGATCAGCGGCCTCATCCCTGGGCGGAGCAAGCACATTTCGGGTGATTCCGTTCTTTTCCGTGATGGAACACCTTGCTACGTGAGAATTAAATAAGCCCCTTAAGAAAAAACTTTACAGGAATGAATGCTTCATTGAATTACCAGTCAAACTCAATTTAACCCAACTTTGTTATCAAACTTCATAGCCAAAAAATTGAAAAGGCGAGGCAGATATTTGCTTATATTTGCAGTAGCCTAGGCTACAACGTCTCAATTTAAGAGTAGCATACTCTCGCGGGCACTGATAACTAATTTGCAGTGGCCAAAGGGCACCCTGCATTACAAGGAACACCCTTAAGTGGAGTCAAAAGTAACTTACAAATACACTGGCAGTGCAAAATAGGCATTTGAAATGCAGGCATGACAGCATGCCTTTCTCCACATTATACCTGGTGCCCTCCCCTCCCTTATGAACATACTGTATTTAGACTCCCGGTCAGATCAGCTGTGAGCTGTCTCATAGCAACTGTAAGAGAATATTCAAAGCACGTACTGACACAGTATTCATGTAGCCTACTGTACGTGAACAGGGTCCTCTAGTGGTTGTGCATGTCCCAATGATTTGGGAGGGTCACCTTGCTAGTATAACAACACCCTGAGCCAAGGCAAATAAGATGAGCTCCTGATTTCATACCCTTCCAAAATGTAGGCCTACCTTCAAATCTGTAATTCACATTGATGTAGACTGATTCATAGTTATAAGAGTCACCACTGAATTTATATAGTAGGTAGGGTATGGAAAATGGATCATTTCAAGATCAATCAATATCCCAACATGTCATATTTCATGTCCATTTACATTAGCTGAGGACTCCGGCTTTAATAGATGAAGGTATTCTTCGCAGACATTGCACTTCTCTGTTGAGAAGCACTATGTTTGAAAACTTCAGGGAACTTTGAATGCACTGCCACCTAGTGTTCATAAGAGAGATACTCGTCACACAAAGAGCAGCAGAAACCAAAATTGTGTTGTGAAAACTTTGTATTTGATAAACAATGGATACAAATAAAATCTGAAAATATTCAATTCACCAATTTCATGATTCCATAGTGTGTACAAAGATTTGGTTAGCTGCCATTATAGAACACAAATTAGAGCCATTCTAAGAAGATTAAGCAAATTTGTCAAACATTTCCTTCTATAAAATATTACACTGACATTCTTCTTAAAAGACAGTAGAATATCAAATGAAGATGTCTTAATAGAAAATCAAAGATACCCCAATTACTTAAACACTGCTTAAATAACAGTAGCAAAAGCCCATGCATCCACTAAAGTAATGCATCCAGGTAATGTCAAAAGTCTCTTTTTTATATACAGATGGCATAAAGAGGAATGAGACAGACTAATGAAAGCCAAGGCAAATGTGAGTTCCAGTAGTGGACAGTGACCTAACTGACAGAGTGGTTTCAACAGATTCCAGGAACATCTGAGCTTACAGGCCAGAGTAGTGCAGTCCTGGAAACAGGGAAATATATTGCATAGAACCGGCAAACTCTCAGGCCTTTGGTTGTGAGACACATGGTTATCACAACCATTACCACCTACACGTATATGAAATAATAAACGTTTACAAATGATAAAAGTACAAAAGTCACCCTGGTGTGGTCACAACCATACAACGTTGGGTCAAGTTACAAGACATAAAGATCACAAAAATAAAAGGCTGCAACCCAAATGAAGGAGTTAGGTTTCAGGAATGCGGGTGTTAAAATTGCATTTTTTAAAATGCATTCACTTTGGGATTACCATGGTTGGCTCCTTCATGACAGTTTGCTGACTTGTTTGGCAGATGGAGAGGATAGAAAGAGCACCAACACTGACTGAAATGCAGCTAAAAGAAGGCTTTCTATAGTCCTTACACCAATAAAAAAAAACATAAAAAAATCTCAAACTCCTACCAAAGGCAAGATAACCCATCTGTAACATCTGTGCAACAATACATTTTGTTTCCCAGGCAAAGACAACAATCAATAAGAAGATAAGCAGCAGAACACAGATCTTTTTTTGGGGTGCTTTCCTTAGACCATCATAAAAGAAAAGGTTCAAAGAAAGGTAGGAGTAACTATATCAGTACCAGGAATGAGCATTTCGTTTTTTGCTTGGCAAACACTCCCTTTGCATTTAAGGATTCTTTACAGGGTATACGGATTCATTTTGGTAAAATATGCACATGTACAGCCTACAAAAGATATGAAACAAATAATTCAAATATGTGTCATAATAATATTGAGTAGTAGTGTTATTACTGCTTTTATCCAGGAAACCCTGAAACCCCGTGAAAAAAAAAAGAATGATACCGACCTGGTATAAAAAAGGGGTCGTACATTATTTGCCATCCTAAACATTAACTAAGTGCATCTGTGTCACATGAATCTGAAATGATTACTCTTACAACAAATAGTTGTCTGACTTCAACCTTTGGACTCCAAAGCCCAGTTGGATTTCTACAAATAAGCTTGATCTATCTCTCTTTCCTCCTGTGCTTGGAATTGGGGGGCACTTTACAGCTTTTATTGCAGTTTCATAATTCACTGTTACCCATGACGACCAAACTTTTGGCACAAGACGCTCTCTGAGCTCTAGCTCTTTGTGACCCGAGGGGTCTCCTCGCTGCACGGTGCAGTCCGCACCATGCAAGCCCTGAGATGAGCTACAATATCAGAGCTCTGGGGAAAACCAAGAGCCGAGTGGCCAGGAGGGAAGTTGTGGCTAGCCTATTAGTGTTCAGTACTCCTCCAAGCCACTAGGGGGTGCTGCGGAGAGCTCCCATCTATGCTACCGTGGCCTCTGCACTCAACTTCTCTCGCTGCTTGCGTGCCATGTTGCTAGCAATGGCCAAAGCACCACCTTTGAGGAAGCGCACAAAGTTCTCCCCCACCAGCGGTCCCATGGCGTACAGTCCCTGCTCTTGGGCAGACTCGTGAGTGAAGGGGTCCACGTCCAGTGGGTTGCGTCTGCAGCTGATGGGTTCTTGGGTGTCGAGCCCCAGATGGCGTCCTTCCTCGGCCAGGAAGGACAGATTGGGATGGGCGCCAATCAGCACCAAGACCATGGAGACCTGCATCACAGTCTGCCGTTCCACCTCTCCCTCCAGGACACACTTGCGGTCAGGTCGGATGGCCAGAATGCGGTGCTTGGGGAAGCTGGTGTAGCCGGGGTAGGAGCAGCATTGGGAGTCAGGGCTGGTGTCGACCGAGGACGTGAGCGGGGTCTCCGACGACCCTGTGCTTGATAGCACATCGCCCGGCCGGTGCTGCTGCTGGGTCATCATCTGGTGCACCTTGTGGTACTCGGGGTAGAGCATCTTGGGCAGCTGGTTGAAGATGAGCCCCGGGTCACTCACCGAGCGTCTGAAGGCGTGGTACACCGGTATGCTGAGATGGTGGGTGGCCAGCACGGCGTCTGCTGCCGTCAGCCCCGCGCCGACCACCAGCACGGGGTCTGACGTGTTGTCCAGTCGCCCGTCGGAGATGGCAGCCTCCAGCTCCCAGAAGCTGTGAGACACGAAGGGCAAGCTCTCGCCCTCCACGCCCAGGCGGGCCGGGATGTCGTGGGTGCCTGTGGCCAGCACCACGTTCTCCGCGAACACAGAGAAATGCTCCTCCTCGATGCCTTCCTCGCTTTCCTCCTCCACAAACGCCCTCTTCTGGACACCCTGGATCTCCCACACAGTGCTGCCCGTCTGCTCCACATCCACACGCTGGACAGATGTTACCGTGCCGCACGCAAAGTTCCGCTCCAGGCCCATCTGGGTGACATAATGCTGGTAATAAGACGCTATCTCGGCAGGCGTGGCTCTGTCATTCCTCACATTCCTGGAATATAAGAAGGGGGAGGAGGGGGATTACATAAATAGGCTATGTTCAGGCAACGCCCCTTCACTTTTTTGTCAAATATGAATGAGGCTCATATCAGAATTGAGACATTTAGGTTCCATGTGACTTTATGCTGTTAATGTTTTTTTAGAGCTTTGAACATTCTATGAACATTTTAGCATATCTAACTTGCCCTGTAAAGTTGAGCTAGTTCTAAATAAAAAAAATAAAAATAAAAAAATCATTACTATGGATAATGGATATGGATATGGCCTCTGATGATCGTGTGACAATCAACTTGAAAGTTGATATTGTGCATGCACACCTGCGTTTCTCCCTCATCCAGTCTTTCAACTTCAGCCCAGGTAGTTCCATCCAGTTGGCGAGACTGAGAGTGAGCATAGACCCCTCCATTGCCTGAAACCGAAATAATGCCTGTAAACGCTGAGTCATAGTCAACATGCAAAGTCACATCCACATCAGATGACCGTAGCCTAGGCACAACAAACCACACTGTTGCTTCTGTTCTTTCCTTTGCTATTGATGCAAATACACCAGGCTGACTGACCTCAATTATGCTGGACAAAGTTATCCTTATTTCAAATACACAAATGAGGCCTGCAATAACTACACAATATGTATGTTTCATATTTAGATGCACAGAGATAAAATAGAAAAGATATCAACAATTAAGCTTATCTATATGTGTTTGCATTTGTAATGCAAAACCGGACGCTGGCTATTTTTCTGCTGACCACCAACATGACCTACATTCACACTCAGATTAGGCCGGTCGAGTCCACTACATGGAAACTCACATGCCAGGCACCTCCAGGCGGGCCTTTGCCGAGAACCAGGTGAGGGGTCGCCCGCTCTGGCTCGTATCGCCACAGGAGAGGGGAAGCGTAGTCCAGCCCGAAGTCACTGTCCGGCAGAAGCAGAGAGTCAAAGAGCACCGCCACCGGGTTGGACGACCGACCTTCCAGCCCCTCACACAGGTACTCCAGATCCTGACACACACACACACACAGTGATGATTTGCACAATATTTTCTGATGGGTAATTTTGTCTGGGCAGTCTCCCATTTATTCTGGCCAACAATTATTTTCAACTGGAGAACGTCAATTATCAGTGGGCAACTTGTCACGATCATCCGATTAAAACATTACAAACTACGTCATGTGTTATCCTGACATCATCACTCAAAGAGTTGCCATGAGCATCATAACAGCAATCCTTAGTCTTCTCATACCACACATACTTGACTCCTACTCCTACTTTGATTATCTTGTCATAGGTGAGAATCCAGTGTGTCCAGATTCAGATTTTACTGTGTACACATGCAAGCAGTTCCTATCCTTTGGCATTTCATCTATGAATTCTCTCAGGTCCCTTTTCCTACAAATGTTTTTACCTGCTCCAACAAGGAGAGATGGGAGTTCTCATCTAGCTTGTTCTGGAGCATGGAATTGGGGTGGACACCCTCAGGGGACAGGTAGGGCGTGTAGCCTGACAGCAAGTAGGACAAGCAGATGCCAGATGGACCATTACCTGTTGTGTTAGAAATATAGGTGTTAAGAGCAATGTGAGACCAGCTGCTAGAGTTACACTACTTAATTTAGTTTCAATTTTGAAACTCAGGCACATTTTTGTGATAGTTGACTCACCAATAACAACAACCGGCAGAATGTCTCCAGATACATCTTTGTCATACAGATCCATGGCTTTACCTGTTGGTCTGACATGAATCAAACTAGTCAGACCAAACCAATGGGGATCTCAATACTTTAAAATAAACATTATACTACTATTTACATCATGAACAGGAAAATCAAACCTAATGACAGGTAGAGACTACAGTATGGCCCACTATTTCTTACACATGCACAGTCAGCAATCACTGGAAAGACGAGAAGTTACCAAACTAAAAACGATAGGGCTAACCCCACATAGGCTTCCTTATTCAGAGAGCGAGAGGCTGCAGTGGGCTGGCTGACCGTACACCGACACACGGCTTCAATCCAAGCTTGCCCGCCAAGATTAGCTGTTACATAAGATAACTATCCAAGTAAAGAGTGAGCGTGACGCTGCAGAAAGTTTAAAGTGACAGCTCTGGAACGGGGGGGGCAAGTAGGCTGAAGCAAAAAGCCCTTGCCTCATACTGACTGTACAGTAGGCTACTGGAAACCACACTATAGGGTTAAAATTACATCACAGCAAGAGAGAGGGGGAAGTAACACGTTTTGAGTGTAAAACGATGACTAAAAGGTAGAGGTAACAGAGGTAACAATGCAATACATTTAATAACAGCGAGGAGGTGGAACTTTACTTTTACAGAGTTTTTTTAAGATTGCGAACCCCAGTTACATTGTCCTAACCGAGGCCATAGCCATTTAGTCTGATAACGGTAACGTACAGCACTTCTACGGTGTAGACACTTCCCTTGCGTCCGATTGCCAGCCAGTGGCGGACAGTAGGAAGATTAAAACAGATGGATAGGCTACCTAATTGGATTGCAATTACCGACAGACGGTGGTGTGTAACCTAGATCTAACTTAGCATGTGCTCAAACATCTGATCATCAGCCAAATTCGTCTTTTGTTGATGCAGCATTGGATTAAGAGAGGAACTAACGATATACACGCACGGCACGTCAAAATGAAGGAAATGTGCGATTAGCTAACAGATCTAGCATTAAACCTGACCATAACGTTACTCTTACGAGCCCATCTCTAGTCTAATGCAAAGTAAACCCACAAGACAACGAAAGCTACCTTGTTGGTTAAATTTACATCAGACAACCACGAGGATACGTAACTCACCCATATCTCGATTATAACCTTGGCTAACGTTAGATGGTTAGATACTCACTAGTTGTTGAAGAATGGTTACGAGTCGCTGATTTTGATATCGGATTCTTTATTCTCCAACGACAAATTTCAGGGGTTACCCGACAGTTCAGCCAACATTAAAATCTCATTCAGTTTCCTGAGAGTGAAGTCTCTCTTGTCTTAACATCCGACTGACTGACGCGTCCTTTCCTTGTCTACTGTGTAGCCGGTAGACCAGACTGTTGGCAATCGGCACGGCAGCCTCTTCCACTCAGACGATAAGCGGCAAGCGCGAGCATGGAGTGGTTTTATAATACTGCACTGCCTGGGTCGTGACTGACCAATCGTGGACTGCAGGTAATGACGCCATTTAAGCGCAAATGCCGCTGCGTTGTGTTTGTTTTCGTCTGGTATTTTCATTGGCTAAGAAAGACATAGACTACGCCAAACCAATCAGAAACAAGTGCGCATTACTGCATTACGTCTTTCCCCAGTTGCTGAATGGTTAATATCACGTTACAACAGAACTAATGCAAATGGCTGTAATCTTGGTTAATGTTCAATTTTTTTATTTATCTCGCAGTTTGTATTTTTCCACTATACACTAACCAAATTGCTTCTTCATGCTATAAAATAACATTTTAAAGTGCATCAAAGAACCCTCAAAGCGATATTCTTTGAAAAGGTGTAACAGTTGGTCTTTCTGAAGAACATTTCCCATGATGTAGGTTCAACACAAAAGCATGGTTCTTTATGGAGCATAGGGATGAAAATAAATAACTTTAAGCATATTTATTTGTTAGAGTGTAGCCTTCAAGACTGGAAGTTTCCACATGTTTTTCCACAGCTTTCACATTTTTTACCTGTCGGGAATTTCCCTTAGGCTATTTAACCTAGTTTTGCAGGCATACTTTACTATCTCATAGGTCTTTTTGTAGGCATAATTTACAAATCATAGGCCTACTGTTCTATTTTAGGTTTAGGCCTATCATGAATTTTTTTCACTATTTGCTTGCATTCATATGTAGCCTGGCGGGCCATTCTATATCATTGAAATGTATAGTCTGGAATCGAACCATTCACCTCGCTTAATCCAAGGGGCGGGCAGAGAATTGTCTTTCAAACTGCCTAGGCATGCAATAGGCCAGCGCTACGACCATATCCGTATCCGGTCGGCAAAACGGCAAATACATCCTTCTTCGAAAGGAATGACTTAAGTGCATTGTGTTGCTCAACTTTCAAAGAAAAGCACAAGTCCAACTCCTCCAAAGTTGACGCCAACGCCGATTCAAACAACCGCTCTTCGTTCGCCATAGCCACCTTGTTGTTCACCGTAGCATGCAGGATAGGACTGTCGTTATCCTGTTAAGCCCGCCTTAAGACTCTCTAACAAAATAGAGCGCTGTGATTGGATGACGTCCACGGCGTCAGCCAATAGAGTGGTGAAGTCCCGCCCCTTCTACTTCCGGTCCATGGGACCTATCTTTCAAAAAATTATGAACGGGAGTTAATGGAGAGATAACAATTATTTTTTGGTCCAGTTTGAATTGTGCCACAAATTTCACATATGATGTGTGTGAATTTAAAAGATAATTTTTCACGTCAAGAAAGTACTGTTGTTCGATAGACTTCAAAAGTTATGTTGGTTTTGTGCGAATCCACTCAGTGGACTACATCTCTCATCTCGAACGATGTACGTCACCAACGTAATGAAACGATAAGAGCTGTTATTCTAGTTAACGGTTGCATCTTGCTGCCTGCTATGTCACTTAACAGTATGTAATGTACAGTCTATGGACGAATACAACTTACCTGATGTGTTTAATCCTCTGACTCATGGTATTTTCTTCGGCAAGGAAAGCCCAATTAAGACCTGTTGCTGGTATGCTTGTACAATCTAGTGTGGCTGTGAATGAGCTAACATCACTAGCGCGACTGATGGGTTTGTAGTCGTTGGAATTACGATCTTTCACAATGTTGTAATTCAATAGTTACGAAACAAACTGCAAATGTCCTTACATGAAAAATTGTCTTTAAAATTGACAAACATCATATGGGTAATTCAAGGCACAAGTCAACCGGGACCAGAAAATAATTTCTTTTTCGCCATAGACTGCCGTTCAAATTCTTTTGAAAGATAGGTCCCATGGAGGCAAACGGAAGGGGCGGGACTTCACCACTCTATAGAAATCCCTATGGTTTGATACTAGACGTACAGGCTGAGCAAATTAATTTGCCGCCGCTAGGGTGCGTCTAGATTTCTAGGCTAATTCATATGGTTTTAGCCCATGAAATTTCAGGGTTTTTTTCCCTATTGATAATTAACAGTCTCTATTGGCTGACTACATTTCTTTTTCTTTTTTTCTTTTCTTTTTTTTCTTCCTGTGATGAACTTTTTCATTTCATAATTTTTCATCAAGTCATCATGACATGACCAAATCTCGAACTATGTGTAGACCTACACATTGGTTGACTACTTTTCCATAAAACCCAGCAGGGGTCTTTCTGTTGATGAATGCCTTTATGTGAATATTGTTCAATTTGGGCCACAAATAGCTATGCCACTGATACATTAAATCTTACATCCATTCACTCACTCTTCTGCCGTGTCATTCCAGGTTATCAGAGCACGTGAACCTCATGGCACAATAAACATTGTAATCTATGTGGGCGCAGCTTGGGATGCATTCTGACCCACATCGCCTAGTTGTGAGCGTAAAATCAAATTCCTTTTGAAGTTTCCGAAAATGAGACATTTTTACTATAGGCCTACAAACACTTAGGGTGATTTAACGTCACGAGTGGTGGGAAGACAGCAGGCCTCATTGTTCAAAAAAACTATACATCAGCATTCCTTTTCACTCTTTCCAAGAGCTGTGGGGCGTAGGTTTAAAAGCGACCAAGTAACTATCCCAACACGATAGCCCTCAGAGCTGAAGTCTCTTTCATCAAGATCAATGTGGTTGTCATAGGGGTAAAGCAGTTAAATAAATATGCTTACATAACTCTGCAGACTTTGCAAAAGTGACTGAACTACCTGCTAATGGAAGGTGCATAAATCAATTACTTGTTTGCTGATTAGCTGGGTGTGCAGAGTGGTTATACATCTATACGGTGAATCGCCTCATCTATATTCCATTATTAATAATCAGGAGTAATAAAAATAATAATAAGCTTTATTTGTATATACACTGAATGCAGCTCAAAGTGCTTTACATTTGGAGTAGAACTATAGACCAGAATCTCTGCTTAAGTTTCAGAATTGTTTTACTGGGTGTCATCAGCTTTGCTTGTCACAAAAACTCACCTCACACTATGGATATGGAATTTAGCAGACGCCTTGATTCAAAGCGACTTACAGAATATGAATATTACAATAGTTAAAAGTAACAGTAAACAGTTTAAAAGAAAAAAAAGGTTAAGCCTACATTAAGCAAATTAGTAATAACAACAATAATATCAATGCAATATCAAATATCAATAATGAAAATAAACAGAAACCATAATACACAAACCATAACTCTAATAATGAATTAATTAGGTGTAAGCTAAACAGATAAGTTTAGACCCATGATAAGACCCAAAGCTATCACAGGAATGCAGAACTCCAGGAAACTCATTCCACCAACAAGGAGTCACAGAGGAAAAGAGTCTTGAATTTTACCTCATAGCATTAATGGCAGATTGACACAGCAAACACTCATCAGAGGACCGCAGTGGGCGATTGGGGATGTAGAGCTGGATCATAATTCAACTAGCAGGAAACAGATCCATAGTGTCTTATAAGCCAGAGTGAGGCTGCTATACAAAGCCAATGGAGAGTAACAAAGAGAGGAGTTCTACATGTGTCCTCTTTGGCTGATTAAAGACCAGGTTTGCTGCAGCATTCTGAACCAACTGCAATGGTCTCACAAGCAGACATTTCAGCTAATAATGAATTGCAGTAGTCCAGTTTGAAAATAACCATGGCCTGTACAAGAAGTTCTGTGGAATCTCTTGTCAGGTAAGGTGCGATCTTCCTAATGTTGTAAAAGAGTAAACCGATATGATTTTGCACCTGAGGACATGCTCAGAGAGGTGTTATCGGTCATCGATTACACCTGTGTGCCAATTTAGTTAGGGTCAGGGAAGATGAGCTAAGCTGGATGTTAACCTGTTGGGGAATAGCTGTATTAGATGGAAACACCTCTGTGTGGAGAGACTAAGCTGGAGGTGCCGATCTTTCATCCAGACTGAAATATCTTTAAGGCTTGCAGAAATACGAGTCCTCAGGTAGTTGAGTATTATCCGCATATTGATAGGCAAATTCATGGGAGCGAATAATCTCACCGAAAGAAGTGGTGTAAATAAAGAAAAGAAGGGATCCTAATACTAATCCCTGAGCCACACCTGTGGTGAGGGCAAGGACAGGTACAAAGTCTCATGACAAGACACGTTGAATGAACGTGCTTTAAGGTACAATTCAAACCAGTTAAGAGCTTTCAGAAATGCACAACTCCGATAATGTAGAGAGGAGAATGTCATGGTTAACTGTGTCAAAGGCTGCAGATAAGTCAAGTAGAATTAATATGACTAAGCAAAGGACTTAGCTACTCTCAAAGCTTCAGTTACAGACAAAAGAGCAGTTCTTGAAACCAGACTGCTTAGATTCTAGGTTGTTACTTTCTCCAGAATCTTTGACAAGAAAGGAAGGGAGACTGTCTGTAGTTCTTCACATCGACTGGATTAAGTTTACTTTTCTTGAGCAAAGGCCTGTTTGAAACAAAAAGGAACTATTCCAGGAATGGGTGAAGAATTAATAAGGGCTATTACTCTATTATTTAAACAGATTTGAAAATAGTTTTTAGGAGTGACAAACATGAAGGCCCTGTTCTCTCGCAATTAAAATATTAACAAAGATTGACAAACATTATTGTTGCAAAAGTCATGGCAACGCAAGTTAATGTAGCCTATATAACACATGTTATTTGCAGATGCAATTCAATGTGCTTTAAAAGCAAATAAAAGTAAATGACAGTAAATAAAAGCATAAAAGGTTAATAGTTTTTAAAAAGACTTAGTAAATAAAAAGTGAAGTCCATAAGTAAAAGACCTAAAACACATTGAGTACAAAGTGCATTTGATAGTTAGCAGAAAGCATCTTACAACAGATTTGGTCTTGTCTATGTGGCAAGAGCGGTATTTTAGGTAGCCTGACTACGGCACTCTGGGAATTTCACCCAGAGAAATATTGATTCAATTGTAACAGGATTGAGTAATGGCACACAAGTTCATCTACTCAAAATGCAAGAGACGTGGTTCCATCCATAAAAGTATGTTTATTAATAAATAGGGCTGTCAATCGAATTAACTAGATGTACCGCAGAGCGGTACAAAATATGACCGCCGCCCAGTCCAGCACATTTTTTCCACAAAAAGAAATCACGCTGAAAGGCCTATATGATTCTAACTGTCTCACTAAATTGCATTATCCACAATTAGGGTTGGGTAGTAACGGATTACATGTAATCTGGATTACGTAATCAGATTACAAAAATCAAGTAACTATAATCAGGCCAGATTACAATAAAAAAATTGTGTAATCAGATTACAGTTACATTGTTGGGGATTACCTGATTACATTTTATTATGCAAGCAATGACACTTTTTAATGATAGCCTTGTTATCTTTTAATTCGACAAGCTTCAGGCTTGCCGGTTCGATCCCCGACCAGTAGAAAAAATGTGGGCGGGGGAAGTGGTTGAGCACTGCTCTCCCATGCCCACATCCACGGCTGAAGTGCCCTTGAGTAAGGCACCTAACCCCTCATTGATCCCCGAGCACCGTTGTAGCAGACAGCTCACTGCTCCGGGTTGGTGTGTGCGTCACCTCACTGTGTGCTCATTGTGCGCTTCACCTCACTGTGTGTTCACTGTGCTTCACTAATTCGCGGATTGGGAGACCAAATTTCCCTCACAGGATCAAAAGAGTATCTATACTTACTTACTCACTAACTTATTGACTATTGGGGCAGGTCTCTCGGCACACTGCCTGATCTTTTCCTCCTAATCTTAATGTAGCCTCTTGTTTTAGTGTTACCGTTTACTTTGAGAAAGTCACCAGGTCCCCCTGGTTGAAAAACATCCCAAAGGAATAATTTTCTCACCCCCACAATTGAAATGGACATGGTGTCATTCAATATCAGGCCATGTCCCTGGGTCAAAAAAATCCAGCAAAAGCTAAATTCATTGTCCAGGTGTGCCCTTATAAAGGTTAAGCTGAGTTGTGCATGTTTGGAGAATAGTGATCCATGATCACATCCATGACTAAGTGATAAATTTTGGGATGGGGAAAATTTCAACCACCAAAATACCACCCCCAAAGTGGAGAATAGCTATAGAAATGTATGAAATCTACATTAAGATTTTTTGGAAGAAAAGATCAGTTAATTCACACAGGAATGCTTTACTCAGAGCAAAGAGATTTCTTAGATGTAATGAAATAATAAACAGAAAAATAGAATGAGAATTCTTTCATCAATTCAGTGGTGGTGTCTTTTACTTAAGGGACATATTTATTGAAGTAATCTAAAAGTAATCCTAAAGTAATCAGATTACGTTACATGTTTTTGGTAATCCTGATTACGTTACTGATTACAAAAATTGCAAGTTAATTTGTAGTCAGTAATGGATTACATTTCAAAGTAATCTGACCCAACCCTGTCCACAATCAATTCTCACTGGTATCTGCTAGACAACAAGTACCAAAACATGATTAGTTCATAGATTTCACATGTAAAATTCATAATTATGAGAAATTCTTGATTGTTTGTGTTATGTTTATGTTATGTGTGTGGGTGTGTGTGTGTGTGTGTGTGTGTGTGCGTGCCTGCGTATGTGCCTGTGCATGGAAGCGTACATATGTCTACTGTGTGAGTATGTGTCATACGCAGTGCCGGCCCAAGCCTTTTGGGGGCCCTAAGCAGAATTTGATTTGGGGGCCCCCTCCCACAACGCAGTCACCTGTGCTTGGCGATAATTGACAACTTCACACTATAATGTCATATTATAAATTAATACAGTGAGGTTATGTATTATGAACTGACTGATTATGAACTACTGTCCCCCTGGACACAGATGCATAAGGACCCTCTCCCCCTACCCTGTTTGTGCAAATGTGGGTACAAACGGGTGTGTGTGTGTGTGTGTGGGGGGGGGGGGGGGGGTTAGATGTGATTTCCTGTATTCTGGTGCATTTTTGGGATGGTCAGCTGGAGAAGGGCAGTACCTAAATTTGTTCAGATTCATAGCCTTTTGCTTTTTGACTTATTGGTAGTGAATTCACACAACTACTTGGGGTTCAGGGTCCCTTGACCTCTTGGGCTCGGTAGGCTCATTCAGTAATCCATCCTTGCTCACATGCCAAAAATGTTTTGGGGCTCCAATCTAGACTTCTGGCCCCATGTGCTTGGTAAACCAATGTATTAATATAGTTGTTATTTACACCAACCCTGTCACCTTTTAATCTTAGAGGGTACTAAAATCACAGATTTATTTGAAACATTCATATTCAAAGTGAAGCACTAAGGGTGGTTTACTGAAGTTGTATTGACAAATAACAAAATACAACAGCATTTGTATTTGTTGTAAACAAGTACATCAGTTTAATGACTTGTTTTTCAACAGATTTGCTGAACAAATCCGCAAATGTGCATTAAATGAGCAATTTTCAACTACAAAATAAAAACAAAATAGGCAAACATTAATAATCAAAAATAAAATGTCCCAAAAAATAGATAATTATTCCTACTTCGTTCCTGGTTTTTAGGCATCTGCAACTCTGCAGTGGACGAACCTGCAATGATTAAATAAATACTAGGGATCGACCGATATATCGGCCGGCCGATATATCGGGCCGATATTTGCGTTTTTTAAGTGTATCGGCATCGGCCGATAAGCGGCTGCGTTCGCCGATAGTTTTTTTCCCGCATTATTTACATACAGGCATCCACAGACAGCTCTGTGTTGCTGGAGACGCTGCAATTCACGTGCAGACTGCCCCTCCCCCACTGAGCAGAGTGCCGGCCTGCTCTTCAAGATAACAGTAAACTTTAAGCTTTTAATAAAAAAAACTAAACTTTTAGTTAACTTTCAAAGCATCTTAACTGTTTGACTTCGCTGAAATATTGCCATACACTTTGAAGGTGGAAGCAAGTTTGTGGGTCCAAATGGAAAACGCGAATGATAGATAGGTACTTTATTTAATGCTTAATGCCTCGTTTATAAAACTGCTTGCCATTGTATTTAGGGAGCTGCAAATAGCTAAGTTGTAGGCTATCTATATGCATGCGGTAGCGGTAGGCTAGCTGTTACAAACACTGGTCATATGATTAAATAATGCCAACGTTATTCCGTGGTATTTGTGGGGGTTTTATTCAGCGACCACCTAGCTGAGTATTGGACGCGTGTGGTGTGTGTGTGTGTGTGTGTGTGTGTGTGTGTGTGTGTCTCCCTCCCTGAATGCCTCTTCTATAAAACTGCTTGCCATTGTATTTAGGGAGCTGCAAATAGCTAAGTTGTAGGCTATCCATATGCATGCGGTAGCTGTTACGAACACTGGTAAATCACATGATTAAGTAATGCCGACGTTGTTCCGAGATATTTGTGGGAGTTTTATTCAGCGACCACCTGGCTGAGTTTTGGACGCGTGTGCGTCTCCCTCCCCCTCTCCCTTCAAGCTGGTCGGACTTGCCATCGCAGTGATATCAGAGCTTCAATAATGAGAGACGTGTTATATGTAGTTGAATATTAATTCGTGTTAACGTTTATCATGTACCAGACATACCGTGTATGCCTTACTTGTTTAGAGCCGTTTGCTCTTGAAGTTTGTGTGTGCGTCTGGTCTGTCTCACTCAATGGGAAACACGCATCACAGCGATATGTGAGTGCTGCGTTAACTAAAGGAGAGATTTTAAAACTTTGAGAGATATGTTTTTATAGCTTTTGACGTTGATGCCGTTTATAACAGAAACATCTGACACCACGTTATTTTCCTCTGCTGATTTATGTTCTGTGGTTGACAAATCTGGCAGCTTTTTTTAGAAAAATATAGACATAGAAATGTTTAAACCATGCCGTCTTAAATTACAAATCAAGCACTTCATTTCAATAGTTACATTTCAGGCTTATTGTTTTCTTAAATTATTTAAATGTGTTGACAAAGGACATTTTGTGATGACCTGAATTATGTCTTATAATATGTCAGCAAGCAATGCATCATCAAGGCTGTGTTGTAAGATGTTGATGAAAGCATTTTGCACAGTTAACCATATCCTGTGCACCCATCCATAAGTTCAACAAATGTTCCTTTTTTAAATTGAGACTTATAACATTTGTTATCATCATTTGTGTAATTATGTGTAATTTGTATGATGTAAATTGAGGGAGCAAAATAAAAGCAGTATCGGCTCCAAATATCGGCTCAAGAAAATCGGCAGCCTGTATCGGTCATCGGCTAAGGCTGATGGAAAAAAATCGGTATCGGTATCGGCACTAAAAAATCCATATCGGTCGATCCCTAATAAATACATAAATAAATGTTTAAAAAAAAACAATGTTATATGTGTCGTGTCATATTAACAGGCTATGTAACCATTTGCCATCAAGAAAACCTCACCTTCTGGTAGGTAGAGTTAGGTAGAGGTAGAGATGTGCTCCAAAGGACTTCAACAGTGTCTCTGAAAAAAAAAAAATATTGCATAAGTGCATAGTTGATCGAGCAGAATGAGTTTATTTTGCTATCATTACTTACACTCAAATAACAAGCAATTCCACATGTAACAATTCATATTCTATTGGCAAATGAGGCATAATCAAAAGAGTATACTTAATTGCAGTATGGTGAACGCTTAACATGGTGATCTACTGCAGCCTAAATATTAGGGTAGCACCGCTACATCACTTGCCAAATGTAAGTTTATTTTCATCACAGAAGTCTCCCCACCCAACATGGTATATTCTCTCTCCAAAGATCTTAGAGCAGAGCGCACTGCTGTTCCATCTTTGCCTATGAAGCTGGAACGTTACCGATGCCCAGAGTCGCGCTAGTCAGTGGGTTGGGTTGGGACTGGGAGTCTGGGCTTATCTTGCTCGTTTTTCTCCTCCTCTGTCATTTTCTTCGTTCTGTTTTCGGCACCAGAGGGATACGTCCTTTTTTGTGACTTGTCTTAACATTACCGTCTCTTCCGATTGTTGAACTTGTTGCAGTGTCTGCACGAATTGTCTATCCACCGAAGTGTCTACTTTATGCGCGTGACTCAAAGGCTGGCAGACACAGTAGCAGTAGGCAGGCATATTGATCATGAAATCATAATTTTCTTGATTTGAATGATAATTGTTTCATTTATTCATTCATTGATGTCACTTGTTTACGTTATTTATTATGTAAAAAAAAAAAAAAAAGAAACTCGATTGGGGGCCCCCTGGTGGCCAGGAGGCCCCAAGCAGCCGCTTAGTTCGCTTATGCCTCGGGCCGGCCCTGGTCATACGTATGATTACTGTGAATGTGTGCGTGTGTGTGTATCTGTTTGTGCACATGTGTGCACATGAACTGGGTTAACATGACCCCTGGAGGCAAATATACGGAAAAAATTGTCATCCTAGGCCCTACAGTTCTCAAGATATTCACAGAGAACTGTGTCTGGTCTACCCTCCTTTCGGGGGGTCCAGTCCAGCGGGGGGGCTACAGATCAAAACGAAAAATGACAGTTCCATGCTATCCATGTGGGGGTACATGCCCACCAAGTTTTGTGTACCCCGGTCTTTCAGTGTCCCGGGAATCTTTGTTGGTGTACGTCACTAAATGTACACATAAATTGTTTTATTGTAAGGCCCCCCATGAACGAAAGTACACAAAACTTGGCATGCATTCGGAGGGTGTCATAATGATCCTACACTTTCAATTTCGTGCAGTTATGACCATGTCAGCCAGAGATATTGTGATGAAAACACCTAATTTTTTGCTTTTTAATTTTTAACTAGGTGGCGCTATACATGAAATAAGTGGTAATGAGATGGGTTGACATGGCCCCTTGAGATCAACATACAAAAAAAAGGTGGACCTCCTAGGCCCTACGGTTCTCGAGATATTCACAGAAAACTGTCTCCGGCCACCTACAGGCCAGTTGGTGTAAAGTAACATAAATGAATTTATTGTGTGGCCCCCCATGAACGGAATTCCACGAAACTTGGCGTGCATACAGAGGGTCTCATAATGATCCTACACTTCCAATTTCGTGCAGTTTTGACTATGTTAGGTCACAGATACCTGCGATTACAACACCTCATTTTTACTTTTTTGTGTTTAACTAGGTGGCGCTATACATGAAATGAGTGGTTATGGAATGGGTTGACATGGCCCCTTGAGATCAACATACAAAAAAAAATGGTCCTCCTAAACCTTACGGTTCTCGAGATATTCACAGAAAACTGTGTCTGCCCTACCCTCCTTTCGGGGGGTGCAGTCCAGCGGGGGGGCTACAGATCAAAACGAAAAACGATGGTTCCATGCTATCCATATGGGGTTACATGCCCACCAAGTTTCGTCTACCCCGGTCTTTCAGTGTCCCGGGAATCATTGACGGAAATTTGGACATGTGAAAAAGAAAAAAGAAAAAAAAAAAAAAATCTGACTAAACCTATATGACCGCCGCTTCGCTGCGCGGCGGTCATAATTACATACTCTGTGATTAATTAATCTAAATTAATCGCAGATATAATTTTTGATGTGAAAGTATTTTAAATATTTAAATTCAAATGAGTCATTGAATATTTTCACTGTTCAAAGAATCGCCATAATAATCTATGATAAGACCTAATATTCTGAGGAAATTAATTTAAAAGTGCTTCGGGAAGAAGTTTTTTTTTTTCACATACAAGGCATTTCAGGCCACAGATATAACTTAGAGGACACATTGAAAATAAATTAACACTCCCCTCAATGTCAACACTATTTTTTTGCCTTGATGTGTGACTTTAGAGTTAACGGTGATATGCAAATTCCTTGCTGCAGACATTGCAGAGGACTTTATTTTAATCAAAACTATTTTTATCAACACCATCAGGCCGTTTTTTTAAAAGTAAATGTTCCAATCAATGATCTAGGCAGCACATTTTCTTCTCTCTTCTTCATTTACAGTCTAATGGTTACTGACTAGAACGGCTCAGGGTCAAAGGTCATACAGAATCGATTAATTTGCATTCTTTTTTTTAATCAGTTATTTTTTCTCAAATTAATTAATCAAAATGAATCAGTTATTTTGACAGCCCTATTAATAAATAGTTCCTACAAAACTACTGACAGATAGAAGGATACCAGGGCTGAGGCTTACTGGGGAGGCAGGTCAGCATAGGCCGGAGGGGACACACACACCCCCCTCAGGGGTACTTCTGCCCTCCCCTTGGGCTCTCAGCTCCTGGGAACAAAATAATAAATGGTAAACACAACACACATAATAGTGGTAGGGTAACGCAATCACAGGTGATCTGCAGCAACAGAGGTAGTCTCCTATCAGTGCCAAAATCATAAACCAACAACAGTGTTGGGAGGGTTACTTTCAAAACGTGTTCCGTTACAGAATACAGAATACATGCCCAAAAATGTAATTTGTAACGTATTCCGTTACGTTACTCAATCTGAGTAACGTATTCTGAATACTTAGATTACTTCTACATTGAATTGCATTTTATAAGTGTAGGAATGCGGCCATCAAATCCTACTTACTAAACAGGCCTATTCTGGTGTGTTCTTCTGTTCCAAATAGCTGAAGTGTTAGGCCCACATAGGAGAATGTAGTCAACTAAGCTACCCGATACAACTTTAAAATAGCAAGGTGACCACTAAAACTACAGCAGGCGACTAGGTTAATTAAAACAAACTAAATAAATAGGCTACTTTAAGGGCGTAGCCAGAAATTATAATTAAGGTGTGCCTGTGATTTTTCGGCGGCATCAACCCAGTACGAGGGGCTCATATTACAGGTGGAACGCAAATGACCTACGCTAGCTAGGCTACTGTACATCAGGGCTCTCAAAATGGACGTGATCGCGTAATGACAATCAAAAACCTCACGTTAAAATATGCTACTCGCAAGAATAATTCTTCAGAGGCTGCACCATATAATTCATTTTAAAACGTAAATGTAGATCTAATTAGAAAAAAAAAAAAATCCATAAAGCTATTTTTAAGTTAGAATAAAAAACTTAGAATGCAGTGCCTATTTTAGAGATTGGTTTTATTGTAGGTCTAAATCAACACGTGAACTAGGCTTTGTTTATTGATTAGCAAACTGTTTAACCGATTGGCTGAAGTAGCCTGAGCTATTAATACTTGGGAAAATATCCTTTGAACAGACATCAGGAACCACAATCAGTGAGGAACAGGAGTTACCTCCACTTACTTTACTCCTAATTTTCTGTGCAAACAGTCATTTCAGGGTCTGACGCGTCCATAATGCGCGCTGGCTGCATTTTGAGGCTATAGTGCAAGACGGCGGGGCTTGGATTTAAACATGGAAACAATTTCATAATAGATTGCTTTCAGGAGCTTCTAGGAAATGGAGTTGCCTTAATTTATTTAGAGAGTGAATAAACTTATGAAACAGAAGTATCGTTGTGTAATCCATTGATTTCAACAATGTAACTGTATTCTAAATACCAACTATTTAACTTGTAACTATCGGAATACAGTTACTCATAATTTGTATTCTGAATACGTAACGCCGGTACATGTATTCCGTTACTTCCCAACACTGACCAACAACAAACACCACAAGACACAAATAACAAATAATGAACATACATTTTTTTTTTTTTTTTTTTTTATCGTCCTAAAAGTGTTGAGAATTGCTCTAAAACTTACTGTTTACCATGTTGTTAGTCACTTTGGCTAAAAAAAGCGTCAGCCAATGTAATGTAATGTAATACATGGTTATAGTCATTCACAATCACGCCAGACCAACACTAAAAGCAGGTGTCTGCGCCCGCCAGTGCCGCTAGCTTCGGTGCCACAGCCACGCGAACGGTGAAGCAGGAAACAATGTTTTGATGACGGATAATGCACGGACCAAAACTCAGCAAAGCAGCAGTGAGCACGTCCAGATGACTTAGGCCCACAACACCAACAATGCACGACAAAATAAGATTAAAACCGGACAAACATGAGAAACAAGTTAAATACCTGAATAGGTGTAGCAGCGACTCATCACTTGAGGCAGGGGTGTATGTTACTGAGAGTGCACCGTGGTGGAACAAGCCATGCACCAAGACAGCACGGAGGCCAGTGAGGCAAGCATGGATGGTGCTATAAAACCAGGATTGCAGATATTAATCTCCCGAAACAAGTAACAACGGTAGCGCAAGAGGGAGAAAAACACAGAGATCTCATACCGGCGGCCGGCAGGAAGGCGTGCGTTGGAAAGTGACAGAGGCAGGTTTCCAGGTGTCCACCTGGGCAAACGCTACCTACCATTTTATATGGTAGCCAGGTAAACTTATTGGCTAACCAATTAGGGAGTGATATGGGGCGCTCCACCCCTTAATCCTGCTACATCTTGAAACTGGGAACAGTTGGGATATTTTGATGTCATCTGGAAGTTGGTTCAAAAGCTGAACCACATAGCTGCTAAAAGCTGCTTCACGACGTTTAGTTTTGACTGTGGGTTTTACCAGCAAGTATTTCTCCTGTGATCTGAGAGGTCTGGCAGATTGGATTGTGTATTGCAGAAACATGTCTGATAGTTTGGTCCCGTTGGTCCCGTGTAGTCCAGTCATTTTAGGAGAAAGGGTTGAACAAATTGCAACACAAGCAAAATTAACTGATTTTGTATCCTCAATATGTCCTGAGTAAGGGAAAAAAAGCCCCGAAGAATACCAATAGGGGAAAGTTTAGAAAAAGACCTAAATATACCCTATTCATGCGCCTATACAGTATTTCTCTCACGCAAATAGGGGGAAAAAATTAACCTTCACATATCACCATGAAAATTACTGAGTTGATTACTTACATCAAGACAAACAAAAAATGTATTATAAGTTTTTTGAAATTGTTTGTTAACATGGGCAAATAGGGCATAATGTAATTATGTATAGCTAATGTATAGTGACCCAAAACTAATTGCAACATTTGACAAAGAAATTGTCCAAGGCATGGAGGAAGATAATACATGTCTTAACCAGTGGCGTAACTATAGTAGGTGCAGCAAGTGCAGTCGCACCAGGGCCCGTGACCTCCCGGGGCCCGTCGCTACCCCCGCCCTGCCTCCTTTTTTTTTAGAACTTTAGAATGTTAGAGCACGGAGAGTGAAGCATCACTTTGACGATCTATCGGAAGATGAGCGCTTAACCGATGCAGAGAGATACTTCAAAGTGCAGGTATTTAATGCAACTCTGGACATCATAATCAGTCAGCTCTCCCAAAGATTTGCAAGTATGCGAGCAGGGCCGTTTCAAGGAATTTGGGGGCCCCAAGCAAAATGGACATGGAGCCCCCCCCCCCCCCACCGCACGCAAGGCCTACAGGAACCACCGCATAGCCATACAGTTTAAGTTCACCCACAGTTTATATAAATACAAAATTTTGACAGTGCAGATACTGCAGTTGCATATATATAGTGTGCATTAGTTTTGAAAATGTTGAACATTTTCCAATATAAATGTAAAAAAGTGCACAATAACTAAATCCAACATACTTACACACACACTAACATTAACATTTTTCAGTTCTCACAAAGTGAGAAAATAAAACACTGCCATCTTATGCAGAAAAAGGATGCATTGTTCAAAGTATAAAGAGTGCAGGTTGTATAGCAATTTAAAAATCCAACATAAATACAAGTACACACAGTCACACACACACACACACACACACACATAAGATTAACCTTTCAGGCCATCTTCATCAGTGGAGGTATCCTTAGGAAGAGCCTGAGGGCTGAGAAATTTAAGCAAAGCACCTTGAGGGAGAAAGAAAAGATATGTTAGCATTTCCATATTTTGATATTTAGAAGGGATGCAGCTGCTTTCACAACTACCAATGCTACTGTAAAAACATATGGAAGCATATGAGTAGCTTTATTCAAATGAGAATGCAATCTGCAATATGCAATTCAAAATGACATTACATTATGCAATTGACAATTCATTATGTAATTTAATATTGCAATTTGCAATAATTTCCAACAAATTGTATTTTAATTTGCAAAGTGACAATGCAATCCTAAAATCAATTTGAATAATTTTGGTTAAAAAATAGAATAAACATGGATTGAATTGCATTCCATTTTGCCATGGTACTTCAGTCTCAAAATTCAAATTGCAATTCCTTTTGCATTTCAATTTTCAATATTCAGTTTAATCATTTAACTGTCAATTCGTTTTGCAATTTAATATTTAAAGTGCAATGTAGGATTGCATTTTTAAAACATATTTGGCAAAACTGTCAATGCCAGCTTGAAAAGATTTTGGATTATTTTGGGCAAAACGTTTTGCCATCGTTTTGAGGCATTTTATTCAAATGGAAAAGAAATATCGCCCCCCGTGATTGCATTGCACTTTGGTCACGCTCTTTGTGTTGCAAAATTCAAATGGCCATTCAATATGCCAAACGCATTGCAATCTGTCAAGTCTCTCGTCAAGGCGGGAACTAGGCTACGTCACTTCCGTGTTTACGTCTTACCCAGTTAGTGCTTGCTTGCAATGGAGAAGTTTGCAGCTGCACTAAGGTCTCTGGCTGATTATGTAGAACACCACCGTGTCAACGAGTCTGACTCAACGGAAAGATTACTGAAAATGGACGACAGAGTGGGCTATCTAGCCCTACTTGTCCGATTTGATGTCAACCTGGTCCGTTCAAAGATTTCTGAGGCCTTACAGCTAATGGGCGCTAGACGGTGGGGAGACCTTCTGTGGATACCACTGGAGGGAATAGAAGGTTACCCCTCCTATTAGGGAGATCGCGGAGCTCTTTGGAGTTCACAGGACAAGTAGGGCTAGATCGCCCACTCTGTCGTCCATTGTCGTTAGTTAGGCTAAAACTCACAGCATTTCCTTGCCCTGCTGTCTCTCTCTCTCACACACACACACACACACAACGGAGACTCCCCTCCGTGGTCTGGCTAGCCTCATAAGCAAACCGGGGGGTGCGGTCGCTCCGGGCCCACGTTTGGCCAAATCTATCTCGCTGAATTGTTGTATACGATGCTTATTTGTAGGCTACTAATTGCTGGGGGGAGGGGATGCTACTAAAGATGCCGCTGGTTGGCAAAGTTATCAGCAGCAACATAAGAGCCTTAATAATAAGTAAGAACACAGCTGGGTCTCGCGGACACTAGGCCTACTCGCGGTCACGGTTAACATTATTCATCAACTGTGACATGATATGTTTGCGCCGCCAACACCCCCCCCCCCCCCAAAAAAAAGTGCCCCCTTGAAAATCGCAAATGCCCCCTCTGTCACTGTACTCTACAGCCGGGTCTGTCGGCCAGAGACTGCAAACTCCTCCATTGCAAACGCTAACTGGGTAAGAACAGAGAATGTCTAATAAGACATTAGCCCGTAGACGGGCTCTGGTAAGAAGACGTTAACACGGAAGTGACGTAGCCTAGTTCCCGCCTTGACGAGTGACTTGACAGATTGCAATGCGTTTGGCAGATTGAATGGCCATTTGAATTTTGCAACACAAAGAGCGTGACCAAAATGCAATGCAATCACGGGGGGCGCTATTTCTTTTCCATTTGAATAAAATGCCTCAAAACGATGGCAAAACGTTTTGCCCAAAATAATCCAAAATATTTTCAAGCTGGCATTGACAGTTTTGCCAAATATGTTTTCAAAATGCAATCCTACATTGCACTTTAAATATTAAATTGCAAAACGAATTGACAGTTAAATGATGAAACTGAATATTGAACATTGAAATGCAAAATGAATTGCCATTTGAATTTTGAGACTGAAGTACCATGGCAAAATGGAATGCAATTCAATCCATGTTTATTCTATTTTTTTAACCAAAATTATTGGAATTGATTTTAGGATTTCATTGTCACTTTGCAGATTAAAATACAATTTGTTGGATATTATTGCAAATTGCAATATTAAATTGCATAATGAATTGTCAATTGCATAATGTAATGTCTTTTTAAATTGCATATTGCAGATTGCATTCTCATTTGAAAAAAGCTACTCATATGCTTCCATAAAAACATCCCAAGCTAATGTTAGGCTACATTGACCTAGGCCTACTTGTTTAACATAGCATTTAAGCATTCTGCTGTTTGAGAATTAGACAGAGCACCTGGTGCTTTAAAGACAGTAAACAGCTGGCGTGCATGAATACTACATGAAAGTTCCAGTCTGCTTTGATGCACGGAATTTATCGTGTGGTTTTCCTAACATCAATTTGGTAATTATCACGGTCGAATAGTTAGTATAGCAGAGAAGCTATGCCACTTTCATCAAAACCTATTACAAAGCTATAGCAATGTTATGTCATTAAATACGATAAACAGTGATTCTGGAACAGATCTGTGTCTTCCTTATCCCGTTAATAAACATATTACAGTATGTAACCATATTCCGTCCTTTCGGAAAAAAAAGTTGCGCTAACTGTTCTAGTTTGTTACAAGCAGCATGGGCCGTCAGACAGGTAGTTAAAAAAAATTTGCTAGGCTAGCCTTCCTGCTGCGACATTACACCATTTGTACAAGACAAGTAGAGCTATTTTATCCAGTGTAATTTATCACTTACCACTATCTTGTTTTTTTCTTGTCATCCTCTTCCTTTCTCTTCTGGCTTCTGGACGCATAACTCCTCTTCATTATGACTGCCGAGGTTTTATATTTTCGCGACAGCAGCAGAGACCACAAACCTGGCTGGCTGGCTGATGTCAGCGACTACTGAGAGGGGCCCCCTTGAGGGGGATCACGGTATTGCCGGTGTTATACGGTAACTGGCTTTCACGTTAACTGGCTGACTGTTTACTTTGCCTCTGGAGTTAACGTAACCGCCCCCTTCTCTTGCAGGTGTGTTCAGCTGATGATTTAGCCTCCGATACCTGGCCGCAGATTCGTCTGTTTAACTGAAGTTCAAATAGACATGTTTGTGATGCTGCACTTTGTTGTTTAATAAAGCTTTACAACACGATGTGTTGGCGTTGGAAGTGCCAGGTTGTCTGTAGTAGGCTAGGCTACATGCGCTGGACCATGAATATGCCACCAAATAAATAAAACTAAATAAACTCCACGTGGGTCTCGAACCACTACTAAATTAAACTACTTGCATGATAACCTGACATTAACCTGCTTGCGCCACTAACAAGGATGACACTTCTCAGCGAAATTGGCCATACTTATTTACTAGGCCTACAAGTAAAAGAGGTCACCTAGTATGTTATTGTGTTTGTAGCAGGTTAACACAGTGGATCATGGTAACTGGCTACTGTGTTATCTTGCTGCATTGCCCAAGCCATTTAGACCTTCAAAGTATAGCCTAGGCTTAATGGTTTGTACATTTCACTGACTGCTGGTCAGGCTGCCCGCGGCCACCTAGTCTATCTTCAGCCTAAATTGAGGCATTGCTTGACTAAAAATGTATAAATTTAAAAAACTGTGAATGGCAAGGATTGAACCCGTAGGCTAGACTAAAAAGAGCTTTATCAACGCATCAACCAGTTGTCTACTCCATGAAAGTTGAAACATAATTTAAAAAAGATGTTATAGTTTGTCAATAATTTAACTTAACAGCCATAAAAAAGTGCGGTACAGTTGTAACAGTAGCGTCATGAATGTAACAGTGCTAAAATCGTGAATCCTATAACATATTTTAACACAAAACAGTGCTGGGTTAAACAAAGAGCATCTGTTTTCATATAAAATCGAGAAAAAAAGTCCAAATGTATGACTGTTAAAGCTAATTTATTGCATTATTGATTAGCCATTGCAGACCGGTGTTATGCTAGCTCACAATAACCTTTAAATATGCTTATTTTGGCCATATCCACTTGATAAAACCAGTAAATATAGTTGATAAACTGCTTATTTCTTACATGTCTGAAGCATTTGGTCCAACAGTGATATTTCAAGTTGCTGTGTTAACTTTAATTGGGTGATGGCGGCACAAAAATCATAATCCATAACTCGCAATGATGTTCGTGCATTCGCGATAAAATCAGTTCATTTTGCCATAGGTGTTACAACTGACCCGCACAGGTCATGTTTTTATTTTCATTTAATTGCATGTGTTGTGACTACATAAATCAAATAGGACTCATGTTAACTTGAAACAGAGGGACTGAACATATGAATGACATGTGATTGAAGTCCACACGCTCAAATTTCACAAAGCAAACTTAAACAAACAGTTGCGGTTAAAAATAAATAAAAAATCGCGATGCTTGAATTTTGCACCTTTTTGCTTAATATCTCTGGTCGTATTTATAGTAGACCATTCATATTTGGATGGCTGTAAGATTATACATAATTACATGATATGTGTCTGTTTACGTTTCCGTAGCTACACCATATCTTGAGAATAAAACACTGTTACATTTGTACCGCTGTTACAATTGTACCAGTTCTCCCCTACATTAAAACAACCAGCGGATGGTGGGCGGGTGCCGTTTCGAAAATTGGTCAAAAAACTTTGGTGTTGATGGATGGCTGATGGATGATAAGTTTTGCTATGCAGTTATGGTTGAAATAATAGCCCATCAGTGCATCTCTAGTGTGTGTGCCTCTCGCTCAGAGGGGAGGGAGAGGCTGAAGGTCGATCCAGCATGGATTCTAAACTCTGTGGTGGATAGGATCTACAATTAGGTGTTAACAATACTACTACGCTAGGTCGAAGTACTCCCAAGTGCTATTGCGCCACACATTGTAGTTCTCCGGTTTATTAGCTTGGAAAATCGCCACGTTTCACGTTGCGTGGCCGTAGCATTTCTATCAACTACTCGTGCAACTGTATTAAAGTCGGTAAAACGTGGATGTTTTTGATTACTTCTACGCTTAGTTGCCGTCAAAGCCCGCTAGCATAGCAACATGCTAACACAGTCCAGCCGCGCACCAGAGCGTTTGAGTGCACGTACGGACACGGGAGAGGTATGACTCAACTCGTGAAAGTTAAGGTAAGAACATATATTACTACTGACATTGGGTGGCGTGTTCCTTTAATAAAGCTTTACAACACGATGTGTTGGCGTTGGAAGTGTCAGGTTGTCTGTAGTAGGCTAGGCTACATGCTGGACCATGAATATGCCACCAAATAAATAAAACTAAATAAACTCCACGTGGGTCTTGAACCATTACTAAATTAAACTGCTTGCATGATAACCTGACACCAACCTGCCTGCGCCACTAATCAGTTGACACTGCCCAGTGAAATTGGGGAGATGTAGGCCTACTAGTAAATGAGGTCAACTAGTATGGTACGACTCTGTTCTGGTCAAATTTCACAACTCTCAAGTCTATCGTCTTTGTGTAAATCGAGTTTGAATTGGAAAAATAAAAAAGTGTTACAATTGTGCCGGTTCTCCCCTAGGCTATGGGTGATGCAGCGCTGCTGACGTGAGGCTAGAAAGCCCTTGCCTGTTCTAGGAAGACTGATCCAATGCAGCAAATATATTAAAAGGCTAAAGTCGTACATTGGCTATGTTGTAGCCTATCCCCAGAATATCAGCAGCAAACTCAGTCTCTGTCTCGCAAAACAGTCTCCAAATAAAACGCACATCGGCCTGTTGCCTTTTCTGCCAGCTTGTGAAAATATATCGTCCAAAATGCTTGATTGCATTGCATTCTCCACATGTTTAGCTACATTTTCATGTACCACATCAGCATTTTTGTTCAGTGAATCTTTTGTAGCGCTCTCGCACCTGGGCCCACCATTGGCTAGTTACGCCACTGGTTGTTACTGGTATTATATCTCATCTAGAGGGTATATGCTATTAATTAATTTTCCCTGGACAGTATAGGCCAAAATGTATCCACTTTACACTAGGTTCACGTTTACAGAATAGAGGGAAATGTATTGTGCATGGCATAGAGGAAGATGGGATATGTCTTAAATGGTGTTATATCTCCTCTAGAGGGTATATGCTTATAGAAAATATATGGTTTATGGTGTTTAATTTGTTTCTCTTAATAGTGCAGGCCAAAATGTATCAGCTGTTCACTTGATTCGCCTATACAGAATAGAGGAGTATGTGTTATGCATGGTATGGAGGAAGATGGGACATAAGTTGATTGATGCTATATTTCATGTACAGTGCATATGCTTTTAGAATATGTATAGTTTTGACTGTTCTATGACTTTGGTAAAACCATGACCCATGCATAGGCATGCATTGTTAATTATTCATCTTAAACTATATTTATTAGTATGGCATTTTTGCCAGATGTCACAACAATAAAGTCACTTGGAGGCTAACTGCAGTTATCCCATCTGCACCCTTCTCTCGAATTAGGACATGATCATGTACATCTTCAACTTTGCCTTCACAATTTTCCTGCATAAACATACTGTGCTGTCCGATTATTGTTTAAGACAAAAATTGTGCAAAGTAAAGGGGCATCATACAGGCCCCTCTGATTGGACAGACAGTACAGTATATCAGTCAACCCCTGGGCAAGAGGTCAATTACTATAAGACTTGCAAAATGATGGACTGATACTTTAGTGTGATATACTGTATGTTTCAGTGACCTCTAAATCAGATTACGTAAACACCAAAACCACTTTCCTAGGCTGAATAATGCCTAACTATGTGTTTGTACAGATTACACATTGTGGAACACTTACATGCAAAAACCCACTTGGCTCTATTTAAAGATTCAACAACCATTTCCATTGATTCAAAGGGGCCACAATGTAAAAATAGACACCAATTTTGCAACAAACCAGTCTGAAATCAGCCAAAGGAACTCTTTGAAAATAAAAGAATATTCCTCAACAATGCAAGATTCTAAAATTCCATGTTAAGTTAGATGGGGTCAGATATTCTTTAGAATGTGTATTCTACAACATTCTAATTACAGTTTTGTCAGTATTTGCTGAAGAATAATGCATAAAACAACCCTCATTTTAACATATTTCCACCAACTGGATTTTCATGGTCTTTTACTATGGTGATTGAAATATAAAAATGTGAAAATAAATTCTGTTGCAATTAGTTTTGGGTCAGACCTTTGCCTGGACTATTAGCTCCGTTGTGGTATTTACAAATGAACTATACGTAATTACATTATGCCCTGTTTGCCCATGTTAACAAACAATTTCAAAAAACTAATACATTTTTTGTTTGTCTTGATAGGTCTTTTTCTAAACTTTCCCCTATTGGGATTCTTCGGGGCTTTTTTTCCCTTACTCAGGACATATTGAGGATTCAAAATCAGTTAAGTTTGCTTGTGTTGCAATTTGTTCAACCTTGACCCCTATTTTGACTTAAAATGATTGGACTAGTGCATCAACGTCAATTCTGTATTTTACTGGAAGCCAATGCAGGGACTTAAGTAGGCTCCTACTGTAATGTGGTCAGTTGTTTTCATTCTTGTAAGAGCTGCTGCATTTTTCATCACTTGAAGCTGTTTGATACTTATGCTTAGGAGGGCCTGAGAAAAGCCCATTGCAGTAATCAACCTCTTGGCAATGTTTTGGCATAACGGTTTGCTGGATTATTCACATGCAAGCTCTGAGATCCCCTGATGTTATGAGACAGACAAACTCTATAGGTCTACAAATGACAATAGTTATCCTAACTCTTCAAGGAACTGAATGTTTCAGAGGCTTTTAAATAGCAATAACATTTGACAAGAACACTTAATGAGTGCACATAGGTATTCAAATGAGGCAAACTCACCAAATGATGGTTCATGCTAGTCTAGTACCGGCTCTGGTCTCTTGTCTGTCACTTCTGTAGCAATTCAGTCTGTCAAAACAACTCCTACTGCGAGAAACACATTTCTGACTAAAATTATATCTTTTCTACACTGTCAATAATTACAGAGGGTATGGTGAAACAAGGTGTAGTGTGTTTGGTGTTATTGAAGTCTAGTTCCCAAAAATGATTTTTACCCAATGACAAATTAGCAGGAAAACACCTGCGACATTGCCGGAACAAAGAGAGGACAACATTTATTCTCTATTAATCTATTTTCATCACTGGACTGTTAATTATTTAACTATGTGTTCCAATTTACCATACCATAAGCTGGTGACTTTGAAACTTGTGCTTTGTGAAAAGGATTTAATCGCATATAGGGAGAGGCACACATTTTATGAGACTGTTAGTCATTATAAAGCATTTTACTGGATCCATGGAAAGACCTTGAAAGTCCAAGGAAGAAGACAGGTGATTGTGAGTAATTAATAAAATATTTAATTTAATGTTGTTTGCCTTAGAAAAGGCAGCCCTTGTAAGTGTGTTGCACTTAAGAACACCCACTAACGTATCAATGTATGTGCATTCAAAAATTATTGTAGTTATCTATTTAGTACCACATACTTAATCAGGTCATAATACAAGGTAAATTAGGCCATAAATAAAAAGGCCATTTAATGATGATGTCAAAGTCCAGTCTGTGAGTTTGTTTTGAACAGGTTAGAGAAACTGCTTAACCCAATCCCTTTGTTGTTGTGCAAAAGAAAAAAATAACAACACTCTCAGTAATAACACATATACACACACACACACAAAGACAAAAATAAACAAAGAAGCAAACAAAAAACCAAAAGCAAACATACCTCCAACGGTCAAAATTAACCCTCAAGCACCATCATCAATCTAGTGTCCTATACAGTCCTTTATAGTAGTCTGAACTTACATATGGATCATGGCACAGCAAAGTAACATGAAAGAGTTTGGTGTTGTTTCAACACTTCACATCCTAGAACTTTTGGCAAAGGGTTGATAATAGGGGGTGGGAGGGGGGTTGGGTGGCAAGAAGATTTAACAGCGGCTTTGTTTTTTTCCCATGCTGTGACAGCCCTATTTGCATACAACAGTGTGTCAAACATCTAGGATCTGGCCACACGTTCCTCATGTTTACAAACAGAGGCCTTTGGCTTTTTTATGACTTGTGAACTGCACTTTGGAAGAATGACCAACCTTGTAATACAACATTTTGTGACATATAAATAGACCCTACCCACCCCCTTCTCTCTCTTACACACACACACAAAAGACAGACAGCGGAAGATGGAAAATTCCAACACCAAGCCAGTGGAGGTCTTGTGCGAGCCGGACGGGGGGCAGACTCATCTCTTCATTGACAACATAAGGTCACATAGCTAAAGAGGGCTGCAACACCTGGTGCTCCAGATTCATGTCCACTTTCAGCTGCCTAGACTCCCTCAGCAATCATCATTCCCATCATGCATGCTAACTAACAGTGTGCAGAGATGTCAACAATTTAACTTTGTTACAAAAAAACAAGTCAGTGCATTTGACAGATCACAAATAAAACATATTAAACAATGCTAGCCAATGTTCTAGAATAAAAATTAACATTCAGCAACACTACATGGCAGCAGAGGATATCGCCCACATTCAGATAAGCAGAGTACAATGGTTATGATCTATACATATAATAAGCTAATGTGAAACGAAACATCTGAATATAGACCTAGTGATCTCTAACATTTTCCCATTCAACCTCATAGCTATGATAACATTCACAAACAGTGCATGCATGAATCAAAGTCCCTTATCAAAAGCCCCACAAAATATGGGCCATAATCACCATGGCAGGGTCTGATGTCTGTAACCATGGTAAGCACATTAGGGAGGGAGTATGCAGTGTCATTCAAGTATGTGGCACACATATCTCGTTTGCGCTGCCAAGTGTCATTTCAGTGTTCACATAGCTCCCTCCACAGGACAATATGGGAACTGCAGCTCTGCTTCACTATGAGAGGACCTTTTTTTTGAGAGTTTTTATCATAAGAAAGCAGGACAAACACAACAAAAAGGAAGCAAACAACCAGCAATCGACCACACAGTTTAGAGGCATCTCAAACATTCCAGACTTTTTTTCTTTTCTTTTTTTGAAGCACGGACCAAGGCACAATGGCATCAATCCGCAGCTTCCAGTCCTTCACACGATAATCCTGCAGAGAATATCTTCACAGCAGCTTTGGTCCATGTGAGGATACTTCATCATGAGAAAAAAAAAACACTACAGAGAAAACACAAAAATGAGTGAGAAAAAAAAAAACCCCCAGAGACACAGGTGAAGGCCTGTTTGAGTCCAACTGTTTCCCCCGCAGTCCTAAAGCCAGGGCTACTTAAGCACCAGTGTGGCCTCGCTGCCATCTTTCCTCTTCAGGTACAGGCCGTGGCTCAGGTGATGCTCCCGTCGCAGGTAAGCGTAGAAGTAATCGGACACCAGCAGAATCTGAGACAATGACACACACACACACAGAGATTGCAGAAACACATTGGTCTCAACAGCCCAGCAAACACAATGCTGTAACCTTTACAATACAGTCCACTGTGCTTGTCCAATACAGAGAGGTTGCAACATGAGGAAGCTACTAAAGATTTAATCTCCTGAAGCCAGGCTAGACAAGACTGAAATTGTGTGAACTTAATGAGGAAGTGTTTGTCTGAAACTCAAACCGGCTAATTAATAATGAATGCCAACCATCACGTCAGCCTTTTTTCCACCCTGTTAAGAAAACGGCAAGAAATAAAATAAAATAAAAACTTGCATTTGAAACCCAGAAACTGGAAAGCAGCTGTTTTTGGTTGTCATTTTATGTAGTTTTTAGACATGGTTCTGAGTCTCTCTCTCTTTAGGATTCTACCCTTTTTGTCTAGCAACCTCTAACCTCAGAATGTGTGTTTTGTGTTGTCTAGCAACCTCCAACCTCAGAATGTGTGTTGTGTCTTCCAGTGGAAGTATCAGTAAACATGAATAAGTGAGGAAGGCCAGCTCAAACCTCTGTCATGCCCTGGCCTATCACAACTGCTATAGGCAAAGGACAAAAACTTAACACCCATTTCTCACCTTGCAAACACACACACACACACACACACGGAGAAAGGCAGTACCTTGTTGACCAAAAATTTAAAGGGGTAGTGTCTGAATCATGAATGAGAGCGCCACACCACTGTACCTGTGCCAAGTTAAAGAGTAGAGTGATGGCATAGTAGAAGTTGGAGTTGGCGCTGCCAGCGTAAATCCATAGATGCCACAGAACAGGGAAGAGGGCCGAACAGGCAAGCAGCACGCAGCACACCAGGAAGATGTTCCTAAGGACTAAAGACACAAACAGATCACTTCTAACATTTACAGAACATAAACATAATACATAGAGAGTTAGAGACAGAACACTTCAAAACACTATCAGCAGTACTTAACACTAAGGCGGGGACGTAACGCAACGCTCAAACCATAAGGTTTGTCCCGTTCCTAAGAAACACAAACAGTTTGTCAATTGAATACGCTCGCATTGCACTTTAAAAGTTGAACCAAGTTCAACGCTCAGCTTGCTCAACGCTAGCGTTCCGCTAGTGTTGCCCTTGTTCCGCTGCCGAACCATAGAGAACAATAAGAAACCTGCTGCTTGCCGCTGGCTTATGTGATCCCCGCCTAATGTCTTCACACAGTTCAGGACACTTATGTGTTCATAGGTCATGCATGAACATATAAAAGACATATGGGTACATTTCTGACATAATAATATAGTGCAAATGATGCAAATTCCCTATACTGCCTGAAAGACCATACTTACATCTGTACAGGTGGTTCCACACCGGCAGAAAGGCCATGTACAGCGCAATGTCCCCGACCGTGGGGTAGGACTTAAAAATGGAGATGACGGCTATTTGCATGAACATGAGAAACACTGGATGGTCCCTGCAGGGGAATAGACACACACACACACACACACACACACACACACACACACACACACAGTAGAAGTTCATAAAGGCTAGCCTGCATGCTACATGGCACGTGCATTTTGCCACTGGCTTTGGAGTTCACAATTTATTATCACAAAAAAGAAATGTGTGCAAGTTATTGTCCTAAAGGCTACTGTCAAGGTAGCCTAATGATTAACTTGCACACTGGCTGTGTTTAGATACGCTTAACCTGCTTATTGGAAGATTGTGCAAAGATCACGGCCAACTTAGGTGGCTTTTGTTAAATACCAACATGGCCTTGTAAAAAAATAAACTATGGTTTAGAATGGGAATGATCACTTAACCTTAAAAACAGAAAAAGCTTTTCAGGGCATCACAAAAGTGTGCAGCAAAATCTCAGCCTCAACACTAAAAAGCTGTATTTACAGAGGCAGGCCTTGATGCACTGTTAAGATTTTTTTGCCTATACTTTTTTGCCTATAATATTTTGTTCTTGCATCTATTGATCAAAGTATCATCAGTGTCTCTACACATGAACTTGAGCATTGAGAACATTGTTTGTGATCCACAGAGTTTACTAAAAGAAAGGATTTGAACAATTCACTTGGTTTTTCTGCTTGCTGCCATCTTGCCAGTCAAAAGAGTGAGTTGTCCAAAACCTTCTTTTTAGTAAACTATGTGTACATGAACAATGTTGTCAATGTTCGAGTTCATATGTAGAGACACTGATGATACTTCAATCAAAGTTTCATGTTGTGTCGAGCCTTCTTAGTGTATTGCAATTTTGACGCGATCATGTATCAAAATAGTAGTGCCCCTATGATTCCCATTCAAAAGGCTATTTGACCCAAAAAAGACAACACGGACAAGCTTAAAAGTGGTGCTTCGCATCATGTAATTATGCTTTTAAGCGAAAGTTTGACTCGCGTACATTCACAAAAACACCCTAGGATGCATTTTGGCAAAAGTTACACTTGAAGATAACAGAATTCATGTGCTTTTTTCCTGTTTACATGTTCTTGAAAAAAAAAAAGGGTCACATTTAACTGACGGTGTAAACATAGCCTGAACGAGGGATTAATTTGTCCTAGCTGCCATTGGCCTTTTAAATTACTGACTGTGACTAATGTACTGAGAACCCTGCTTTTGATGTCATTTTACGTCTTTATATTGTATTTACTGTCCATCTTTTGTGTTCAACTGAAGTTTATGTGGCTAAAACATTTTTTAATATGCACATTCCATTTCTTGAGGCACAAGGGAAAATATTTCATCACACGAGAAATATTTAAAGCACTTACTTTAGTTTGATGGACAGAGGAATAGAGTAAAAGAATATGTTGATCTGGAACACACAGATGAAGAAAAGGCGAAAGTGCTCGAACATCTCGGCAAAGAAATACCAGAAGAGACCGATGTTTGGGGTGAGGTCTGGCACGGATAGTCTGCAAAAGTACATACGGAAATTCAGTCACACGTACAGACACATGGTTCCCATTATCATTTAAAAAATGTCAGGGTTTTCCACAAGGAAGAATTTTATTTTGCTACATTAGCTAATTTTATAGCCCACAAATCCACTTACATGAAGCCATACACTGAGGGAATGAAATCCCAAGAGCTGAGCAAGAAGAATGAGAGACAGACAATGACCAACAGGCTCCCAAAGTACATGAACGCATACTGCGAGGCGAACAGCCAAAAACTAGGCCTGCGAAGGTTCACTGGGAGGCACAGCCTCTGGAGGAGAGAAAGGAGATTAGGGAAGGGGGAGGGGGGAGTGTTAAGATTTAAAATGGTTGGAAAATGTCAGCAATATTTACAATAGAACACTTAACCACATTATAATGTACTTTACTTTTCTGTCCTCTAAAATCAGAGTATGTAAGACCACTTGGCTGTTGCTCCTTTGAGAGCGTATGGACAAGAGGATGAAGAGCTGAGGGGACACACCTGGAGCAGGTAAATTAGCGCAGGGGCAAACAGGGTGAGGGGGTAGATAGATTGGTATGTTGCCAGGGCTAAAAATATCGCACTCAACAAGGCACTTCCTGCGGAAACAAAGAAAACCACACATTAGTCCCGCAATGGTGCTCTTAAAAAGTCATGCTAGGAGCACCGGTTCACAAGAGCTCAAATCACACACTCGACGACACTCCTACCTTTTATGGTACTCAGTATAAAGAGTGCGATGACTGCATTGTTGAGTCCACACGTTGACTTTGCAACACAGGAGAGAATAGTGAAAGGGTTCCACAGATAGCTGTGAGGATAGGATGGAAAATATCATTATCAGGCACAAACAGATTGCATTCAGATGGGACAATACATAAAAACTTGCTTAATTATAGGCTACATTTCTTCTCGACTCCAGGCACTGAACACTGAATGAATGATGAATGATAACCATTGAACCAACAAAGTAGAAGAACACAGCCAAACAAACAAACAAATAGCAATTTACAGAGTGTCTATAAGGAACATCATCAGAGAGACTATGAACAAGTAACAGCAGCAATGTCGCACATTCTGGACTACAGGAGACTGACATTTAATCATCGTAAAAAAAACATTTTAATGATTTCAGATATACACAGGAGATGTGTTCAATTCTTTGTGCTATATGTAGGAGATTTCCCACAGTGGCTATTCAACCATTTTTACCAATATTTACCATCAAAAACAAAATCACTGACAAAGTGAAGTGATCATCACCAACAGAACAGCCTTTAACAGCCAAGCAGATACATGGAAATTGAACTCACAACATTGCCACTTTCAGAGGGATGTAGAACATCTCTTTAGGGCTTCGCATGAGTTCCAGACAGTCGTGTGGGTATCTGTCATCTTTCAATGCATACTTCTGTTTTCTGAACTGTGGCGTTAAAAGAAAAATGCAAAATGCATTCAATTAATACTGTTTCAGACTCAGTCTGACTTATGTGAGAATATGTCTCCCTTCAACTCACCACATTCTTATTGTAGTGTTGTACTGCCAAGTAGAGTGCCACTGCAGTGATACAATCTGCTAACTGTACATAAGGTAAAACATATTGTACTGCTCAACACAATTACACATTACACTTGACCCAATGACAATACACAATGATGTAGTGAAAACAAAATGATGTGCACTCACCATATATACTATTTCTGCATAGTCGACGACAAAGTGAAAGAGGTATATGATGAGTGGCGTCTCGTGAAACACATCTCCTGAATAAGGTGACACACCCAGATCCAGCAAGGCCAGGCCTTCCACAACTGAAAAATATGCAACACACAAAGAGGCGGCGTTACTGCAGAAGTAGCCTACGTCCGACTTCAGGAATTATTGTGGGTCATTGTAAAACCAATGCAAAATCAACAGCAAGCGCTACACTGCAAGCGTTGTGGAAGGCAAATAAAGAGAAATATCAACATTTATCCGACACTTACACTGCCGTGATTTTACAAAGAAATGACAACAACAAAAACCTCCTCTTAACACATGTAACACCGTAATGGTGATCATGACCTATACCAGCATCTAGCTATAGCCTACAGCATTCAAATTCGATACCGATTATGAATAGAGTGAATGACTTCTCTGTTTGAAACCTCGCTAATGACTGACTGGCTCTCCCATTGGTAGGTTGAGAAAACTCCAGAGTTCGAAAAAGCCGACATTAACCACATAACGGGAAATGATTAGAGAGTACCTTTTACTAAGGCTACTACAAACTCCACACAATTCTGTGCATAACCATAAACTGATCTGTGCATCGACGTTCATGCCTTTACTGTAGCATAGGCTACACGCTCGGCGTCTCAGAATGATGACAGCTCGGTTGAGAGCTGCATGACGGTTGTCCTTCTTAATATATTTAACACGCATCCAAGAAATTAATTTATCACAAACCTCGTTTCCAGGCATTTAACGGCGATACCACTTCAACCCTCTCAGAAATCAATTCAGCTAGACTCGATCTAAACAATGCTGCTCTGATTGTTACAGCCACAATCAGAACAAGTGTTAAGGGAGCCGCCATCTTCGCCTAGGAAGGAACTCTCTACATACGGAAGTGACGCATCATGGGAAATTGATTCTTTCCATCCAACTCTTAGAAATAGAGAAAGGGAAATACAGCTCTTATATTTTATGGTTATGGTTATGGTTATGGGATTTAGTAGGAGAATTGAAAACTTCTACATGGTGTAACTGCTAAATATGGCATCGCCTTGTCCAGAGAAGGGGCAAGACAGGATTCTATGGTGAATTAATCCATTCTGAAGCTGCAATGGATAGCCATGTAGTTTCATCAGATGAGGTTGGTTCGTGTGGTCTGGTTGTTTCCCAATGCATTTTCTAACGGGTTGACTACACCCTGCTTGCTACACTGTATGATGTTAGTTAGGGTTGTTATATCAATAGTAAAGTAGCCTATAATCACAATTCAGAATATTCTGAATAGGCTCTGCTGAAGAGCATCAGACAGTTCAAAGTAGCCTAACCTGCAATGAAATATATGGTAAACAACCAATTAAGTTCTTAAAGTTTAGTGGTTAAATATAGATAAACATGGCTAATCTACATGACATTAGCTGGAATGTTAATAGGCTGAATGGGCAGATTAAGAGAACTGCTTACTTCTCATGTAGGCAACTGGGATATTGCTTTCATACAAGAATCACATTTAACTCATTGAGTGCCAAAATGCGTTGAGTGCCAAAAACGTAATATTACGTTTTTAGCTTTTTTTTTTTAATTACGAAACTAGACACTCTAACACACCTTATATGTGATTTTGGAACTCTGTGATGAATGGAAATGAAATATATGACGATCGTGAAACTCATGAAAACGCACAATCTGGACATTTTATCATAACTCGGTTGCCGCTTTGGGTCGAATCCGTCAGGTCAAAACCAGGCCATTTTCGTGGGTCTTATCTAGGCCTATCACAAGGTGGCAGTCTCGCCAGGTCTCGCTGATCACTTCCCGGAAAGTTTACACAAGTAAGGAACAGGCAACACTTCATATTTCATGAAAGACGTTATATCTCCATTTCTAAAAAAAAACAGCGATTTTGATGAAAACTAGCCACTGTTTAGCTTGGGATTTCTCAGGAACAGAGGCGTGTAGAAATACACGGTTTGCACCCACCGAGAGCTTAAAGTCTCACCTTTTAATCAAGCTATTGTATGTGTTCATAGCTATAACACAGAATATGCTATGGCTGTACAAAAATCATCAACAATGGTCTAGATTGCTGGCACTCAAAGCTCCCGAAAACAGCCTGCCATTCAATGAGTTAAGAACTGCAGACACTCATCACTTTGCAAACAAATACTTTGTAGCTGCCTCTGCATCCCTGAATTCCAAAACTAGGGGTTCATTGATAGCATTGAAATGCAATCTCTCATTAAATATTCTAGATACATTTGGCAGTGAGGATTGCAGGGTTTCATACATCAAAACTATTATGTCAGGACGTAATATCTCCATCTATGTCCCATCTCAATAGCCTGATTTTTTCTCCATCTTACTACTAGTTAGGGAAAGTTAGGCTTTTTTTCCGGCAATCTGCAAAAATGTTTCTCACCAATAGCTTTTTTTACTATGTGTTCCTATAGGTGTCTAGTAACACCTCCCAATTTATCCACGGCCAAATCCTCGGGGAAACACCTGGAGAGCCATCTAGTTTGGGGTGCCTAGGGCCTGGGTGAAAATTATGAAAACATTTTTTTTTACCAATATTAACCTTTGAGATGTCTAACTAGGGGTTTGTAGGGGTGCTGAATCTATCCCATTAGTTTTGAGTAAAAAAGACTCCAAGTCCATAGAAAATCCATAACAAGTGGTTTTATTGAACAATTACAAAACAAAACTTCCTTAATCAGTTTAAAATTGAACAAACCTCATTCCTCAACTCCCCTGCACTCCCTCACTGCTGTTATCATCTGGCTGGTCTATGTTCTGGCAAGACTTAAGATGACAGTTCCAACAAGCAGAAATACACTTGACTCCTTGCTTTTGTCCGGTGCAATGGGATCTGGTGTAGGGACTGGTGCATAATCATGTTCTCCTTGTTTCTATCCACACTCAAGGACATCTAGTGATGGATTTTGTAGCAGTAGCCAATCTTTGGTCTGGAGATATGCCCGCAGAGAGTGCTGTGCTGCACCTCCTGTAGTCGGAGGTAGTTTCTAAGGCTTGATACTAGGCTTGTTTTACATGTTGCTCACTGTCTACCCTCCACATTGGACACTCTTTTCTCTCTCTCTCTCTCTCTCTCTCTCTCTCTCTCTCTCTCACACACAGACACATTTATGCACATTTCTCAACCACACACACATCTACAAACACATTCACAACCACACACACACACACCTATGCACATTGACTCTCTCACAAACACATTCACAACCACCCACCCACCCACACACAAACACATATGCACACACTTACAAATAAAGTTCACACCTTTACTGACACTGTCTCTCTCTGTCTCTCTCTCTCTCTCTCTCTCACACACACACACACACACATACACGCACACATACACACACATGCAAAATGTCCTTTCTAACACACACCATGTTGAGACAAAACTATATGTGATTATAGTACCAGTGTGTTACAGTACACGCAAAGTTTGTGTGAGTGTGTGTGTGTGAGAGAGAGAGTCCAATAATGCGGAGGGTGGACGGTGATCAACAAAATGTAAAACTCATGAGGACAAACTGAGTTAATATTTTTGTAAATATTTTATTATATCTTTTCATGAGACAACACTGAAGAAATTACATTTTGCTACAAAGTAAAGTAGTGAGTGTACAGCTTGTTTAACTGTGTACATTTGCTGTCCCCTCAAAATAACTCAACACACAGCCATTAATGTCTAAACCGCTGGCAACAAAAGTGAGTACACCCCTAAGTGAAAATGTCCAAATTGTGCCCAAAGTGTTAATATTTTGTGTGGCCACCATTATTTTCCAGCAGTGCCTTAACCCTCTTGGCCATGGAATTTACCAAAGCTTCACAGGTTGCCACTGAAATCCTCTTCCACTCCATGGCGACATCATGGAGCTGGTGGATGTTAGAGACCTTGCACTCCTCTACCTTCCATTTGAGGATGCCCCACAGATGCTCAATAGGGTTTAGGTCTGAAGACATGCTTGGCCAGTCCATCACCTTTACCCTCACCTTCTTTGAATTTCCCCTTGGGGATCAATAAAGTATCTATCTATCTATCTATCTATCTATCTATATGTCTATAGCAAGGCAGTGGTCGTCTTGGAGGTGTGTTTGGGGTCGTTATCATTTTGGAATACTGCCCTGCTGCGGCCCAGTTTCCGCTCTGCTTCAGTATGTGATATGTGTATGTCACAGTACATGTTGGCATTCATGGTTCCTTCAATGAACTGTAGCTCCCCAGTGCAGCACTCATGCAGCCCCAGACCATGACACTCCCACCACCATGCTTGACTGTAGGCAAGACACATTTGTCTTTGTACTCCTCACCTGGTTCCCGCCACACACACTTGACACCATCTGAACCAAATAAGTTTATCTTGGTCTCATCAGACCACATGGTTCCAGTTATCCATGTCCTTAGTCTGCTTGTCTTCAGCAAACTGTTTGCGGGCTTTCTTGTTCATCATCTTTAGAAGAGGCTTCCTTCTGGGACGATAGCCATGCAGACCAATTGTGTGCGGTGTATGATCTGAGCACTGACAGGCTGACCCCCAACCCCTTCAACCTCTGCAGCAATGCTGGCAGCACTCATACGTCTATTTTCCAAAGACAACATCAGGATATGACGCTGAGCATGTGCACTCAACTTCTTTGGTCGGCCATGGCGAGGCCTGTTCTGAGTGGAACCTGTCCTGTTAAACCGCTGTATGGTCTTGGCCACCGTGCTGCAGCTCAGTTTCAGTGTGTTGGCAATCTTATTAGCCTAGCCATCTTTATGTAGAGCAACAATAATTTTTTTTCAGAACCTCAGAGAGTTCTTTGCCATGAGGTGCCATGTTGAATTTCCAGTGACCAGTATGAGAGTGTGAGAGCGATAACACGACATTAACACACCTGCTTCCCATTCACACCTGTGACCTTGTAACACTAAGAAGTCACATGACACCAGGGAGGGAAAATTGGGCCCAATTTGGACATTTTCACTTTCACTTCACTTCAGGGGTGTACTCACAAGCGGTTTAGACATTAATGGCTGCTTGTTGTGTTATTTTGAGGGGACAGTAAATTTACACTGTTATAAGCTGTACACTGACTACTTTACATTGTAGCAAAGCATCATCTCTTCAGTGTTGTCCCATGAAAAGATATAATAAAATATTATACAAAAATGTGAGGGGTGTACTCAGTTTTGTGAAATTCTATAACTAGTGTCAAGCCTGAGAAACTACCTCCGACTACAGGAGCTGCAGCACAGCACTCTCTGCGGGCATATCTTCAGACCTACTGCTAAAGTCCATCACTGGATGTCCTTGAGTATGGATGGAAACAAGGACAACATGGTTGCACCAGTCCCTACAACAGATCCCGTACTACCTTCTGAAGTTTGTCAGCTGCAACTGTGCAGGGGACTGTGACACTCTCAGGTGCTGCTGTTAAAAGCAAGGAGTCAAGTGTATTTCTGCTAGTTGGAACTGTCATGGTAACTCTTGCCAGAACATCACCCAGCCAGAAGATAACAGGGGTGAGGGAGGGCAGGGGAGTTGGATGAGGTTTTTACATTTTAAACCGATTAAGGAAGTTTTGTTTTGTAATTGTTCAATAAAACCACTTGTTATGGATTTTTTATTGACTTGGATTCACATTTAAAAAACTAAATGGCTCAAAACTAATGGCTGGGATAGATTCAGCACCCCTAAAAACCCCTTGTTAGACATCTCAAAAGCTAATATTGGTAAACAAAATGTTTTCATTATTTTCGCCCAGTCCTTCTGGGAACCCCAAACTTGATGGGCTCTCCAGGTGTTTCCCTGAGGATTTGGCCGTGGATAAATTGGGAGGTGTTACTAGACACCTATAGGAACACATAGTAAAAAAAGCTATTGGTAAGAATGTTTTTTTGCAGATTGGCAGTAAAAAAGCCTAACTTTCCCTAACTATACAGTTTTATCACACCTTCAAGATTACTCAATAATTATAGGTGCGGATATGAACACTTGTGTAAATTTAAATCTGCTCAACACTCTACCTCTACACAATTATGTTCAGGACTTTTTATAATCTCTTATCAGCAGGCTTGGAATTTCAACATTTTAGGGGCAAGGCCACTTGGCCTTCAGTTGGGCATATTTGGTTGGGGGCACAATGGCCAAAGTTAAAGATGCCCATACGTATTTCATTACTTTGTGGTAATGTCTGAAGTTCTACCATGGACTCTGTAACATTTTTTTGTGGAAAACATGCCTTGGTTACCTTGTTTCAAGCTATTCTAGCATGGTATTGAAAGCCTGCATGAAGACTCAGCTCGATTTGCGCCAGTTCTCATTAATATTCAACTGCTTGACTCTGATTGGCTAACAGCTAGTAGGTTTCGTCCATAACATGACAGACGTTATCAACTAATTTTAGCTTCATGGCATGAACTTAGCTTGGCTAGCATTGTCGAAATGTGCATAAATAAAACCTGCTAGGCTAGCGAGTTCATTAAACCTGTAGGCCAGTGTTTCTCAAACTTTTTTTCTGGGGACCCACTTTTTAAAAATGACAGACTATCGCGACCCAACTCGTGACTGTGGTAGTTAACAAACTAGTTCTCAAACTTTTTCTTTCATTCCCCACTTTGATCAAGGGGGCATTCTCGAGCCCCACCTGTCCCTCATCGCTCTAAGAAAGTGGTAGGTCAAGCTTAAAATTGTCAAATTTATTTAAATAATTAAGTTCTAAATATATCCTCTTCAACAGAGTTAAAGAGAGTTAAACAGAGCTGGTGCTGCAGATATAATAATAAATAAATACATAACACACATATTTCTGTTTTCCAGCAACATATTAGGAAGCATAGGCCCTTTTACAGCATTGTACAATATATTCAATGAAATACCAACATGCTGCATTAAATGGATCCATAATCCAGTCATACTGAGCACTGCTGGTTGGGAAATATTTTTGAAACTAGATGTACCGCGTAGCGGTACAAAATATGACCGCCGCTCAGTCCTGCACATCCATTCCGCGAAAATAAATCATATTAATGAATTTGTCTCCATCTTCTACTCCATCCCCCACTCTTGAAACTTTTGTGTATGCTTGTTTGGAATGTGTGTTTGCACACATTCCGCACACAAAGTAGCCTACTGGCGCTGCAAAGGTGAATAGATTTGTTTCTGGGCCAAAAAATCTGTAACATTGTTATAAAACCTTTAAAATCTCTAAACAATCACAAGTAGGGCAGTTCATCATAGTCCATCCATTGCAACTGGACTGATGAAAGGTACACCTGTAGGCTACATTGTATTTGGGAAAAGCAGAAGGTAGCAGCATAATGTATTTATTTATTTATTATTAAACTAAAACAATCCCTGTCAGTTCCATGCAGTTTTCAACAGCTATCAAGAAGAGAGGTCATGTCATGGATTTTTGTGAATGTTTCTTCTTCTACATATGCATAGGTTTAGTCATCTAGTTCAAATTATATTCAGCTTTATTGTCAATGCACAAATTAAATACCAGTAGTCTAAAACAAAATGCCGTTTTACCCAGTGGTGCAAATAACTGACATGTCCAAAAGGGCCTTCATGAAATGCGTTGCGAGACTGTTCATACACATTTTAACGGGCAAAGTTGAAGAGCTACTCTCCGTTATTGTTTGTGCAAATAATATGCTGATTCATGTTCCCTTGCATTTTGCAACCATGAGGTCCATGGTTAAGCTCAATCTTTTGACGCAATCTTTTGATTTTCACCCAGCCTAGTCCATGGTAGGCGCCCGATAGAAATATTGTTTAATTTTGCGATTGAGATATCCACGCACTGGCGCCCCCCCTGCGACGTGTTCGCCCCCCGGTTTTAGAGCTATTCTAAATGCAAAAATGCATAGACATTGCATGACAAAACCGTGACTGTTAACAAACTATAAGCTATATAAGGTAGGCCCTATGCTAGGCCTATTACACAACACAAATTGTCACCAGGCTATGCTGGCGACCCAAATAAAATATCCGTTGGAACCAATGGCTTACACCTTACAGTATCAAGCTGCCACCTCTTGGCGAAAAGTTAATAGTTTTGCATATCAGTAGTAATACATTTCACGTAGCTGTGAATCACGGAAAGGGCGAATGAAGTGGACACTTCTAAATGGAACCCAACCCACTGTACAGTAACTCAAGGTCTGTGGCTAAAGCAGCCATAATGAAAGCGTTATCATTGTTTGGATACTTCACACACACGTGTTTTTTAATCGCATAGACTACAACTACCAAGCTGGAATCAAAGCACATCGACTCCCCTCTCACACCCTAAACACGCACTTCGAACAAACAAAAAGCGCCTCAGTCTCACGGAATAGCCATAGGCAAAACTGTATCTGACCGGTGTAACGTTGGTATTAAATCATCCATCGCAAAGAATGATTTTTGTAGCACGTGCAACAAATATGTGTAGGTACAGCCCTGCCCTGAATACATCTCAACGTGCGCTCTAAAACATCTGGTTTAAATGGAGATGTAGATCATCACGGGATCATAGACAGGTTATCTTTCAGGTAGCCTAGGCCTATATATTTTCCATTAAAAAACCATCACGTAGCGAACGTGTTGTGGCTAACTCACTTAGCTCCTGTTAGTAGCCTAGGTTATGGTCATAAGCAAATGAGATGACAGTCGAAAGATACAATTAGTGCTGTTATCGATTTGCTTGGTAGCCTATAAACGCATTTATGGTTTTCTACAAATACATCAATAATCAAATTGGCCTCCATCACTCAACCATGCTAACGGTAACATTATTTTACCTACGTTCTGCTATTGATAGGATTAACGTAGCCTACCTGCAGTAAAAAACAAGCATGTCCGATAAACATTCTCAGATTTATTTCGGCTTCAAGAGGAAATGGGAATTACATTTCATGCAGAAATCATCCTACCCTTAGACGTTCTCTGCGGTAAACTACTGTAGCCTACAGTCTTGTCCTTATAGGAAGCATAGTGTCTTTCTAACCCACTTTAGATTAACTTCCAACAAAATTACGTCTCACTGCAACGATGCGCCATCTAGTGGACAAACGACTACTTATCGCCAATACTGGAAATGCAGCCATGATGATGATGATGAATATTTATTTTGGCTTTCTTTTAATCCTACTGAATTTGTAATTATGTATCAGCCGTTCTAATACCGATAGTATGTGGGTGCCTGTGTGTGTGTGTGCATGTGTATATGTGTGCACCACCATCTACAGGCCAATGAGTGTAGAGTCACTAAATGTACACATAACTTAATTTTTTAGACCCCCCCATGGATGAAATTCTACGAAACTTGGCATACCCCCAGAGAATGTCAGGTTAATCATACACATAAAATTTGGTGCAGTTCTGAACGTCTTTACTGAAGAGAGGGGCGATTAAAGCAGAATGATATTGCATTTTCATTTTTTACCGGGGGGTTGCAAATCACAAATGAGTGATTATGGGCTAAGTTGATGTGGGCCCTTGAGACCAACATACCATAAAAATGTCTTCATCCTCGGTGCCACGGTTCAGGTAGTTATTTAGGAAAAACTGCATTTTTTGGGTTTCGGGGGGGCCCAGCGCGGAGGGGGAGTGGCCCCCGGGGACCAAACGAAATTTTTCCGTAAAAGTCTAGTGGGGCTACATACCCACCAAATTTCATGTGCCCCGGTGTTTCGGTGCCCCAGGTATCGTTGACCAAAATTTCAGGAAGTAGATGACGAAAAAAAAAAAAAAAAAAAAAAAAAAAAAAAAAAAAAAAAAAAACTTTGACAATCCCTATATGACCGCTTCATAAACTTTGGAGGGATGTGATGTAGGCCTAGGCCTGCTGTGTAATACATGGGATCACAAGAGTGCCTCCCAATCAGACGTTTCAGCGATTTCGCTCAGAAATCTCAAAGTCATAATATTGTCGCGATCGAGGCGCCTCCCATACTCAAGTCTTTTTGGTGAATGCAGTAATCTTATTTGCTAGGTGAGGTAGGTGCTTGTCTTTGCCTTGTAACTGGACATTTAACTCAAATGTATCGCTAAGATATATCAAATATATCGCTAAGATAGGCCAGCTTCGTCAAGAAATGTTCATTAGTGAACGTGCTTGCAGATTCAAACACGTGCTCTTCCTCCAAGAAGAGGCGACTCGGACCTCAAACACGCGCGACAGCACTTTACCTCGGGAAAGCCACCTTGCCTCGCTGTGAAACAGTAGCCTACAGCCTTTTGGTCAGCTACCATCTCTTCGCAAAGTGCGGAGAATAGACGCGCTTTTTAAGGGCCGGGTTTTGATGAAATTCACCACTCTCACAACGTTCTCACAACAACGTTCAAAATCTCATGTAGGTCGGGACTAAGCTGCCTTGACACGAGCGCTTCCCTGTGAATAACACAGTGCGTCCATTGCGCATTGGGCCCAGGCTACAGATAAAAATAAAAAAACCTCCTGTTTTTCACGTCAGTTCGCGCCCCACCTGGCACGTTGGTCACGACCCACAGTTTGAGAAACGCTGCTGTAGGCTATAACACGTCCTTGAGTTGACAATAACGTTTTACTTATGGGCACTGGTCGTAGACTGCTGCGATGGTAGCCTACTACTCCAGGCTTCAACAGCAACCTTTTTGCAAAGCCTGTAGCATTGTTCCAAAAAATAAACTTTTATTCATTTGATCCTCAAGTCTGGGTTCTTGGTCAAAATGCATTGTTGAAGTTCTATTTGTGCATAGCGCACAAGGCCGTTGACATTCAGCCATCCTTGCATAGGCCTACTAAAACTCTCACGAATTTTGTGGGTATGGCCCCAACTGGGCGAGCTCATGAATAGTAATGATCTTATCAATTCCACGTAAATCTGAAGAGCTTTTGCAATTGGCCTAATTTCTCTGCTTATTTCTTTTCAGTGGCTAGAGCTGACAGAGGAGGTAGCTGTTTATTTTCACATTCACGACATAGCACAGACACATATGGACCTAACATGTTCAAAAAAATACAAGTAAAAACGGTTTTGTGTGGCAGGGCACCTTTAACGTGATGTGATATTTGTGATGTCTGTATGATGAGTAGGCTACTTCGCGAGTAGTTCAACTGAGAAAAATGGGTGAATTTGGACGCACTCCACTGCGTAAAAGACTAAATTAATTTGCGCTGTAAATTCTAAGATTATTTTGACAGGCCATAGGCTAATAAAATATGCTATTAGTCGGACGCAAAGCAGAATATTGAAAGAAGGGGGCACCAAGGCCACAGTGGCCTGTAAACCTCTGATTTTCAAAGGGGCATCACGGCCAATGCAAGAGGCAACAACACCATAGCCGTCGTGGGCGCTGTGAAATTTCTACCCTGCTTATCAGACTTATACTGTACAATTAATCCCACTTTCAAACAGTACACCTTCTATTTAGCTAGACATCAGACTTTCTCCAGAATAGATTATTTATTAGCTTCACATGCCTCCTTTTCTGAAATACATAATGTTGTAATTAAATCCTGCTCATTATCAGATCACAGTATAGCAGGGGCGGAGCTAATGCTTCACTATAGGTTGTGCGACGATCTTTAGTGGGCCCCTATACTGTCGGTGTTTATTCCAACATCATGTTTTTATTTAGCCCACTTCATATTGTGCTTATTAGAGGCTGAGGCATTTTGTTTATGTCCTGATGACCTAGTGTACCGTTTAGTTTATGCATCGGTGCAGCTGTGCGTATAACAGCCAACTCAATGAGAGAGAATTTCCCGTGTGTGTTCACACAAAGTTAGCCCACCATAACTTCCCAACTGCTTCACAACTGTGCAGTATCCCATTAACTGCTCGACAATAGGCTATTTACAATTTTCTTTAAAATTTGTAAACACGTTGTCAAAATCAACTTTAATGTTGTTTGAGCAGGAGAGGGAATAATAGCCTATACGCCGGCAGCAATAAAAAAAGTTGTGGGCTAGGATACTTGCTTTATTTTACTATGGTTGCCAGTTATCAACACACAATGTTAAGCTAATTCACTAACTCAAGACTTCAAGGCTATCATGGATATAAAACGTTTTTTGGAAACAATGAAAGGGTGGAGGTAGCAAAGGATGGAGGCAGCAAAACTAGAGGAGTTATTTCAGATGAACAAGGTAGGCAAATGCTTTTCAAAACGTTACCATTATAATATTTACTGATGTTAAAGCGCTAACGCTGTTTAAAGCCATACAAAACGGTAAACAGAACAAAACTAAAGGTAACTTTACCCTTAGGGTCGTATAAAGTTGTCCAAATGAATAGGTCGTTATTAGGCGTTATTGTTGTATATTGCATTTTGTACTAGGCTACTTTTTAGGTGGCCAATGCATGAACGAAACCGGGAAACAGACAAATATTAAGCCTTTCAATGTTTTGTTGCGCGCGGAGGGGTAGATGCGCTGAACATTCATTCCTGCTGGCGTGCCTGATAGTGACTGCTGTTGTCGCGGCAAGCTTAGGCCTATGCTCCTGCCTCTAAATAGGCACAGTGTAGACTAGACCTACACTGTAATAAATGCAGCCTGTAGCATAGGCTACTTCGGCAAACCCAGACCGGTTGTGGCATCAGTTTCGCTTTTAAAACGCAACAGTGTAGCGAGAGGGAGAGTGCGGGCTATTTAATTTGCAGCATGACAGACGAACTCCCATTGTGAGCGCACTCTACGGACCAGTGGCATCTTTAGTAGGCCTAACATTTTAGTACAAATAAGCATCGGTAAATATAACAATTAATCAAGATAGATTTGGCCAAAAGTGGGCCCCCTTTGCGGTCGTGGGCCCGGAGCGACCGCCCCCCCTGCCCCCCCGCTCCCTCCGCTTATGCAGTATAGTCTCAGCTCATCTTATACTTTTGGCCATTAAATCACCCCATCTTGAACTGAACCTGGTGAAATTAATTCTACATTAAAACATTGTATTATACCCTTTATCAATCTGAAGTAACACTATACCCAAACACTTGTGATTTTTTTTCATGATCTGGATTTCCCTTACAAAAATAAAAAATAAAAAGTTCTCCCATCTCCTTATGGAGTTAAAGGTTGTTGTCAGTGATGGCAGGGTAACGTCACTTCTGTTGATGTTCAAACAAAACAGAGAGCTAGCTACTCCCTCCCCTTCCCTGTGGTTGGAAGAAGTGGTTGAGCACTGCTCTCCCATGCCCTGAAGTGCCCTTGAGCAAGGCACCTAACCCCTCACTGCTCCCTGAGCGCCGCTGTTGTTGCAGGCAGCTCACTGCGCTGGGATTAGTGTGTGCTTCACCTCACTGTGTGTTCACTGTATGCTGAGTGTGTTTCACTAATTCTCGGATTGGGATAAATGCAGGGACCAAATTTCCCTCACAGGATCAAAAGAGTATATATACTTATTCATACTTATACTGTACTTGGCCCACTACTGTTGGATATGATTAATACTGTGATTGATAAAGGTGCATTCAGCTCAGGTGCTATAATCACATTACTTCCCAAGCCAAACAAAGACCCTTCCCAATGCAGTAATTATAGACCCCTATTTCTCCTCAATGGGGATGTCAAGCTCTTTGCTGTTTGCTACACGCCTAGAAACTTATCTGACAAAATTGATACACAATGACCAAACTGGATTTATTAAGAACCGACTAGCATCTGATAATGTGCGCCGCCGTTTACATATTATTCATGCAAATGATTTTCCCTGCTCAGTCCTGTCACTGGACGCTGAGAAAGCCTTTGACAGGTTGGAGTGGGATTATCTTTGGGCTGCTCTGGAGACACTTGGGCTAGGTTCTCAATTTATTAAGATGATCAAGGTCTTGTATGCCAATCCTTCAGCAATGGTTAATACACTATATTTGCTTCACCCAGTTTCTTATATCAAGGGGCACCCGTAAGTGTTGTCTCCCTACCCCATTACTTTTCACCCTCTCTCTGAAACCACTGGCCCAGAAAATTAGACAGCATCCTTCTGTACTTCCTATTGCTATTTGCAATACAGAACACAGAATATCATTATATGCAGATGATATCTTACTTTATGTTGGGGACGCAGGGTCCTCCATAACACATGTACTATCCACCTTTGATTTATTCAACTCTTTATCAGGATGCAAGATCAATTAAACTAAGTCATCATTAATGCACTTAAATTCAGCCTCATCACTCACGCCCCTGCCCTCTAACATCCCAATAGTAAGGCAGTTTAGGTACCTTGGTGTTGACATATTCCCTTCTACATATCTCATAACATCACAGAAAAGGCATATATAATCAAATTGAGAAGGATCTTAAACACTGGTCTAAGCTTCCAAATTCCCTCCGCGCCAGCACATCGACAGTAAAAATTGATGTTTTTCCTTGTATAAACTTTTACTCCTCTATGGTTCCTCTTGCACCCCCAAAAAATGTTGGGGAAAATTGCATACCCTCATAAATTTGTATGGAATGGGACGAGACCGCGCTTGAAACTAAACACCCTTCAACGAGATAGAGCTAATCCTGTGTCCTATCTAATTTTAAGATGTATTTTTGGTCTTTTGTTCTTTGCCCCTGTGTCTGTATGATTTAATCCCAATGCTTCAGTGTCCTGGAGACCAATAGAGGAGAACCTTTCACAGCCTCATAGACTAGACCTGTATTCTCCAATGTACAACCTAAAGAGGCTAAAAAACTCCTACTGTAGGTCCTCTGATTTCTTTTTCGCTCATAACTTGCTGCTCTGCAATGAAACATGTTGGAGTAGATCTTAAATGGCATAAACATTCCGCTATATTCAATAACTTTTCTCTTCTTATTGGCAAAACACCATTTTCTTTTCAATAATGGATGGGTAAGGCCTACGAGCTTTCAACGATCTACTGACTATGATTTGCCTGGCATATCATTTTTCTTTTATTTGCAATTGAGATCTATGTCCCATGGGGAGTACAACTCCTAACACACCTACTGCATAAATTATTTGCTGTACAAGGACATACACGAGGGATGATTTCTCAACTTTATAAATGTATCTCTGAACCTCATATGTCTTTATCGGTAGAAAGTGTATGGTGTAGGGATCTATCCTCTAAGAGATAGAGATTTGCTGGGACACAGTATGGGATAATGTACAGGATACATCCAAAAACCCTGATCACCAATTAATGAATACATTTAAATTTATACACAGCATGTACCTGTGTCATGCTATGAAAATCATCCCATCTCCTAATTGTCACCTATGTTTTGAGAATGTCCCAGTGTGTTTGCCTTTTGGAGACATTTATGTCTCACTTTTAGTGATATGCTTGGAGTAAATATTCCACCCTCACCGAACTTACTTTTACTTAATGATGACTCTACCTGTATTGCCATGGGTTGGGGGAGGGTGGGGGGAGTTTGTTCTGTTTCTGTGATAAGGTTTTGTGATGTTTTAAAACCTGTACTGTCATTGGATTTCTACCTGTATATTATCAATAAAAAAAATGCAAAACAAGTTTAGTGGTTAAATATACCATGTGCTTAAAAAGGGCAACTCAGAACAAGTTTTCTTCAAGTATTTTATTTATTTATTTATTTATTTATTTATTTATTTTTGACCAATGACCAATTGTGCAGCAAAAATGCTGTTAATTGGGATCCAAACGGGCAATAGATGTATTACACAAGCACAACTGGCAAAAGCACAACACAGCTTTTTCTTTAGAGAAATTTGATATTGCACTTTTCAACCAGCAGATGGCAAGAGTGTAACTAAAGTTGAGCTTTGAGTTGAGTAAAGTTGAGCTGTTGTGAACTGATGTGTGTAAAAAAATTCAAACATTTTTATAACTTTCTATCTGCCATACAGATTTCAGTTCAGTTCCAATGATATTATTTTTCCGTTAGGAACCTGATATGTGAAAAGCATAAGTGTGTGTCCAGTTCACCTGGAAGGTAAAGGTCAGTATTGGCTGTGTGTCTGTGTGTGTGTGTGTTTTACTCTCTTTTTCTCAATGCATCAGTCTGTTTTAATAATGTCATCATGCACTCAACTCTGTACATAATAGGCATATGATTCATTGACCTTTCCATTCATTAGACTTGATCCGACCTTTTTCTTTAATATGTGTCATGAAATAATTTCTTAGTCCTTTTGTGTGTGTACTGTCACACCAGTATTGCATTGTGGGCAACCAAAACCTAACCTGGTGCTGACGTACAACAGATTTTCACAGTGTTTTGGCAAGAGTCCATTTGGTTGGGGGTATGAATATTGGCATTGACCAAAATTCAATTAAAAGTTTGAAACAGCCTGACCAGTTTCACTAAGGCGAAGAGACATTATCATCTCGCTTGCCAATGGCCTTCCAACCCCCCTGGCTAGGTGCTAGTGCTAGCATATTTATTGACTTAGTCATGGTGTGACATTTCTTTTTGATGACACTGCTAGTATGTATAAGTATATATACTCTTTTGATTCCGTGAGGGAAATTTGGTCTCTGCATTTATCCCAATCCGTGAATTAGTGAAACACACTCAGCACACAGTGAGGTGAAGCACACACTAATCCCGGCGCAGTGAGCTGCTTGCATCAACAGCGGTGCTCGGGGAGCAGTGAGGGGTTAGGTGCCTTGCTCAAGGGCACTTCAGCTGTGCTTACTGGTCGGGGTTCGAACCAGCAACCCTCCGGTTACAAGTCCGAAGTGCTAACCAGTAGGCCACGGCTGCCCAAAGCTGCTACAGCTGTGAAAAAAATTCTCTCATCACACAATGCAGCACAGCTTACAGAACACCTTAACGGTCACCCTTTGAAACAACATGTTTTCTCATTGTCACTTACTTCAGGTTGCTGAACTAAATCTAGTGTCTTGTTTCCCAAACTTAAGGAAGACATGGTCTTGATTAAAATTCAGCAGCATGTTCCCTCAAGCTTCTCCAAATATAGCACTTCTCCAAATACAGCATGGAACATTGCTTGACGGACAAGTGTTGCAGAAACTTTTTTTTAAATCTATGATTTATCTACCTTGATAAATGTATGCAGTACCAGCAGCATGCCTCACTATCCCTTCACTGCAGCAGCGGCAACAGCAGCAGTAGCAATAGCTGAATACTAAGGCCAAGACGAGTTTGCCAATCTTATTAAAACTTCCCTAAAGCTGCCCTGATTGCTCTATGGGAAGCTGCAGGTGTGTCACGCAACCGAAACACAGGCTGACAGCAGTTCACTGTAGCTATAGTTTAAGTGTGGAAATATAAGTGGATTTTTTTTTAATGTTACATGAGCATTCATGGTTACTAGCAAATGTCTGACAGGGTAAAGAAATAGTCTGAGATAACCAGTTTTTGCAGGATAAATAGATGATGTTGCAAAAAAGTGAAGGATATACAGCCTGAGAAAACAGACCAATTAAAAAAAATGAAGCATCAAGGAAAGAAAACAAGGTGCCTCCTTACACCAAACAACTTTAACAAGATTTGGGAAAGATTCTTTAAAGATTGTAGTCTTTTGAGTAAAGCTTGAATGGGTGGCATTAGTTAAAAGACACCAATCTTTCAAGAATATTTCCCAAATCTTGTCAAAGTTTTTTGGTGTAAGGAGGCCATAAGGTGAACGAAGAAAAAATCATGGATCTGGTAATGAAACAATCCATCAATGGGTTTCTTGTTTGTTGGCATCACTCTCAACAAGCACCTGATGAGTACTTCAGTTGTACCAAAACGTGTGCTCACCGAAAATCCTTCCCTCCTTATTTTGTGCAGCCACTGCACAGTGGTGTTTTTAGGAAATATGTGGAAGCTAAAATCGCTCTTATAACGAATTGAAGCCGAGCAGAGCGGTACAGCAGTGCTCCTTAGAGCCGCCCACGGACATTAAGACTGCCATACATTGTATTTTTTAAGTTGTGGTACAACTAAAGCACTCATCTGCAGGTGCTTGTCGACAGCCATGTCAACGAACAGGAAACTGGTTTGCAGACTTCAAGCAAGCTAGAACACAGAGCCCATAGCTGAAGAAGGCAGGACACAGCTGAGCTTTCTCAAAAACAAGTCATGTGCTGTTTCACGGGTGCAAAGGGGGCCTGGACTCAACATAAACACACTGTTTATAATGTGGACATTTGTAACATTTAACAAGGAAGTCCATCACCCTTAGCTAAAAACCATGGAATACCATGGCTGGTGTTTGGGCCATCGGTCAAACAATTGGTCAGAATCGATAGTCTCATAGTCAAGCATGCACGAATGTGAGGACCAAAAGCAAGAATCGTGCTGGTCTAAACTGTGAAAAATCACAGACCAGTCAAAGCCTCATTATCACAACCATAAGTTCCTTGAGGTATACAGGTCCGAGGCAACCAATGATGAACCCCTAACTTCACATACAGCTGATGTAGGAGGCCAGGAATAGTGGAGGACAAAACACACACACACACACACACACACACACACACACACACACACACACATACACACATACACACAGAGGCACAATGTTGAGAATGACTGGATGATGAAAGCGTGGACTTGACCACAGGCGGCAGTTACATTTCCCCACGGATTTCCCCAGACTTTAATAAGAGATGCTGTGGTATCAGGAGTGAAATTAAGGAGGGCATGGGAAGAGCTGGCTCAGGAGACGCAGAAGTGTTGCCTCTAGCTTTAAGAAGTTTAAGGATTAGAATATGGTATGTGCATGCTTCATACAGCCAGCAGAAATATAGCTCATGCAGGACTGAAATCCTTGTAAGAAAAACGTTAAATGTGTGGAATTTTAGACTCATAGGGAGAGTGATATACTAGTTGATCTGTATTGGAGTGTTTTGCTTTCCTTATGCTCAGCCTTATCATTACTGCATGGGAATAAAATAGTTTTCTCTAATAGGCTATGCAATTAGGATAGACATTTCTGTATCAGATTAATGATCATTAGCAGATAATGATCACATTGGAAGTCTGATTTATAATGAAACACTGTTGATTATTCTAACCAAAAAATGAAATGTAATATGAGATAATATAATATGCAGTGCCGGTTTTAGTTACAGATAATATAATATACAGCTTGTTTTATTTGTATTCTGGTTAGATATAACAAATCAACCATTCGATAACTGCTTTTGTGAAGGTAAATGTCATATCTGTTGCCAGGCATTTTTGTGTGCAAAAATTACAATGAATTATCAGGGGAAGTTTTGGGAAGAAAAACTACTTGAAGATATTTTTTATCTACTGAAAGATTGGCTGTGGTAAACCAGTGCCAGATATAAAAATGTCAAGCTTAATGCAGATTATTGGCTGTGAACCCACAACAAGGAGACCTGTCTGTGAGGGATTACTCTTAACGCACGGCTTCGGTGCGAACACCCCCCACGGGCCACAGCAGAGATACTTGGCAAGTGAGAAGCCAGGATTTAATGCGTCCTTCTCTATGAGGAGACATTTTCAAAGGGAAATTTAAAATGAAGTTTTTTTTCTACGCCCAAACAAAGAACAACAAAGAAGAGTGTGAATGTGCCCCCACAAAAGCTGTTGCTTTCATATTCTCCAAACAGCAGGTGGCCAGTGTTGATGGTCATGGAGTTGTTATAGCAAAAATGAGCAAAATAAATACAATGTTCAAAAGAAGGCTATACATGCAGCACTTGTTATGCAATGCCATGCTATGGTCATTCAAACCATGGGTCATTCAAACCATTCACTCGACTATAGCAGTCATTTCCGCTGTGTACCAGTTTGGGGATATTTTGTGAGTTTTTACGGGAGTCCGTGGAGACATCTGAAGTGAATGGCTCTCTGGCAGCGCTTCTCTTTGCAGTAGTTCATGGAACAAAATTAAAACCTAAGTTAATTAACTAACCAAGCAAGTACAGCAAATCTGCTGGAGCCAAATCAATTATCTATTGGCAGGAGGGAGAGATGTTTTCTTCTCTCCTGAGGAGTGAAACAGAGCTTTTGAACGTTTATTTATATCTCTCTGCCACACACAAACATGTTGGTCTGTGCAGTGTGTGTGTGTGTGTGTGTGTGTGTGTGTGTGTGTGTGTGCCAGTGATGAGCTGTCTATTCATATGTTAGGGCCACGTTTGTAAGCTCTTCTCCTTCAGATCCCACTACCTCACACTCCCTTTGGGGACAACCTAGTGGACAGAGGCCATTCCATGTATAGAGGAGAATCCACAGCATAATAAGGTTTACAAAAATGTTGGGGGGGGGGGGGGGCAAGTCTTTAGGCTAAGTGAGCTGCACAAAGCAGTTCAAAGCAAAGAGGTTCCACATATTTATGATTTTCACTCATCACTGTTTTCTTTTTACCCTGGAGCACTATTATACAAGCTCTCACACTTCATTCCTGTGTCTTTTGAATACAACTGATGTTTGAATGCATCTGAAGAATACATGACGAAGCTGGAGTCTCATTCCTTGTCGTCCCTGTGAAGTCCAGAAAAGAGCCACAATTACAGTGACACACTCATTACCCTGACACCAGAGATACCCAGAGGCCTTTACTCTGCTTAGAGTGTATCAGATGGTCTTTTGCAGATGGTCTTTTGGCACAATGTGTTCTGAGGGTTTTTATGTAATTGTGTTGTTATCATTATGCCACAATACGTTCAGGCCATAGAAAGCTACTTTGCAATAAACATAAGCCTAACATTTCATTGTTGTACAAGATTTGCTAACCAAAAAAAAAAAAAAGTAATCAAACGGACATTGGCACATCGATGTTGCATATGTCAGCAGTTGTTACATTAAAAGGGAATACTTCCTTTAGAAGTTAAGTTTATTTTAAAGTAGGACAGATTGTACGGGCAGTCTGAACACCATTTTCCACTTGTAATTAATTCAGAGCTTCGATTCTTTTCAGAGGGCTGCTGCGGAACATCATTACTAAAACCTAGATACCATAAACCCGCCTTGGGGGACTTCTGATAATTTTCAAATCATACATTTCTCCCTGAGAGTTTTCAGCTTTGGGTTGCTCTAACACTATAACTGCTGAGTAAGTTCATCTTTTTATTGGAATTATGTAAGGTGATCTATTACTTACAAGTTTGCTCTGCTGAAAAAAAGAAAATAGATAATGAAGAAAACATTTGGGAAGTGAAAAGTCTTACAACTACTCCAAATGTAAATTGCCTAAACTCATTAACAGGGAACACAAGTGACATGACAATACGATCAGCACAATCTATATGACTGCAGTGATGGGTGTGAAATGTTGACAAAATGCTGATAAGGTTTAGGTTCACCATGTACTGGAGGTGATGCACCGCTTTGCATCTGAAGTCAGCTGAAAGTGAAAGTCCAAATTAAGACCTCATCACAAGACAGCAGCACCATTGCTCAGTTAAGAGGTGGACATTTTGCCATTGTCGATGGCAGGGGGCCTGAAGCCGTCTTCAGATTAAAAGTCTTTCTTCATTGATCAGACACGACCTGTGAAGGGATGGTGAACTTCTCGGAAGTGATCTGTCTGTGAGCAACGGCAGTTGATCAATAGCCAGACTTCCTGCTGGACTTCATCTTTGGGAGTTTGTCAGGCCGATGGCACCTTTACTTGTCCTTGCCAAAAACAATGATTTTGGAATTTGTTAAGTGTAAATTTCAACAAGGCCATGGATCTCAGGATTGCGCCGTAGGCTTATTTGTTATTCCTCATTTCCTAGAGATGTGAGCTTACATTATCTATGGTCAAGTATATATATATATATATATATAAACCTGATTTCTTTATCTCTAGGAGAAGGCTTGTTCGTGTAGGAGATCAGTCCTCTGCCAGGCTGCGTAGTGAAAAGAACCATCGTCTGGGGAACGGCAGGGGTAGCTTTGGGGGGCTTGGGCATGAAGACTGCGCGGCTCAGAGAGATGAGCAGACGGCACTTCCTCAGTAGACCTCCCACTGAGGCACACAGAGGCGGCGAATCAGACATTCTGCTTCACTTTTCAACTACTGTTTACTACTGCGTCTCAGGCCTAGCGAGGAGTGACAGCAATAAAATACACAGTTAAATCTCAGCGATAGTGTAGGACATTGATTGGGAGTGATCAGGTTGAGGAGGTGTGTCAACATTATAACGAAATTAGACAGGCTTAATGTTCTGAATAGATCATTGTTTCTATCACCATTTGAGGTGCATGGTTTAGCATGTGCCTGCTAACGCTAACATGCTGTCAGTGTAACCGAGGTCGTAATTCGTCCGCCGCTCTTACACGGGCAACTAGCATGCTAGCTCAGTTCGCCTCCGTTACACTCATATCCCTAAATCCTCACTCCCATCCGGGTCACGGCACCACTGTAACCGAGGTCGTAATTCGTCCGCCACTCACAACCCTCGAACCCACACACCTCAACACACACTGGCTTGGGAGTCGAACGTTTCTCCAGCTAAACCTTTCAGTTACCTGAGAAACTTTCTCCCCTCAACACACACTGGCTTGGGAGTCGAACGCTTTAACCACTGAGCTAAAAGCCCAGGCTTCCAACTCAGCGGTTAGAAGCGTTCTTAAGGTTAGGGGTGTGAGGATTTACATGGGAAACTAGCATGCTAGCTCAGTTCGCCTCTGTTACATCAGCTGTGACTGAGACAGTTGCTAGACTTAGTAGACTATGCCTGCCAGCGTTTCAGTCCAGCACACTCATCATGGAACAAGTTTGGGTGCCTGAGCTTTGTGAGTGAGCGCCCTGAGAAGTACTTCCTGGAAGTGCGTGCGGGGGGAGGGGGTTCTAGCTGCGCGGCGCCGCCTGGGCATTAGCAGATGGTGTGTGACAACAGCCAGCAGCGAGGGGCGGCGTGGCGAGCGGCTGCTGCACCGCGCAGCCTCAGCAGGCTTCCGCTTGGCTGTGGGCAGACACATCTCCCGTCGCTCCGCGGGGCCCTTGTGCTGTGATCCGTAGATGGGAGGTTAATGCTCTGTTTTTCCAGCTATGGAAAGGAAGGCACAATGTGACCCTCTGGCATCGTTTGTCACCCAGTCTGCCCACCCCACTTCCATGACATACAGAATCTATTTGTGTATTTGTATCAATGTATGTCGTATCTTTTGCGTGCGCTCATATGTATGTATTTATGTATGTATGAGTGTGTGTATATATTTTTATATACAGTATATAATATTTGTGATGTGTTTGACACATCACAGGGCCCCCCAGGGCTTTCAACTTTCTCACACCCCAAAGGCCCCCCTCCAGGCAGAGAGCAGCCAGCCGTCAACAGAGAGCTCCACCTCACTTAGCATGTGTCTGCTGAAGCGAGCCGCCCGGCTTGGGCTCGGTCACGCGCAGCACCAAACTCCCTCACTCGCCCCCCTCGACTTTGTCTGCTCGATGAGCTGCGCTGGATAACACGCTGAGGGCGGCGACTCAGCTCCTGTATGGGTACCGCCGTCGCCGCGCTCGGCTGAGAGCTCAGCGTGCCGCCCGCCCTGCCCGGCTGCAAACGAGCGATGCCGGGCTCACGAGGAGGAACACCGCGGCTCAAATGGGATAAGCGGCTAATCCTTATCTGTTTACACGTCGAGGTGGCAGCACATGCGTGAATTATTGGCTTTTAATTAATGACGAAGGGATTGTGACTGCAGCAAGGTGAGAGAGAGAGGGGGGGAGAGAGAGAGAGAGAGAGAGAGAGAGAGAGAGATCAGGCTCTGCAGGTGTCCCCAGTTGGTAGTGGCACAGACATGACCCAGTGACACAGACTGTTAAAGTCAGCGTTCTGGCTAAGCGGATGTCAGTGTGAATTTTTTCCACCGTTTTTCTCCTCAGACTTCTTATCTCGTACTTGTGTCGGTACGTTTCTCCAGCTAAACCTTTCAGTTACCTGAGAAACTTTCTCCCCTTTTCAGAGCTTTTTGCAACTCTGACTTGCTAAACAACTTTACCTCTAAGCCAGACTTATGACTTAGAAAGAGGATTTTGTCTTCTTGGAATGTGTCTTCTCTCAACTTTACTGAGATGAAGCACTTTAGTTTGAACCTGTCCCTGTCACTGACAGAAAATACCATCCATATCCTTTGTGTGTGTGTGTGTGTGTGTGTGTGTGTGTGTGTGTGTGTGTGTGTGTGTGTGTGTGTGTGAATCAGGAGTCATAGTGTGAGGTGTGACTGTAAGTAGTGCATAGAGAGGATTAGTATTAGACGGAGGATTACTGCAAGTGCTGTTTTTGAGCGTGTGTTGTGTGTGTGTATCCTTCCCCAGGAGACTGGAGTTGGACCAGTGTATGAGACAGGAGCCAGATCCTATAAGAAGGTGATACCACACCAGCATTTGGTGACATTCTGAGACATACAATGTGACCTGAAGCCTGGGATTGCTCACTAGCTGTAAATACAGGGGCTGTAAAACCTCTCAGCAGCTCTGTGCCAGCACATCTCTCCCTCTCTCTCTCTCTCTCTCTGTCTCTCTCTATCTTTCTCTCTCCCTCTCTCACACACACACACACACACACACACACACACACACACACACACACACACACACACACACACACACACACACACACATACACACACACACACACACATGCCTTATTATGTACCATGAAACCTCGATCAATAGCCCAGGCTGTATCAAATGGTTTGCCTGAAAGGATGAAATCCAGGAATATACACATATTCAGACATTATGGCCACCAAAGGTAGGGAGTCCCCATTTCTTTCGCCTCTCTTTACCATGCTGGTAAATCTGGAAAAAAAAAATTGACCGTAGCCTTGTTCGGTGCTCATAGTTTGTGCAAAATGAGCTAAACGAGAATCTAACCAATTGATTGATAGAAGTGCCTTTCTAAAACGATGATAAATAAATGTAATGTAAATGATGATTGTTTATGTAATTTTACAGTAATACTTTTGTGTTACCTTATTATAATCTCTCGGCTAAAAGTTTGACTTTATATTACAGTTTGATTCCATATGATAGCGAGTCAAAACATTAATATTTCAAACTTCAAACCCTCAACCTACTCGAAACTCTAACCCCATCTGAAGCATGTAATATGGGTCCAAATTTAAATGGCGGACAAAGTGAGTCAATGAGCAAAGTTTCTGGAGCAGGAACTAAAGCGATCATGTGGGGTATGAGAGCTTTGAGCTGACCCACCATAGTCTGTGCTTAGGAACTTTGTCATGCTAGTAAATTAGACTTTAGACTTTGCACTTTGCCTGCAATTTATGTAAGCAATAGTTGTTCAATAAATATGTATTGAGCACCTAACTGATACTTGAATATTTGAGGGTGGCATGATCCTTGACACTACTACACTGTTGAACACCAACACCACAGGTAGAAGATAATGGTCTGAGAAAATGAATCCCCAATATTTAAACTACAGTGGAGGTCATCAGTGTATAAATAATTCACTGGCAATGAATTTTTGCAAGCACTGAATAGGAATATATCAATATGAAGCTCTACTGATTATGTATTGCATACAGAACTACCAGTACACCCTGATGGAATTATCTTGAACAGATAACATTATTACATTAGTATTATTCAATACTGCAGAGCTAGGAACAGAAGCAAAGATGCAGAACTCACTTGGGTTTCACAACGATTCAATAGGCGCCTGGAAGATTAATGTAAAACAGAGTTTAAAAATGATGACTCAGCCATTTCTTTTACCTGTGAGATTGCAACTGCTCCATTTTATTTTTGAAAAATAAGATAAAAAAAAGCCCTTATGTTTTTTCTCCACTTGTATCACATTATTTTGCAAGATGAATGATGATACAGACCCAACTTGAGTGGCATACACGGACATTGCAGTCCCACAGGCACATCTTAAAACCAAAGGAGATAGGGCTTTCTCAGTGATTGCCCCTACACTTTGGAATAACCTCCCTCCCTATGTCAAGTATTGCCAAACTATCTCCAGTCTAGTTTAAAAACCCACCTTTTTACCTTTGCTTTTAGCTCTGTCTAAATAACTCCCTAGTTTTATTTTCCTCACTGGCCTTATTTTATTGGGGGCCAAGCAGCGAAGCTGCGAAGGCACCCATTGAGTTACTAGCTTTTCCTATTATTATTAGTCTGCCATTGGAGTCTATGGCAGCCCATAGAACGCCTGGCTAAAAAGTTCAGATTTTTTGGCAGAAAGTTTCGGGACACTCCACTCACCACACACACTCATTTACAGACCTCTAAACCCAGCCGTCTAGCACCACCAACAGGTCAAAATTGAAAATTGAATTTTAAAGTTATGAAATTTGGCACACTGATTCAGCACTGTCCCATGATCACTTTCACCAATTTACAGAACTCTATGGGTCGAACCTGGATTGCATTCACGCATGTAACCATTGAACGGTGCATCCGATTTTCACATATCAAGCACCGTTGGAATCCCTGGACCGACCTAAGTTCAATGACCCCTATTACGTCACTTTCCGCCACATTGGACCTCCGCCATATTGGATTTAGTCCAAACTCTACGAAAAGTTTCATCAGTCACAAATTTAATCCGATTTTCACGGAACTTGGCGGAGATGATCTTCTGCATGAGCCGCATAAATGATACATGTCAGATTTTTCAATGTAATTTTTGTTTGCCCGTGACAGCCAATCAAATACGGTGATGAACCCACCAAACAGGAAGTGGACTAACATCTCTGTGACGCTTTAACATAACAAAACTTGATACCATTAGTCAGGACACTGTCCCTATCACTCACAGCAATTTTCATGGATATACATTGAACACACTAGCGCCACCACCAGTTCAACGCTGCACATGCATTCATGCGCATGATCATTGACTCTTTTGTCTGTTTTTCACAATTGAGGTAGCGTCTGAATCCTTGGACCATCCCGAGTTCATCGACCCCTATCCCGTCACTTTCCGCCATATTGGACCTCCGCCATATTGAATTTGGTCCAAACTCTACGGAAAGTTTCAGCGGTCACAAATTTCATTTGATTTTCACGGAACTTGGCGGAGATGATCTTCAGACCGAGCCGCACAAAAGATACTTGTCAGATTTTTCAAATTCCACTTTATTGGCCCAGGACAGCCAATCAAATATGGCGATGAAGCCGCAAAACAGGAAGTGGGCTAACATCTCGGAGACGCTTTAATGTACGAAGTCCAAACTTGGTACAGGGACTTCGTATCTGATTGTGAGGACACAGTAGGAAATTGGCATCATTTGGCCTCTATAGGGGGCACTGCAATACAGGAAGTGAGCTTGTATCTCAGCAACGCTTTGATGTATAAAGTCCAAACTTAATACAGAGACAAAGTAGCTGATTGTGAGGACATGGAAGGAATGTGGTCTCATTTGACCTCTAGGGGTGCTGTAATAGACAAATTGAGCTCACATCTCAACAACTCTTTGGTGTATGAAGTCCAGGGACATGGTAGCTGATTGCGAAAACGCACAAGGACATTGGTGTCATTTTTGCCTCTAGGGGCACTATAACAAAGTAAATGAGCTTATTTCTCAGCCATTTTTTTCATCCAATTGCAATCAAACTTGCTGTGAGTGCTTGCTCATGCAATGGCAACGTTATTTATTTATTTTTACTTGATTTTAGTGTTATCTTATTTTGTCCTTTTTTCCTTTTATGTATTTATTTGTCTATTTATTTTTAATCTATGCTTTATCTCTAGTTTCATGGGCATTATAGCCTTTATTTCTAGCTTGTGTCTACTGTCATCTTAACCCCCTTTATTCTATATCCCCTTTTTTATTTATTTATTTGTATTTACTTCTCAGTCCCCCTCTCTATTTCTCTCTATTTTTGTAAGCTAGCCTTACCTGTGAAGCACTTTGGGTCAACTTGTTGTTTTTAAATGTGCTACATAAATAAAGTGACTTGACGGATATTCTTTTGTTGAAGAAATATACAGTATCTGCAATATGAGAAACACATAAGCTTACTGTGTGAAGTTAGATATTTAACTACATTATATTATATGTTATCGAGCATCTCGGTTGGTTTGTGTCTTTTCTGAGGACAAACTGCACCTGCATGAGAAAGCTGTTGTCCTTGTCCTTGTAAGTGTTCCAGTTTAAAAGGCAATAATCAGCAGGTGTAACAAGTTGGACACATGTGGCTTCTGGAGAGATTGCAGTGAAAATTGCAGGCCACTAGTTCTGTATTATCTTTTCACAGGGGGACCAGGCACATTTAGGACTTTAAGATGGTCCGTTGGAGTGTGTCATAATGTAAACAGATGTTGGAACTCTCATTTTTGGTGGTGTCAAAGTGAGCCATTTCTCTTGCCATTTCTATTTTCAAGATGGAAACACTTTCTCCACAAAGAGCAGCACATGCTATTTATATATAAGCCAAATTAAATGATCAGCTTCATTGTATAAAGTGAGCATCGTTTCATGTCATGGTGGAGAATAATGCTTACAAAATGAGCGTCATGGCTATCTAAATAATCTGATTGTTTGAAGCTTCATTTTGAACTAGTGCTCTGTATTGACAACTCTGTGCAGTGATTTGCCATAAAATGATAGCTAATAATGCCACCGTTGTGAACCTCTTCAAACATCAGCTTTCCACGCAGCTGTATAATTGACGAGTGGGTTGGCCCTTGGTGTGTCTTTGAGTGCTGGCCAACCTTGAAGACGGCTCATTTGAAACCCCCTTCATGTGGGGAAGTGCTGTACTCTCAGGGTGCTGTCAGAGGTCCTCTGCTCCAAGGCTGACATGACACCATCAGGCAGCAGGGGGCCTATCAGTTCCACTCAGGAAAACAGTTTGTCGACACATCAATATCAAAAGGCCGCCGAGGCCAGCAGCTTTTCCTCTGAGGTGCTAATATCGGCCACATTAGTCGTCCTATTAAATACCTCTGTGGGGGATTGTTGTGAAATCTCTTTTAATTGGATGAGTAGTCCTTCAGGAGTGAAAAAAGAACCTGCGCAAAGTTCACTTTTTTCCCCCTTCATACAAGGCTTTCTGGAATACCCTTGACAAAAATAAGGTGGGGGATATGCATTTTGTTTAGCTGTTACAATCAAATGCACTGAGCTTTTGAGTGTGTTATTGGGAGCACTGGCTATGGAATCTGAGACTTGCCTAATGACAGTGATGGTGATGCCGAGCTCTTCATTATACAGAACTTCATTTAATTAAACTGTTCCTGTTGGGGAAAGTGTATCTGAAAGTGTTTGCACATTGCAGATGTAGCTTAATTAGTGGAAGGTTTCACTCAACAATCAGAGCATGCATTTCAATAGGACACTGTAGCCTACTGTGCAGCCCCATGGTGCAAGACGGATCTCTGGAAACCATTCTGTGACCCTCCTCGGGAGCGCGTGGCTACAACACACTCTAGAAAGTTCTGCCAGCTAGCTCAGTGCCTCCACCCAGTCCTAGTCCTGGGTGAGTCATCTCATCTCCATCAGTGTGAACACTCCCTGAACACATATCTTCATATCCACACATATCTCAAGCACTCCTCAGGAGCTATTGCAGCATCTTACGAGGATATTGAGAAGCAGGCAAAGGATCCCATCAAACATTGGGGTCTCACATGACACGACCGAAAAGCATTTCCTCAAGGCCATTGAATACACCACTGTTCTATATTTGGCATTTTGGTAAATAAAAATCAAAGCTAAACAATCATGAGGAAATATTGGAATGGCTTTTGAGGAGCGGGTGGCTTTGCGTTCTCTGCACCCGGAAGCATCTTAGAAATAAACAAGATTATTTATTCTGTTGTTATTTCATGAATAAAAGAGATTATTTATGCTGTAGTTAATCTGTTCATGTCTAGTGAATGCATGGCCTCAGCATGCAATCCTGTCAGCATACTGAGTGGTAATGTAGCCTTAAATCATTGTAATCCCCGTCACAGCACTCCGAAAGACACCATTTTGTTTATGGTTTGGCTTGTTCCCCATCTCTTGAAACATTGGCTCCCATTTCCAGGATATCAACAACATGCATCATGCTGCTGGCAGTTTCCTCATTCGAGACATTCTGAGTGATGACGTCCTGCATGTTGTCAGCTTAGTGGTGCTGAACAAATACTGTTTATTTGTCCATTTACTTCATATTAGGCTAAATCCACACATCAAGTGTATCGTTAGCCCAAACATGAGTTCCAGTTTGAGGTGAGAGGAGTGTTGGGTTTTTGATGTTTCAAGGCCCATAACTCCATAACCCTCAGCTTTGAAAATAACCAGCTGAATAAATTATTATATTGAACTTAACACAACCCAAATGACTTGATTCACTCCAGAGGATGTTTGAAGTTCAATTTAATAACACCTTAAAGGTATATTATTACAACACATAATCAGACCAGTAATCACCCTTAACTGTAAACTAACTATCTCTGAAACTCTGGCATGCATACATACATACATCACTAAACAAACCTATCATGTGTCAAATTGGGCACAGGAGGGAGGCAGAGATTGTGCATGGAGATTTGCTGTCCACAGGGTATACACATTTCATTCCCTGGGGTACATTTCTCCAGCAGTTTCCGAGGACACACTGATGGATGAAATATGAAATTCACACACGGGCGGAAGCTGAATTACTCTATTTTGCTTATCTGATTTGTTATCTGCACGGAGGGTATGAAATCTGACCATGTGATTAAATGTGTGTCGCCGTGTGTCCAGCCAAGGCGGGGGAAATTGACGCAAGAAATCCTATATCGCAGTCTGTATTTGGAGACGCACGGGTCAGACGAATAGACTCTGCTACCTGATGTGAGCTGAATACAAGCCAGCAGTCGTTTGTATTAAAATAGTTCTGTGATGCCTTGCTGGGATATGGGATTGCAAAAGCTTGATTTGATCCATAGGGGGGCACACACTGATTCTTAGTAATGGAATAAGACTATCCTGCCTTTGCTTCTGAGCCTAGAGCAGTTTCAAAGCCTGCTGAGGTGACCCATACCTGCAGTGTCAGATTGCTACAAAATATGTGATAAAATACTGCAACTTCATTTCTTCCCAGTTTTTTTGTTATCATACAGGCTGTCCCTGATATCCTTCAGGTGTTGGTTTTCATTTGTGGCAAAACTTCACTTTCACATAGTTTTGTGTTGTTTTTCTTACAGGGAAAATGTTCTAACAATATCGGGCATCAAGCATCCATTTACCATCCCATTAACAAATTATAAGGTTAGTATTTCAAGTGAACACATAGTGAACACATTGTTGTCTATGGACCATGAATTCATATATTACATTCTCTAGTTTTCACAGCATCAAACGCCCATAGAACCATCGAGGTGACAGACATTTTGTACAAAAAAGACATCTCCCTTTATTCCCATTCCTTTGATTTTGGTTTGACTCAACAAAAGCATGTTCAACTAGTTGGCTATTCATTCATAAACGTTTTAATATCCATGATAGACACGATAGAGACATTTGCGACGCCTTGAAACGTAGGCCTATAGCCTAATTCTGCAAAATCCAACTGCATCATTAGGTTGTTAAGTGTGTCTACTTCTACTTCTACTACTGGAGAAACCTTCACATCACGTGGAACTAAGTGGACCAGAACTTACAAAAACTAAATAATTTTGTCAAAGATACTTTCAAAATTACCTCGAATGTTGAATTAAACAATCCCTTTTTAGCCAATCAGTAAGGTCTACGTGTGCCTTATTCTCACTATTTGGTCACCTCTATTTCATACGAAGTGGATTTCGCTTCATTGCATATCAGTGAACATATCCGCATCCGCTCACTGCGCTGTGAAATCCTCCAGTTACTTCCAATGGTCCATAACGGGCGCAAGTCAGCGTTCGTGTTGAGGAGTCGATAGACTATTGCCGACTGCAGTAACTTTAAGTACATTGACTACAGTGACATTTTTCTTTGATTTGGATGAATTACTGTTTTGATTACACTTGTCTACTTAAGGAAACTTGACGAGAGAGGCTTCGTAACGCAATCGCCTGCTGTTCATGGCACGGTAATAGCGCGCATGACGGAGCTGCGTTGTAGACTGAGCCGCCGCCGTGACAGTGAATGTACAGTACGCGCCGACTAAGGAGGAGAACATACCTCATACCTTACCCCTGTTGCAACGGACTATCACGAACAACTGTGACGCACAGACTGCAATTAAACCATCGCCTAAACTACAGGTGTAAGGACCCTGGGGACGAGGGACTCCGGTCTCTTGTTCAGTCATTCTCTCTTCTAAACTCTCCTCCTTATCAGTTAGCTGTTCTCAACTGAAGCCAAACAATCAGATCAGATCAAGATAGCTGAGCAACTGTCCGTAAAAAGTCCCGCACTACCAGAACGATACTAATGCGCGGATATTGTCAGTTTGCACAGCCAGCGAGTACACGGACGGGCGGCGAGCATGTAAAATAATCTCCGCAAAAATGGACCAAAGGAAATACTTCTACATCCTCGTTCTGCTTGCGCAAGTACTGGAATTAACATGCGGACAGTTCTTTCCAGGTAAGTCAACATAACGGCTCATTTTCTTACCGCCTTTGCACTTTTCTAGCCTTTTTTAGCCCAAGTCATCTGAATGTGTAATCAGAGACGCACAAGACAGCCCTTGGCGCGATTGTCAGGGGAGTTGGATACCGAAACTTAAATTGTCTTTACTTCGCATATTAAAAGATGTAGGTTACACGGATGGCACGGAATCATGGATAAATTACCAAAGGTCCATAACTGACTTCCAAAATAGGTTTTACAGGTAACGTTTTCTTGTTGTAGGCTAATTTCCTCAATGGGCCGATTGTTCGTTTACAGATGATCCAGTTCTAGGCTACTATCATTTTGTATGAGCTCAAGCACTATTTAAAGCGATTTTATAACATATCTATTTATTCAAACCTTGACCATGACTCCCACGGTCTTTCAGTTCATTACCCAAAGAGCTGTCCAATGAAAATTAAACTTATTTTGTGCGACTGAACTTAATGGGTTGATCATTCGTTACAGCTCTTTTATTATAACCTTGCAACACTTGAAGACAGCAGGGAATTTGTGCACGGATTCTTTAGGCCTATTTGCAAACTAAAATAGGCTTAGTCTGTGTCTGGTTACCAACTACAGTATAATGTCTAGTTGGCAGTGTATGGTTTAAACTCAAGTTCTCAACAGAATATACAGTCTAAAGTAGGTTATCTGAATGAGTGTGGTTTAGTTTTCACTGACTGCATGAAAGCATCACGATGGATCATGCAAACTACTAACAGCAAATACATTTTCCTTCCATTTTACACACTTCAAATGAGCTGAGTGAGTGTTTGCGAAATAGGTTGATTGGCAAACTGAAGCGCATGTCACGGCTCTTTGATACATGCACACCTGTTGTATTTTAACCTTCACTTTAAGTCTACACTAAAACACAGTTTTAGTGCACAGTGTCTTGAGCTGATGAGAAGTCCGTTCAAAAGCGACAAGCGCTCCTCAGAAATCCTGACCGTTAGGTGGTGCTCTAGCTACACCAAACATGCTCAGAGCGACTTTTACGGCCTTGGAACAGGTCAAAATCTTTCATCTGACAGGACTATTCTAAGTAAAACGTATTGTTGTTTTCTGAGCCTGACCTTTTTGTTTTTACCGTTTTATAGCAAGTCTTGAATATTGTAGTTTGCAAGATGGCTCTCCAAACAAACAAGTGCGCACGTTTCTATACTGACTCGGATTAAACATAAATAAATTAAAAAATAAAATTTCACAATAACACATCCAGACTTTTGATAACTTTTGTTATTTTTTACACATGTCTATTGCTTGCATGATAGTGTAGATATATAACAGCCCACTTAGCCAACTTTTAGAAAACAGAGAGTGAAAAATGAATCCAAAATGTGCATGAAAATTGTGGAGTATTTCAATGCAACTTTCAGTTATTCTGACATCAATGGAAATTAATACATAATCAAATAATTTGGGATTTGTAGCCTAACTGTGTGCCATCTCCACACAGAATTGTCCCTGACTGGATTAACTAAAAATCTGTTGTTTTTAAATCATAGTCAATAGTCATTCTTACCATCCATGTATTCAGGGCTGCAGCTGACTGCAGTATTCCTCTGTTCATCTTATTACTCTTGATTGTATACGTGTCTGGTTATGGTGCACTCAGTTCCTCAGGCTTTTTCGTATGCCCTTTCTATTGCCTCGTATATGCCTTTGGTGTTTTTGTATTTATGTCCATCCTCATGCATCTCTAAACAATGTCTTTTGACCAACCATGAAAACAATCATTGTGTGATTTTACAATTAAATGTTGCACTCATGGTAAGCAGATTTCTATTCCTTAAAATACATTTGAAATTCTGGCAAACAAACAATATTCTTTCTTGTGTTTAAATGAACAGCATGACAAGTGTCTTTGTTTTATAACCAAACAGTTGCCAAACAAAACCAAAGGACTCAGTATGCCCCACACATGACTTGAATTCAGAAGCAATTTATGCATGCAGGCCTTGAAGCCTGTCACTGTGTTGCTCAGGTTTTGTGTGTGTGTGTGTGTATGTGTGTGTGTGTGTGTGTGTGTGTGTGTGTGTGTGTGTGTGTGTGTGTGTGTGTGTGTGTGTGTGTGTGTGTGTGTGTGTGTGTGTGTGTGTGTGTGTGTGTGGATGGAGGGGCATAGACTTTTGAAGCTGCACTGTCAATTGATGTGTTATATTGATCAACATGATATTAGATGCAGAATTGTTCCATGAGTCGTAATAGCGCAGCCCCTTCAGCGGGCTGGAAGAGAGCACTGGCCAAGGGGACAGTAGACACTCTGGGCATTTTATCAAGCCAACGATGGTGTGGGTGTGAGAGAGGCCACAGTTTACAGTCTAAGTGTAGCTAATTAGATTCCTATTGGCAGCAAGGAAGGCACACTCTTTCTCAGCGCCCTCCTTGTTCTTTGTTCTCCTGTGACACTTGTCACTTTGGATTCTAAAGCCCTCTTTGGAGGGAGGCTCTGGGTTTGTATTCATTGTGATAGTCCTCATATCTCTGTGGTGACAGCGTCGAAGAGTCCACTGGATTTAGGGATTGTTCTATTATTCTGCACTGATAGAATAATGGCCCATTTCAAAAGGTGTCCTTATCATCTGCTTTTGTTCGACGGAGGTTCATTAAAGTATTTTAGTGAAAACAATATTCTCCTCAAGGAATAGCATTCTAAGACTGGTGTCCTTGGAGGAACTGTGTCAGTAAGAGAGCATTTTAAAGATGTAAATATGGGCCTATTTAAATGCAGCACCTGTCCTATATAATATCAATGACATCAGCAGTCCACCACCCATTCATTGGTCAGAAATTGAAACATTTCATAATTTTCTCCCCATTCTCTGGAAGAATATGTCAACTTTACACTCTGCCTCTTGCTTTCTGCAGTCAGCTTTTGCTCTGCATCAGAGATTGGGTGGGGGGGGGGGGGGGGGTGCTTAGCTTTTGAAGACTGCCATTCTAATGGGTAATCCAAGAGCTTCTAGACTAGCTGCTAATCCTACACTGCTGCTCTGTCAATGTGCAGGACTACCTACCATGAGCTCTGGTTGGAAAGATGAGGGGGGTGGGTAGGTATGGCTCTCTGGTCACTGAGAGATAGGATTGTTTTGGTTGCTTCTTCTACTTTGGAGACAGAATTTTCTGTATGCTGTCATGTTGTTTGGCTTTGATATTTTAATATGACTGGAGACAGTTGGGGCTGTCACAGTAATCATTGTTCACTAAAATCGTGCCTTGTAAGACTATCATTGGTAAAAAGATTCTAAATTAGTATTACGGCATGAAAAGTGTTGTGAAGGGTGCCATTTGGTTTTATTCAATGTCAATGTGTTCATCAGAAACTGTTCACTGTGATGTAACTTTGTTTACAATTTATAGACCTTTTGTGTGAAAATACCTTGAAATAAAATCTGAAAATGCCAGTAGGTTTTCAATCGAGTTAAGTGGAAAGCTCATTGATTTTAAAGGATATGTTTCAACATTGCAAAGACCCTTCTCGAACAAAACTTTAAAATGTTTATTTTATTGCAGAATGAGTGAAAGTTAGAGGAAGATCAATAAAGGGAGGGTAAAACAGGGAGGAAGGCCGTGAAAAGCTTCATGATGGGTGACAGTTTACAGCAATGAGATCTGAGTCGTGCCTGAGTCTTTGCCTGAGTCTTGAGACACAAATTGGATTCCAATTTGGTTGAAGTTTGAGTAAAAAATATAGGTGTGTCAACTTCGCATATACCATCTCAAATCCTGTCTGAAAGAGATGTCTTCTTAAGTTCTTCCTTATTTAGATCCTTATCTTTGAGACTATTCTCATGTGTGTCCAGTTGATGTTGATTGAATGGGGAGTGGAAACAGACGGATGGAACCTACATGTAGGCTGTAAAAGAGAAACACATACAGGTGTTACACTGTGTTCAGGCAAGTATTAGTGGTCCAGCACACACTTTCTGGATCTTACCTGTCTTAATCCAACTCCCCACTGACACACAATTTCATTCCTTTTCACCTGCTGGACGTGTAGCCAGGGGGTGGGTTCTCAGTCCTCACTTACAGAGACCTGTTATGTATGATTGATGTGTTCGGTCCTAATGTGGTTTAAGTAATAGGCAAAACGTTCCAGCTGTTCTGAATCCGTGCTGGAATCCTTCTTCTCTATGCCATGATATTTTGTGGTGTTGGGTGTGCCTGTGTGTCCAGTTGATGGTGAGTTCATGGGGACTGGGAGTAGACAGATGGGTCCCTCAACTGTAAAATAGAAGCAGGGAATATAAGTCATTATACCGTGTGTTGTGGTGGCAGCAATGCATCTTAAATGGACACTCACTCGGTTCACTAACTACCTACCTGTCCAAACCCAAGTCCCTACTGACACACATTTCCTTCTGTTGTTATCCTGGAGGGGTGGTGGGCACATAGGTGCCATAGGCTTCTGATGGGAAAGCCAAAATGTGCCACCTCTTTTTTCCCTGATACGCAGGGTGGGTCCTTCATATCATTGCGCTGGTGAACTGTGAGTAGTGCCAAGCTTGCCTGTGTGTCCAGTTGATGTTGAGTAACTGGGGACTGGAAGTAGACAAATAGACCCCTAAGCTGTAGAAGAGAAGTGGAGAGAACACAAACATGTTATACTGTGTGTTCGTGGCAGTAAGATATGTTAAATAGACACTTACTTAATTAACTATGTACCTGTCTAAACCCAAGTCCCCGCTGACACACATTCTATCATTCTAGAGGGGTAGTGTGCTCTTTGTGTGCTCAGAGGGATGTCTGATAGCAAAGGTCATGTGACTTCCAATGTTGATGACATAGCCAAAAAGTGCCACCTCTTCGCCTGCTATGCAGGGCGGGTCCTTCATATCATTGAGCTGGTGTAAGTACTAGCGGCATGTTTCTCTGTGTGTCCAGTTGATGTTGAGTAAACGGGGACCGGAAATGGACAGATGGATCCTCTGATTGTGAAGCACAGAACATTAAAATAATAAACAATGTGTGTGGCAGCAAGGCATGTTAAATGGACTCTCACTCAGTTAACTACCTGCCTGTGTGTGCAGTTGATGTTGAATAAACTCAATTAACTACCTACAGTACCTGTCTAAACCCAAGTCCCCACTGACACACATTTCCTTTCCTGTCATCCAGTATGCAGTACTAGATGATCAGGAGCATAGATGGTGTGGCTTGTGATGTTGATGCAACCCCTAAAATGTGCCACCTCTTGTCTTCTTATGCAGGGTCCTTCAAATCATTGCACTGGTCAAAGTAGCGACCAAGTTTGCCTGTGTGTCCAGTTGATGTTGAGTAGATGGGGACCGGAAGTAGAGAGATGGACCCCTCGACTCTGAAAGAGAAGCAGATTACTAAAAGCAGTCTACTGTGTTTCTGACACTGAGCATTGATTTGTAGTGATATGGGTGTTTGTTGAGTAGGCCTTACCTGTCTACATCCAAATCCCCGCCGACACACAGCTCCATTTCTATCATCCTCTGGCCAAACCTAGAGGACCAGTGTGCTCCTAGTATGCACAGATTCATGCCTTGATGTATCGATAGAGTTTGTGGCCTCTGATGTTGATATGGTGGAAAATCAAATGCCATCCCTTCTGTTATGCTTGGATCCTTCTAATTGTTGTGCTGATATTAGTAGCATCATGTGTACCCGTGTGTCCAACTGATGATGAGTGAATTGGGGACTGGAAGTTGACAAATGGATCCTCCTCTGACTGACTGGAAGAACACGATGAAGCATGATTAGTGTGTTTGTGGTGCTTAGGCTTATTGTGTGGTTATTCCCTACCCTTAAATGAACTGAATTTGGATCTTGCCGGGCTTTTGAACCCTTACCTGTCTGAGTCCAAGTCCCCGCAGACACACAGCGCCGCGGCGCTCACCCAAGGACCACTCTGTGAGTGGACATGGGCTTGCGGGTTCTGAGACGGAAGGTGCGGGCCATCGGCAAGGCGAGCGTGAGGCGTCTCCGGCGCCTGTGCGGCGGTCTGCACGTGCGTCTGCGTTCTCTGGCGTCGCTTTGCAAAGTCTTCAGTGGAACTGCGTGCTCGGGGATGACACGGTGCACGTCCTGCTCATACCCAGGGTCCCTCTGGGTCCTAGAGGAAGCGGCTACGTTACTCCCGCGGCCTCGGAGGCTGACGGATGCTTGCTGCTGCTGCTGCTGCTGCGTCTCTCTCAAGGAGGACAGGATCATGCGTGGCGGCTCGTGATCCCAGTCTGTGCAGTGAGGCACGCTGGTTGCCTGCTGGAGCTCCCTCATCTGCTGTTGATCACTGATGTTACAGACCATAGATGCATTCTGGCTCAGTGGAGGGAGTGTGGTGGATTGCTCAACAGTGCTACTGAGGCGTCTGGGCTCCATTTGTGGCCTCCTGGGTAGAAGACGTGGCCTCGGGGCCAGTGGAGATAGTGGAGATCGCTCGAATGGAGGAAGTTGTGGTGCCGTCGGTGGCCTGGTCCTTTCCTGGTACTCACTCCAATGAGTGCTAATGCTGTCACCAGCAGCGAAGCAAACACATTCATTTGTATTTGCTGACACATACGTATCATCCAGAGAGTCACGATTGTGACTTGCTCGGCGTCTTCCTGGGCGCCTCCCGATGTTGCTAGGTGCTGCCAGGGACTGTGGTGGTGGAACTGGTTCCAGGTGAACAACTCGGGACGGTTCCTCTGCATGGACCGCCTCACCCTGCATTGTTTTGTTGCGGCGCCTGCTTGCTCTCGGCTGCGTGGGTCTGCTGGGCTCCCTGGGCCTCGTGTCTGCAGGAGGCAGTGGTCTGAGTGGCCTCGTGCCTGCAGAGCCCGTGAGGTCCAATCCACTCCCAGAGAGGCCGGCCTGCATCATGTGTGCGGACTGACCAGCTGCCGCGATGCTCCTAGGGTCTCCTCCAGGTGCCCGGCCCATCGGCCCAACTGCTGCTCGCAGTTCCCTCTGAGTCACCCCGTTCCTGGCCAGAGGCAACCTTCCATGAGGCACGGTGGACTTTGTCACCTGAAGCCTTGGGTGGAGCGTGGCTGCGGTGGAGGTCAGCGAGACTGTTCCGTGAAGTGTCGGGAAGCGGGTGGGCTCGTGTGGCGTGAACGTCACACGACTATCTGCCACAGGGAAGATATCCCGTTGGGTTACAAGCGGGAAATGTAACCTTGGCTCCGACTCACGAGGCCAATCCTCGCGGCGCCTGGAGGAATGGTCTTCAGGTGGCTCCTTTCCTGGGTTTCCTATGTCTTTCATGGTTATACCATTGAGACGGAAGCCCAGTGTAACTGTCTCTGGTAAAATAAAGAAATGAAAAGATACATGTATTTAGACTATCTATTAGAATTTTAACAATTGTTAATCTAGTTTTTAGAGAGTTGTCTGAAACTTACATCAACTGAAATCGTATATTAGTCAAAATGAAATATTATGAAAACTGTACTTTCTCTTGACTGATTGAATCTCTCGTCTGGGACTGGGACATTACTGTAAAATCAGCTGAATTTATACAAATTCTGACGATGACGTCAAAGAAATGCATTGTGGCCATTATGACATAGCTCGTCATAAACGGTTTGCGCCTCATGGAAATGAACGTCACAATTCAATCACTGTTCTGAAGTCTCCTGCAGCTCTGATTGAACGAAATTACTGTCGTAGAAGGCTATGTTATGTAGGCCTACACCGTCTCTTCACTGATCTCGCCTGTTATTCCATCCACAAGACAGCAGAACAAAACCTTTTTATCTGGTAGCCTAATTAACGAGATTAATTATACGGACATAGAAAAATAAAGAAAGAAAAAAGACGATATAGGCTAGGCTACTATAGGAAACCAACAAACACCACCATCTGAAATGTAATCAAATGTAAACAACGCACAAATTAGTAGCCTAGTGATGGTTCCAGAGAGAGTAGCCTACACACTGATGGGTTTGTCCTGGTGGTTTTGCGTTTTTTTAGTAATTGGCGTGCGCTATCAAAAGCTTCCATTTACTGCATCATGCGGAGCGGTAGGCATGTCAACAATGTCGCAAAAGCTACCGGTACAATTATCATAAAACTTGTTGGAAAGGTGTAGCACTGGCTAAGGAAACCCCATTCATTTTTGGTGCCGATCAGACTCACGGATCTTTGAAGCATTTTCCATATTGTATTCCTATGATAGCGAAAGTGAAACGTAGTGCCCTTTTAGTTTAAATGATGAATTTGTTCATACATGTGTCATTCATTTCTTTCACATGTCTTACACCATAAAACACCCCCCCCCCCCCAATGTTGACATCATGACTATGGCCTGATATAACAGCTAATGATGATGATGCCACATTAGATTAGCTATACAATTCATTATTTACTAAAGTAATGGCCAATTAATAAAAAAGGTAGCAATCTAAATTTATCCAAATTCGTTTGAAGCCAATGTATAGCCTATAGCATAATATATAGTTTGCATCTGTGCCCAATATTATGACACAGCTCATTGTGTGATCTGAAATATTATTATTATTATTATTATTATTATTATTATTATTATTAAAAATAATAATAGCACTAAATAAATAAATCGTTTTTATACTTCTTCTGAGTTATGAGTTTTGAAAAGTTGCCGTGTTGCATAGTATTGTCAGACACATAGAGGGCTCCCTTGAGGGGAAAAAAAAAGATCTGGCTTCAGGGATAAAGGTCAGATCTGAGGATTTCCTGTCACAATGTTAAATAACCTGTGGGATTGAGATAAATGGAACTCGCAAGCAAAAAAGGTCCTCATGACAGTTGACACAATTACTCAAGGAACCTTGGGTGAAGAAAACCAATGCCATCTTTAAATTGAAAATATGATTCAGTTACAAGGGGAGAATTGAGAGAGGCATCACTTAGGGAAGCGGCATATGTGTGTGTGTGTGTGTGTGCGTGTGTGTGTGTGTGTGTGTGTGTGTGCGTGTGTGTGTGTGTGTGGAGGCTGGGGGTGGTGTGTGTGTTAGGGGGGTGAAAAACAGAGGCATGGTTGAGGGGGGTTAAAAAGCGAGAGGTTGGACTGCACCAGCTCCGTTAATGGATTTCACACACACGCCTACCCACTGTGCGGCACAAAACAGGAACTCGACTATTTCCAATCAGCCCATTAGAAACAGTTTGGCCTGTAATTATGCCCCCACACCACACACACCCACCCACCCACCACACCCCCTCCTTATCATTTACCCCTTGTGTTGCCTGGTTGCTGCAGAGTGAGGTCCTTTGACATGCTGTCACTCAAGCCAGTGTTTAGTATTCCGCTGGCTCTTCCCAGTCTCGGGGCCCCTGCGTTTGCGGTGTCACTGGCTGCAGAGTGATTGCCAGAGGCCTGCATATCTGCATGACTGTGTCACCTAATCTCGGGCACTTATTCTATTTGCTCGACCAAAAGACAGTTTAATACTGGAGCAAACCTCCTGCTACTGAAGATGCTAAAGACCACCTCTGTTGAAACTCCATTTTCTAGTCACATACTGACACACATATACTGACACACACACACACACACAGATAGGGAGGGTGAGAGAGTGGCAGAGAAAGAGTGACAGAGAGAGAGTTGACTTTTAAAAGAGATTTTGCAACAAGGCCTTGGAGTTGCCTGCAGAATTTAATCCCCCACCCAAATCCTACACTCCTTTGAGATCAGAGCTCTCATTTGCTGCGGTTACCATAAGTTCATCTTAAGAGCCCCTCCTGTCTGAATTTCTGATCCTAATAGTTTTATAATGCCACTGAATTCATAATTTAATATCTTTTTTTCACTTTACCACCTGCTTTCTTTTTACCAAATATTTCTTAATATCAAATCTATAATGAATCCAAAAGCACTCTTTTAGAAAGGTGCTATGGGATCACATGTAACCAATTTTTGCATTTTTGCTCAGTTAATGTCTGCGGTTTTAGACAACTTTCGCCTTGCCGAGAATGTTTGTCTTTTTTCCCCCATCATGCTCCCATAAGACCTGGAGTTCTGTCTCTTCACCTGAACTGAGACAGCACTGTCGTCATCCTCTCTCCCACTTGGACGGAGGCTCGTCCGAAGACAGGCGGTGTCTGGGGGTTTTAATAGGTGATAAAAGGAAATGACATTTTTTCATTGTGAGCCGCGCCAGATTTACAGGACCTGCCATCCCCTTGAAAGATTCATGAGGGTGGGAGAGGCAGGGGGCAGGAGTGAGCCCCACTGCACACCCCACCTGAGAAGTGGCAGGGCACAGAAGGAGATAAGCAGTCATTTGCTGTAACGCGTTGGCCACCACTTCAATTCACAACATTGCTCCAGTCCAGTCTTCTGACGTCCGTGTGACGTCACAAGGAGATGCTGCATGGTTGGTGCTTCCACGGTGAAAGCAACAGAAGCAAAATATAATGCTACAAAAAGCCCTCACACAATCAAACAAAAAAAGTAACAGAAACAGTATGTAATCTATAAGGCCTTCACGGGCCTCCACCCTTACTAAAATACAGATATTTACAGTAAAACAAACATCCACTGTCCCCATATGATTTGACCCCTGACATAAATGCCCGTGCATGCAAGTTGATTGCAAGCATGATAGAAATACATAGTATTGTTGAGGGAGGAGGAAATAATTCATTTAGGCACATGGATGTCATTGATTCATTGGTTTGATATTCCAATGTTTACAGATTGGACACTGCATACACCATATTGCCATCACCCACAAGCCAATGAGCACTGTCTTCCAATAAAATCAGCATCAGTAACCATTCATGTATTTGTCTTTGCTATTGTGTGCTATTGCATACTGCTGTAGATAGTCAGATAGAGTGTATAGTGCAGGTATGCAGTACAGACTGTGCCCATCCCCAGTTCCCCCAGTGCTGAAAGCCAGTGCTGTCTCTTTGTCTCTGCCATGCAGACTGTCTGATACAGTAGCTAATCTGATGGGCTATCACCTCCCTGTCAGACTCCAGTCATGCTCAGATCTGTCAGATCTGAGGCCCAGCCACTGACAAGTCACTATGGGAAGGCTGGCAGCGAGGGGGAAGCTGTGCTTTGCGTAGCCGGTAACTTATCAGTAAGTTCTCTGGCTGGTCTACTGAGGCGTGTGACGAGGCTCTATTCATGGGGGGATAAAGGATGCTGTGCCAAGCTCTGCTAATATGAATACGCAAATTTGTTGCAGGCTAATTTAACCTCACAGTATAGGAGCGGTGTAGAGGAGACACACATGCACATGCAGGGAGAGAAAGTGTGTGTGTGTGTGTGTGTGTGTGTGTGTGTGTGTGTGTGTGTGTGTGTGTGACAGAGAGATATGCAGAGGGAGACTTCTCAGTAAGAACTCCAGAGGACTCTGGCATTATGAGAGAAGGATTGACAGTCCCCAAGAGTATTTCAAGGCACAAGAACAAACAGCATGTTGTCTGGCACTGTCAGGAACCTTTCTCCCTCTCTCTCTCTCTCTCTCTCTCTCTCTCTTTCTCTCTCTCTCTCTCACTCTCTCTCTCTCGCTCTCAGTATGTGTTTACTTAACAATCCCCCAGTACAAACAAATGTCTTCCTGTGTGATGTTTGAGCATGGGCCCTCCTGAGAAGCACAGGACCATGGTGCGCTAATCCTGCGCAGCATGGCAGTCGGGCGCCACCTCCACGCTGCTACTTCGCTACTCCTCTTCCTCATCCTCTGGGGACCCTGGGCCTGGAGAGGCAGACACAAACACATTCATTTTCCTCCAGCACTGTAATTGTCAGGATCGATCCATCAACGAATTACAGCTAATTAGACCGAGGCAGAGAGAGTTAACGTAAATTTGGACTTGATTAATTGACAATTATCAACATAAATGATTAGGCAGTCAAATTGAAAGTAGCGTGAAGATTTGGGAAATAAATGATTATGTGAATATGTGAACAGTGAAAAGCTTGGATTTCGTAATCTTTTACTCCTCAAGTCATCAGGGAGAGAGGCCTGTAGTGTATGCAATCGTGAAAGGGCACAGTGTGTTAATGGAAAAGGATTTTAAATCTTTGAAATGGCTTTCATAGTGTTCGTGGTAGTTTGAACTCTGAAGGTGTGGCGATGGACGTAATTGTTCATTTGTCCCAATGACCTGACCTCGTCCACCTCTTTAAGTGCTCTGTGCATTTCTTTGAAAAAGACTTCATAGAGAAGGCGTTGAAAGCACTCACTCTTACCCTCCTCGGCTTGTTGTACTTGCTTGGCTGATATTGTTACCATTGCTGTTATTCAAGAAATAATGTGGTGCAAAATCCTGGACCGATTCAATAAGACTGTCTAATACTGTAGCTGCTGAAGGCAGAAAAGGTTTAGTTTCACCAGATTCATGAAGAGCACGAGCAAGAGCAAGTCGCATGTCAAATTGATCTAAAATTCTTCAATATTTAAGATAACCTTTCACATGAATAAACACCCATGATACAATACAGTCTGGCAGAACAAAAGGGGAGTATAATCCTCATCCACCTAGGGGGAGAAAAACTGCCTGGCAAAGCGTGAGGAGACAGTGTGAGAGAATTAAAAAGCAGCTGAGTGGATGTTAGCAGGCAGCGGTGCTGACGGCATAATGAACCAGCCAGCCTCTCTTTAGAGCAAGGCCTTTGTCAATGCAAGCAGCCAGAGAAGGGTAACAAGATCCCTCATGCAATCACCCCTCAAGAGACACCATTAACCTTTTGGAGCGTTCACCGGCGTCCTACAGACACTTTCCAGGCGGATAGCTGGGGCTTTTTGTTCGTCTTTGGAAGATTAAAAAGCCTTTAATTGGGCCGGCTAATGGCGATTTACTGGAGTGTATTAATGCTGGGGGCATTATTTAGGCGCTCATGTGAAAGGTCAGACACAGGCAGTTGTGTGTGTGCCAAGATACCGCACGCACACCAGGAGAACCCAAATAAAAGTGTGTGTGTGTGCGTGTGGGGGGGTGGGGTGGGGGAGTTGTGGTTCAAGTAGCAGCCTTTGTGTAACATTAGTGCCCAAAAAAAGAATAAGGAACGAGGGAATAGAGGCAGCGGTGTGTTGGAGTGAAAGGAAGGAGAAGAGGAATAATAAAAACAAGACAGGACTAAAGGAGCGTCATTTGGACTCTTGCTAGCAGGTGCAGGAGTGGGGGAGAGAGAGAGGGTGAAGGCGGTGTGTGTGTGTGTGTGTGTGGGGGGGGGGGGGGGCACTTCTCGCCTCCACCACCAGGTTGAGAAACAAACAGTGATAAAGGAGAGTGACAGCTTTAACTAATCACCTGGTGGCGCGTTTCCTGAGCCCAATTTGATTATGCGGGCCTCTGATCTCCCTCCTGCCGGAGCTGAAAGGTCATATTTCTCACAGCGCACCGCTTCACACCGCTCTGCCATTCTCCTTCAGCCTGCACAACGCTTTGGACTCCAAACTCTGTCTTGTCTGACTCACTGTGCCAGGTTTCAGCATGCCACCAACGGCAGCCTCTCTAAGATGATATCAGGGGATGGTGCAAAACTGGGCAGGTTTTTGACATAATGGATTCTGAAAAGAGAACAACCTAACCTACTATGAAACAAGAGGAAGTACAGTATTAATCGAATGGCTTGTATTTTAAGGCCACCATAGTTTCCACCACAGTACTGCTGTAAACAATAGCGTGTCAGCCAACACCACCTAGCACTTATACACTCTACTAATTAGTAACATGCATATCATTATTTTTAATGCATAGTAATCACATACAGTTATTTCCACACATAATGCACCTTTATAAAAATAATTCATCCTACAATTTGTGCACAGACCTCAAACAAAGGGATTCCATTAGGTGTGTGCCATCGCTAACTTGCTCTGTGCCCCCCCCCCCCCCCCCCCCCCACCCCACCACACACACACTCACACTCCTCATTGTTCAGAATGACAGTTTTAATATGAATGCTTTCACCTCTCTTTCATTGTCTCTGGCCATTTACATTAATCTGACAGGTATTAATTATACAGACCCAATGTGATTGTAAAAATGATGGATGACTGAGCTGCCTAACACGACAGCAGCACGCCAGCCTCCTCTAGGAGCGGTTTCATCAAGATGTGTCTAAGCCGCTAATAAACACACTTTTTTTTTGTTTAAAAAAAAAAAAACACTTACAGATCCGGATTTTCAGCTAATGCTGAGAACTGAAATGCGCTGCTTAAATGTCACTCTATATTGCTACGTTTCCACGTCACTGCCAAAGGCAACATTGTCTCGACATGCATCAGACTTAGACTAATTGCCAATGGAAATCACACTGAAATTGGGTGACATTATACATTAAGCCCAACTAAATAAAGCATACCTGTGTGCACACAGCCCCCTCCAGATGGATGAAGAGTAACTGGTGTGTTGCGAAGGCCTTAATGAAATATGTTAACACGTCCCCACAGTCTCATCAGACACAACAAACGCCTGTAACGAGTAGTGAGGAACGCTGCCTCGTGCGCAGGCCTTGATAAATTCTTTACAGAGGTGTCATTACTGTTAATGTGCTGCTACACATTATGAATGGTCGTGGCGCTGGTGTGCGGAGAGTGCTGCTAGCATCACAAGCACGCTGCTCAGGGAATGCTAATTGTAGCCTCCTGCCACAGCATGTCCTGGAAGGAACAAGGCACAGCAGCATAGTGGAATGAGAAAGATACATGCTACCTTTAGTGAGAAACAATCATGGACCGTATATATATATGTTTATATATGTATATATATATGTATATACTTTATAGTGTGTGTGTTGTTACTCTCAAACATATAGCCACTGTAATATTTCTGTTTACTTGGAACAACCAACATGACTGCTTGCTGTTGTTTCAATCATGCACCATGTACCGGGACTCTAATATTCGATGTCCAAACAGCCGGAACCTTTGTGTTGTGGCTACATGGATTAAGGCGATTAGGGCGAAGGACATGTTGATATTAAGCTTCATTGCTCTGGCTCTCGGGGCCATTGTGTTGGCGGCATGGACCTTGACACTCTCGTCCGTGCTCAAACGCTGTGCCGAGGCGCTTCACTCTGCCCCTTTTGTCCCAAGGTGGTGTTTGAAGGGGGCTGTTCTGTTCTGTGGTGGATAGGTGCTGTAGTAGGAGCTGGGTAATCACCACCCCTGCATCCCGCATCAGCATGTGGACGCCGTTTGATTAATGATGTTTGTGTGGATCGTCCTCCAGGGTCTACACGGCGATTTGAGCTGGGATAAATCTCCTGTTGGACAGTGTCATGTCTTTGGGCTGTCGTTCCCTCCCTCTCTCTCTCTCTCTCCTTTCCTCTTTTTTCCTTCTCTCCCTCTCTCCGTCCCTCTCCCTCTGACCACCTATCTGTCTGCCCACAGGCTGTTCATCATAAAATTCAGAGGACAATGTGAAGCATCAGGTATTCGACTGGGCTTGACACTGATTTTATTGAACAAGCAGTCAAATTAAACAAGCTTGCCACATTAGACACTTATCGAGTGATTAATTAGGTTGCAAATAAGACACCATGCCCTCTGAATGTCAAGCTGAATGTGCCGGGCTCCCTCTCATTGTGCTTCTCTTGTTGTTCTACTGTCCTTAAAGCTCTTAGATAAATGAACAACCACTTCACCTGTGGTAACAAAATGTGTTTATGGCATAAATCAGTTAAGGCTCCGAAGCCAGCTTTCATTTCACTCACGGTGACACTATTAGGAAGCAGACGGTGTGGGACTGATCATGACGTCCTCTTAGTCCTCCGGCCATAGCTGTGCGCATGTGTTGGAGTGAATGGCAGATTAAGAGACAATGGAAACGGTGAGCTGTGTTCATGAGCATCTTGGCCCATCGGATTCACTCTGGGAGTAGTTGCATGCCCCTGAAATGTGGCCTAATTGCATTGTGGGACTGGTCGCACACCACACGTCTCCGTATAGGCACTCTCCCTTGCGCCTTACAAGGAGAGTCGAGCTGAGGCTGAGCTGAGCTGTGGCCATTATGAGATTTATTGTCATTATTGCTCCATCTACCTGCAATTTATTTGATGGAGCCCTTGCTTTGTTATAGGACCCTGCATGCTTTCACTCTTTCACCTGTCTTTCCCCCTGTGTACCATAAATGAGCTACACAATCGCTCACTGGATAGAGACAGAGTGTAAGAGAGACAAAGAGAGAGATAGAGAGAGGGAGAGAGAGAGGGCAAGAGAGAGAGAGAGAGCGAGAGGGCGAGAGCGTAAGACCATAATAACGGCCGCCTCCATGTGATGTGTGATGTGGGTTTTAAATTGCACGACACAATTCTCCCTCCGATCCATTCCAGCAGATGGTACCTTGGGGTGTCTCCTTTTGGATTCAGAGGGGCGCGTCCTTCTCCGAGCTCGGGGCATAAAGCTGCGGTGCTACGGAGCACCGGAAGGGGCCCATTGCACCCTCTTCCTCGCACATAAATTGCCGTGTAACGCCACAAAGTGCCTCGCATCACTGTCAAGGTTTCTTATTCAGAAGACACAGCGAGCCAACAGCTCTACACGGCGCGGCGCCTCCCTGAACAAATGTGTTTCCTGCCGAAGTGTCTCTTTTATGAGGGTAACTCTCGACTCCGGCTTTTTCAATGGGCCATTGGTGTCTGCGAGAGCATCAGGAGTGAAAGGTGCAGGGACGTTTGGTGGCGTGCCGTAAAAGTATAAGCCATTTAGTTTAATATTCATCCATCTGTTTCACGCACGGCTAGCTGGAAATAAAGGGGAGAATAATAAAGCGAGAGCGGCAAGGAATTTAGTCTTCATCTCTCCGCT
>NW_027468837.1:11485958-11488458 GCF_046254945.1 Alosa pseudoharengus | reverse complement strand
CTGTGTGTGTTTGAATGTGTGTGTGTGTGTGTGTGTTTGCGAGTGTGTGCGTGTGTGTGTGTGTGTGTGTGTGTGTGTGTGTGTGTGTGTGTGTGTGTGTTTGTGTGTGGGTGTGTGTGCGCGTGCATGTGTTTGTGTGACACCCTCCCAGGGTCCCTGAATGGGGAGGAAACAAGGTCCCCGTCTCGCGTGGATGCAGATACCAAACCCATTAATTAATAAATGTATTAATAAAGCTGCTTAATGACTTGATGGCCATCAGGCAGGACCCAGCTCAGAAGTTCAGTGATAAACGACGTGGGCTTTTCTGAAGGGGTGGGGGCAGGGTCTCCTTGAGCAGAAGGTCAAGTAGCAAGAGTGCTGACAGTCATTTCTCTTTCTCTATGGCTTACTTTTGATAGGTTAGTGATTAGAATATACTATATATATTAAGATATACAAATCAATTCAGTTATATCTTTTGGAAGCTTGGTTATGAAATTAGTTTAAAATTGTATGTAGTTCTCAGTTTCATGACTAAGTAGGACATAGGAAGTGTTGTGACAACTACACTTCCATATTCATTAAAGCTGTGTGGATGTCATACAACATGCATGTCAGTTTTCTTTGTTATATTCAAAACACATACTGTTGAGGAGGCAGGAGTTCATGTGGAGGAGATTTATAGTGGCTCAGTTGCATGATGAGGAGTTGCGATCAGTGAGCGGCAGTGACCTGATTACTGGCACATTATCCCTCTGACACTCCTAATTGATTTGTGTTGTGAGGTGCAGGCGCTGAGCCCAGAAGCTGTGGCTGTGTGTGTGTGTGTGTGTGTGTGTGTGTGTGTGTGTGTGTGTGTGTGTGCCTGTCCGGCTGACGGTGATTTTCCTCTGAGATGAGCCCAGGGTAGGAGGAAAGGAAATGTGCATCTATGGGATGATAGCACCACTTCGTACTTCGTCTCTCAGCTTCCACTGGCGACCAGCTCAGCTCACACTCCTCCACTACTCCAGCAGGCCTTCATGGCTTAGGAAAGAGTCTGAAATGGGAGCTTTCATCTAGAGCCCTTTTGCCATCCCCCTTTTCCATGCCTCCCCCACCCCTCCTCCTCTTCCTCAAACACACACACCTATCCTCCCTTTCCCCCTCATTCCTTTCTCCTTTTCATTCCCAGTTTATGGGACGCGTAGCGCACCCGAGCCAACTAGCCTCCGCTCGGGGAACTGCCTTCACTCTAATATTCAATTTCTCGCGGTGTTCATTCATTCTTTGCCGTGTGCCCCTGTTATGATTCAGGAGCTAATTGCCTCATAGCTCCGGCGTCAAAAAGGCTCAAAGCAGATGAGCCAATTGTTAGCTCTGCCACCTAGCGAAAAAGGTTAGGATACATTAGCATTTAAATTAGCCAGGGAGGAGCAGGAGAGTTGAGAAAGGCAAACCGCTGACTAAACTCCGTCTGTGGTGAAAAGGCAAACTTTCCTTCCCCTCCTCCTGTGCTGATGATGGCTAGTAGCGTTGTCTGGATGACTGTGTGTGTGTGTGTGTGTGTGTGTGTGTGTGTGTGTGTCTTTAGGTCGACATTAAACGGATGTCCCACCCCGATGGTTATTAACTGCCATCCCCGGTGTTTGAGCTGTGGACGGTGCTCGCCGGGGGCTTGATCAAAGGCTCCATCAGGCCCACGTCAGTCTTCTCGGCATGGGGCGGCGGCGCCATGTGAGGCAGCGCATCCATCATCTCCCTGCCCTGACAGCTGGGCCCTTGTAAAGACAGATAGTTTATTATTCAATTTTTCTCTCTCCATCTGTCTATCTCTCTCTCTCTCTCTCTCTCTCTCTCTCTCTCTCTTTCTGTCTCCATGTGCCGCCACCCCGTCAAAACAGCACCTCAGGAGAAGAAAAGCTTCCTTCTGTTAAAAAGAGAGGGAGAGGGACAAGAAAGAGAGAGAGAGAGAGGAATGAATGCGAGCGCCATCACTTCCACCACTTTGCGGTCCCGTTCGGTGTTGGCATTGCGGCACCCTTCAGTGTGTCACGTTTGGAATGCCAACGAAGCGACATGCATTGTCACTGCGAAGCATTTCCTTCCCAGGCTGCATGTGGCATGTTGTCATCTCCGTGCCATGACGAGCGAAATGCACACACCGCTCAGCCGCCACCTGCCATCTGACGCCGACGCCGGCCAGCCTAATTTCCAAACATGAGGACGAGACGAGACCATACTGATGTGATGTGTGCTGCTGTGTGGTGCTTTTGTTTTGCGAATATTTTGTCACGCCGATGCGCCGGGCTGTCATGATGAAAGAGACACCTTTTAATGACTCTGTTTGTTGTGGCGTTGTGAACAGATGTTTTCTCAGAGGAAGGCCTGCCCCAAATCACTCCGCTGAAACAACGGACTCAAGGGGAGGTTCATGTGTGGAGCATGAGAAATTGAGGGATGAGAGTTTGGGCCACCACGGTGTAAGGACCCTCCTGTGTCTTTAATCATGCCTTACATATATTGTATGAGCACTGTA
>NW_027468837.1:11473458-11475958 GCF_046254945.1 Alosa pseudoharengus | reverse complement strand
CCAGTGGGAGAGCGATGGCCGATTAGTCAGTGTCTCCGCGCACGCATCCTCTCCAGTCTCTCTCTCTCTCTCCATCTCCTGCAGTCTCTCTCTCCATCTTCTACAGTCTGTCTCTCTCTCCTTCTGACAACAAGTGGGTGGGTGAGTGTTGTTTTCTGAGTTTGCGGGCGGGGGGGGGGGGGACGCCGGGAGGCAGATAGTTAATCTCCCTCAGATGAGCGAAGTGTAGAGGGGTTAATGGCTGCGCTCGCTTTAAGAGCGCGTGAGCAGGTGAGGTTAAGCTGGGGCACACGGCCGCACAATCCGTTAAATGAGGCAGCATAAGTAATGTCTGCTGAAAGGGAATGATTTTTTGGGAGGCTTTTGTGTGTGTGTGTGTGTGTGTGTGCGTGTGTGTGTGTGTGTGTGTGTGTGTGTGTGTGTGTGTGAGAGAGAGAGAGAGAAAGAGAGAGAGAGAGAGAGTTAGAGAGAGAGGGGGGTGAGTGTGAGTGTGTTTTTTTTCGCTTAGAGTATCAACATTGCACATGGCTGGTGTATGACGTGCGTTGTGCGAGGAGCTCCTGCTTAAACCAAACACAGTATAATTACTGTAAAGACACTTTTCAATTTAATTTGTACTTTCACTCTCCCATTCTACACTCACTTTTAAATTTAATTTGTACTGCAGTCTCCCAAAAGGCCAAACCCCCCCCCACCCCCTCACCTGAAGCCTTTAATAGCTGCGAAGCGCGTCTGGAGGAGGTGCGAGGTGCGGGTTGGTCGACGTCCCAGGGAGGAGTGAGTACAAGCGAGTGATCCATACAGTAATCAATGCACACTGGCTCTGGTCCTGAAAGCCCCGGTGTTTGTTTTCTGACAAAGGAAGTCTAATTCACCTCCTGTACGCATAAATAAAAGAACATCCTGCAGACATTATTCTCCATCTGCCAGTGGCTAGCAGCTGCATACTGTATGAAGGGCTGCCTCACTCAACCACACCTGAGAAGAATTTCAAGTGTGTGTGGATATGCGAGTATGTGTGTGGATATGTGAGTGTGTATGTGTATATGTGTGTATGTCTCCCGGGACCATATTGGTCAGAAAAGATGCCCCCCCCCCCACTCCCCGTCACGTTGGCTGAAACTTGCCCATGTTAGGTGTCACCTAAGCCACTGATGCACTGCGGGAGAGCTAAGCTAAGCAAGCGGTGCCTCTTCCTCCTCCTCCTCCTCCTCCTTCCTCCCTGACCTAACAGCATGCATAAAACATCACTTCCCAAACAGGTGAATTAGACCCCCTCCCACCCCACTCCCATGACTCCCCCCTCCCTCTTCATTCCTAACCGCTCGGCCGCAGCCTGTTTGTCTGAGGCTCCCCGGAGGTGTTGCCTAATGGCGGAACACGTGACACTGACACACTTGGCGAGTCGCTGCGCCGTGGCTTTAATTGTTGCTGTGGCAAATCCAGAGAAAAATGTGCTATGAGCACAGCCGGGTCAGGGATAAACAGCACAACAGCATCCCAACCCCACATAAATATAGCCACACTACATATTCATGGACAAATTGGGACTGGGCTGCCACAATGTGTGTGTGTGTGTGTGTGTGTGTGTGTGTGTGTGTGTGTGTGTGTGTGTGTGTGTGTGTTGACGGGGGGTGTTTGTCTGTGTGCTGTGTCCAATATCACATGACACAACTGTCACCAGGCTGGACGGGGATATGTAAATGGAGGTGATAATGAACTGTTTGTATGCATAGAGCTCTACCTGAAGGTCAGCGAAATACCTAACTGAGTGAACACACACACATACACACACACACACACACACACACACACACACACATTCAAACACACACAGACACACACACACACACACACACACACACACACACATACACACACACACAAATATTCACATTTCCTGTGCAAACAAACTGTACACTTTGTTTGAGTTAAAATAACTCCCAGGCCAGTCTCAGAAACTGGTTACCATGGTGAAATTCTGTGCAGTCCACCAATGGAATACATTGTTCACCTTTTAATGTTTTATGTCCTTTTGTCGTTATGGTTATTGTTATCGCTATTGCTATCGTTCTTGGTGTGAAAGACCCTTTTCACATCATCCACATCCCTATGCAGGCTACCTACCATATGATGCCTGTTAAACTTTTGAATGTGTTTGTCATAGCTGCACAAATTTGTCAAGTAGGTAGCTATTTTTTATTTATAGTGTAGTAGAATTACTGTCCTGCTTATCTCCCTGTTTGATGATGACAGATTAGCATATGTGCTGTATTATTACTTGATCGGTAAAATTTTGATTCCTTTTACAGTAATGTCCTCCACAGCTGATTCATTTCAACTGCATGTGTGATTGAATGATACCATTCAGTTGTAATAAATAATAAATAACACTAGAGGGGTGGAGAAAAGCACCGAGTATCCCATGAGCCACTACTGTATCCCATGAGCCACTACTGTATCCCATGAGCTTCAGGTTGGCTAAACAGAGAAGGCACAG
>NW_027468837.1:11448458-11468458 GCF_046254945.1 Alosa pseudoharengus | reverse complement strand
GAGAGGGAGAGAAAGTGAGACAGAGAGACTTAGTTACAGCCCGCTCTTTAATAATTGATCTCTGTTGGCTGGGTAATCAATCGTATAAATAATTCACGGGGAGGCGGGGTGCGGTGCAGTGCACGGCCGTGCAGAGTTATGGTAAATAAAAGGCGAGTCGCGCTGATTAATATGGCATGAAGCGTGCGGTGTGGCTGCCGGGATGGTGCCGTGGTCTGGACTGTGCTCTGGTGATGCCCACCGGACCAGGGGGGATTAGTGGGCAGAGCTGCACTCCCCGCGCCCCCTGCACTGCACTATAAGGCCTCTGCCTGCCAGCTATCAGGGATCACAGACCTTATGTGTGTGTTTGTGAGTGTGTGTATGCGTGTGTGTGTGTGTGTATGTGTGTGTGTGTGTCTGTGTGTCTGTGTGTGTACACTGTTTGTGTGTGTGTGTGTGTCTGTGTGTGTGTGTGTATATTTGCGTGAGGCCTGTAATGAGCCCAGGGCAAACTCTCTCTCCCCTGCAGGCTCCAGGCTCTTAAATGTGAGTTTAACATCTCTCTTTCATGCCGACGCGTCCATTCCTCAGGAACGGGCAGCACAGGGCAGCACAAGGCAGCACAGGGCAGGGGGGCAAACAGAGTTATCTGAGTGGGCCGGAGGAGATATGCACAGACAGAGATTGATGGCTCCGCTCTGACAGAAACGGGCAGCCAGCGCGATGTGCAGAACACCCCCCACCTCACACACACACACACACACACACACACACACACAGCTGAATGCATGCCTTTGTGAGTGCAGGGCAAGATTCAAAGGCGCCAACGGTAGCGCTGGGATTCAAGGAGACAAGGGCTTATTTAACACAGACAGCTAAATGAAGGTGCATCATCATTTCCTGCCTTTTCTATGATCATAACTCTGATAGTGTATTGATATCAGGCTACTCAAGCAATTTATTATAAGCCCCTTGTTGTGGAACTTGTGGAAAGAAAAATAGCTAAATGGTGTAGTGCCATTGCTCACACTGGGTGTATCCGAGTTTTGTATGTTGTGTGTGTGTGTGTATGTGTGTCTGTTTGTCTGTGTGTGTGTGTGTGTCTATGTGTGTGTGTGTGTGTGTGTGTGTGTGTGTGTGTGTGTGTGTTTTCATTCCAACCAACGTGGTACTGTAGTACTAGTGGGAATTGAAGGAGCACTTTTTTATTTATGGCCTGTCGAAAGCTGAAGAAACAGCCGTTTATAGTTGCATACAAGGCCATGTTTTACTGCCTGTAAGACTTTTTTTTCCCCACTGTAATCATTTTTTAAGGGTAGAAAAATGCAGGACATGCATTTTGCAGCAGCTAATCATTTTTATTGGTAAATTTTTATGATCTGAGGTGCTGTGTTGAAACATTTGTCATTTCTAACCAGCGTGAGAGTGTGAGCACAGTGCCTTTGTGATTGAGAGAGAATGGAGGGGCGAAAAAGAGACACAGAGAGATAAATGGATGGGGGAGAGAGAGAGGGGGGGTGAAGAGAAACAGAAAGACAGAGAGAGAGAGAGAGAGAGAGAGAGAGAGAGAGAGAGAGAGAGAGAAAGAGATTTCTGCTGCCTCTGCTTTTTGACCCTCCTCTGTTTCAAAGGAGGCAAAATAATTAAGGGCCAAGGACACAGTGAGCGCCAACAGCCTCCAGAGAAGCCAAGGAACGTCAAGACTAAAGGAGTCCAGCACTGTGGATAATGCATGAATTAACGTATGGCTTCATATAGTCCTACTCTTAAAGAGCGACAACAGTCATATCAGTTTATTTATTTTTATTTTTAAAGCACATTTAAACATGCACAGAGTGCAACCCAAAGCGCTCCACAAACAAGACACATAACAAGACAAAAGATGGATGGAGCGGCGTAGTCGCCAGCGTACCCGTACATACAAGACAGAACAAATAGACAAATAAAAAGTAAAAAAAATAAATAAATAAATATATATATATATATATATATATATATATATATTTAAAAAGTGGGAAAAGTGATGTTAAAATTAGTCCAATTTCCAAACCAGCTGAAAAATGTCCAAGGGCAATGATGATCCGTGAAAACTGCGCACAGAGCTGTGTCTTCACATGAAACGCCAACAAAGTTCTTTAGCAACTGACCAACCCGGTGAATTCACTGGCAGTCTGGAGATAGCGTTAACGTTAGGCCTTGTAGACTGCAGTCTGGAGATCACTGGAAGCACAGTCTGAAGTAGTGGGCGATCGTGTAGATGGACTTTTAACAGCGACCGTTTGTTGCTCCGTGAGATTGTAGCTCTTCACGGTTAACAGTGAGATAGCTTCCCTGGCTATGGTGGTTGTAATGCCCTTGTTGAGAAACTCATATATGTGGTCTTTGATCTTATTAAATTCAGGAATGCCTCGCTGATGTGAAGCGCGTGGCGTGTTCTTTCTCTGGTTAGCTGATGGTTCCTGTGCTGTTTTATATTAGCGGCATTAATGGATCTTTGAAGGCTATAGACAGCCTGGCTGCCTTCAGAGTGATGAAATCCTCTGAATGAGAGGATCACGGTTGGTCTTTCAGGAAACCCTACCTGACAAAGCCCTGCAGACTGTGCAGTCATTAAATCCAAGCTCGCAGTTCATCCTAGCTATTCGAAATCAGGATTTGTATGGAAATAGCGTTATACAGTCAAAGGAAGAGAGGTTTTTTTTTAAAAAAAGGAACAGACATCAGGCATGCTTTCCCCTCTACCTGGCTGCCAGGAAAGTTTTCTCTCAACAGAAGTTCCTTACCATGCTGAATGTTCATTTCCATTCTTCCCTTTTTGTTTTTGTTCAAAGCAGACATATGGCTCCATACATTTCCTGCTGCCGCACATTATCGGGGAAATGATTCTTTGGAGAAAAAGAAAAAAAAGGAGGAATGCGGTGTTCCTCACTCACTATCAGTCTATCTGTCCCCAGCTCAGAGAGGAGGTAGAGAGGGAGGGAAGACGAGAGGGAGGGAAGAGAGGAGGTAGAGAAGGAGAGAAGATGAGAGAAAGGGAAGAGCTGCTGGCGAGCCGCCAAATAAAATGAACTCCTAAAAAATTAGCCATTTATTTTATTCACTGGACACCAGTGATTGTGTAAAATACACGTCAGATAGGTTTACTGTGGAGTAGAAAAGTCTCTGATCTGATCTGATCACACCAAATCTGGGCCTTGTTTATGTAACATAAACAAGGCATAAGATAAGGTCAGTGTATATAATCAGCATGCATTTCACACATCACATCTATAGCACAGCCTTTTCTTTGATGCTCTCTGTCACTGGACAGCACAGCATACTCACAAACAGTATTTGGCTGTTAAATGTTTTTTTTTAACAAAGAAAAGTCATTGAGAGTTCACGGTTGTTCATTTTGAGAGAGCATCCTGTCTTTCTCGCTGCAATCTGTGAGGTCTCGGGAGACGAGAGCTCTTCCTGGTAGCGTGGACATGACACGTCTCCGTCCGATGGTGAGGGTCCGAGGGAATTGCGCCTGGCGCAGAGGTGAGAGATGGAGATGGAGTGTCAGGAGGAGATGGGCTCGGTGGCCTGGGCTGACAAGGTTAAAGGGTGCAGGCCAAGCGGAAAAGGCAGAATTAGCCGAGGCTGAAGGAGCTGCTAAATCGAATGAGCTACAAGTCTGGTGTTTTCATCCCCCACCCCTCTCTCTCTGTATAGGAGTGTGAGTGTGTATGTGAAGGCTACATGTGTGTGTTGTCTGGAGTTCTTGTGTCGATGCTGTTGTCTGCCTTGTCAAATGACTCTTGGTTAATTCAATCTGACTGGCATAGCTGTGCAACACTCAAGACTTGTGTGTTTGTGTTTGTGTGTGTGTGTGTGTGGTATTAAATCAGCCTGCTCACTCAGTGTCCTCACTCCTGTCCAAAGCGATAGGCTGCATGGCCGTCAGCCTCCTGTCCTCCTCTCCCACTACAGCCCATGTCCAACAGCAACAGCTAGTCCAGCTTGTTGTTATGCTCGTTTCAATCAGGCAGAAAAAAGCAACGTTACAAACACGGCTTTTATAGACCTGACACGGCTTGTTTGCTTCCACGCGTGGCGGTCGAATGGCATCCTTGCCTATAAGCTGTGTTTAATTTGAGAAATGATGGTGCAGGACAGATATAAAGGGCATCCATTCAGATCTCCCGCCCCCTGTTTGTCTTCATCGATTGGTCTAATAATGAACAGTTTCTGCCATTATGCCTGTTTACTGGCCTGGGTATAATAGGTTTAGTTCTGAGCATATATTTGTCAGCTAGCTTGATGAAAAATGCTGGAAGGAAGGAGTTGGGGGTCAGGGGAGAAAACGAGAGGAAAAAGAACATGAAGACATATGTTTCACTAACTGATGTAATTAAATCCTAAGAGATGACAGTAAATTTAATGTCATTTAACTATGATCTGAGGCCGGAGGGGGAGAAGGAGACGGTGGGGGGAGGTTGGTGTGTGGGTGTGTGTGTGTGACTATGTGTGTCAGTGTGTGTGTGTGTGTGTGTGTGTGGGGGGAGGGGGGGGTGGTTGCGGGCTTGAGCCACTTGGCGGCTGTGGGTTCCGTGTGTGGGATTCTTAACTGTGTCGCATCACCACAGATCAGCCATTACTGTCTCTGCTGGGGCGAGAGGGAGAGAGAGGGGGGGGTTGAGAGAGAGAGAGAGAGAAAGAAAGAGAGGGGGAGAGAGGTAGAAGGTCAGTGCGTCGAAGGAGACTGCTGAGCGGAAGTGGTGAGGGCGTCGAGAGAGTCCAGGGCTCAATTCTGTGGTGGCCTCCAGCCCCGCGCCTCTTGAATATTCATTAGCGCAGTTTTAAACACGGGGCTTTCTGAATCAGTGCCCTTCATCTTTTTCTGCAACGGTTGGATTGACGGCCTCCAGATGTAACCACTGAATCAGAGCGAGCCTGTGTAAGGTTAGGAGAGGTCGGAACAGATAACAGAGGTTTCTATCTCACCGCCCAGGCCTCTGACTTGGTATTGTTTGCTTCCCGGTGCATTGTTCTCCAGGCACTTGCTTCGGAATTTTCTTAGTGGTTTATTTTTCCTCATGAGTTGCTAATGAGTGCCAAAGTGCAGCATTCGGCTTTCAAGTGCGAGTGCAAGACTCAAAAGTCGATATTGTAATTAACGTTTAAAAAAAAAAAAAAAAAGAAATCTTCAGACAGACAGAAAGTACCACTGGCATGTAGTTCTTGGATGCTGGCTCATTTGAATCTCCCCAGAAGTCTTCCGAGAGTAGAACAGATGTGCGTAATGTGAGGCCTCCTCTCCTCCTCTTTCCTCCAGATCTGCCTGGCTGTTCAGGCGGTGCTCTGGAGGGAAAAACAACAACATGGAGCAGTGAATCCTAAAGAGGCTGTTGACTTTGTTTCTCACAGGAAGAGCTCTGCTCTGCTAGTAGTAGGCATCATCTATGTATATAAAGCATGTCATGTAACATCAGGGGCTATAAACGCAGTCTTGCTGCCTCGCGGGCAAAAGCTCGTCTTAGTCAACCACCGCCAATGAAGGAAAAAAACAAAACTTGCTTCTCTCCTTTGGGCAACTTATCAATAATGGATCAAATTGGAAGGGAACATTAATTAGGCGAGATGAAGGGCTTCTGCTTGTGTTTGTCTCGTGTTTAATTTCTCCCCACTGCTCATGCGCTTGCACACACACACACACACACACACACACACACACACACACACACAGACACACACACACCAGAGTATCAGAGCAACAGCATGTGCTGCCTGCACTAATTGTTTGACACGTTTGATATCGAATGTGAAAATGACATTCTGGGGCAGCTGAGGATCCTCTATGAGCAAGACTGGCTTTTCTGTTTCAAAGTCAATTATAAGCCAAGGATTACACACATTAGGGATAACTTAATCATCCTCTTGCCTTTTGTCTGGCTTGTCTCCCCACATGTGTGGATGTGCTGTGCAAACCTGTGTCATTGTTAGAGGGATGGTTTAATTAAGCTGGATGCCTGATACATTGGCGTGTAAGGCAGCGCATCCATGTTATTAATGAAATTAAAGAATGACGTTGTTGGAATCTAATGATCCTGCTGCTCAAAACTGGAAGCCTACAATCTTGTTGTTGTTTAGTGGGGTTTGGTCCTTAGCTCAAAGACAAAAGATTGATTTGCTGGGCCTACATTTCTTCATCCGATATGTAGCGGCACATGATTATCTGACGACATGTACTTAATGCACAGATGATGAATTTTAATGAACCTGAAGGCAATCTCACGATTTCGTAATGTGAAGACACATACCACAGTTACACAGTAAACATTGTAGAATTACCAAGAAACTACAACAACAAAAAACAAAATAGGAGAAGCCGAATGATTGCTTGAAAACCGCATTCCTCTAAATTGTTCACCGCAATTAAAACATGCATCACAAAGAGTTCATTTAATTAGAGATATTTCTTCTTCTTCTCCTTCTCCTCCTCCTCCTCTTTCTTTTGAATCCATGGCTCCTGGCTAAACACGAAGCCTAATGTAGTGGAAAATCATTATTTAGCAGAGATAAAATAACGATGTGAGTGTGTGGCTTAATCATGTTGACATATGCCCCCTTCTCCCGTGTCCTGCAGGCAGCTGTACGTTTGAAGAGCACTACAGCAGCTGTGGCTACAGTGTGGCTCTGGGGACCACAGGCTTCGCCTGGGAGCAAGTCAACACATGGGAGAAGCCCACCATGGACGCCGCCATTCCCACGGGTAAGAAAGTCTTCTCCCTCAACCCCTTTCTTACCTTACCACTCTTTCTGTTTGTCTGTGTGTGTGTGTGTGTGTGTGTCTCTCTCTCTTCTCTACATCCATGCCTCTCCGTACCTCATCATCCATCTCTCTTTCTCTCTCTCTCTCTCTTTCTCTCTCTCCTTACCTCATCATCCATCTCTCTTTCTCTTTCACTTCTTGACTTTCTCTTGTACTTTCTTTTTCCTTCAGCCTGTGTATCCGTCAATTCACCTCTCGTCTCTCTCTCTCTCCATCTCCCTCTCTCTCTCCATCTCTCTCTCTCTCTCTCTCCAGCTCTCTGGCTGTCTGTGTTTGTCCTGTATCTCTTGTGCTGCCCGTTCTGCTGTGGAGCACATCGCATCTGTCCGCAGTCACTCAGCAGTGAACCTGTCAGAGACAAATGGCAATCACGCCCGCTGTCACACTCACTCTGCCTCGTCCTTAAGCTGACTTGCTTCAGACGCTGCCTTAAAGGTGGCGTAGCCATCCACAGCCAGCTCTGCTGTAGAGTATTAACTTCATTAGACACAGACACACACACACAGACACACACAGACACACACACACAGACACACACACACAGACACACACACACACACACACACACACACACACACACACACACACACACACACACACACACACACACACACACACACACACATACACACACATACATACTTATAAAAAAATACACAGAGCTTTTGAATTGCTTCGAGAGGTAATGATTTATGTATACCAGTGTATAATAATAGTAAAATATGTAGCCTGCAAATATGTAGGGATGCTAACAACCATTTCAGAGGCAGAGTAAGAGCTGTGAGCTATCTGACAATTTGAAATCAGGGAAAATATCAGTGCCATCACCACACAATGACACATTCTCACATGACACACTCACACACATACAAATGCATTTGTGTGCATACACACACACACACTCTCTCTCTCTCTCTCACTCACACACACACACACACACACACACACACACACACACACACACACACACACACAGACACACACACACACACACACACACACATACACGCAAACACTAGATATAAATATAATCTAATCCACTGCAGAAAATCACAACATCAAAGTCTAATTCTCAGCATGGCAAACAGGCCACTCCAGATAAAAATGTGCGTGAAGATAGAGAGAGAGAGAGAGAGAGAGAAACTAAGCGCATTAATAAATAAACAACAGGAAAGCGGCACCATCTGCCTCCTTCATGTGTGTCATCATGATCTGATTGTCTAATCAGGGGGAAATTGGGGCGCACGCCACCGTCTCCGTCTCCATCTCTGTCTCCTCCGTCAGGCCCTCCGAGATGCGAGTCTGCCCTGATTGTGTGTGGCATTTAATACACATGCTCACGTCCGACTATCGCCGCTGTCTGCTGGCCGTGATGAAGAGAGAGACAAGACGAGGAGGAGGAAGAGAAAGAGGAGGAGGAGGAAGACGTCAGGGCGGGCGGCTAGAGTGTGGGGGCCTCAGGTGGAGACCAGGAGACACTAATGCGTTCTTACAAGGCCGATAATGAACCCTGGACGGCCTTCGCTCTCTCTCTCGGTCCGCGGCGACTCATAGGTCAGGGCCGTCAGTGAAGCTCATTCTTCCTGATGCCGTCACGTCACTGTCCCGTCCTGCTCTGTCCACTGTCTCAGTGGCCGGCCGAAAATAGAGTAAATGTTAGAGGGAAATAATACAGTTGTGGATGTGCTGTGCAGTGTGCAGCATTTCCTCACTGCGTACATGGTTAATCAGTCAGGCTACCAAGAAACCCATCATACCTGTCCAAAGATTAAAAAGAGAAAATCTAGGAATGGTGCGCACTACCTAAATACCTTTATCAGGTTAAACACTTTGATTTTCTTAACGTTTTTAAGCTTGATGTGTCACAACTTTGATTCCTCTCCTTGAAGACACCTCATGGTGCTATTTTTAGACTTTGCTTGTCAGATCCAAGGGGTCAGGGACGAGGCATTTGAAAACAAAGATAGAAAACAAAAGAACATCCTAGCATAGTTACTATCTTACAAGAAAGCGACATCCCAGGTAAAAGACATAAGTCGCACGCAGACACAATAAAGTGAACTCGGAATAGACAATACATTTTTTTGTGCTTGTTTGTCTCATCAAAAACATCATGTTCTGTTATTCCCTCCTTTCCCCTTGTGGACATTTTCTTGAGAGTTCGTTCAAGAGCCTCACCTCATTATTGGCCCCAGACTTTGCTGGTGCCTGAAAACAAATCATGAGCAATCAAAAATATGGTCCGAGTCTATCATTTTCATGTGACACATGTTTACTCCTCAGCAAGTCCCCAACAGGGTGTTTTTTCTCGCCCTGGACCAACTCAACAGGGCAGTAATGGACTTTTGAATTATAGGTTGTCATGGCGGAATTCCGTTTATGCTCGCCTTTTGCATGGTTTGGAGTGCTTGATCAGGGTAAAAGGGTTAAATCGCTTGTCTGTGTTTTTTCTTCTTGGTGATGACTTGAGTGCTCTTGTGGGTTGCAGGCTTGATTGCGTTTCTGATTTGTGTGTGTCTGTAGGAAGTGGGGCGGAGAGGGCGGCATTGATAAAATACTGACAGGGAGGGAGGCCTTAGGCACAAATGCAGCCATCTCCTTTTCTTTCTTTTTTTCTTTCTTTCGCTCTTTCTTTCTGTCTTTCATTCATTCATTCATTCATTTGTTCATTTATTCATGCATTCATGCATTCATTCATTAATTAATTCATGCATTCATTCATTCATTCATTCATTCATTCTTTCTTTCTCTATCTCCATCTCTCTTACTCTCCCTATCTCTCAAGAAAACCTTCAAACTGCAATACAAAGACGCTCACGCTCCCCACCTCCTCTCTCTCTCCCTCTCTCTCTCTCTCTCTCTCTCTCTCTGTGTCTCAATACTCTCAAGGTCCTCAGAGACCAGCTCCTGTAACGCCGTGGAAATTAAGAATTGATTTACTTACCTACAGTACAACACTGACATTGTATGAGAGAAGTATGTCTTCTGAAAGTGCAGCTGATGAAGGTGAATGGATCCCATTAACTGACACTGAGGCTCTTTATTCCCCCAGTGTGGCCAGTTGTGTCCCAGTGTGTCTTTGCCTGCACATACCATTTAACCCTTTGGCAAAGACCAAAGTTCAAAAGGGATGCCATTGTATTTCTGTCATCCATGAGCCCCTTTTCTAATATTGGACCTCCACGTGCTGTATTATGCTTTAGCTCCCTGCTCCTGGGCCTGATATTGAAGTGAGCTTACAGTAAGTTAATCCAGAATATGGGAGACGAGACATGGGAGAAAGACACACACAAAAAAAAAACTGAGACTGCCATTAGTGAAATGATAAGACTTTGCTGCCTTGTCATTTCCAGCAGACTGTGAGTCTTTGCTCTCAGTCTCTAACTCCATAGATTAGTCTTAGATCACTTACAGGGCAGACGGTTCATCAGAAGACTTTAATATAACGGCTCTTTTTATTACTCTGCAGACCCCGGGCTGCCTGGAATGAAATGAGGCACGAGGACCCCTCTGAGTAATCTGATTGATATAATTAAAACATTACCACTAGACATTATCATAATATCGTTTTCAGCTAAATTTAGACGCCTAAGGTATTAAAGAGCCTCCCGTGGCGCCCCCGGTGCCATTGCGAGGGGAACGAACAGCGAGTTCAAGTTTGAGGGAAAGTCACGATGGCGGCAGTGCGCAGAGCAGATGGAGAGGTGCTCAGCAGGTGACCAGCAGCAGTCAAGGAGAGAATGAGGCCTCTAGATCTTCCAAGAGAGAGAGAGAGAGAGAGACAGAGAGGGATGGAGAGAGAGAGAGGGATGAAGATGGAGAGAGAGAGAGAGAGAAAGAGAGAGAGGCCTGGAGGACAGGTGATTGCAGGCATTGGTGAGCTTGGAAAAGATAGAGTAGACTGAAAATAAAATGGAGGCCCAGTTATTTGGGGAATAGTCTGGCATTTCAGACAGACACTAGTTTTGTATTTAGCTCCTGACTGTGAGAATACAGTATTTCAGTTGTGTTGAGTCTCAGACATTACTGAAGCAGAACCATTTACCTCCCCAGCAGAGCCCTGCTTTTCAGCTACCATCTCCAGCCCACAGGGGAATTCACAACCATAAGAAAACGAAAACACAACAATGACCCACTGGGCTGCATGCGCGGTGGTAGCATGGCTAAGGCCCGTTTCACACCGGGTGCGTGGCGTGAACGTTGCGTGTCTGTTGCGTGTCAGTTGCGTGGTGGCTACGTTGCGTTTTCTATGTCTTCGTTTACCAGAAGTGTGTCTGATGCGGCACTGCGGCAGCCTCTCAGGCAGCCGTTGGCCCACTGGTTAGCACTCTGGACTTGTAACCGGAGGGTTGCCGGTTCGAGCCCCGACCAGTGGGCCGCGGCTGAAGTGCCCTTGAGCAAGGCACCTAACCCCTCACTGCTCCCCGAGCGCCGCCGTTGAAGCAGGCAGCTCACTGCGCCGGGATTAGTGTGTGCTTCACCTCACTGTGTGTTCACTGTGTGCTGAGTGTTTCACTAATTCACCGATTGGGTAAAATGCAGAGACCAAATTTCCCTCACGGGATCAAAAAAGTATATATACTTATACTTATACTCTCTGCCAATTCAAACGTCTCTTTTTCTCACGTCATTTTTTTTCTTCACTGCTTTGAATGGAAACGCTTCCAACACGCTTGCGTGTGGCGTGAAAAAAAGAGTCCTATTCCTAGAAGGCACACGTTTTCGCCGCGGCTCGAGCCGCGCCTGAGACGCGCGTGTCACGCAGGCGGTGTGCACGCTCTAACCTGCTAACATGACACGCTCACGCCACGCACCCGGTGTGAAATGGGCATAAGGAACTGGGCTAGCATACAGTAGCCTGAAAAGTCTTGGGATGCTGGGATCTACTCACCTCAAGCTTCATGTTGCTTTAACCAGCGCAAAAAACGCAATATGTTTGGGATGCCTTTGCACAGAGACTGAAGAAAAATAATGAAGGAAGGAAGAGAGAAATAAACGAAGAGAGGAAGTGATCAAGTTATGGAGGCGTTCAGTATTTTATCAGCGGTTTTCTATACTTTACCATCCTGAGGTTAGGGTATGACCTAGAATTTTCATCCCAATGGATCTTCAGATGTATGGTGGTGACACAGTTTGACACTAAGGGAATACGGTTCTTGTCTAATGCTTGACTCTAAAAACTTACTTTTATACTTTTAACTAAGATCATTTTTAATTGTGAGTGTTGAGTCTGCAGCTTGTGATGTACAGTAGGTGTGGTGTGACTACCTTCTATCCCCACACTGTGAGTAGCCGGGCTTCAAATGTCTCTACGGTCTCCAACGCGCGGAAATGATCTTCAATTAAACACAAAAGTCTGGCAGCCAATATGTGGCTCCAGCCGACTTCATCCTTTCCCCTGGGCAGGGATTATGTGCCAAGGAAGCCGAGTGTATTAGTTTTGAGTTGGGTAATGCCCTTGTGATGAAGTTTCGTGTCATGCTGCTTGGTGAGTAGCACTGATTAGATTCAGTGAAGAAGCTCTCCTAAACAGATGAATTGGTGGCACCAGTGTAGGGCTAATGCTCTGTAGTATGCTGGTGAGAGGCTAACATGGACTGTTTAGTATTATTTTTTCATGGCTATCCCATGCTACCACAAAAGAAATCATGTAGGATTAGTTCATTTGTAAAAAACGGTCCTCAACAGACTGACTAAGGTGTCCAGTAATGCTTGCAAAGTCAAGCCATTCTCTAAAGAATAATATGATAAATTATATAAGAATAAAATGAACTTATAAATAAATGAATAAAGACGTGTGAAAGCAAGAGTAAATTGAGCAAGAAAAGATGGTGAAAGAATTAAGACCGCTGTGCCATACAACATTTTCCCCTCACCCTTTCACCAACCCTGGCGACCGGCTGAAAGCCTCCGTTGTCGTCCACTACAGCCTGCCACATGGCTCCCGGGATAATAAGACCCTCATTATCACACCTAGAGGGCCTCGCTGCCAAGCTCCCCTATTCTGACCAGCCCTTTTGTAGCTCTGTGTCACCGCTTCGTCCAGCTTATCGGCTCCCCGTCCAGAGCTGACTCTGTCGTCGCCGCCGCCACCGCCGCTGTGGCTGATAGATCCTCAGCGCATGGAGCAGCGCTCTCATAACAGGGAGGTCGGAGTGGGCTGTAACTCAGAGGCGACTGACCGTGGGTGTGTGTGTGTGTGTGTGTGTGTGTGTGTGTGTGGGTGTGTGTGTTTGTGTGTATGTGTGTTCTGTCAGTTGCACACGGGTGACCTTGGTGCTTTTCTGTGAGCGAGCGATCATGCAGGCCGGCGGTTGGGGGGCCATTAGCATTCCTCCCAGTCGGGGCCCATTTCCACGTGTTCCTTTCCTTTCTGCTCTCCCCCCTGCGTGATCTCTCTCACTCTGTCACACAACAAATGCATCCCGTGGCTTCCAAAGGGGTGAGGTGAGAGCGGCTGAGGGGGTGTGGGTGGTGTGAAGGGGCTCATAAGTCAGTGTCATTGTTAGACTAAGAAAACATTTAAAACCCATTGCTCTTTGAAGTAACAGCCCCCCGGGGAGAATGTAATAACTTTCATTGTGAAAAAGGATGTCATTTATGAGGCGATTCCTTGATAAGAACAGAGTACCAAGCAGGGGACGTGCTAGGGTTGGGCGGTGTGTGTGTCTGGGGGGGTGGGTGGGGGGTGGGGGGGGTGCGGGTACTGGCGATGCTTATCAGCAACAGCGGGGTTTGCTTTTGGGCTCCCGTTCATTTATGGAGGCAGGTCGTTCACTATACGGTTCTCAAAGATGGGCTTTCATTCTAGTATACAGGCCTATAAGCATGCGAATAGGCCATAGATCTGGAGCGACTGCCCCTTTATGGGAATCCTTGTGAATAGAGAGGGCAGATTCATGCCCTATGGGGTCTTATCTATGCTGTTCCACACAGTCGAATTGCTAGACTACCCCAGGAGCACACATGTAATGATGCCATAAATCCCATGTAGATGTGGTAGAGGCTTTGTTAGAAATGGCGTTTGTATAGTATGGTCAAGAACACTCAGACAAATGTCATTTTGCAGTTGTGCGCTGAAGGGAAGGACTGAGATGTGAGGTGACGTCATTCAGTATGATTGTACAATACTCAAACTATAGTACGATACGATACGATGTGTTTTTATTTATATCTTGCAATCATACTTATATAAATATACATCTCATATGTGATCAGGATATGAATTAGGAAAAGGCCCCAAAAAAGCTGCAAGGAGCTGCTTGTCAGCGGGGAAACCTGAGACAGAAGAATAATACACAGTGTACACGGGAAAACATAACAAAAACATAAACAAAAAATACAGTACACAAACCCCAGGTATCACCGCAGTATCCAAAAGGATACTGCAGCGCCACCTCCCACCCCCCCACACCAGTAGGGAAGCACTAGAAATTAAGATTGTCAGAAATCAGACCCGGTGGCCTTAAGTTAGTATAGCATGATTGTACAGTGGACATTGGACATTAGACATAATTAGACAGAAATTGCTTTTTAACTTTTTTCTTAAAAAGATTTAGACATCTTGGATATTTACTTTTATATACACTATTAGTAGTATTATCTGGTTTATCTCAAACTACCAGGATTATGAAATATATTCACCACGTTCCACCATTACACTTGTGTAATGTGTAAATTGGTTCTGTGGTTTTGCTGCAGATGACTATTGGCCTGTATGTGCTTTGTTGAGGACAATTGACAAACGTCAATTGTGTCATACAATGTTATTTTATAATGGGGTGACATGACATGATTTCACATTTATCTAATCACAATCAGATACATAATTCCTTAATAAAGTCTCACAAAAGGGTAACAAAATTATTTGACCACTCCATCTAAATCACATTCAACACGTTGTCCTTGTGAAGATAAGGTAGACAAAGACGCTTCCATTAAAGCCATGCCTCTACCACTCCCTCTCCAACCTATTCTCCCTGTCTCCCTGGTGAACAAGCTCAGCCTATCTTCACCGCTCACTTTAGAACCACCACCTATTCCTCACCGCAAGCCAGTGGCCACATTCATTTAAGATTTACCGACAAAATATTATTTGTTAGACAGTATTGGTGGGTGGTGAAGAAAAAAAGGAATACATTTTGTTTTCACACTGACTCATGGGCTGTACCTCTGGAGGGGCAGAAGGCAGCGTTATTTTATAAAACAGCGCACAAATAAAACAAAGGCACCGACTTTGTTTATGAATCTCATTTTCTACAGCCTGTTTGTGAAAGGTGGAGGAGAGTATTCAATACCCATTAGAGTGTACCAGTGCTAAATTAATTTTTGTGATGAAATAAATTCTGGCTTATGTTGCAGGGGGGTTTAAAGCTCTCTTTAAAACCTGCCAGACAAAGGCAGTGTTTGTAATACTGCTCTCGGCATATTCATAAAATGATGGATGCCCATGTAATTATGAACAGGTCATCTCCAGGGAGAGACTCGGATACGGGAAAGAAAGCACATTATAGGATGGTGATTGTGAAATACTTTCTTCAACATTGGAGGTTTGCACACACAATGTAGAAGGCCATGTCCCTGTCTCATATTGACATATGCTCATCCTATTTTCAGCCAAATATTCTGAGAATTTCCACTGCTGTGTTTTAGATGAAAACTGCTATATTTTGTTCAAATGCTCTCTTTTTCAGTTTGATGATACTGTATAACATCACATGCACTGTATCCATGGCTTGAAGCCACAGGGTTCAGCCAAAGGAATCTCTGAAAGCACAGATATGAGTGGAATTGAGCTGGTTGTAGGTTCAAGGTTCCTACCCGGAGTACTCTGCCTGCGACGATTCAGAGACCATTGTGTGGCCGGTTCCCTCCTACTTTAATTATTTGCCATTAAGAGAAGTGGAGTTTTGTGAGAAAGGCCATTAAAAGTGCCTTGTGCCTTAGGGGTTCTGATGAACTGTGTGTGTGTGTGTGTGTGTGTGTGTGTGTGTGTGTGTGTGTGTGTGTGTGTGTGTGTGTTTGTGAGTGTGTGTATGTGTGTGTGTGTTGGTTTCTATTATGATTCAAGATGAAAGTGGCTAGTTTCAAAAGTGAAAGCATCTCAAGAGTTTTTCTTTTATTGTTATTTTGGCACTGGTACCTCTTCTCTTGTTGCCCCAGCTGACGAGGCACAACAGAGGCACTCGAAGATGTCAAGGAGACATCTTAGAAAGCATACAAACCCACACCCGTTCGGTTCCCATTTCATGTATTGCCTGCGTCTAAATGGGACCCCTTTCACTTTTGTCTGATTGTCTTCCTCGCATTGAGGCAGCATGAAAATGCTGCTTATCGGCAGAAATAACGTCGCCATTCCGCCTGAATGCTCCTTTTGTCTGGCTCGTAATTTCAACCATCCACGGCCTTTGTTACTTGAGCTCCACCGCATGCTTTTTTACCTCATAAGCCTGGGGGAACAGTGAGTGGTCCCCAACGCTGAGTCCCCCCCCCCCCCCCCCCCACACACACACACACACACACACACAACCACTCAGTGACTGGATTCTGCTCTGGACCTTGCACTCGCTCAACAATCCGTCTGAAGCGCAGGCAGTGACCTTTCTTCTCCTAACTTACAGCGGAAATTCTGAGAATTTGTCTTCACGGCTACTGTACCTTTGGGAACAATTATCCATCCAGCTGGCCCTCGTAGGGCTTCTTCAATTGTATCCAGAGAAGGTCAACAGCATATTTTTTAGTCTAGGTTGTCTCAGATGAATAAACGAAATTTCAGTGGTATGTTGCTTTTCTATTCAAAGAATCAGACAGCCTTGATCTCAAGGGAAAACCGTGCTCTGCTCAAACTGCTCAATTAGTGACGTAAAAACAATTAAGCCGATCCCTCATAACCATACAGTATGTGGTCATTCTCTTCATACCCTCTATAAGTAGTGGTTCTGTTTGAAAAGAAGAGAGCGTAGTCGTGAATTGATTTTCCAAGTCCATCGCTTCTAGTTCTGTTCCTCTTTTGAAAGGACATCAATACAGAAAATCTAGGATATGTAGAGTCTCTAAGCTAAGTGCTTTCAGTTTAAAAAAACATACACACTTACAAAATGCAGAACACAGCCACAACATTCCAAAACAAAATTGCAAATCAATTGCTCTGTATTAGTCATGGTTTAGTGAGCACAGACAGAGTGGCGAGAGTTTGTTTCAGTTGTGATCTGTGGCAGAGAGTTTTGATATAAGTTGCATTGCACTGGTGGCCGCTGTCAGCTTGTTAGTGCTCTGTCAAAAGCATAAAAAACTCCTCAGCACTCCTCTGAGCCACTAAAGTCCAGCATGGGGGTCGGTTTTCACCCCCAACTGGCACCAAAAAAGATTGTCTGGCTTATCACAGTGGCCTGAGACAAATCGAAAAAGAAACAGAATTTCCCAAGACGCCATCCAGAGACCCGTGTTTTCTGGATGAGTGCTACTACTGGTGGATTCACCCCCACTCCCACCCCCCCACCCCGTCTCCATCTGACAAGCGAGACTGGGGTGGGGAAATATGGACGCCCCCTTCCTGTCTCCATTACTGTCCAATCTCACAGAGAAGTGCTAAAAGTTGCAAGTCTGTGGAGGCATATCACCACCGCTCCGTGTGAATTTCCCAGACAAGACTATTTCGATGTGAGCTCATGCGTTGCTTCCTGAATGATCTCCAGGTCTAACGCGGTCCTTAATACCTGGCCTTTATTTGTCACTTGAGTGCCACTGCTCCATGACTTTAAGAATGAATGAGCTGCTCAGAGACTTTCCTTGAAGCGCGTGGATATGCAAACCCATTAAAAAGCCAATTACACACTTCTCTTTTTTTATTCTAATTTTATTGTGTTGCCCGGAGGGTTGAAAAAAAAATACCGCCTTCATAAAAAGTCAGTCAATATGGGAACAAAATAGCATCTGTCTCGCGTGAATTATATCAGTTTGGAGTCTAATGTTTAATTCACAGCAACATAAATTTGAAGTGAACGGATGATATTAAGCTTTATTACAGTATTACATTCACTTTACGGAGACAGATGATATATGACCAGTAGGAGTTAGTGTTCACTCCACTCATCTCATACTCTCTCCTGACTTGAGGTCCCATTTGTATGATGGCAGCGTAAGCAGGTTTGTCTACCAAACAGATTGCCAAACAATGGTTGAATGTGCCAGTAACAGATTATTGTGCCTTTTTTATTCATTATTTCTTCCATATTCATGTGTATATATGGCCCATCCCTTATCTTATTTACAAGAATATTATGTGCATTAATAAACACAGAATTCGTGGTTTTGAAATTTGACAAGCCTGCAAGATTTATAAATTGAATACAAAATGTTAATATGATTATCATCTTGTTGTGAAGCATGACTGCATGTGCATGTGCATTTCCTGTGTAAGATTACTGTGGTGTGGTGTACTGTAGCATATTCTACCCTACAGGTAGAAATTACTGACAGACCAGATCCATTTTGATTTGTAGTGAGAGAGAGAGAGAGAGAGAGAGAGAGAGAGAGACTTCAGAGCACACTTTTGTCCAAATGTCTGTACACACCTAAACTGATGGTCTTCTCCTGACAGTCTGTGGTGATGCTTCCCATACCTCTTGAAAATAAAGAGATAAACAAAGCTGAGGAGGACTCCATTTGACATGTATTTGCGATCCATATGGGTTTTGGTTACACTTTACTTGACAGTAAAGAGTGACATCACACTGTCATGAACGTGTTATAAACAAGTCATAAATGTTTATGACATAACACTTCTGTTATTAAGTGACATTCGGTTTTTGTCATAACAAGTTGGGGTTAGGATTAGGGTTAGGGTTAGGGTTAGGGTTAGGATTAGGGTAAGAGGTTAGGGTTAGGATTAGGGTTAGGGTTATGTGTTATGACAGTGTCATGTGTTCATGACAGTGTCATGTCACTCTTATGTCGATACTGTCAAGTAAACCGGTTTTTCTATGGCCGATGCTGATGCTGATCTGTTGGCCAATATAGGCCTATATTCTGAAGTCATTTATTCCATAATTATATTATTCCATAGACATTACAATATAATACTTTTTGAAAAGACAGAGGCGATTGAGGGAATTTGGACAAATGATTATAGTAGGCTGCGTTATAGTTAATCGTACAGGGTTCAAAACCTTTTGAGCAAAACTGCCAAAATTGCCCAAACTGTCCTGAGGCATGTTTTCTGTTGTTTGTTCATGTTTGTCGACAGACACTGTTACAAGCCAAATTGCCATAATAACAATGTAATGGCCAAATTGCCAAGTGATAAGTGATTGCAAAAAAACACAATAATAACTCTGTTTACACATATTACACAGCATGTGTAAAGATCTGTCTCTCATATCTGCTATGCTGAGGACTACACAGGCCACAAGGGATGGCGTCATAAAGGCTATGAGGGGCCGATAGACCGACACATTTCATCCCCTTAGAATTATAGGGTTCTATCTAGGTTCTGAGAAGTTCTAAGATATTGAGCTTTAAAGTCTTAGAATTCCATAGAGTTATACTGCTAAGTGGAACAAACCTCTTCAGATATAATGTCCAAAAATGCATACAACTACAAGAAACACTTCACCTCATCTTCTTAAGGTGTCACAGAATAAGAATATGTAAATAACTTAATTTTGACAAAAATGTCAGATAGAACCTTATAATTCTAAGGGGACGATTTAGTGACTTTTTTCGACAAATTGCTTGTGTTTCCACTCTCACACGCAAACAACTTGTTGCACTTCTGATGCGCTTTGTCAGCATTGACTCTAGTCAAGTGTCATCACACTTGAGAATGTTTAGTTTCCTCCACCGACGCCGCTAAGAGCAAGAGGCTCTACGTGTCTGAACAAGACGCTGCAGCAGTGTGTGTGTGTGAATGTGTGAGCTGTTTTGCCCTGAAAGCAGCCTCTGAGGGAGAGATTTTCTCCGATACCAAAAACAGAATTGATAACGTTGTCAGAGCTTATCAATAGTAGGCCTACGGTCTTAAATAGTGTAGCCCTAGGGCCCGTTACTGGGTTTTGGTATCGCTGGTTGATACAGCTGGTTGAAGGTTCGCTATTAGCCTAAGGTAATTCGCATTTTCTCTGTAAAAGTAGGCTAGCATTTGATATCTAACAATTACTAAATTGTTAATGATTAATTATGGAAAGATAAGGATTGCCTGCTTTCACCCAGTAGTTACAAC
>NW_027468837.1:11430958-11445958 GCF_046254945.1 Alosa pseudoharengus | reverse complement strand
AAAGTCTTTAAGTGCACACACATCACTACTAGGAAAATGACATGGTCAGTGCGACTGGATTTTCACGACTGACTCTGTTGTGCCACGTCTTCTTTCCCCCGAAATGGACCGTGTCCAAACTGCGAGTGGTGTGGGGGATTATCTGCCATGCTTATCAGCAACTCAGACATGGTAGTGTGGAGGTTACTAGAACCTACTAGAACCACCTCCGAGGGGGAAGCGCCCCATCCACCACCCCCTCTAACCCTCCACCCATACTGGGGCAGACGGGTGGGGTTAAGAGGGCCCAGCTCCCTTCATCGCTCCTGGGTTGACAAGCTCTCAGTCGTCCCCGTGGCCTCCACCAGTGCGGCTATCCGTTTTCCTGCCCCTGGAATTCGTCTTGTTTATCTACTCCTTGTGCTGTCTGCGATCCCGTTAAAATGCACACTGCCCCCCCACCCCGCAGGTCGGCACGCCAAAGCTGATTTATTGGGAGACTGGCTGCAAATTTAGCCGAAATAGACCTGTGAAAGAGTGTGGCAGTATAGTATTTATCTTCCTACTCAGTATACAAATAACCAACTGTTTATAGGGAATAGAGCACGGTGTTGGTTGGAATTGACTCTCTCTCTCCCTCACTCTCCCTCTCTCTCTCCCTCACTCTCCTTTTCTCCTACTCTGACTCCATTGCCCTAGAATAACCTTTTGGCTCAGCTGTTCACTGAAATTCTGTGACGCCTTTGATGAGGTTTGACCAGATGCATTTTGTGAGTGGCCACTATCATCCAGTGCGTGGAATATCTGAAGGCTGGCATTTCATTGGGCAACTTTGATGCACATGATTGCCTCAGTCAAAATGGCCTCATCTTGTTGATGGATGAACTAATGTAATGTAAAGCCCAGAAAGAGGCTTTGGCATCAGACTCCCTTTGTCCGTAATAGAAACCCACTTACACCATACCATAATCACCTCAAACTTCAATAGAACTGGCCTGGACTCAATATAATCAGGGATATCAATTTCTGCGATTCGACCACATGAAAGAGTTACCAACACTTTAGCTTTTCTCTTTTGCGGTAATAGCCATAGAAATCACTGTAACTCATTTGGCCAGACCTCACTCTGTTTTTAATGGGACGAGAATGGATCGAAGGTGACTTTCAGTCGGTCTGAGTCCTATTGTGACAGAAGCTTTTATCTAAACTCGATTCAAGCGCTGAGGTTCCCATATCAGACGTAGCGGTGAAATCCTGTTTATGCTACACCCAATAGAGTTATTAGCTTCTGTCTCTCGGTCTTCGCCTTCTGCCTCTCATTAGTGCTGCCTGTGATCTTCCCTGGCGATTTGGGCTGCTTTTGATTGGCTGAGCACGGCGGCATCTGCAGCGTCCCTTCTCTTTCACATGCTAATCATAAACAGGCTGATTCTGTTCAGGTTTTAAACAACCTGGCTGTGACTGGAACTCTTGGCCACCGAGGGAGACTTCATAGTTGAAATGATAAAGGCCATCCTTTGTTCCTTTTAACAGTGAGAGAGAGAGAGAGAGAGAGAGAGAGAGAGAGAGAGAGAGATAGAAAGTGCATTCCTTTCAAGGCAATTCTCATTTGTGGGATGTTTGCAAAATATTTATTTCATATTTATTTATTTATTTATTTGTTTATTTGCTTGGCTATTGTGTTAGTAAATAGTGGCTCCTATTTAGAATCTCTACTAATGTATAGTGCGAGAGGCGCTCTCCATATTGCCTATATTTCTTTTCAGTTTTTAAATCACACATACAAAACACGTTTATCGGCAAATTGTTAGCCTAAAGCGGTGTTTGACGTTGTTGTTTTCGTTAATTTCATTACCCTGACTACTGGTCACTGATTATCCCTCTAAGCCCTGAGTAAGCCTCATTAGTCTGGAATGCATGTTTCATTTGTGCGAGAGTGACCATGTTTAAAACCAGTATCCTGCAGCGTGAAAACAGAAAACAATTAATATTTCAGAAAGCAGGACAGGGTTTTTTTTGGAGTGGCTGACCACAGACAAGGCTGCGCTCCATCACTGTAGAGATGGAGGCATTTTGCATTGGAGCAGACTCGCCTGGTGGCGCCTCGTGCCCCTCAGTAATGACACTTCAATTATTGATTTTCCACTTATCAGATTAGCGCCAATGTCTGAGTCCTCTCTCTCTCTCTCTCTCTCTCTCTCTCTCTCGCTCTCTCTCTCTCTCCCTCTCTCGCTCTCTGTGCCCGCCGTCTGCCCGCATTACCGAGTCCAGACCGAGTGAGAAAAGGTCAAACAGACGAGCTATCGTGATTTTTAAAAGGCCACTGTGAATTCCCGCACATCGTGCCTGTGAGGGCCAACACTGCTGCCGCGCCACGCGACCATCGCTGCGGTCCAGTCCCCCCAGTCTCCACACATTACTCTGGTGCTTCTCACCACTCTGAAGGGCATGAGATGGGGTGAGAGAGAGAGAGAGAGAGAGAGAGAGAGAGAGAGAGAGAGAGAGAGAGAGAGTTTAACACTCATTTATTGGATCAGTCCTCAAACTATGGAGAGTGAGCCATAGTGACATAGAGAGAGATTAATGAGTGAAGGTGAAATAGAAAGATGGGGAGAAACAGAGAGAGAGAAATATGGAGGCAGAGAGAAGGAGAGAGAGAAATATGGAGGCAGAGAGAAGGAGAGAGAGAGAAATATGGAGACGAGATGGAGATGGAGACGAGAGAGAGGGAGAGAGAGAGGGATAATGAAAGATTAATGAGTGAGGGAGAGAGAGACAGAGAGAAATACAAGTAGAGAGAGAGAGAGAAAGAGAGAGAAAGAGAGAGAGAGAGACAGAGAGAGAGACAGAGAGAGGGAATTTGTGTTTGGAAGCTGTGAAACTGCACGCGGGATGACACATATGAAGCTGCATCGCAATAATTAGGGCATGGCGCACAGTGGAGGCCAATCATGCAGGGCCATTACACATCCAGGGCAGGAAGCATATGGGGCCTGGCGCTGGCACTGCCATCAGCCCGCCTCGCACCGCCATCACGGAGGTGAGCCGAAGAGGAGGAGGAGGAGGAGGAGGGGGAGGTGCTCTGGGAATTTTGCCGTGTTTAAATGTGTGAAATGGGCTGCTGCCCAGCAGAGAGAGCTCAGATCCTCACAGCCACACTCCTGGGACCGCAGCCCATCCCGACAAGCACAAGCGAAGGGGATTGCCTTCCGTGTGCGTGGGTGTGTCTTTCTGTGTGTATGAGCGTGTGTGTGAAGGTGTATTTCTGTGCACGTGTGTGTTTATCTCTCTCCCTCTCTCTGGATGTGTGTGTGTGTGTGTGTGTGTGTGTGTGTGTGTCTGTGTGTCGCCATCTGCAGGCAGGGGGCAGGGGGTTAGTCAGGGCTGAGGCGAGAGTGGTTCGCAGCTGCTCCACGGGAGCACAAGGAGATGGGGCTGCAGCTGACTTTGGCTCCTCTGCCTCCCACTTACAGATGCTGGGATTCAGCTTCTCTCATGCCATCTCTCCCCCCTCTCTCTCTATCTCTCTCTCTTCCTGTCTCTCTCTCTCTCTCTCTTCCTGTCTCTCTCTTTCTCTGCCTTACTCTCTCACTCTCTATCTACGTTGTTTTCTCTCACTCTTTTATTCTCACTGTCTTCCTCTCTCTCTTCCTCTATACCCCCCCTCTCCCCCCTGTCTGTCCCTCACTCTCTTTGTCCCTCCTCCAGTGTGTTAGGCCTCCAGAGAGCACCCCAGATTACCCCGCTCATCTGGCACGGGAGGTAAATAGGCGCTTTATTGCCCCCAGATAAATGGTGTGGGAGCAGGCGGTGAGGAATACCCTGACTTTATCTGACTTAGCAGGAGTGGGGCCACAGCGCAGGGCCCTTTCATAATTGCATATTAAAGTGACAACTGGCAGAGTTTTCGCTATTTGTCATAAGGCAGACGGTATTATGATGGGGGGTGGGGGTGGGGGGGGTTGTGCTGTGTGACATCCATTTCAAATTGCTCTTAACAGAGTTTTTCTTTTTTGCTATGGAAAATGACTGCCAAGCAGACATCTGTGATTTGCAAAAAATATATATAACGTAAGACACTTCATTTGAGATATTTGGCAAATGAATGCCAGTGAACTCTTGAAGGTGAAATATAAACACTTTTTTGTGCAAAATATTGCCTACAATTCCCACCAATAACATAATTAACTTTGTAAGGAATTGCAGTGGCAGTAATGGCAATACTTTGGGAATTTCAGTCCATACAGTAAGTTTTTACACATAGTGATGAAAAAATCATTGTGTAAAATGTTATCTCACTGCTTGTTGGTAGCTTGCTGGTCGATGCACCTGTATGAAGCCATTGGACCTATAGGATTAATACAGTAAAATTGCCCTGTGTTGATTCCACAGGCAGTATGGCTGCTCGATAAGTTTGAGAACTGCTTGTATTACTATTGATTTTGAGTCACCAGTAAGTCACTGGTGGGGTCTCTATTTCGTTCAAAAAGCTATTTTCATTCCAAGGCACTATTATGCGCTCCCAAACCAAATAAAGAAACGAGGCACTTATGGGTTTATATTGAGATAAATGGGAGGCAGAAGACGCCTATTCAGTGAATGCTTTTGTCATTTGTTTTGCTTTGGCAGTCCTGGTGTAGGTTTTTTCCCAGTGTTGTTAATAAATCAATTAATCAGTAAATGTTAATGCACACAATTACAAATACTCATATTCTGTAAAGTATTAGAAATCAGGTAAGCACAGTAATTGTGCTTTTTGATTGAGCTGGACAATATCCCCAGGGCATTTGGCTTTCATTGTTTATAGAACTGTGAATTTGATGCATGGTACTAGCAGCATGCTGCCTTGATGTGTTGTCAATCCTCAAAGAGAGTTTCATAGTCAAAATCAATGTGACATATTTTGGTTGTGTTTCTGTTTCTGGTTGTACTGTGTGATGAATGATTATTTATGTGTGATGAATGCATATTTATTTACACTGACATTTGAAGTAAATATCTCAGAAAAACGAAATGTGCATTATTTATCAATGTTTTTTTTCTTTTCTGAAATGCATATTTCCATTTCTTAATGTGTATGCATACTGCATATTGGGCTCTGAACTGCAATCAGTTAAAAGTGTGTGTGTTTGGCTCCTGCCACTGAGGAGCTGTCACGGCCGTTCTCACTCATTGGGATATAGGTGAGGCCATGTAATGGATATGCAGTGGAGGTAGTGTGTGAGGGCTCCACACAGGCTACCCAGTTTGCCTGCATGTGTGAGTTACATCAGGTTCTGAGGCACCCCTGCTGTGTATGGCACAGTTATTGGCAATCATTGATGGTAGGGGGTGATGGGCGTCCACGCGAATGCCTGATGTAAAACTGAAGTGGCTGGTGTGAATAAGAAATTTAATCAGCCCCTGTTCACTGGGTGCCGGGGTGGCCTGGTTAGATGCTGCGCTAGATTGGATCACTACTCTGAATTGATTGGCCTCATCCGAGCTCCAAGGTTGGGAAGATTGATATCTTCTTCGTCTCTGACCTATTGATGTGCTTCAAATAATTTCGGTGATGAATCGCGTGCTATCTGCATTCCGCCCTGTGTCTTCGCGTGGGGTTAGGGACCATGATCCATCATCAGGGAATCAGAGATGGCGGGCGAGATTCGGCCTGAAAGGAGGCCGTCGTCATTCTAACCTTTCCCGCTCACGATGCGATTACCTGTTGGGAAGCAGATTTCATTAGAGCGCTAAGAGACAGCCTGGGAGTGGTCGGTTAAATCAATGAATTGAGGGTAAGAGGAACACTTGACACCAGCGCGCAAAACAGTGGGTCATCCGTGTGGATTAGATAGATGAAATAGTAGTCGTTGGCAAGATAATTATGGAGACCTTAATAAATGACTGCAATTTCAATTAAAGTGGCGCCCTGAGACCGTTCATGTAATTGCTACAGATAATCGGCTAATTGCTATTCTCTCAGGATGGGTTGTCAGAATTCAGACGAAAAGTTGTCCTTTTTTCGGGTTATCCCGTTGCCTCTCCTCATACATTGATGTTAAACTGTCAGCTGTAATGGGTTGTGGCCTTCCCTCAAGTGAAGCCATAAAACTACATATTGCCTCATAAAATTTAAATAAAGAGGAGGTAAAACTGTCGGCAGAAACAGCTTTACATTTTGCCCTTTATATATTTTACTTGCCTCCAATAGGCACACTGGCTCTGGAAGGGTACGCCCACTGTATAGTTTTTACAAGTAGAAGCTGATGAGTAAAACTCCTGTAGTAAATTCTAGAAGTTTTAATGTAACACCTGCAGTTGGAATTGTGCTGCCTCTAGTCTAGAGTACATGCAGCTTAAGGAGACTCTTGCTAACAACTTCTCTCTCTCTCTCCATCTCCCTTCCTCCACGACTCTGTAGGGTCCTTCATGGTGGTCAATGCCTCTGGACGTGCCTCGGGACAGAAGGCCCACCTACTCCTCCCGACACTCAAGGAAAACGACACTCACTGCATTGACTTCCACTACTCCCTGTCCAGCCGTGACGGCTCCAGCCCTGGATCCCTCAATGTGTACATCAAGGTGGATGGTGGTTCCCAAGGCAACCCTGTGTGGAACGCATCCACGGTGACCGAGGGCTGGGTGAAGGCGGAGCTGGCCATCAGCACCTTCTGGCCCAACTCCTACCAGGTACGCACCTCCTGCGTTGTTAGGCTCGCAGCCATGTCATGAGATAATGAGACAATTGACCTGTTACGCCTTGTGTTTATCCACAACAACCACAAAGCACGGATAATGTGACATGAACAGATACTGAATGTTCCCGAATATGCGAGTTATTATTCAGTATAAAAGGTCAGCTCAGTGACCGACTGTGGATCAATTACTGCCAACTCAGTGGCATTTATGTTCAGACAAGGTTACAACCTTGATTCATCTATTCAAATGTATTTTTCCTTGGAATATGTGGCACGCTCAAGTCAAAACAATCTAGTGCATAAGACGGAAAAAAATAGTCTTTACTTTTGACCGGTAGTGTATGTATTGGAAACTATTCAGAGTGGTAAAACAAGCCAGTTGTTTAATATTTCAATATGACAGTGTTTACAACATTACATGTGGTCCAACAGATAGGAGATATTTCATGACTTCAATAAATACATGCAAGTGTTAGAACATTGTATGTAAATGCCTTTGTGTGAACAGTTGACAGTTGAATATAGCAGCGGCTAGCAGCGGCTGTCCTTGACATCAAGTGATAAAAATCATTTTATCATTTAATGCGTATTTGGAGCCAGAGTGTTCATACACAACCTGGCCAAGACGCATCGTTTGCAGTGTTATTGAATTAGGCGGAGGACAGGCAATTAGTCCGACCTGTTTTCTGTCCATCAGCAATTCTCTACAGCGATAATAAACAATGGGTCATGCAGTATAGGCATACTAGTGGTTGAGGACAGTCATTTTGTTACGCTAGTGAGACAGGAAGAAGGCAGATAAGATGGCTGAGGCTGGATGTCTCTGCATGAATTTAGATGCCCCAAGATGTTACTGCACGGTACTCAATAAGTAAACATACACAAGATCTGTCAAATGAAGCTGTTTATCATATGTCGCACAAAAATAATAATCTTCAGCGCTAGCCATGTTTGAATCATTATTATATGTTGGCTTTTACAGAGTGAATGCCAACGTGAAGGATCAACAAAATTATATATGGCATGAAAAATACTCGAAACTGTCAAACTACATGGTAGAGGGGAGACATAGTTATAAAACATCACTTTCACCTGTGACACCAGCATGTTAAAACACATGTAACATTAACACATAAATATTACAATTCTCCCACTCTGAGAGGACTGTCTATTTCCAGATATGTGCTTGCTGCTGTTTTTCACTTAGTGAACACACTTTTCAAGAGAACCATGGCATTAAAATGGTAATGAGGTTTGGTGCCAGAATCCAAGCAGACCTCTAATTTTCTTAGAGCCGTCATTTGGGCTTCACAACACTCCTAGGAAACCTTCGGCACCACAGCTCTCAGCCAATTTGCCCTAAATGGGCCAAAATGAGTATTTCCAGTCGGCAAGCCCTCAGAATGGACATCAGACCAATGCTTTAGTCACCCAAGTACAATTATCCTCGCAATCAAAATCAGCAAATCAAAAGTGCACATCAAATAACCTTTGAGACATCATTTCAGTCCTCGTTTTATACTTCATCAAAATGTGTCCGGGTCTTTCACACTCTCAGATATACACAGCTTGATGCTCAAGTCCCTTGCTGTTTCACTTTCAACATATGTTAATATGTCTCCATTCACAATCCTTTTAAAACAGATGAAATTATAAAATGTGTCAATCAGCAAAATTATATTTTCCAATATCATTCAACGGATAAATAAACTCTTACTCAAATACTAATCTCATACAATTATTTGCTCTTATGCAGAGAAGTATGTGTTCAACACATACAGACACATAGAGCACTACAGCTGGCTACCACATGCCTTTTATTATAAAACATTTAACAATAGGTTGCAAAAAAAAAAAAGATTGAACAAAAAACCTCCTGAACGGAATTAAATTTAACTTAATCAATTGGCTGTTAAATATCAGGTTTTGATGTCTACAGAAGAGTCTGACTGTGGGCTATTAAAGGGCAGAGAGCGCCCCACTGTGTGCTTGATTAGAGCAGGAGGTTTGAATAGAGGTGGTGGCAAGATAGACAGATAAGTGCCCAATTTTACCAAATAAATGTCTGGATCAAATTCAGCAGTTTTCCACTATTCCATTCTGCTGTTTGTTGTTTCTATTTATCCACTTAAAGCTCTTCTTAGGACCTGTGGCAAAACACTCACACAGTCAAAAAAACAACAAACTTTCAACAACTGTTTGGAACAGCTTCCTTTCAAGCTCACTTAGACTTCATTTTCTGGATGGAAATTTGATGTGACATTTTTCAGGCTTTAGCACCGCAGACGACTGTGGAGCCTGAAGACTGCTTAACCTCCTGGTTGCCCCAAAGTGCCTCACACAGAGGCCAGCTATATGATGTTCCTTTTGGCTGCTGTTACTCAGATTTAGTTTGCCTGTTATGACAGACAACTTCCCTGAAAAGAGAACACGTTTACTTTGGAAGAGGTGACCATGTAACTCCATAATGACAGATGGAGGCTAGCCGTAAAAGCCAGTGAAGGAGAGTGCAAATTAGGTGCTGTGGACTGACCCTTGCACTAGGGATGTCCCGATCCAGCTTTTTTCACTTCCGATACCGATATTGTAGCTTGCATCGGCCGATACCGATACCGGCCGATCCAAGCATGTATTAAAGATTAAAGATATTTACTTATTTTGTTGTTATACTCAGGTTGAAAAGGGTTTTACTCTTAAGAACAACTACCCAACTTAATTAGGTTAGTTTGAATAATCCACAATGGTTGGTAATGAGAAGCTGACCTGTTTATTCTTAACAGGGTTAAATAAACACAAAATAATAAATAGTCAATTAACCACACAAACTGAATTGACATCAGTGCTCTGCTCTTGAACAAGAGTGTAAACCAAGACTTAAAAAGCCATCAGTGCAAACAATATTGTAAACTGTATAAAAAAAGCAAAACACACAGAAAAGCTGAGTAGAAAATAAATAGTCAATTAACCACACAAACTGAATTGGCATCAGTGCTCCAGTGTAAACCAAGGCTTAAAAAAGCCACCAGTGTAAACAATATTGTAAACAATATAAAATTATATATAAAAGCAACACACACAAAACCTGAGTAGAAAATAGTCAAACTAAATGTACCGCAGAGCGATACAAAATATGACCGCCGCCTAGTCCAGCACATTTTTTCCACAAAAATAAATCACGCTGAAAGGCCTATATGATTCTAACTGTCTCACTAAATTGCAATATCCACACTCAATTCTCACTGGTATCTGCTAGACAACAAGTACCAAAACATCATTAGTTCATAGATTTCACATGTAAAATTCATTTTATACAACCCCACCCCCACCTTGCCTGTTCATAATTCTGAGAAATTCTTGAATTGTGTGCATGTGTGCGTGTACACATTTATGTTTATGTGTGTGGGTGTGTGTGTGTGTGTGTGTGTGTGCGTGCTTGTGTGTTTGCCTGCGTATGTGTGTTTGTGCATGTGCATGCATGCGTACATATGTCTACTGTGTGAGTGCTTGTGTGTTTGCCTGCGTATGTGTGTTTGTGCATGTGCATGCATGCGTACATATGTCTACTGTGTGAGTATGTGTCATACGTATGATTACTGTGAATGTATGTGTGTGCGTGTGTATCTGTTTATGCACATGTGTGCACATGGAATGGGTTAACATGACCCCTGGAGGCAAACATACGGAAAAAAATGGTCATCCTAGGCCCTACGGTTCTCAAGATATTCACAGAAAACTGTGTCTGCCCTACCCTACTTTCGGGGGTTCAGTACAGCGGGGGGGCTACAGATCAAAACGAAAAACGATGGTTCCATGCTATCCATGTGGGGTTACATGCCCACCAAGTTTCGTGTACCCCGGTCTTTCAGTGTCCCGGGAATTCTTGTTGGTGTACGGTCACTAAATGTACACATAAATAATTTTATTGTAAGGCCCCCCATGAATGAAAGTTCACAAAACTTGGCATGCATTCGGAGGGTGTCATAATGATCCTACATTTTCAATTTCGTGCAGTTTTGACCATGTCAGCCAGAGATATTGTGATGAAAACACCTAATTTTTTGCTTTTTAATTTTTAACTAGGTGGCGCTATACATGAAATAAGTGGTAATGGGATGGGTTGACATGCCCCCTTAAGACCAACAAAATAAACATACAAAAAAAAGGTGGACCTCCTAGGCCCTACGGTTCTGGAGATATTCACATAACAACCCAAATAACTGTCAAGCCTTCTACAGCAGGGGTCCCCAACCTTTTATGTACCATGGACCGGTTTGATTCCTATTTTTTTTTCACGGAGCGGCGGTGGGGGGGGGGGGTTTGTCCATGTTCCATATGTGTTGTGCATGCATTACTTGAAAAGAACTAGCTCCAGTTATGTATGAACAGTGAAGGTAACGATCTCTTGTGAATAACGTGAACTTTAAGATGTGAAAATTGAACAATATGAACTATGAATATTGAACAACTTGAAGCTACATCTATAAGTGTGAACATGCTTAACAAAATATGGGAACAAAACATGGGAACTAAACGTGCATTACGAATATAATCAATGGGAGCCCTGCTTGTTTCCCTGCAACAAAAAGCTTCCATCTGGGGGTGATGGAAGACATTGACACCCTCAGTGTGTTTGAAATGTCCAGTCGATTGCGCAATTTGGTCTTAGTTGCAGTCATTGCCGAAAACCCTGCCTCGCATAGATACGTGGTGGGAAACGTTTTCAGCGCTTTTACGGCTATCTCGGGATATTCTGCTTTGGTTTTGATCCAAAAACCCGCCAGAGAGGTTTCTTTATACACACTCTTAAGACCACCGTCATTTGCAATTTCGATCAACTGCTCTTCCTCCTGCGCTGACAAGTTAGGACTATTCGGGATATTGACAAATGGGTTGCGGACCCACTCATTGGTTTGCCGTGGATCTTTGGAGGATGGGAATTAACGCTCAAAGTCATTTGAAAGCGCAACAAGGTGATCGCGCACCAGCTGCGAGAGAAAGGGCCCTGCCTCTCTCCCAAAACCCCCACTACTGTTTGGAACATATCAAATACACCCCGGTCCACTCGTCGTCCCCACAAATCAAGCTTGGCTTTAAATGCAGCGACTTTATCTGCCAGTTTAAAGACAGTCGTCATTCTCCCCTGGAGTGACAGGTTGAGGTCATTAAGCAAGCCGAATATGTCACACAGGTAAGCGAGTTTTGACACCCAGTCCTCATCACTAAAATGTGCAGCTAATGGCGACAAGATGCTTGTTTTTTGTTGCTCATTCTAGCAGTTTAGCTAACCTCGTGTGACACTACCGTTCGCCAAGAACTGATCAAATGAAGTGAGCTGACCGGAGGCTGCGAAGCGCTGAAGGCAATACTGTATGTAAAAGTGTTGAAGGCGGGACAGACAGACGTAAGAAAATAGACCTTGTAAAATGCAAACATGCGTGCAATCAAACAACTGCATATAGGCCTATGCCATGTAAAAACGTGACATTATTGCGAATTAAATTTAGTTTAGTTTGCATGCATTTTTTTTTTTAAAACTCGTGTCGCAGGCTACGGCCCGGTTAGGAATGTCCTGCGGCCCGGTGGTTGGGGACCGCTGTTCTACAGTATTGCTATCTCCTCCACACTTTACTGCTCCATCTCCATACTCCCTTCAATTTCTACTGTTTGCCCTGGCTGCAGTCTAAGCATGATGGGGAGATTCTTCTTCACAAAGGTGATCATTTGAACATGCTCAGGTGTCAGCCTGCTCCTGTGCTCATCAATGGTAAGTGAGACTGCGCTTAAAAGCCTCTCACTGTTGCGTTTTAAAAGCGAAACTGATGCCACAACTGGCCTGGGTTTGCTGAAGTAACCTAGGCTACAGGCTGCATTTATTACAGAAAATCAAGCAACATAGCAAGTAGGCCTATCTACACGATTAAGAGACAAGTTTACCGCGACAACAGCTGTCACACAATTCACATCGTCGTAGGCTGCGCCGATGCACAGACTAAACGGTAAAAAAGTTATGATAGCCTACTGGAAGCTTCTACCCTTTTGGATGTGTAGAGTTGTAGGCCTAGGTGCACTTAGTTGTTAGCTGGAAACTGGAATGGATTACCTACATCGGTGTGCTGGATAACACGGACCGGAGTTTTGAAAACAAACTGGATCGGGAGTCCGGATCGGGATTTTCCTGTGCAGGCCGATATGCATTTTTTGCTAATATCGGCGGCCGATCCGATCCAAATATCAGTCGGGACATCCCTACCTCGCACATCTGATGGCCATTTTTTTTCCAAAAGGGGTTCACTATCACCACCATTCTTCTCGTAGTTGTCGGTGTGTGAATCATCACCACTGTCCAAATGGCATGTCAGTTCAGTGCAGCCCTTGGCACTACTTGCTGATAATCACAATAATGACGGCAGTGCGGCACTCACGTTTGCCGCTGTCACACCGTTATTACGAGCCGGCTAGGCTGTCAAGTGCTCACGCCGAATGCCGACGGGGGAAGTGGCAAGGTGGTGATTTTGCGGGAAAGTCAAAGCCCCTGTTGAACATAACCATGCTCTTTGATGTCTTTGCCTCCCTTTGATTTTTAAACCAATCAACCCTTCATGGCTCTCTGTCTAACTAACACCTGGGGAGTAGAGGGTCATTTCATTTTTAGACAAAGGAAGAGAGGGACAGAGAGAGAGGGAGGGAGAGAGAAAGAGAGAGAGAGAGAGAGAGAGAGAGGTTGGCTGAGGCAAGGAGGATTATTATTTGTACTGCATATACCTGCAGCGCACTTCACATCAGTTGGAAGGGAAATAGCAAACCAAAACAGCACCAATATAAATGCCTCAGTAGGTAATCTGTAATCCATGTGCGTGTCTCAGTGTGATTTCTTTGGGTTTATGAAATATATGAAATATTTGCTTTCCTGGCAAGGTATATAAAATTAAGTTACACTTAAATGAATGAAATCACGCAAAAGTAAACATACATTAATGAGCTGAGCTTAACTGAAAGTGAATTAGGTGCTAGTAGCGGTTCGCCAATAGCCTCTGGGAAGCTATATGTTTAACACAACCGAACATGCCCATGTGGTAAGTACACTCTAGGTTCCGATGAATATTTAACACTCCTCGTGTCTGAGTGTGCTTCTGGATGTGGTTACTCCGTTCTGTTGGTCTACATGCACCAGAAGCGTTCTGCCGTCACGGTAACTGTCAGAGCGGGGGCCGCCATGCGCAGATGTCGATGAAGCAGAGGCCAGAGGGGGGGTGAAGGTCACCCCGGGCATGCCCCTCCCCTTGCCCCTCGTGTGCCCAGGCACTCTGGGCCCAGGTTGGCATCCCACGGCATGGCACACTCGGGGACGCACATGTCCCTACCACATGGCACATCCTCAGTGGCAAGCAGTCATGCCAGTCTGCCATGTGTGTGTGTGTTTACAGTATCTGTGCACTGCATGGGACTGTGAGGTGTGTGTGTGTGTGTGTGTGAGAGAGAGAGAAAGTGTGTGTGTTTGTGTCTTTATGTGTGTGTAAACTGAGGACAATTTAATGGGACCTTGCACAACCTTTAATTACGATCTGCTCCCCCCAAAGTGAAGAGTGGCTTTCCTCCCCACGACAACCTTCTGTTTACGCAGTGAGTCAGCAAACATTAATATGCACTCTGGCAACGCTAACTGGCTGTCTTGATCCTCGCAGATCTAAACGCAGCCAACTCCACGTCCCTTGATGTCTGTGTATTGTGTATTGTTTGTGTGTGTGTGTGTGTGTGTGTGTGTGTGTGTGTGTAAGAGAGATAAAAAATCAACAGGAAGAGTGTGTTCTCCGACCGTGTGTGTATGGGTGAGCACTTTGTGAGGGCAGGGATGAGAAGAATCAGAGATAAGTGAATTTCATGGGGAAGTGATCAAATTCTCTAATCACATTAGCCACGTCCAAACAGGTGCCTCCACTGCAGAGAGACAAAACCTGTGGACACGAGGTCAGACAAGGTGTTTACGCAAATACCGGTTTCAAATATCGCTTTTTTTTCTTTCTCTCCCTCCCATAATCCATCCCTCCCGTTCTCTATCCCCACATCCCCTCTCTCTCCTCTTTCTCTCTCCATCTCTCCTTTCCTCTCCGTCCCCCCCCCCGCCCTCTCTCTCTCTCAGGTGATATTCGAGGCGGTGTCAGTGCAGGGCCATCCTGGATACCTGGCGGTGGATGAAGTGCGAGTGCTAGCCCACCCCTGCCGTGAGTGACCACCCCCTTGCCCGTGACATGACTCCTGCCTTTCTCACTCACCCAAGCAGTTGCTCCGCCACTCCTGGCGTGTCAGTCAACAAATAAAAACAAATAAATAAATATATAAAGTA
>NW_027468837.1:11420958-11425958 GCF_046254945.1 Alosa pseudoharengus | reverse complement strand
TTCAGGCTTCAAACCCGTCCACCCCCCCAATCCTCACACGCACACACACACACGCGCACACACACACACACACACACACACACACACACACACACACACACACACACACACACCCCTGGGGCCAGTGTTAACATCCCTCTCTCAGCTTCAGCCTCATCCTCTTAGCCAAGCGCACGTCAGATTCCGGAGTAAACACTGCGCTGTGCTCACTGTCAGTACAGACATGTTTTTTTTTCTCTCACTCACTCACACACACACACACACACACACACACTCACCCACACACACACACACACTCACCCACACACCCACACACACACGATTACCCCCTCCGTAGGCGCAGGAGCAATCAGCACCATCTGTCTCTCCCTGGCTCACTCTCGTGGGCTCTCCTGTGGGGTCGTTGCGGGGAATGGACGTCTGGCTGCCGGCTGCTCAGGTGTTCAAAGGCTCTGCACGTGGCCTGGGAATTGGGGTTGGGTAGTGTGTATGTGTGTGTGTGTGTGTGTGAGGGGGGGGGGGGTAGCTCCGGCAAACTGAGGTGAGAGAGAGAGAGAGAGAGAAAGAGAGAGATGGAGAGAGAGAGAGAGAAAGAGAGAGAGAGAGGAGAGAGAGAGAGAGAGAGAGAGAGAGAGAGATGCCTTACGACAGGAGAGGGGGGGGGGGGGGGTCTGTGTGCTGAAACGCACCAAGGGGCACACAATATGCTCCCGAGCACACCGTGCTAAGTGAAATATGGATTAATTAACATAGCACAGCACCCAGGCTTTTTACACCTGGATCCCTTTCAGGGAGAAAAGGAATGGTAGTCATTGCCTGTTAGAGAAGGGGGGACTTGTGCCAAGAAGGAAATTTGACTGTCATGAAATATGAGTCATCACATGAGCTGAGGCGAAGACAGGGAACTCGTATTTACAGATCCCACTGATCGCACTGACTGCACTGCTGTCAATTCAAAGGACAGCCTCTGGTCAATTTATCATCTAAAAATGACCCAATCTCACAGTATCTTTAAGTCACTTCTCTATGAAATGGGGAACAGAAGGATGCTGACATGCAGAGAGAAAGAGAGAGGGAGGAAAAGAGAGAGAGAGAGAAGGAAAGAGAGAGACGTCTTTCACCTATTTTTGGGCAGGTGCCTGGATTCTGAACACTGGACAGTGCATTCTCAATTTCACATCAACTTGTCATTGTGTGAATATATGGGTCTCTCAGGGCTGAGGAAAAGCAAGGAATTACTGGTATTGGAAGAGATTAAAATGCTGACTTTTATAAATGGGCCACTCAAGCCTGGACTCGGAGCCCATTAATAACTGCTGCTGATGGAACACAGAACAGGTGGGGGAGGAAGTCTCAGCTACCGCTGTATAAAGAGATGTACTAACCCCCACCCTTCACACACACACACACACACACACACACACACACACACACACACACACACACACACGCACGCACACACACACACACACACACACACACACACACACACACACACACACACACACACACACACACACACACACACACACACACACGCACACACACACACACACACTCACACACACACACCTTTGTGCTCTTTTCTATTTCCATTTCTCTTCCCTTTTCCTCCTTGCCTTTTCTGTTTTTTTTCCCTGCCTTTGCGTCTGTGTGTGTGTGTGTGTGTGTGTGTGTGTGTGTGTGTGTGTGTGTGTGTGTGTGTGTGTGTGTGTGTGTGTGTCTGTGTGTGTCTTCATCTACTTCTACACTTTCCACAATCCCTCATTCTGTCTTTTACCTTTCACTTACTGTATCCTTATGCGCGCACACACACACACACACACACACACACACACACACACACACACACACACACACACACACACATGCACACATGCACACATATTCAGCTCGGCTTTGAGTTAATGGTAATCTGTGTTCAATAAGACATTTTCTGACAGTAATTTGTCCTGTGTCATACTCTCAGAATAACACCTCTCACACGCCCTCAAGTCAGCCCCTGCCTGCCTTATTGAGCCATTTATATACATTAACACTGTGATCTTCTCACAGTCAAGTCTGCAAGAAGTTTGCAAAGTAATTTCTGCTTTTAGAAACTCCCGGCACATTAGATGAGAATCTCTCTCCCCTTCCCTCTCTCTCTCTCTCTCTCTCTCTCTCTCTCTAGCTATCTATCTTTCCTCTCTCTCTCCATCCCTCTCTCTCGCCATCTCTCTCTCTTTCTCTCCATCCCTCTCTCCATCTCTCTCTCTCTCTCTCTTTCTCTCCATCTCTCTCTCTCTCTCTCTCTGAAGAGCTGCGTTTGCCCCTGTAAGTCTCTCCTGCTGCATTGGTTTCATCTGTCATGCTCTCGTGCTTTTTCTCATTTTGGGCGCAGCACTCGGAGCGGATGCGTCGCCAACACGCGCTGACAGCGGCCCGATCTGGTGTGTAAAAAAAATTATAAAAAAATTAAATAAAATAAAAACAGGCTTCTGTACGCAAGCTCCAGCTTCCTCTCTCTTAAAGAAAAACACGTCTGTCGTCAAGCTTACACAGATACGTCTCTGGGGAGGATAACTCAACTCAACTCAACACCGGTCATTACTGTCCAGTCTCCAGTATGTCCGTGGGCAGTGGCTGGCTGATTTCACATTACGCTTGGACGTCCAGCTCAGCCCTCGCTGCAGTGCCTGGTGGGCTTGTTCATGATGAGCATTATCGGGAACCACAGGTCACGTACACCTACAACCTGTTCGCTGACGCACGTGTTTATGACAGATGTCTCTCCTTATTCGTAATGTGAGGTTGGTTCCATGACAGGAGGAGACAGGTGAAGTGCTCGACATGTGTGTTTGTGTGTGTGTGTGTGTGTGTGTGTTTGTGTGTGTGTGTGTGTGTGAGTGTGTGTGTGTGTGTGTGTGAGTGTGCACCGCTGGCTTTCCCCTTCCAGTTGATTTCAGCCCGGGTTGGCACCTTTGGTGTGGAACATATGCCAAACCTGCACCCACGTAGTGACCCTTCACATGCTTAAAGACACACACACACACACACACACACACACACACACACACACACACACACACACACATGCTTAAAGACATGATGAAGCGTGAGGATGTAGGGTCAGGCCCGCTCAGTGGTCAATTGCATTAGATGCAGCTGAGGCGAAGGGCCTGAGTACTACTGGCCTGAGTAATACTGGAGGCCTGGAGGCCTGAGTACTACTGGAGGCATGAGTACTACTGGAGGCATGAGTACTACTGGAGGCCTGAGTACTACTGGCCTGATTACTACAGGAGGCATGAGTACTACTGGAGGCCTGAGTACTTGAGTACTACTGGAGGCATGAGTACTACTGGATGCCTGAGTACTACTGGAGGCCTGAGTACTACTGGCCTGAGTACTACAGGAGGCATGAGTACTACTGGCCTGAGTACTACTGGAGGCCTGAGTACTACTGGAGGCCTGAGTACTACTGGCCTGAGTACTACAGGAGGCATGAGTACTACTGGAGGCCTGAGTACTACTGGAGGCTTCTGGAAGGGTGCTGATGAACCCCTTAGGAGTCTGGAAACGCACCACTGCTTGATCAATCACTGACAAGCCTGAAGGAATTCAACTTTCAACTAGTGTAGTGCAGAAAGATCTCACACTCTCTCATTCTCTCTTTTCCTCTACAGTATTTCATATTCTCTCCCTCTCTCTCTCTCTCTCTCTCTCTCTGTGGTTAAATGTTAATGGCTTTGATCATGTTGGTGTGTTTATACATTTGAGAGTGAGAGTGTGTGTCCATCTTACTTCCTGTCTTGTCCCTCCACTGTGCTGACCTCATCTGTCCTCTCCTCCTCACATCCTGTCCTCTCCTCTCCTCTCTTCCTCACATCCTCTCCTCTCCTCTCCTCCTCACATCCTCTCCTCTCCTCTCCTCTCCTCCTCACATCCTCTCCTCTCTTCTCCACCTCACATCCTCTCCTCTCCTCTCCTCTCTTCTCCTCCTCACATCCTCTCCTCTCCTCTCCTCACATCCTCTCCTCTCTTCTCCTCCTCACATCCTCTCCTCTCCTCTCCTCACACCTCATCTCCTCTCCATGCAGCTGGTCAGACCTGCTACCTTTTATACTGTCAGGGTAGGTAACTCATGAGAGGGAATAATTGAGAGCGCAGATGATTGATTTATTAATGACTGGACAGGTTGTCCAGGGACAAGGAAGGAGTAAGAGAGAGAGGTTGGTAACCGGCCTCCGCAGTCTGGGCCAGCTACGCTATCAGAATAACAAGCTCATGTAAACTCAGGTATATGCTCTGTGATTTAGGGGGAGATACAGCTCAAGCGGCTATATAATCATGTTTAGTTATAGAGGAATATTTTAGCTGTCCTCAGGGTGATGTACAAAGAAAGAATAAAAGCACATCTGTGAATGAAGAACACAGGTTTAGTCGAGTGTTTGTAATGTGTGGTTGTTTACATCTGTAAAAGTGAATTTAAAAAACACATTTTCAAACATATATTTTTTTTTTTTATCAAAGCAAAACACTAGTCTCAGAGATAATGTTCCAGTGCGCACCACTGCAGTGCTAACTGATAGGCACCTCTACAGCTTCTACTTGCCTTTTAAGTTGCCTGCATTTCAGTGTGCGTCTCAGAAAGAGAGAAATGGCAAATTGGTCCAAACCTACAGTAGTTGATCTGTAGTCGACGCAGTCTCCTTCAAGTCTGAAGAAGTTTTTCAGAAGTTGTTTTTTTTTAGCCACTTTCTCCTTTTGAAAGTCTTTCTTCGTCGTTCGTCCTCCTCCTGGTGAGATCTCCCTCTGCGCTCGGCAGATAATTGTGTTTATTAAACGGCTTGTGGTCGACGCTGCGGGCGCCTTGTTTTTCTGACAGGGTGCCACTCCCGTGCCAACCTGCCTCCAGAGTGCAGCGAGGCGGGCGGGGGCAGGGGAGGCAGCGGGCAGGGGCAGGAGAGGGGGCAGGCAGGGGAGTTGTTCAGCAGCAGTCCCACATCCAAGAAGCTACT
>NW_027468837.1:11398458-11418458 GCF_046254945.1 Alosa pseudoharengus | reverse complement strand
GAGAGAGGAAGTAGAAGAAGAAGGGTGAAGAAAAACAAGACTCTTGTGCTAGTCATCAATGGACAGGGGGGTCATCAATGGACAGGGGGGTTGGTTGAGATGGAGAAGGACACTGGAGAAGAAAAGGGACAGACCTTTGAAAGGTAGACAACATGGTGGTGGTGACCTCATCTCCTCCAGAGTCCCCCTTCCACGAGAGAGAGAGAGAGAAGAGAGAGAGAGAGAGAGAGAGAGAGAGAGAGAGAGAGAGAGAGAAAGCTCTTTTGTGTTACCTGCCACCTCTTTATGGAGGGCCGTTGTTTGTATGAATGCCCAGGCTGAGCCAGCTTTCGTTAAGCACCTTGGTTTCTGAGAAGAACATTCTAGCGGTGGAAAAGAGGACACCATGAATGAGGGGCATACAAGGGTGTGAGAGAGTGTGTGTGAGTGTGTGTGTGTGAGGTGTTTGTAGAGGAGGGAGTATTTGCTTCAGTTCCTCCACTCAGTCAGAGGTGGGCACCACACTCTCCACTCCCCGTGGAAGTTCGTTAGTAGCCGCGTGGAGAGCGGCAGGCTGCATTAGAGACTCCTGCTCTTTGAAATGGAGCCATCTTTGAGCCACAGGCCACAGGTGTGCCTCTCAGATTGATGGCAGGTGTTTTAAAATGGCTGCCAGTGCTCACCACACAGTCTGTAAGTGCGTGTCGCAATGAGAGCTCAGCTCTGGAGATTAAGAGCAGTGTAGCTCTGTGCTAACTATCATTTTTCTCCCCCATCTTGTCCTCAGTGAAGCTCCTACATAATTGTGCTTAAGCGTGATAATCTATTAGAATTACAGCTCCTTTGATTACACTGATAAAAAGCCTCCCTGGTTTGACATGACTGCAAATAATGGCAATAATCTCAATCACACAGCACACACACACACACACACACACACACACACACACACACACACACACACACACACACACACACACACACACAGAGGGGGAGAGAGAGAAAGAGAGCGGGAGAAGGAGAAGGAGAGACAGAGCGAGAGACGCCCACATATTCTTCCACCATTTTGAGAAATGCCCCATTTCTGTCCATAAAGCGGGAGCCCCTGTTGTGCTCTAATGGATGACCGTATGTACTGTACTGTAGGGTGTGGGGAGGAAGGGGCCGGTGGGTGGTTAGGGACACAGCCTGGCTCCATATAGGGGAAGAGAGACTAGGAGCCAGAGACTGATGTGAGACGCGTCGCACAGCCACTCAATAGATTATCCTGTGCAGTGGAGAGCCAGAGAGGGGAACTAGTGATTTGAGTCCAGGACCCGCAGAGAATTTCTTTCACTTTCTTCATTCAATTTCCCTCTCTCTCTCCCTCTCTCTGTCTCTCCCTCTATCTCTCCCTCTCTCTCTCTCCCCCTCTCTCTCTCTCTCCCTATCCCTCTCTCTCTCTCCCTCTCTCTCTCTTTCTCTCTCTCTCTCTTTGCTCGCTCACCCATATAGTCTGCATGAAGTCTCCCGCCTTGTCTTTTTTCCCTCTTTTTTTCTTCTCATGCTATCACTCTCTCTCTCTCTCTTAATCTCTTTTCCGCTCTCTTTCCCACTCTTACTCACACACTCTCTTTCTTTCTCTATTCTCTCTATTCTCTCTCTCTCTCTCTTTTTCTCTGTCGTTGGCTCTCACTGAGTCACTGGTGTAGTCAGTCAGCAGTTGCAGAGCTATCGCTGGGTGGTAAATGTGCTGTGCTCTTTGCATGAGCGCGTGAGCGGGCTAAACTGAGAGAGGCTGTGATTGAGTGCTCCTCTCGGTTTCCTGTGGAGACTTCAGAGGGCAAAGCTGGTGAATATTAACGACTCGAAAAACACAGCAGCCCCTTTGAGGGGGGCAAAGGGTGCTAAACGCTCAGCGCAGGGTTTTTTATTTATTTTTTGTTGCTGTTCTTTAATTCTTCCTTTCATTTTTTGGCAGCCTGTTTTATGAGACAAAAGGGACGGCGCCACACGCGTCTTTGACAGGAGCCAGCCAATCGCAGGCGGCTGTTTTGCGCTCCCTCGTCGCACGGGTGTCGGCTATTTTGAGGGACGTGTCACCTGAATGGCACGACCGGGTGTTCCGAATGTGCCGCCTACCCACAATGCCCTCAAAGTGAACATCTGTGCCTCTCCGCAGCGAACAAGACTCATTACGCCCTGCCAATGAAGGCTGTCACCGCAAACGTGTCGCCCTAGGATTCTGCTGACACCAGACTTTGTGCACACATTAGAAAGAAAACTGAAGTAAAAAGAGAACAGAAGCAGTGGATATGACAAGTGAATTAAATGAGCAGCAAGCTCTGTTTATTAACAGCATCTGCCAAGGCAATACTTCTTAATACCTTTTCTCAGATGACACTTACCCCCAAGCTGAATTGTACCCCTGCATCCCAACACACACACACACACACACACACACACACACACACACACACACACACACACACACACACACACACACACACACAACACCCCAACCATGTCCTCTAATATGATAAATAAGCCATTTGCTTAGAAGGGTTTCCTCACGGGTCCCTTGTGCCCAGCCAGGAAGCCGATTAGTGCATGTTGGGGGTTAAATGGTCGGAGCTCACAGGTCGTGGAGCCGGAGGTACTGGTGGGACGCTATTCTTCAGTGTCAGCTGGGGGTCTGGGGCCTGTAGTCGGTGTCTAAATGTAGGGCTGGTAATCTGGCTTAGTTGATTACATGGAATGCCGGGCTACACCATCTAATTAGAAGTGGGTTCAATGGCGCCATGCATGGCAGGGCTCTTCATGCGCGGTTACCCCACTACCGCCACTGCTGCTGTTGAGGATTATGGCGGTGCTCTCTACTCTACCCAAACCGCTGCTTTCGTTTTTTTGCTTCCTCTCTCTTTCTCTCTCTCTCTCTCTCTCTCTCACCCCCCTCTGCCTCTCTCCGTTCACTTTCACACTTCTCTCTCAGTCTCTCTCTCTCTCTCTCTCTCCTGCTGAGAGGATGGGAGGACAGAGAGAAGGATCAATAGATAGATAGAGGGAGTTGGAGAGAAGGGTAATGCACTGGAAGTGCACCAGCCCGGCGCAGACTGGTTTCAGCATCAGAGGTTTGCCGCTCCACTGGCTACGGGCCTGTTGTCAAGGAGAACGCTGTGGTTTTTTTTAGAAAACAAGACATGGCTCACTTGAGAAGTGTAAAGTTTCCATCAAACTCCTTTCTCTCCAATCTCAGTTGAAATGCTGCACCCCAAAAAGGGCTTGTCAGAATACAGCTTAGAAATGACAGGTCTGTGTCAAATTATTTTGTTTATTGCTCAAGACGTCAACCTGTGCAGATTGCTTCTTGCTATAGATATCTAAACATCTCATTGTCATTGTTTTGGGCTTTTTCACTGTATCTTTTAGTAGTGGGATTGAGTTAGACAGTGACAAAACACACTCAAACATTTTCACTCCCATCTCCATCCCCCCTCATCCACAACATGGCATTCTGTCTGATTCCATATCATCAATTCAAGTCAAGTAGAACTTTACTTGAACTACTGTATATTGGACCTACTCTGTGCTGTACTGTAAGTGTCCAACCCAAGTCCCTTCCTGTCCCCCACAGCTCCACCGACGCCCATCGCTCCCCCAGAGCTGCTGGCCGTGGGTGCCACCTACCTATGGATCAAGCCCAACGCCAACTCCATCATCGGGGACGGACCCATCATGCTAAAGGAGGTGGAGTACCGCACCACCAAGGGCAACTGGGCCGAGACCCACATTGTGGACTCACCCACCTACAAGCTGTGGCATCTGGACCCGGACGTGGAGTACGAGATCAAGGTTCTGCTGACCCGGCCAGGAGAGGGCGGCACGGGACCGCCTGGGCCACCCCTGGTCACCCGCACCAAGTGTGCTGGTGAGTACTGCTGACATTTTATCATCTCAACACACGTGTGTCCAAACGCTCTATACTGCGGACATTTTATCCTCTGAACATACATGAATGTTCATTTTTAGTTGGTGTGTTTATTCAGTTCTAAGATAACATTTGGTGGCAGCAATGCATCGAAGCTTGGCCAAATCAAGTATTTTTTTTAAATACAATTCTGATACCTTTATTTTGCCAATTTTTGAAGGCAAGACATGTAGCAAGACATGTAGCCTCCACTGAATTATGAAGTCAGCTGTCGATATCTGCTTAAAGTCTCCCGACATTAAATAAACAGAAGATGCCCTTCAGCATTGCTATCTTGCTAGGCTGTCTTAAACAGAGTTAATAGCTGCTACCTTGATGCTACCTTGATGCCTGTTCTGGCAGGTGACTCAATTGAACAATTGAAGGCAGCGAGGTCGCTGGTGGACTCAAAGAAATAATATCGGAGATAGCATTTTATTTTTCTGTCACTGAGAACATGTACATTAAGCTAGATGTTCTTAGAAAGAATTAGCTGTATTCTTTAATGCAATGAGATTGTAAACTAACCACCCCAGAGTGCTAGGTATCCATGGCGATTCTTTTGTGTTTGTATTGTACATTTAAGGGAGATTGAAGGCTTAGATGGTGGCTAAGTCTATGAGAAGTTAGAAAGAATGGCTAAGCTGGCTAACTGTACGATTGTGAGAAGGGCTGTGAGCTGCAACAATTTGAAACTGGGTTAACTTGGGAGACTTTTTTTCCCACGATGGAGAGGAGAAAGTAGGATGAAGTGAAATCCAATCCAACGGGAATGATGCTTCGACATGCACCACGGGACTAACACAATCTCTGTTACACACACACACACACACATACACACACACACACACGCACACACACACACACACGCACACACACACACACACACACACACACACACACACACACACACACACACACACACACACAGAGCCATATCACAATCAGCAGCCAAAGTTTTGTTCAGCAAACCATCTGAAATCGCAGCTCCTCCAGATCCTGGACAGCGCCGCCAAGGAGCCCCCCCCCGAGACCGGGACGCCTTCCAATTAAAACACACTTGGTGGTGGGGAGCTGCTGTGAAATTAGGGATGATGATGATGATAATTGTGACTGTTAAATCGCGTAGGAAGTAGAGCGAAAGTGAAGGTGGAAAGAGGACAGGAAGTTGTGTGTGTGTGTGTGTGTGTGTGTGTGTGTGTGTGTGTGTGTGTGTGTGTGTGTGTGTGTACCTGGAGGATTGCAGGTAGACAGGTAGAGTCATCATAGCATTGCTGGTGGGGGCTGGGGCTGGGCGTTGCAATTTTCACTTGCAATTATTAACGCAGTGGGTACGGCATGGCGGCGTCTGAGGCAAGCCACAGCTGATTTGATAAAGTGACAGCTAATCAGATGAGATGTGCGGCGAGGGCGAGGGGGCAGGCTGGTGCGCGCCGGCGGATGGGGACGCTAATTGAGGGGAGCAGATGAGCATTCCGCGGGAAGAGCGTGTGATCCAGGTGAGCGGCGTGATGAAGGAGCCAGGTCTGACAGAGCTGACACCGCGGGGAGGCTTCACTGATCTGGAGCTTCATCTCTTCTCCCCTCCTCTCCTTTCTGCTCCTCTCCCCTCTTCTCTTCTCCTCCCCTGTCCCCTTCTCTCTTTTCCCCTTCTCTCTTCTCCTCTCCCCTATTCACCCTTCCTCTCCTCTCCTTTCCTCTCCTCTCTTCTTTTCTTCCCTCCTCTCCTCTCCCCTCTTCACCCCTCCTCTCCCCTCTCTCCTCTCCTTTCCCCTCCCCTCCTCTCCTCTCTTCTCCTCTCCCCTCTTCTCCTCTCCTCCCCTATCCCCTTCTCTCTTTCTCCCTTCTCTTTTCTCCTCTCCCCTCTTCTCCTCTCCCCTCCTCTCCTCTTCTCTCTTCTCCTCTCCTCTCTCCTCTTCTCCCCCCTCTCCTCTCTTCTCTTTTCATCTCCTCTCCCCTCCTCTCCTCTCCTCCTCTTCTCTTCCTCTCTTCGGCTCATCTGCTACTGCATCTCATTCCCTCCTCCTCTACTCCCTCGTCCCTCTCTCTCTCTCTCTCTTTCTTTCTCTTTCTTTCTCCCTCTACCACACCACTGGTTTCGGTGGTTCGATTAATGTCACATCATTCACATTTATATACTTATATATGTATATACATACACATACACTCACACAGATAGACATGCGCACCCACACACACACACACACACACACACACACACACACACACACACACACACACACACACACACACACACACACACACACATACGCACACAGATCGACATGCACACACACACGCACACACACACACTCTAAAATACTTCTGCTTCCCCTGCCTGATCCACTGCCTTCATTTCCAATATACTGCTGATGAACAGGAAAAAAAAATAACGTTGTCAGGCATTTTTCTGGATACGAAACTTTAAAAGTAATTTAGAAGAGCAGGCAAGCAAAAGAAATGAAATTGGAGGAAAAGAACCCTGCATTTGAATAGAGATTGCTGTGACCTCCTCTGACCTAGCGTTGCTGAGGGTGGTCAGGTCGGTATGTACGGCGGCATTTCCATCTGTTTTAACAGCACCTGCACACGCCTCTGTATGTGTGCTATTATGCCCGTGTTTTGCAGTGCAGCTCTGCGCCTGGGGACTACGCATGCTGTGGTGGCTCACTCCGTGTCGTTATGCAGGGGGCTTTAGGGAGCGTGCGAGAGTGAGAATCATGTGCTAATTCTATAGCTGGGAGCAGACGTGTAGGTAGCAGGAGATGCTTCCCTAGACCCCCACCCCCATCTCCTTGGAGTCTCCAACCCTCCCCTGCCTCCCTCTCCACCCCCACATCCTCCCCATGCTGAGCCCCCAGATCGTGTGCCTGCCTCCCCGCCTGACAGCCTCCATGCACACTTAGGCCTTCCCAATTATGGATTTGGTATTCCGACACTGCAGTGATTCACATTATGCTAATTCCACACCAGCACGCACACACACACACACACACACACACACACACACACACACACAGACACACACACACATACACATAGGCATACACACAGACACACAGACACACAGACACACACACACACACACACTCTGACACAGCTTACTCATCATCATAAAAGTACCTCCTCCTCGCGCCCATACCTGCAGGCGGTGGGGTTCATTACGAGCGCGCAGTACGGCCACGGATGCACCGCTGCTCGCTTGGCTTCACATTAGCCTCGGTCGGCGCTAACATTAATAGCGCAAGGGGAAAAAAGCTCCACCTGAAGGATATATAATATAATTTGATGCGAACATGCAGCAATCAATTTGATCACTCTGAGCCAGGGGTTTGGAGATAGCAAGCGTGTAATATCTGCAAAGCATGAACAGAGTAATGTCTTTGACAGGAGGTAATAGCAAATGGCATTATAGAAGCAGTAGGTGCTATCGCATTACCCAGCTAGCAAGTACAGTATAGCCCAGCAGGCTTGTTTTGCATTCCATGCCACGGATGTTATGAATGTGGGAAGCTGGAGTTCAAACTGCATGAGTCTGAAAGAGTCTGACAGAGAGGCTGGAGCTGAAGCCAGACTACTGTGTTGGGGAGTAGTTGCTAATGTGTAGCTGGATGCGCTAGCTGGCCTTTTCTTTCACCTCCAAGACCATTAAATAAAGCAAACAAGAGTCATGGCATCTGAAATGGCGCAGCATCAGAAATCCACACTGCCGACAATGTACAGGCCAGATGCCGGAAAGCGAGCCAAATGTTTACCACAGTCGCATGTTTTCGCATGTAAGCACCTGTGTCCTTCCGTGTCTGGACTAGCGATCGATATGAGAGCAGCTGTCTGCTTTCATCAGATCAGGCTTGGGTAGGCACCGGGGTGGCCTGGTGCCATGAGGTGAGGTCAGGGTGTGTGTGTGTGTGTGTGTCTGTGTGTATCTGTGTGTGTGTGCGTGTGTGTGTGCGTGTGTGTGTGGTGGTGGTGATGGTTAGGGTGTGCGTGAAGGTGAGGTGTGTGTGTGTGTGTGGGGGGGGGGACACAGAGGTGAGGGGTGCGGGGCAGCTGAACATGTGTTTCTCAAGTGGAGCTGCTGTTCACCTGTCAGACCCGCTGCACGGCTGCTAGCAGATTGGAGCAGGCAGGTGTGGCAGTGGCGGCAGTGGCAGCACTCAGGTGTGGCCCTAGCTGTAGGCGAGAGGTGACATGTGTGTATGTGTGTGTGTGTGTGTGTGTGAGAGAGTGTGTGTGTGTGTGTGTGTGTGTGTGTGAGTGTGTGTGGAAGTACAGTCACAGACTTTAAGATGCTTGCACACACACATGCTGCTGTTGTTCTCAGAGAAAGCTCTCCTCACCCAGACCACCCAGGCTTCTCCCCTAAGCACAGACCATTTATCTCCACATAATCTTCCACAAGTCTCCACGGACATTATCTCCCTGTTAAGCAAAAGCATTAAAATGAAGGAGAAGAATTGGGGCAAAGTGAGATCTCAGATAATAGATGATAACGTTGAGGGGGTGGGGGGGGGTTATGGGGGGCCTGTTTGTTATAAGTTTGAACCTTTTAACCCACCCCACAGCACAAACCCATCCACATGCTCCCCTCTCAGCAGGGCTGATTTTGGGCGGGTGGACGATGGATGGACTGGAGATTCTGTGTGTGAGTGTGAGTTTGTCCGCTACGCTAAATGGATGTTCATTTTCCAGGCCAAGGCTGATTTGGGCTGCCGGTTATTAACGGTGGGAGCAGCGTGGCGCGAGGGTGCTGGGCTCTCCGTCAAAACGCCTGCCACGATTAATCTCTCGCCGCCCTCGTCTCAGGATGACACCCCCCCCCCCCATCCACCCCCCACCCCGTTTAAACGCCCACCGCCGATCACACTTGTTAGGAGGTGGACTTAAGATCCCCTAATCCATTTTTCCTCCGCGTGAGTGATCTATAGACTGCAGCCCTCCACCTGACTCTCTCCCAAACCGGATTTATTATTATTATCTTTCCCCACAGTTTACCATAAATCTCCCCTCCACATCCCCACACCCTCCCGCTCCGACCCCCACTTGGAAGATGAAGGTGATAGTGTGCTAATGCTGTGTGTAACTCTTTGTGTCTGTGCTTGTTTATCAGCATAATCTAGTAGTGTGTGAGTGTGAGTGTGAGTGTGAGTGTGTGTGTGTGTGTGTGTGTGTGTGTGTGTGTGTGTGTGTGTGTGTGTGTGTGTGTGTGTGTGTGTGTGTGTGTGCGTGTTTGTTTGTTGTTTGTGTCGCCTCCTGGCATGTTCACTCTCACCTGCTGACACCCCCCCAGACACACACACACACACACACACACACACACACACATACACACACACACACACATACTCCAGAGTCCTCTGAGTGATTTTCACCTGGGTAATGCTGGATTCATGACAGATTTGTGTTTTTGGCACCTCTTATGCATTATCAGGGCGTTTCATTACATCTCCTGTCACGGCCCCCACCCCGCCACAACTAATACAGGGGTGCATCCCTTCAAAATGTTGTTTCAAGAGCAGCATTCTTCACCTTCTCTATTTCAAACGACATTTACACACAGCCTACCGAAGACATTCTCATTAAAATGCGGTATTATCATGTAGAAAACCCATTTGTGTACGGTACTATATGAATTAAGAGCTTGTTTGAGAGATGTTGTGTCGGGATAGTGGCCAGATGGAATTTGATGGTGCTGAACGCTAGCGGGTGTGGGTGTGGGTGTGTTTACAGTGGCATGTGTCCTGATGGGATCATCATCTCTGTGTTGTGGAGGGCCAGGGGACAGATTAAAGGCGTCCCACCTCACTGATCTCCCCTTATAGGAAACTCTGCCCGGGCAACAGATGATTTTTCAGATGCTACCACCAACCCAGCCTCCTCTGTTACTATGGCCTCTCATCATACTTCTTTCCTCTCTCATTCTCTCTCATTCTCTCTCTCATTTTCTCTCTCTCTCTCTATCTCTTTCTTACTTTCACTCCTTCTCTTATTCACTGGGTACTTATCATGCTTAAGGGACAGACAGGGACTTTTGGGGCAGGAGGTAAAACAATAAGAACTGAAATAAAAATCCTCTGATCATCTGCTGGATGAGCAATCCTTTTAAAATGTTCTTCCTCTTAAATTACCTCCCGTGTAGAGTTAATTGGTTGAGTGTTTATGCCAGAGAGTCTAATGTGTCTCCTGGCTTATGTTCCGATTCCTAAAAAAAAAATACCCCTAAAACCCTCCAGATGAAGATGACAGCATTTTTTTTGTCATCGCTGTAGACCTCTGGGTAAAGATGCAACGCGTTTTGGCCTACATGTAATTGTTCCAAAAACAAGGCTTCAGCCAACTAACTAAAAAGTAAATAGAAATACAATCATATATAAGTTAGTTACATTGTCTGTATTGTGCTGTTTGTGAGAGGGGTTGCACATTTTACACAAATCTAACACATACAGTAGCCTACCTGTAGATGACAAAAGAAAGACATTTAAGGCATATAACAGGCATGCACACTCATCAGGTTTAGCCATTTGTCCTTTACATTTTACCTTTTTCTGCACTGGAGCCGTAGTGGGCTGTGTGTGGGATGTTTTTTATATATTTCAAGTAGCGTCATTACAATGAATGGCCTGAAAAAACAGGCCTCTACAGCGTGGAAGTCCTAGACCGGCTGATGGGCTTTTATCTTTGGCTCAATGCAAATGACTTCGCCCCTCTCTCCAAAAAAAATGAGAGAGCATATCACTGCCAGTCCCCAGTCTATTGTGAGGTGTGGGGCACCTCTTCAGATGAAGTCAGCAGACTTGAATAGCACCATGGGCAGATAAAAGCCCCCCTTACCCCCCTCCTGCCTTTCACCCTGTTTTAGGAGCTTTTGGAGTTCCAAGTGTACTTGAGGCCAAAACAGCCCTGGAGTGGGCAAGAGGAGGAGGAGAAGAGGAGGTGTGTGAACAGGACCGGAGCTGGCCGCTAACGCTAACTCAGACGGCTAGTTTTTGTTCACCCTATCTCTCCCTCCACCCCCCTCTCTCTCTCTCCATCTCTCTCGCTCACTCTCTGCTCCCCCTCTCTATTCTCACTCGTCCTGACAGGCGGTGGAAAGGTGTTGAATTATGCACAGGGGGCAGGTTCCGTGACACCTTGGCGTGTGTAGCCTCCTTCTGAGGTGTTTGTTTGTGCGCCTGTGGTCGCTCCTCAGAGGGAGGGAAAGAAACTTTCCCTTTGTGATGTCTTTCACTGCTGTCTGCTGGAAACAGAAGGAAAGAGGGAGACACATCATGTTGTGGCTTTTATTTTCTCTCCGAGAGAGAGAGTGTTTGTGTGTGTGTGTGTGTGTGTGTGTGTGTGTGTCTATGTAAGAGAAAGACAGAGAAAGAGAGGGCGTGACTATGTGTATGAGAACAAGTTTGTGTGAATTTGATTGTGTATATGCATGTACAGTATGTGTGTGTGTGTGTATTTTTCCTCATCAGAGGATGAGTCCTCTGTCTGACTAGTGACTAGCAGGGAACACAATCAGAACTGTGCTAAAAGACCAGCGGTGTCTGTCGGTGGCATTTAGTGGCTGCTGATCTTTTTTTTTTGTCTGGTCTGATTGACGCCCTATTCTTATCTCTTCATGTCTTTGCATCTGCTATTGTCTGGCCTGTCAACTCACAAAGATATTTTTTCCTTGGTTGTTGTTGTGCGAAGTCTGTTCACCTACCAATACATATGTTATTTGCCATGTGACGTTTTCCTGTTTATCGGATAACGATACCTCTCAGATAGTGTCATTTATGCATTTTTAAACATTAATCACATTTTTTTTAAAGGAATGTCTTCCGACGTGGGCATTTGAATGAGGATTTGATGTGGGCTGATTGGATTGGATGAGTGGCAGCAATTGAATGAAGGAGATTAAGTTGATGTGCTTCATGAAAAACAAAATAAGCCTTTTTCCATCCTCAATAACATGGGGAATAATAATTCCTGTGCATGGTCGATAACATTCCCCCTTTTCATATTTCCATTTAGTTATTTTATTGTAAGTCATAGCTTGGTTACATTTGGGAACAGTTTAAAAGGGGAATCATGCAAAAAAGATAAATGTTATCAAGAAAATGCATTTTGATAGCAATCTGACCTGGCAGTCTGACAAATAAAAGATGACAAAAGAATGAATGTCTTTGCTCAAATCAAATCAAGTCTTATGCTAAGTCAGATTCTCACTTCAATCTTTGTATTCCTTTGAAAAGTCGTTTTGCTTAAAAAAAACTGTCATAATTCATTACTGATTGTTAAAGTGGAATCATTTTGACATTAATGTCTCAGAGGGTTGAACCAACATTTAAGATGGATAAATCAATGATGTTTACTACAGGAGATACACAATCCAAAGCTTTTTAGATTAAATACCACTATCTGTCCTGGGGAACTCTGCCGTCATTAAAAATGTATGGCACCTCAGATTTCAGCACCCCTTGCAAAAGCAATTGTTCCTGGAATCCAGTGATTGGTTGCCGCAGTTTTACCTCTTCTTGTGTGTCCACTCCACAATCTCATGCTACTGTTACGAGATGTCCAGGTACTTCTGAGAATAGGATCTTTACTGCAAGAAAAACAACAATTATGTCTCAACACCATTTTCAGGATCAATCATTTTCAAGATCAGTGCTACACAATGTTCCACTAATTCTTCTTTCTGAGGAAAGGCTCTTGGTGTCTAAATGTGTTTCTCACAGTCAACACTAATGTGCTTTTCACACTAAAAGTATTTAGAAATGGAGGCAGCAGTAAAAAAAAAATCCTTTGGAAGCATATTCATTAAGCAATTTAAAATTTAGATTGAAGGCATTGGCGATATAACATCCATTTGGGAATGGGAAATGGAGCATCCTCGTGCTATAGCTGGGGGTCTGGGCTAATGAACTGAGGAGGATTTGGAGGTTTGAGAGCAAAAATATCCTGGAGGACAGAGGCACACAAGCGCCGCCTCCGCTGGGCCAGCTGCCGTCGTCTCCTACTGCGTTCGCTCGGTATTTCAGAACTGGCTTCCAACATGCTGCCCATGTAACATATTTATTTTCAATGGGCTATATCTCCATAGTGCAAAGAAAAATGTATATGTTCATAGTGTATAGTGCACATACACACACACACACACATATATACACACACACACACACACACACCCACAAAACCTTGTCCTGGGTATTGGCCTGTTGGTATATGTGTGTTCATATGCACTGTATGCATTTGTAAAATTGTGTATCAGGCAGTTCATTCAAGGATTTAAAGTAACAAAAATGAGACAGTGTATACTAGATGATGACACACTGTGTCTCTCAGTGAACTCGAGGACAGGATGCCAGCTCCAGTAATGATTCTGGAAATCAGACGGTGATGAAGACATGATAGGAGACAGCCGTGCGCTACCCGGTGTGTCCGACCTCAATGAGCTTTTCAAGTAGGCAGAAGCCAGCCACAAACAAATGAAGAGAGACCTTCCTGGGGAGTGGAGGTTTTTTTTTTCTTTCTTTTTTTCTTCCCTCCATTTTGGAGACCTGTGTCTTCAAACAGAAGAGAGTCCAGCTCTCGCCAGCTTTGTCCGGGGAGCCATCAGGATCCAATTTTGGCTTTATTAGGGGGCCTGAATAGGCAGGCGAGCAGAGTGGAGTCGGGAGAGAGAGTCTCATTGAGGCCGAGTCCTTGCCATGCTAAATGGGTTAATTTACTCTGAAATCGGCTACATCAATAACATGATGTTATCTTTGGCCCCTCTGCAGTGTCCAGGCCATTGAGGCCATTATGACTATACCTCAATTAAATAATGGGGGGACTCTACACTTCGAATTCTCATTTTAGCTGCGTGTGTGTTTTGTGCGTATGTATGCGTATGTGTGTATAGATTTTTGATTCTCATTTCATGCCTGTCTGAACATCCTCTTAAGTTGCTTTGTGATTTTGTGAAGACAGGGTAGGGTATTTTTCCCCCTTCCTTTTTGTACGTGTATTTATTTTGTTTAACAAGTCAACATTGTGCTCCCTGCTTTGATGTTTATCTGGAGGAAGATCTCTCTCCGTGAATGGCTCCATCAGTGCAAAAATAACGGGCAGAACCATATGCAAAGCAGCCTACGCTGCACCACACAGCGGGTGCTAGTGGTAATAAGCGAAGGGGGCTGCTGGGATGTTTGGGCGGACGAGCCCATCAAACAGGGCGCTGCATTAAGGGAATAACTAGTACTTAATTGCTGGATTTCATAATTGCCTTTCGGTGAATTGTTTCCAGGCAACCTTTCTTTTAACACAATCATCTCAATTTTAGCGCGGCCAGCCAAAGGGGCCCTTCGGTGTGAGCGAGGGCTCCGGGAGAAGTGCCGTGTTAAATGGGGAGAAGAAAAAAAAGGCCATTTTGGCTCACCGCTCGCCTGATGAATAATGGCCAGTGAAAGACACTCACAGGGTCAGTTGCTAAAGGTGATGGAGGAGGTGGAGGTGGTGCGGGTGAGGTTAATGGTGGTTGTGGGGGTGTTAGTGGTGGTGGGCAGACTGCTGCTGGTGCTGTGGCTCATTTGGTGGTTTGTTGTAATATTGAGAGCAGAGCTGAAAGACAGGTGGAGCACGGCAAATGCAGAGGGAAGTATCATTGACGGAGAAAATGGCTGTGCAGCCTGTGCTGTGTTTTCCTCTGCAAAATCAAATACTGGACATGGAGCTTGTAGTCACTGTCAGTATGATGCTTCCCTCTTTCATAGAACTGCATCACAGTGACATACTATTGTTTATATATGTTTATATCCACACTTTTCCCCAGACTTCACACAATGCATGACAGTCCATATTACTGTTGAGTTAGGGTTGTACTCTGTGCTTCAAAACACAATGATTTGATGAGGCTGGATACAAAAAATCTTTGCATGATAATAGTACTGAACTACTGAAGGATTTCACCTACTGTCAATGATATAATCAAACAATAATATGTCACTGTGAACCCTCAATAGCTAGGGTGTGTCTTGATATTTGACAGTAAATTAATACTAAGTTAGTTATTTGCAATCTTTCAGCCCCTACACAAATGATAACTTTGTGGGCGATAATCGTAATAGATAATGGTTGATAATAGGCTTGCTGAAGACGGTGAATGTCATAACAGTTGCCTTGGAGACTTGAAGATATTCAGTGGATTCGTGATCCGTGCATAATAAAGCACTGCTTGGCCTTTACGGTGGGAGTTATTTTAAATAAAAACGACAGAACCACAGTGCGCACTGGGGTGGAATTACAATATCCTAACCTTTGTGCCTTTTGATTAAAATGTCAATTAAAATTTATGTTGAGAAGAATGTGCCAGTAGGCATCAGGGCCACAGCATTGGTTGTCTCCACATATGACTTCTCCTAGAATAATTAAAAAGAATGACATTCCCTGAGAATGGCATGTCAGCTCTTTTCGGTCCCATTGTCTCTTCAGTTCTCATATTTGAAATTAAAATGAACAAGATATCATCATAATTTAGAGAGCATTTTGCAATTTTTCCATTGTTCTTTGCTTGAACACATTGGAATGCTCATTAGAGAATTAATTTGTAGATGTGCCCGTTATTGTGTTTAGTTCCCAATGTAGACCATCTTTGGTATTTGCAAATGAGGTGTCAAATTAAAGGTTGGTTTTAAGTAGCCATTTTTCCAGATGTTATTAAATATTTAAAACATTTATTAAATATTCAGTTTTCAACTCATTTTGGAAACATTTATGTTACCCCAGTCCTTCAGACCAGAGAATTTCTAATAGGAGCCAACGGCCCACCCTGTAAAATACCGAAAGGACAAAGGTATTTGTTTGTTTCACTTTTGATGGAAAACCCACACTGTAGTTGTGGAAACTACAATAAAATGTCAAGTTTTTTGATGATAAGCAAGTGACACAAATGCAGCCGTCAAGCCCCATAGACTCCCATTCATTTGCAACCATCCCTAGGAGAACTACTGGTGAACTGCACCCAGTTTGGATAGAATGGCAGTCAATAGGGAGTGAACAGGCTCTCCGTAAACACGCTCTGTTCACTCCGATTCAGACGAGGAAGAGGAAGCTACAACATTTTTAACACTGATTTAAAGGTATAACTAGCATCAAAATGTATTTTGTGGTTGATCCATTTGTGAGCTTGACAAACTAACTAACTCCACCATACTTCCATTTCCAAAATGTACGCAGTCATCACTGTCTACAAACTGAAAAAAGGGTCTATTATCATTCAAAGATAGCTTGTTAGAATACAGGTACATTTCCATTATAAGTGTACATTTTACAGCATCACAACCTGGCTTTATTTTTGCTAATGGACATGTCCAGTGATATAATATAATTGAATATAATACATTTAAGAGTGATGTAATATTTTAGATAAGAAACCATATCCATACATCATGCATCGACACCCATACATCTATGATAGATCATCCATACTGTATAATAATGTGTGAAATATGCCGTTTAGTATAGAGCAATCAAATGAAATGGACTGAATTGAAGTCTTCCGACCTTTAGCTAGCCTTTATGACACGTCACAACGCCAGCTGATACCACATCAACAGTGACATGAGATCCTGTTCTGTCCAGAGATTCCTCACAGTTCATTTGCTTCATTCAGGTCACTGGGCCTTGAGGCCTGTCAGTAAGTTTGATAACAGGTGTGAACAAGGTAATTTTGTGGATTTTGTGGATGTAAGTGACATTTACACATGATCTGAACCAGGTGAGGTGTTTTTATTTTATTTTTGACAAAATGATACTTACAGCATCTAAGTAGTCTTGAGATTAAATTGGGTTCAGCTTTTTAACACAAATACATTGATATGCACTTTAGGTAAAATAAACAGAAACTGTGAAAGGGACCCACAAGGGTATTCAGAAACACACACACACACACACACACACACACACACACACACACACACACACACACACACACACACACACAAATACACTTGCACATACACAGACAAACAAGACTCTTCAGACCTCATAGTTGGTTCCACTCAAATCTTCTTCAACAACTGATTGTTTACATACACGGACCCATGCAATGTGCAAAACGCACACACACACACACACACACACACACACACACACACACACACACACACACTCCATGAATGTCCATTGTGGGCGCTCGGAGAGAGAGAGAAGGGCATTGAGATCTCCGTCACCGCCATGTGATGCATCATGATCCTCATTGTAAGAACTTATCACAGGAGCGGAAAGCAGCGGCATAGAGAGAGCGAGAGAGAAAGAAGGAGAGAGGGAGAGTTAAAGAGAGAGAGAGAGAGAAGGAGAGGGAGAGAGTTGTTTTCCTGCAGTGTTGCTAAATTATTGGAATGAGAGCAGGTCTGATTGATTCTGAGGGAACGGGTGATTGCTTTCTCAGACAGGCGCTCGGGCGGAAGGGAGGGAGCATAATAACCAGAAGGATCTCTTGATACAGGCACTCCTTTATGGGGCGTGTGTGTGTGTGTGTGTGTGTGTGTGTGTTTGAGAGAGAGAGAGAGAGAGAGAGAGAAAAGACAGAATGGGAGAAAGGAAGAGGTGTTTGGGATATGAGTAGGTCTTTCACTGATATCAGTCTTCCCCGAGCCTTTAGATTGCTTTCCCTCCTGCCCCCCCGGCCCACCCCACACTACCTCAACCCTTTTTTTGTTTCAAGTGTTCATTCATTTTGGAATGGGGATGCAGGGAGCCTTTTGGCTCTTCCTCACCTCCTCTTTCCCCCCTCTCCTCTCTTTTCCTCTCCTCTCCTCCCTGTTATTATCTCTCCCTCCATCCCCTGCTCAGCTGGGCTTTCTCATCTTAGATCTCAGGCAGCTATCCCCTATCCCCTATCCGCTATCCCCTCACCAAACATCTGGGTCCAAAAGTGGTGACTGTGCTGCCCATTTGAGCAGGAATTGAATCATCCCAGACACCGAACAGCGCTGATGAAAATTGCTGTGGCCCCAGGCCTGAGTAGTGTTTGTACTTATGTACATGTGTATGTACATCTGTGTGTGTGTGTGTGTGTGTGTGTGTGTACAGTATATGTGTGTGTGTGTGTGCATATATGAGAGAGACAGACAGAATCTGTTTAAGGATATGACTGTGTCTGGGGGAATTTTAGGGGTTCACAAATGATGTCAACACAAGTTTAAACATGTGGATGTAGCTGTTCTATTTCCTCAGAGCGCCTTACAGGTAGCCGTGCTCATTGCAATCTGTGGACACACTATCTGTGGATGTAGGAGTTAAGAAAAGAGGTTGTTTTCAGGTTGTTTGTGTTTTTAAAGCTTAAAGTTGAGGCCCCCAGTGTACCTAAGGGCATTTTTAAACTATCGACCTTTTGCTCTGGTGAATGTCTTATTCATTGTTTTGTTTTGGATTTTCGTTAAAGAGAGACAATAATGTCATTTACAGGTCTGTAGTGCAGTGAAATCCATGCCTGGCTTTATTGACTGGGAAAATGAGCTTTCAACCTTTCTTTCTTTCTTTCTTTCTTTCTTTCTTTCTTTCTTTCTTTCATTCTTGTGGTGGCAGTTGGCCACTAGACTGGAGGCCTCTGGGTAATTAAAGCAACATTTGTACGCTGTTCTGCTCCGGCGGGTGGCCTGTCTAATTGCCCTGCGTGTAAACGTGTGACCTGTGTTCAGGAGTGGACGACTAGCCAAGAATATTTAACAGCTAAGAAGTGCACATCACTTTTGACAGCTCCTGCCTGGCTGCTTGTGTGGCAGAATGCTTGTGTGTGTGTGTGTGTGTGTGTGTGTGTGTGTGTGTGTGTGTGTGTGTGTGTGTGTGTGTGTGTGTGTGTGTGTGTGTGTGTGTGTATCAGCAATGGTTTGTTGAGTGTGTCACAAGTGTTGTATTTTATGTATTTGTGTGTTTGTGTGTGTGTGTGTGTGTGTGTGTGTGTGTGTGTGTGCGTGTGTGTGTGTGTGTGTGTGTGTGTGTGTGTGTGTGCGTGTGTGTGTGTACTGTATGTGTGTGTGTGTGTGTGTCAGCATGCCGGCAATGGTTTGTTGAGTGTATCACAATATGTTTGTGTTCTGTGTGTGTGTGTGTGTTTGTGTGTGTTTGTGTGTGTGGTGTGTGTGTGTGTGTGTGTGTGTGTGTGTGTGTGTGTGTGTGTGTGTGTGCGTGTGCGGTTTTGCCACTAAGTGGGCGCCTCTTCAGGAATTCTCATTAATTTGTGCTAGAGTGTGGTTTAGAATTCTTAGTTGTCGTTGCGGCATACGCCTCACTTGTATTCTAAATGTGTAGCTTACTCAGAAAAGGTCAGTGATCCATTTGAGTGTTTCTCGAAAACTTGTTCTAAATGGTGTTTGTCTTTCCTGTTTACTTTAAGCTATTTATGCAGTCATCTCAAAAAGTTGGTGGTAATAACACACGAAGACAAAAGAGGAAGGTCAGATAGTTTCTATCTAATTATTAATTACTGTTGTGACAGCAGGATTATCTTGGATATTGTAATATTCTCCTACTTGTCATTTAACTCGAGATGGAAGATGTGCTTTTGTATTTACCCACCATGTAACAAACAGATTGGAGCTTATCAGTTGCTTGAATAGTGCAGCCACCTCTTGCGTGTCTCAAACAAAAGACCAGTAATGTTTACCACCGACTCCTCAATGTCAATTCATCAAAGTCTTTAAGGGAAACAGCCATTAGCCGTCTGCTGTCTGCAACATACAGATTTGTCTAAATTGAAAGGCAGGCTCCTGTCAGTGGCCTTAGCTGTTGTTATCAGAGTCAGAAAAGATAAAAGGGAGCTTTCCAATCGTTTCCAATTAAGCTCAGCGTTGGGTTTGTGCAATGGCAACCCCCTATAGTATTGTTGCTATTGTAACATTGCAGCCTGTACTGTGACATTGCACCACGAATGCAACAGGATCATCAACAACATCTGAAAAACACTCAAGTCCACAATGCTTGCGTGGCTTTATGCAATTGTGTTTATGTGTAATCTCCTCTGTTATTGCCTGAGGATCCAACTCATCTCATCAGCTAAATTAATGTATCCTATTGTTATGCCTTGATTTGTTTCCACGGAAAATGGTGCATTCTTCAG
>NW_027468837.1:11370958-11393458 GCF_046254945.1 Alosa pseudoharengus | reverse complement strand
ACTCTGAAGAAGTAAAGGCGATTCAAAACGAGTCAGAAAAGTCAAGACAGGACCAATCGTCGAAATTTCGATGTCCACCACCACTCTAGTTCATCCAAAAAGTCAAAATGCTAAATACCGGAATTTTCCTTTAAGGGGAGCTGTCTATGGTAGCCTAAAGTCATTACACAAGGAAGCGCTGGGGAAGTTTACGCACAGTAGACAGTGGTTAGGACTGTTAGTCAAGTTGAGCCAAGGTTAGGATGATGAATAGGGAACTCTGATACAGATCATATAAACGAGATAGATCTAGAAAATAGTCAGATTTTGGGTTTATGTCAGTGTTGTAGGGTTACATAGCTCATACATTTTTTGGTAGAGAATTGGGTTTGTAGAACATTTTGGGGATAAATGGGCAGTCTGGAAGTGGTGTAAAGAGGAATAAAATATAACGACAAAGCTTACAAGGTCTTTGAAATAGGTTGGTCCAGTTCCTCTGTGTAAGACAACTTACCACCCTCCAGCAAAACAAAACGTTTTTAGGGTTGTTTACTCTGAAAATAGGAAAACCGTGTTATTTGCCAACACAGTCTCCTGCAAGTACAAAGCCTGCATATAGTAATATGTTTATGTTTTCACAAAAAAAAAATCACAGGCCTATTTAATTTGATGGTCAATTCAGAAATCAACTTTGGGACACTGATTAATAATTTATGGGTTGTTGACCAAGTTTCACGCTAATTTTGGAATGAACTGCAATTATTTTATCACAACAATAGCTAGATCAGCTGAGAGTTCTATTTGTGTTTTGCCACTCCTAACTACAGATTGTAGAGTAACTTAATTGTCCTATGTATACTGAACTGTGCAATTATCTTGCACTCTACAACAAAACAAAAATGATACAGTGTCTACTATAAAAGGTTGTCCACTGCTTATTGGTGTGTATTGTGCTATACCTCACAAATGAAACGGGGGACTATTTGGGTTAAGATTATTACAGACCCTTCACAGAATTGCTCATGTCATGTTAGCGCAGCCTTCGCTGCTATTTGTTCCAAGACTGGTGATTTTGGTTCACCCCTGATGTGTTCTGTGCAAGGGAGAAGCCGCCTGCTGAATATTCTATGTGATAGAGCTTCATCTATACTGAGCACAGAAATATTTTTTTCTCAAATGACAGTACCGGAGATTCTTATCATAATTGAGAGTGTGCAGCCTGCTTACAAAAAGGTTTCATTTAAACCCAGGCCTCCTGGAAGAAAAGATATATGCGCTAAAATGCTTCACCAAAATGCTGTTACCTTCTGAAGCCAACATAATGAACATATCCCTTTTTTATGGACTGTTACGAGCCTGATAGCAAAAATCAACTTCGTGGGTGTGCTTCAAACAAACATCAATCCTTCTGCTCCACTGTGATGCAGGAGTTGAGCAGTGTTTTAGAAACATGCTAATTGTGTTTTATTTTACCATCTTTAATCTTTGGTTTGTAATGTTGTAATTAGCACACAGACACGTGCGAGGCAGTAGCAGTTTTCTGACTCACTAATTGTTGTTACACTCACTACACTCACTGACTCACTAATTGTTGCAACGATAATGACGTGAATGTTGTATTGCCACACTAGGCCGAGTTTTTTAAGTATGTCGATCCAATTTGAAAGTGTGCTGTTCTTTGTCGTGTTAAGCCTAACTGTTATCATAAGTCTGCTTAGAACCTTATTTAAAGTAGATATCAAAGTGAACATTTCCTGAAATACTGGTGGTAGTCAGCATTCAATGCAGTGTGCAGACACACACACACACACACACACACACACACACACACACACACACACACACACACACACACACACACACACACAGGCAAACACACGCACACACATACACACCAGAATTTAAGCCTTCTTTTAGAAACACATCTCCACAAATTTTCCATCTGCACAATTTTTGTGTAATCTGGGTGAGTTTTGAGGATGAGTGACCATCTAACTACCTCTGAAGAGTGATTGGTCCTGTGAGCTCTGTAACCTGCCTGTGAGTCTGTGCAGCACACCAGTGAGATGGAGAAGGAGGCATCTGAGTGGTGTGTGGAGCTCAAATTAGACGCATCAGTCCCTCACTGTGTGGGTCCTTGACTGTTTGGGTCGATTACAGGACCCTGGAGTGGTCTGTCTCCCCCCAGCTCAGAAGTCACCTTGGTCCTGTAATCAGATTATGCACAACAGATCCCCAGATCTCCATTCTGATCATTGGGTTGGGGGCTGCACCTGTGCAAAGCCACCCCCTTATTATAACTGTAAACATATGTTTACTTATTTAAGGGATAAACAGTTTTTTAAGCATATTAAGCATCATAATTCCTGTTTTATTTGAATGTAATACATGTCAGTACACACTACAGTTTATGGAGGATTTTATTTCATTTCAGAACTAAATTTATCTGAAAATAAATAACATTACTTGCCATGATAATTATCTGTGTTAATTTAAATGACCTAAATACATCAAATTAATCTGATATTTAATCCAGTGATTCCGCTTGGGTATTGGGTCATTTGCTGGTTCTATGTACTGCATGTTAGCAGGTATATACTTTATGAGTTCCAACAGTAAATGGGAAACCATGAATACGTAAAAAAAAAAATTCAGTCACTTTGATAAATTTTCGAATCATCATTACCGTTTGTATACAAAAACACACACAACTTGCTCAAAATGCCATGTCTTTCTCTCAAAAAGCAAACATTTAAGTCAATCAACATGTCAGTACCATCAAAATAAAAAGTGTGTCACTGTTATCAACCAGATAGTCAAAATCATTAGCCATTTTGTCAAAATGACAATTTACTCTGAAAGTATTTTCTTATGGAAATGCACGGAGCTGCAGTTTGGCAATTTCATCGGAGCAAATGTACACATTACTGTATGCGGAGCCTGCAGGAGATCAGACAGAATCATATTTTCTGCGTACTCTTACAGTACTGTTTGTACTACAGTTTGATGCCAATGCAATTCATGGTCATATAGAGAAAAAAGACCAGACTGTTGTACTGTACAGCAGTTCTTTCCAGAAAAGTGTAGTAGAAATGGCAAAGTTCGACACTTTAGCATATAATTATTAGCAATTTACTGATACCTAAATGTTTTGGAATGAAGGACTATTCAGCAGAGAACTTGTATAATTTATTTTAACCGACCTGACATTAGCAATTGATGAAATAGCAGAAATTGCTAATGAAATAGCAGAATTGAAATAGCAGAAGTTTGTAAACAAGCAATTACGAATAAAGATATGTAATGAGAAATTGCTTTTATGAAAATAGTATTTAGATCTGAGAAATACTCCAAAGTGACTGGGGAAAAAACAAACAAACTGTAAATTGCAATAAAATGTGTGAACTTGCTGCAGTGAGCAGAATACAGTACAGTAAGCACTATCAGACACGTATAGCACAAGATAATAAGACAAATAAACTCCAGTATAACTGCTGGATCAATTACAAGTGCACCTGTTGGAGCCAATTTGTATTCCTCTACTCTCTTATTCTGAGATTCTTAGTCACTCTGCTGTTAAAGACAGAGTGGAAAACATCTTCCGTTTTAGTTCAAAGCAAGGTGTTTTTTTTGTTTTGTTTTTCTCTCCCTCTGCACAGATTGTAGTGTGTTTGTGAGCTACACTTAATTTGAAATTCCCCCCAGGGTGTCTGCGGCCTACTATTTATCTTCACTCATTTATATTGGAAAATGTTCTGGACAAAAAGGGAACAAAAAATTAAATTGGCTGTTGCCAAAAGCTGCCTTGGCTAATGTGATACTGATACAGTATGTCGTATGTGTTACAGTCATCTGAACCAGTTTCGATGTATTCCAGCATGTTTCAGTTAGTTTGTGTCCATCAAAGAGCATGCTCTCCGCCCTCACACTGTGAAGGTGTGTGTGTGTGTGTGTGTGTTTGTCTATGTGTCTGTGCATGTGTGTGTCTCAGCTCTGTGGTCCTTCTTGTCTTTTGCATATGAAAATGTGTAATTGCTGTCCTTTGTGCGCACAAAGTGACACATCTGCAACATTTCATTTGTAAAGTAGGCGCCCCTATCATCTCTCCCTCTCTCTCTCTGTGCCACCAAATATGGTGCTAATTGCAGTGGAGTGAGACGGACTGGCAAACAGGAGCGCTCCGGTCTGGCCTTATTAGGTAAAGAACAAGCAACCTCACCATCAACAAGTGTCCCTGTGCCAGAATTAGACAAAAAATAGATGAGCAGCTTGAAAGGAAAATACATTTTGTGTGTCTCTGTGTGTGTGTGAGCTAGTATGTTTTGTCCATATGTGTGTGTTGTGTTTCTTTGTTTGTGTGTGTGTGTGTTTATGTGTGTGTGTGTGTACTGTGTGTGTGTGTGTGTGTGTGTGTGTGTGTGTGTGTGTGTGTGTGTGTGTGTGTGTGTGCTAGTATGTTTTGTCCATGTGTGTGTTGTGTGTGTCATGGACTCAAACCAGTCAAGGATTTATGGTGGTGGGGGGGGGGGGGGGGGGGTGATGCGTCTAATTTGAGCCCCACACACCACACACTTCTCCATCTCCACTGGTGTGCTGCACAGACTCACAGGCAGGTTACAGAGCTCACAGGACCAATCACTCTTCAGAGGTACAGTAGTTAATCCTCAAAACTCACCCAGATTACATAGTGCAGATTAAATATTTTTGGAGTTTCTAGGTTTCTAAAACTAGGCGTACATTTTGTTGTGTGTGTGTGTGTGTGTTTGTGTGTGTGTGCGCGCGTGTGTGTTTGTGTGTCTGTCTGTCTGTGTTTGTGTGTGTGTGTTTGTGGTGTGAGAGAGAGAGAGAGAGAGAGAGAGAGAGAGAGAGAGAGAGAGAGAGTCTGTCTGCCTGTCTGCCTGCCTGCCTGTGTTTTTCTGTTTGTTTGTGTGTGTGTGTGTGTGTGTGTGTGTGTGTGTGTGTGTGTGTGTGTGTCTGGTTGTTTTCACATTCCTCTCATCAGTCTGTAAGAAATGAGTAATAATTAAGTAAAGTGCGGCTGCACGGCGCGTCAGGGTCATTTAAACTCAGTGCAGCTTTATTATCGCTGCAGCGGGTGGAGAACAGCAGACGTCTTCCCGTCTCCTTTTTAATGAAACATGCCATTCACACAATCCATACAGGAAGTTAATCAAGTTTTGATGAATGTGTAACAGAGGCGTTTATCTCCCTTCGCAGAGGCTTGACCCGACAGACGGAGGAGGCGTTGGGCACAGGGAGGGGTGTGTGTGTGTTTGTGTGTGTGTGTGTGTGTGTGTGTGTGTGTGTGTGTGGGGGGGGGGGGCTGATCTAATTGTATTGTATTGTCACCGTGCTTTTGGTATATTCACTGACCAAGGTCCAGGCATTGAGGGCCTTTTGAGGTTGGCTATAATCTCAGATGTCGATGTGATTGAAATTTATTCATTTTCCACACCGCGTACAACCTAATAAATGGCACATCTTATCTCAGTGGTATCTGATTATAACTGCAGAGGAGTAATGAAGGATGCATTCAACCGTGTTATTTTTTTCTGCTTCTCATCACTGATTAGATGATTGCATAGTTGCCACATGATACACGCGGTTTAGAATGACTCAATATGTACCGCAGAAGATGTGGTAACACATTGTGTATTAGAACAATGCATTTGAAAGGGTTATTTATATTAAATTCTGCAACTAATGGTAATGGCAATGGACCACAAGGACTACTAGGAATAATTGTTGGATAACATTCAAGTGTAGGTTGGTTAAAATATCCAGATGTCCCTCATCAGCTACTACAGTAAAGGTAGAGAATGAGACAAACAGTCATGTGTTTGCAAATCAGTTTGTTTGTTTACAAGAGGCCATTACCTTTTCTTCTTTGCATATGAAAAATGTAAAAACAGAACTAATCATGAGAGCTACCATGGGTGGATATGATATGAAATACAATGCCCCGGGGTGCTTTGCCTTGGCTTGGATCATGCCCATATGCCCTGAAGTTAACCCCAGGGCAGGGGCTGCGTGTTTATAGCTGTGTCTCACATGATGGATTTCAGAATTAAATAGGCTCTGCTTCCCTTTGCTGATTATATTCCCTTTTCCCTCTCATTTTTATGTGCCAACACTTTTTAGTCGCTTTAGTATCACCTAAGGTGAGAGCTCCCCTACAGTAGATGTGTCTAACAGACTTGTGTTAACATTGTGTTAGACACACGCACACACACACCAAAACACAGCACTTTATTTTTGAAAGGTGTTGGAGTGTTACACTTCTCACGGTCGCATCTGCAGAGCTCTTGACATACTTTCGCATTAGATCATCAGCACGTCTATGATTAGATCTGTTGCTGGCTGAACTGCGTTGTTGCCCTCCCATAATTCCGTGGCGTTTTCCTGACAGTGCCGCACCTAACTGGCCCATATGCAGCTCACACCTTTAAGACATGTCATAACATTACATGCCAAATAAGGGCAGACATATTACACGTGCACAGAGCTGACTGTATTGCATACACTTAAAAATGCACCAAATTAGAATCACAACGACTTCATGACTGTTGCTAGGCAGATTAGCCGACTTTAAAAAGACAGTAGACACTTATCATGTTCTGTGTTGTTCGCAGTGCCCGGCCCGGTTCCCATGGAGTCGATCCAGACGGGACCTTATGAGGAGAAGATCTTCATGCAGTGGAAAGCTCCCAACGAGACAAATGGGGCCATCACACTATATGAGGTAACACTGAATTAACAGACTCCTGCCTTTTTTAGAGCTCGTCCATAGCTCTATGCACTCTACGTGTACATATGACACAGTGAAAACATCTCTGCTGTGTTCGTTTTAAATTGTAAATGTGTTTTCAGTTATCAAGTCATCATTTACTTGTCTTGCCTAAAATCCCCCTTCAAAAAAAAGAAAGTTGCGTGAAGTGTGAAGCCAAGCTAAGCTGTGTTTGTTTGCAGTTTAATACTTCACATTCATGTGATGTTTAATTGATGCTGTATTGGAAAAGAAAAGGAAAAAGGAAAAGAACGCAGAGAGCAGTTGGGCTACTTGACTCGATTTGTATGCACTACTTAAGGACACCAAAAAGACAAAAAGAGGAGTGTGTTAATATCTCTTTCATAAAACTCAAACATCAAACCTGGGAACTCAAAGTCCTCAAGGTCCTCTGATTTACTTTGGATAGGAAAGATGACAAAAAAAAAAAAAAAAAAAACGCATTGATGTACAAAAATCTAAAAGCTTTCCAGACATTCCACCCTAACTATTACTCCGACAGTGTGTCAAACAAATGTTTTTTTTTTTTTTTTTTTCAAATCGTCTGTCTCCGCATAAGGTCGCAAAAAGAAGAAAAATAAAACGATGCCGCGTCTGCTTTGAAGGTGCATTGGTTAATGATCGGCGAACAAAGGCCTGCTGAAGTCTTTGATGGTGAGATTTGAGGCCTCACTCCGTCCATTGTACTGGTAGCTTTTGTTCCCAGCCTCAGCATTAATATGAAATTAGTCTCCAGCCCATCTTTAGAGCAAGACTGACAGAATTCACCAAATGTATTGAGGAGAGGCACAATGTGTTCTCATTTCCCCATAATTGCTGTAATAGCCTTCATTGATTCAATTAAAAGCCTTGAATCGCATTATCCTGGAGATCTGAGGAATTATAAAGCCCAGCTCTTGTTTTCAGGTCTGAGGCAAATTAGAGCCCAGACAATGTCCTCTGGGCACACAGGGAGGATTGAACTATGGGCAGGTGATAGGAGGATGGACAGATAGAGAAAGAGAGAGAGAAAGAGAAAGGCAAAGGGAAGAGAGTGACAGTGAACAGGGGAGCGGAGAGAGAGAAAGAACGAGTAGCGACTGTAAATCAGCTCACCTTTCTCTTCCTCTGTGGCGTACGTTCTCTCCCCCTGAAGAACGGCAATCCCTTTCAGAATTCAGAATAGAGGCCCCGCACCGCTGTTTGTTTAAACTTTCAAAAGGAGAGTTGAAGTGCGGAGCACACGGACTAGTCCGCCGGGCGTCTGCTGGGCCAGGCAGGCAGCGCTGGGGCCGGGGTTTTGCCAAGACAGCTAGGAAAAGGGCCCGGAGATGAGGTGTTGCATCACATTTCGCATCGCCATGCGCCACTGCTACACTGCACATCACCAAGAACACATGCTCGTACTCGATGAGACAGGGCACACAGCAGAAAGGCTTCAGTGGAAAACAGGATTCCGGCGAGGGAAAAGCGTGACAACTCACCCAATCTGATGTAATGTCAACACACAGGGAATGGCTTGTTCAAAGGTGTCAGGGTGAGCCAGCCATCGTTAAATGGTATTGGAGTTAGTTTGAGTTGAGTCTTGCCATCCTGTTTCTTGATCAGTCATTTTTGACTTACTGTATGTGAGACAGATTCAGAATGCTAATAATCACTTATAGCTGCTCTGCAGCAATAGCCTAACAGTGTATCCCAACTGGATCTGAGTGAGCGACTGTCGTGTAGCATTGAATTTTCTGTGTCCACACTGAATCCATTAAATATGCTCTTCTATTTTGTTATTTAAAATTAAAATGCTTGCACTGCAAAGACTTTAATTTTCGTTTCATTAAAGTAAGATAACAGGGGTTTGTTACCCCGGTCGCTACTAAATAAAATATTTTTTATATAAAAATATAAAAATATTATTGCAATTGGAAAGTGCACCTGTTGTACAAGAGGGAGAGTATGGTGTTTTTGTGTACTGCTCAAATCATCGCGCTGCACAGCACTCTGCGGCATTGTGCCCAGTTAGGACCTTCCAATTGAAAACAATGTAATTAAAGTGATTTTGGAGCTACTGTACTGTAACACTCGCTCGCATTGCAAGCAGTTAGGACACAATGTAATGAATGAACCAGCCCTCCCCGTCATTCTCAGACATATCTATGACAACACAAATGTATTCCTACGCCTGCTGTTTGATAAACCCCATTCTCCAAATCATCCGATCTATACGTTTGATCATGTTCTGATTTTGGGAATCCGTTCTTGTGGCCCTTGGAATTGGATGTTTCCAATTCCAGTCTTGGTGCCGTGGAGTCCTGTCCAAAAGCTTACAAGGTATCCCAGAAAATAATTGCCTTCCCGACATCACACAAATGAAAGAAACAGATGAAAGGCATGTTGGGAAATCAGAATGTGCTCTTTGCATAATGGACACACATTTATCAATAGAGAGGGGACTTTTGGATGTGATGATTTATTTTACGTGCGCGCGCGTGTGTGTGTGTGTGTGTGTGTGTGTGTGTGTGTGTGTGTGTGTGTGTGTGGTCTTGTACCTAACACTCTTCCACAGGCCTTATCTGTATGCAAATGAAGAACAAATACCCTCACACTTTATTGCTTTGTATTAGACCTTGATGTTTGTTTTGTCTAATTTGCAGTGCATTGCTGAGTTCATTTGATCACATCCTGCTCTCTCTGTGTCCTCTGATTTAGTTGTTGTCATCCCTCTGATCTTGTGTAAATAGGACCCTTTATTGTTGTCTTTTGCATCTGTTTGGCAGAAAACAGGTCTCTGAATCAGGGAAATGTGTATGACAGGCCTGTAATGCAGAACTACTTCTACAGTGGGCAGAGAGAGCATTATATATAGGCAGATGGTGGTTGAGCTAGTATGATTCATTTTCTCCACTTAAGTGGGAGTAGGTGTCTGAAAATGTCACACATTTTTTGAAGTAGTTGTTAGAAAATGGCACCACCGCAGGGGAAAAAAACTTCAACTAATCATGTCTAGAGGATCACACCTTTCCAGCAGTTTCCGAAAAGAGTGACATTTTTTACTTGTTTTCCTCAAATGATTCAAGTTGATGTCTTTGTTCAACTCATGACACAGACTTGACCTAAATCCTCAGTTTATTTGTATCCCCAAACCTTCGGGTGATGCATTCATCCAAAGAAGACATGATTTATTTTCATTGAAAGTATTCTTTCATTTTGTTTTTTTGCTGTTGGAAGCATCCACCAACCCATCCATGCCCCATTTTTCCCCATTTATTTATTTATTTTAAATCGTTTTATGGTAAACAACACTTTTAGCTCAAACGTCTCCCCTGAGATGTGAAAGTGTGTGTGTTTGAAGAGGAGAATGTGCAGGGCTCTGGCTGTGTGTGTGTGTGTGTGTGTGTGTGTGTGTGTGTGTGTGTGTGTGTGTGTGTGTGTGTGTGTGTGTGTGTGTGCACGTGCGTTGGAGCAATGACATGGCCATCCGTCTTGGTGCAGATGCTGTGGCGTGCCAAACGTTTGATCCTGCCTCCCCTCGTGGCATCTAGGTTGGGTTGGGGGGTGTTGTGGGATGCATCGGTGCTGGGTGGGGTATAGTGTGGGGTGGGGTGGAGTGGGGTGGGGTGGGGTGTTGTGGGATGCAGTAGGGCCAGGGTTGGGTATTAGGGCTGTCACTTTACGTTCGAAAATCGATTGCACAATCGATTGGACCAAACAACACAAGTTTCGAAAACTAAAATAGGGAATCGATTTTAACCAAATATGAACACTATTAATTTTAAACGAATTAAACAAAATTCACAAACAAGAATATAAGAATATAAAAGAATTCCGAAGTGCAGTAAGCATTGCGAAAGCTAAAAAGAAAATTCCCACCAATTTTACGCACCGGAAACAGCTGTTTCAATCAGCTGCTGTGCTGCTCGGGTTTTGCCAAAAATGGAGGACAACGCGATCAACCTGTGCGACATGAGAGAGAGGAGTGATAGGCCCTAATAACTTGAGGAGTTCGGTGTGGAAATACTTCGGATTTTTGGTATATCAAACTATGGAGAAGAACAAAGCGGTAGGCTATGCAAACTGTGCAATGGAGTTCTACGTAGGCGAAATTTGTTTGACATTTTTTAATCGTAAACACAGCTACGTTGAAGCCTGCAGTAATGTTTGTCACTGATGTAATGGCAGGATACTCGGCTTATTGTTTTTCGAGAATGTAGCACTCCTGTTTGTCATTGTGCACGAATCTTCACGCCAATAAATCATCAGAAATATTGCTGGCTTGCGTCTACAAGCGCCCTCTTTACGTTCGTCCTAATGCCTGTTATTTTTTTGTGGATTGGCCTATATTTGGCGTTGAAAATGGAAACGTCTTTAGACATGAAAAATCGATTTTACAATCGATTCCATTAACACTTATGTCTCAATAATCGAACAGGATTTTTTCACAAAAGTGACAGCCCTATTGGGTATAGTATGGGCTGCGGTGTGGGGTGGGGCAGGTGTTGCTGCCTCGTGGTGGTAGTCATAGTGGTGGTGGTAGGGTGGAGGGTCTAAGTAAGTAGCTGTCGCTACCGTGCTGATGTATTGGGAGAGCTTTGGGGCCTAACGAAGATAAACAGCTGGTGCGGCCTCAGTGGATGGAGATGGAAAGAGAGAGAGAGAGAGAGACAGATCGAGACAGAGAGTGTGTGTGTGTGTGTGTGTGAGAGAGAGAGAGAGAGAGAGAGAGAGAGAGACAGAGTGAGACAGAGAGAGTGTGTGTGTGTGTGTGTGTGTGTGTGTGTGAGAGAGAGAGAGAGAGAGAGAGAGAGAGAGAGAGAGAGAGAGATGCAGGCCCCATCACACACTCCATCCGCGCCACCACATTGTTTTTCATCCCCGTCAATAAAGGGCTAAATTGAGTGCCGGCTCTCAGACGCGGGGTGCACACCGGCCCGCTTGGCCCCTGTCCTCCCCGCGGGCCCGTCAAGAGCGCTTAGCGACAGATGGGGCGCATCCAGCACACACACGCACACACACTCACACACACACACACACACACACACACACACACACACACACACACACACACACATGCGTACGAGGAGATGGGTGGAGGAGGTTGGGGCTGTGGTGTGTCCCCCTTCTATTTTCATTCAGGGCTCGGCGTGTGTGCATGCCACCTGCTTTCACTACGGCGAGTACCGATAGGCAGGATGTAGTGCAAACCGGTCACGCTAATGGAACACTACTTACTCCAGCAAGCTCTCACAACGACCAGACACAAGCCTCGGCTTTTTACCTGCCGCTGAACAAAGCATTGTGAAGAATAAGCACACACACACACTCACACACACACACACTCACACGCACACACACACACACACACACACACACACACACACACACACACACACACACACATACACACACACACACGCATAGGCACACAATACTGTGAATTATATTTGTTTATTTTGCTCCAAGTAAACAAATACCAGTTCTGTATGTAACATCGGCCTGTCTCCTATAGTGTTTACTGCCACTTCTGCGTAGATGGGAGCTGTGGATGTACAGTATGTCCTCATAAAAACCTCTTAATTACATATTGACTGTGGCAGCTTATCTGCGTCCTGACTAATAGCTGGTTGGAGTTGACAGCTGGAGACAAGGCAATGCACACTCATCATAAACGCTCTACACCTGAGTGAGAGGCAGGATGGGACATACCTGGAGCATCCTGACATGCGCTTGGGACTTGTCTTTGCTTTTCCCCGTCTCTTTTGGTGTCTGTTCCGCCGTTCCGCCAGGGCTAGCGGATTTCCACATGTTTGTTGTCTTGTCAGGTCTTTTCATTTCCTTGGCCCGTTCTTTTCCCAGATGCAAATTTGCCTGCTGCCTTTTTGTGGTTTCTCCTGTTTGCTGCAGTAGCGATGGCACATCAAGAGAAGAGTAGTCCCCCCCCCCCCACCCCCAGCACCATCCCACCTCACACATTCACTGCTTCTCTCTCTCTCTCTCACTCCCCGTCTAGGCCTTCCCTGGTCAATTTCCCTCCTCTGGACACATGCAGTCCATTAGAGCCTGGCCTTTAACGGACAGTTAATGGTGGGTCACACAGTGGATAAGAGAAGCCATTTCGCCTGCCCCCAGACTCCCACCTCGCCCCCCCTGAGCCCTCTCTACTCCATTGACAGTACAGACAGGGAAGGGGAAAACATCCATCATTTCACTTTCCTTTTTGCTTTCTGTCCTTTCACACTTCTCCATGTGTCCTCTCATGATCTTTATCAGGTTGAGAATGACATGTGGTGAGTGTGTGTGTGTGTGTGTGTGTGTGTGTGTGTGTGTGTGCGTGTGTGTGTGTGTGTGTGTGTGTGTGTGTGTGTGTGCGTGCGTGCGTGCGTAGTGGAAGCTCAGTGAAAGAACTACTGCTGACTGAGTGTGTCATGCCAAGTCACAGGTCCCTTTTGGACACACCTGGGGGAAAAAATGTGCGGAAAAGAATAAGCCCTGAAATTAATCGGAAATGAATGGAGCCATGGAGAGTGTCCTCTTCTCACAGATTTTTGTTGTTGAATAGATGCATTTTCTCAAGAGACTGTCTTAGTTACCAAAGAGTTCAATCTAAGGAGCATCACAGATAGCGCCATAAAGCACAGCCTCAAAACTGCACAACAGTGGGATGAGTTATCCCAGCTACTCCACAAAAGCACAGCCTCAAAACTGCACAACAGTGGGATGAGTTATCCCAGCTACTCCACAAAAGCACTGCCAGGGCCCGGTGCCTTCTCTTTCACAGCGCAGTAAAATGCGTTGGCTTTATGGTGTCTGTTCAGCAGCTGGGTCTCTTGACAGAGCGTACTGTATTAAACGAGCGCGATGGAGGCAGAGCAACATGCGCGGGAATGAACACTAAAGCAGGAATGATCGCAGAGTAATATTTTATGGCTCTCCGTGTGAAAAAAAAAAGAAAAAAAAGACTGAATCAATGGGGGACATTTTATGGTATTCCATCACGAGAAACTGAGCAGGCACCAGCATCTTTGTTGGACCAGGGTGTTGTTAATGGATCCCAGGGAAAATGTGTGGCATGTGCTAAGCAAACGTGATCTATGTGGACACAGACTGAGCCATTTCTTCATAAAGCTCTCCCAAATAAAACTTCTCAATGGGCCTATACACCTGCGGTCAAGATTGACAGTGCCATTGAAGCAAAGGGACTATTGCAAGAGACAGGCAACAGTGAGGGGTGATTTACAATATATTGCCAGCCCCCCCCCCCCCCATCCTGCCGCCTGCCATTGATTAGAGTCAAAGCCCAGTGCCCACGCTGGCATAAAATGTATAATTTATTTGCATGATAAAATGGAGTGTCGACATTACCATTAAATCAGAGCCATATAACAATAGCGATGAAACCAGCTCCCAGTTAGTTCCACAGTGTGTGTGTGTGTGTGTGTGTTTCAGCATTTAAATGAGTTATTCCAAGAACCCTATCAAATTTTTTATTTAGGCGTCTGAAATTAGTTTGGTTAGAGGTATCTGCATGGTTTGTTTGTGTTTGCCGTCCTGTATGGAGATACTCAATTAGCCACCTGAGGTGTCCCTAAAGCTAAATGACCACACTAACAGGCCACACACATAACCTTTCTGTTTCAGGCTGCAACAGTTAGCATTTTACTTCTTTTGCATGGTGCATCCCGGGAGGTTTCTGTCATTTGCACCGCTTGAAGAATTACTCTGATCAATCTGGATTAGCTCGGAGGCCTAAGATACCCCAGGTGCTGCCAGACAGCTGCTGATGTCTGGCTCCCGGGTGATGCGAGACAGGGACCGCGGAACGAGGCGAGACAGCAGGTGCCTCAGGACAACACCCAATGGTGCGCTAGGCAATTTAATATGTAGCAACGAAAATACTGGCCTTTTTTTTTCACCCTTCGTACACACCCCACCCCCATCATCCCCCAGCCCTTTGAGTGTGTTGGCCGCCATCAGGTAAAACTGTATGTGAAATGGCGAATGTACCCTGGCTGTGTTGTGGCCCGTGGACCGACATGAGGTCAGAAAAGCCACGCTGAATCACTCACCCACCATGAAAGCTTTTCACGCCCGCGGGCCTGCCAGGCACACAGCTGTCAATTGGATTTGATTTGAATTCTCAGGACAGCGTTGTGAACTGTGAAAACGTCAAGCCTAAAATGTTTTGATTGCCCCCATAAAACCCAGTAGCCGTCAATTTGGACATGTTTCCATCTCAGGCAATGTGCCGGACAGCTCAGCTTTTGTGCACTCATGCATCCAATGCTTTTATCAATGTTCATATATGCTTTTTCATCGACTTTTATTGCTGATTTTTTTGTTCAACTGTTTGTGGTAAAAGGCAGAAAGCACTCAAGGCCACTGCACAGCCATTTTACCCAACAAAAACGTTTCTGAATGTAAACAAATGGGTCGTTTCAGTTCGTGCACAATCACCTAGAGACTTTGTCTTCATGTATTTCTGAACATGTATTTCTGTACTCCAGGTGATGTAAAATCTCAGATCCCAATGCCAAAAACGAATACAAATGTATCATGTTAACTTTACCATAATCTTACCGTTACATGTGTAAATGATTTGTCCGCTCACATAACTTGAACAGTGCTAGTCCGATTACATTTTGAGTCAAAAAGATGGTAACCATATCTCTGTCCTCATCCCGATCTTGCCCAGAATGAAAATACTGCACAAATATTTGTATGGAAACATATAGATTTTATAATCTTAAAATATAAGAAATATCGCCAGGTGCATCTGACCCATCCAGCTGTTGTCTTTCCAGTCCTCACCTGGGTTTCTGTCTGTGTGTGTGTGTGTGTGTGTGTGTGTGTGTGTGTGTGTGTGTGTGTGCTCCTGCAGATCACCTTTAAGGCCCTGAACTCCCTGGACCCCAGCGTGGACCTCACCACGCAGCACGGCAGCGTGTTCAAGCTGCGCAACGAGACGCACCACCTCTTTGTGGGTCTCTACCCCGGGACCACCTACTTCTTCACCCTGAAGGCCCGGACCAGCAAGGGCTTCGGACCGCCCGTGACCACACGCGTGGCCACCAAGATAGCAGGTCAGGGGCCGCACGCTATTTTTCTCTCTGAAGACAGCCATCGTTTTGACCAATGTGTGATGATAATACCCCCACACCGTACACATTTGCTACAAATCATGCCAAATAAGCCCCCGAAACCACACATGGTCCCTCAATTTTATGGACACACAGACTCAATTTTCCTAGAATTTTTCTGAAATCCTTTTGAACTCATTCAGCCTGGGGGAACTGGGAAGGCAAAATGTGAAATGCTATAAATTAGGGCCGGTAAACACAGAGTAACAGCAGCTTCTCCTTGGCCCCCAGCATCAACATAATCTCCCCTGAGCCCCACAAAGATGTAACGTTGCAAGGTTTTTCCACCGCATACCCAACTGCAGCAGTTTCATCTCTGCCAGAGATAATGATCAGTGGTGTCAAAGTGGCATCTCACAAACACAGGAGCACAATGGTGTTTGGCACACCTTCACACAAACAGGCTGCACCACACTGATGACCAGTGTACAATTATGAGCACAAGCATAATGCCATAGTTGGTGCTATAATGCTGAAACAGTAATATGCTAATGTGTTTTTCTTCCTATGTTTTATTTAGTTTAGTCTACGCTGTACAGTACTTACGTACTTGCTGAGGGGGGTATGCTTTTGATCAGACTATTACCTATAAGCAAAGTGTTTAAACGTGTTTTGCGACCATCCAGTGATGTGTTGGGTGCAATGTGTTGTGGGCGTGACATCGGAGTGCATAGTGCATATCCTGGTTCCCTGGTGGGAATAACACATGTTTATCTGTCCTTCACATGAGCATAGGCCATTAAAAATGAATTTGAAGATGAAACCAAAGCTGTCTGGTAAAAGTATACCTCAAAAAGTGTGAAATGTTTGACATAGTGTTGCTTTAAATTGTGAATATTATTTGGTCATTAATACGGACGTTCTGTTTGTCTTGACTCCACAGCTCCGATGATGCCTGAGTATGAGACAGACATGCTGTTGAACGAGACGGACACCACCATCACCGTACTCCTCAAGCCGGCCCAGTCCAGAGGAGCTCCGGTCAGGTATGTCTGCTGCCATCGCCCGCCGCCATCTCCTCCATTATCACCAGAGCTGTCACAGGGTGTGTCCGTAAATGACTTAGAAACATCTGGATTAGTATTCTATAATTGTCATGGAGTCAATCAGTGAGTAAAGAAGGCTCAACTGTCTCTGACAGGAAACATGACTTGCAGCAAAGAGTTCAGAATAATACATTATGTTATAAATGTATTATTATAAATAAAAAAAATACATAAATGTATTATACCACAATCAAGCAAAGACACAGGTGTAGAGGACCTTTGATCTCCTCCACTTTAGTGTCCGCTGGCTGTCTGTCTGGCTGCCTCTACATATCCATGAGCGATTCGGAGGGTTGCACAGATAGGCCAGGGTAGATGGTGACAAAGGCATGCAGCTCTAACTCCTTAAAATTGACCTGTCAGGGATATGTGACATGTGCCGGAGAGATGTACCATCATCATCAGCACAGAATGGGACATTTTGCGTTATTAGACACAGTCATTCAAATAACTGGTGTTTGTATGCAAAGACGCTGATTATCTAGTTTCATTTGTGTTTGGCAGACTTGCCTTTGTGTTTTAGTGGTTGCGTTTTGCAAGCACAAACTACAGTAGGCAGAGCTCTGTGTGCCAACAGAGACTATTGTACGCTGGATTAAAAAAGCTCTCATTATGAGAAGGAAAAAGAAACACAAAACTCTAGCAGTTTATTTGCTCTGAGTGAGATGTAGTTAGTTGAGCGTCTGCATCTTAAATGAAGGCAGGTGCTGAGGGCCCCAGACCAACTTCTGTGATGAAAGAAAGATTGCTGTGTAACAACCACGTGGTTATTGATTTATGTGCCTGCACTACATCATAGCAGGTCAGAGGATAACCAATTCTATAATGATTTCTTGCATGATTTTAACATTTTAATTAGAGTAAAAAACCCAATAAGGTCAAACACACACGCACAGACACACACACACACACACACACACACACACACACACACACACACACACACACACAAACACACACACACACCACCACCACCACCACCACCACCACACATCACCAACCCAACTCCCACACACACCCTATGCTGAATATTCCATTGAAAGCCATTAGCTTTAAAATAGATATACGGTCTTTGAAAAAGAAAAGTGGTCTTTGGTTTCATAAGTAATTATCCATTATAAAAGATGTCAATTTACAGCCTGGGATAATTTGTCACAGTCCTTTGGTGAAACATACATTTCCCTAATTGCACATAATTGTGAAGTATGTTCTTAGCATTGAGGCCCATAATTGCGGAGGGCAACGCGCCGTCCTGCATCGAGACTCAAAGGAGGCCCTTATGTCCATTCAGATGTGGCTGGACAGAAACAAACAGCGCGCTCATTACCAATTCCTCCTCCTTGACAAGGTCTCTCCAAAAGCCTGCTCCTCAGCTCTCCTTTAGCCCCATCTCTGTCACGGCTAATTAGAGAGAGATTTCCCTCTGCTGGACCGCCACTGAAATGCCTGCTTGGACTCAGCAGCTCTCTCTCATTCTTGGTCTCTCTCTCTCACTCTCTCTCTCACTGTCTCTCTCTCTCTCTCTCTATCTCTCTCTCTCTCTGTCTCTGTCTCTCTCTCTCTCAAATCTCAAATTCAAAGAAGCTTTATTAGCATGACTGTTTGGGTACAGTGTTGCCAAAGCCAGTGTTACAGATAACACAGTAGAATCACAAAAGAAAGAAAATAGAGATAGAGCAATGCGGGTAAACATGTGAACACAGAAAGAACAATGGCACCTCTCTCTCTCTCTCTCTCTCTTTCCCCTCTCTTTCTTTCTCTCTCCCCTCCTTTTTCTCTTTCTCTATCCCCATCTCTCTTTCTTTCTCTCTCCCTCTCCCCTCCTTTTTCTCTTTCTCTATCCCCATCTCTCTTTCTCTCTCCCATTATTTTTCTCCCCATCTCTCTCTCTTCCTCTCTCTCTCTGTCTCTCTATCTCTCACTCTTCCTCTATCTGTGAGGCTGAACTGGTGTGTCCAAATTCTGCACGGATCCATATTTTATGGGCAGCAGCTCTTTTCTGTTGGAGGTGATGCTGTTTGGACTGCCTGCATCACAAAGTAGGCCTGTCCTGTACAGATGTCAGATTCCTGACCCTACTGCTTGGTTATGAACATATCTGATGATAACAGTTGTCCCTTCATCTATATTCCTTCAAACTCAGCAAACTTCACAGCATCACCTTGATCCTTGTCTAGGACCCTATTCCCTAGGACCCTGTTCACTAGGACCCTGTTCACTATGACCCTATTCACTGGGACCCTATTCACTTGGACCCTGTTCACTAGGACCCTGTTCACTAGGATCCTATTCATTAGGACCCTGTTCACCTCTACCCTATTCACTAGGACCCTATTCACTAGGACCCTGTTCACTAGGACCCTATTCACTAGGCCACTTTTCCTCTTGCATTCCAGCCTCTCTTGTCCTGTGCTTTACAAAGGTATTTTCTAGTAAGTAAGAGGGTGTCTATGTTCCTTCAGGTAGAAGGCTAAGAGTGTATGAGGTAAAATGATCTGGCTTTTGTGTGTATACAGGGCCCTCTAGGCTCTCACACAACAGCACCTTTATGTCAGACTCTCTACATATGCTCAGATATATAAACAATCTGTTGACACTCAGTTAACAACAATGTACTGTATGCTTAAGGTTAAGGTTAGGGGTTGGGTTTGGTTAAGGTGATGTGATGAATGATTTAACAACAATTTGAAAGACTGTCAGCTCTAAGGTCCCAAAGCCACTGTAGCCGGACTAAACTCTGGTCTTGTGTTGTCATGGTGCGTTGTCATGGTGCGTTGCCATGGTGCATTGCCATGGTGTACATGTGTGATCAGAGGTGTGTGTGTTCCCCTGCAGTGCGTACCAGGTGGTGGTCCAGGAGGAGCGTAAGCAGAAGGTGCGGCGGGCGGCCGATGCGGTGGAGTGCTTCGCCGTGCCCATGAGTTACCGCAACGCCTCCATCCACAACTCGGCCCACTACTTCGCCGCCGAGCTGCCGCCGGCCACCGTCGCGTCCACGCACTCCTTCACCATAGGGGACAACAAGACGTACAACGGCTACTGGAACGCGCCGCTCTCACCCGCCAAGAGCTACAGCATTTACTACCAGGCCCTGAGCAGAGCCAATGGGGTGAGTGTGTGTGTGTGTGTGTGTGTGTGTGTGTGTGTGTGTGTGTGTGTGTGTGTGTGTGTGTGTGTCCATAGTGTGTGTGTCCATAGGCCATTGGTTCTCATGATCAGTGTCTGGTAATGCATTAAATCATGGTCAGGGAGAGCTTTTTTTAACATGATTTGCGGATGCGTTGTTTGCTTATGCATTCTGATATAATTAGAAATTGAAGGTTATATCGTGGCATGGACAGAGACCACACTGTTGATCAGTCACAGGGCCACAGTCAGATTTCTCAGAAAAATAGCAGGCTTTTGGTGAACCATCTTAATCTGAAATTATCATTCAACTACAGTAAGTGTTGGTTCCTTGTCTTAATACATTTCAGGGAAAGGTTTAATGATAATATCCAAGATGTGATAAGTTTTACAGCAGCTGTAGTTGCTGCATTCTGTATTTTACAAGATCGTGAACGATGTTAAAGGAAGATTTTGTCGCCCTTTCTTCCAGACATCATTTAGATTTTTTATTTTCATTTATGAATTTGTTTTGTGAGGGTTTTTTTGTCTATTTTTTTTGTCCTGAATTCTCAATTTTCCCATATGCGGTGTACGGTGCAGGGACTTGGCCTCTATTTGTTTCATGATTTGATTGGATCTCATTCAATTCAATTGCAGAGTTTCATGCTTGCAGGGCGGGGGAAAGCAGCAGTGAAAACAACATCAGACCATGACCTAGATAATTTGATATGAGCGCCATGCATAAAATATGGATTTAGCTTGATATTTCCTGTCAACTTCTCCTCTCATGCTGAAACGTGTCTTTTATGTCTTTCATCAGGGGATTTTAGAGTGAAAATGAGCATTTATCGAAAATGTAAATGTGGGTTACAAAGCTGGTGTATAGCAAAAAAAAACCAATTAAACATTCAAAATATATGTAAAAAAATAGTTATGTGAGATGGTATGTACTTCATAGATTCTAAACGTAAATAATAAGTGATGTGTTGTGATAAGGCTATGTAAGAAATTTGTAGGCATATATTTTTACTCTCAGCCCCCACAAGATGGTAATGTAAAATGGATTGTGTACAGAATAGATGTATAAGTACAGTCTTTTAACAGAAAAACAAAAAACAAAAACAAAACAATGCAACAATGCAAATTGAGAAATCCACAAAATGTCAGTCCCACAAACTCATATGCCTGTAGAAATGTCCATGGCTGGACTCCCTGCCTGTTCTGGTTAACCCGCGTGAGATGTGTCAGAGACAGCTGATGCATGCCAATCCTTTTACGAACCCTCCTGTGTCCTCTGCCTCTCACAGTTGCTCCTCTGTGGCGTCTGTGCCGTGACTGGCAGAGCCTGGATTGGCCGCGTTGCGCCGCGTCTGGTCTCCGCTGCCTCCTTAGCCGGCGTGGCCCCCGTATTGTGCCTTTCATGGGTGGTTTGCTGCAGATACCGTCCCTCCTAATCCCTCCCGGCCAACCGGCCAATTAGATAGCTCGTCCATCCCCAGAACACACAGGACACACAGCCAGGTGGGCTCTCACAAAGCCCATAACAGCAGCCGAGTGTTCCCGACATGAGAGCGCAGAAAGGGAGACATGGCTGGCGCGAGGCTGGCCGACCGTTTGGGGGATTGCGCGAGGACAGAGACGCAGGTCTGTCTCCACATGCCCATTGGGGATAGGGTGTGTGTGTGTGTGTGTGTGTGTGTGTGTGTGTGTAGAGGTTTACGTGTGTGTGTGTGTCTGTGTATATGTAGAGGTTTACAGTATGTGTGTGTGTGTGTGTGTGTGGGTGTGGGTGTGGGTGAGCGTGTGTGCGTGTTGGTGTATGTGTTTGCCTGTGTGTGTTTATTTGTGTGTGTACAGTATGTGAGTGTGTGCACATATGTGCTGTTTTTTGTGTGTGTGTGGGAGTATGTGTCTTGAGCTTGTGCCAAACTGGCATTCGTCTCGAGCTGGATCTCTGCTGGCACGCCGGCACGCCCAAGCCGCGTTCCCCAAGGCCCTCTCGCCGAAGCGAGGCCCCATCCGTCTCCAGGCGAGAGCAGGCAGGGCCGCCGCGGGAGTCGGCTAATAAGGACAGATGATCGTTTGCCCACCCAGTTAGACCTCAGCCCCCCCACCTCCAAAAGCATTTCATTTCCTTTCATTCCCACTAGCACAACACTGCCCCATCACCACTTGCATGCACACACACAAACACACATACAAATACACACTAGAGTTCTCAACGGGCCTGAAAATTACAACCAGACCCGACCCGGCCCGTGGCTTTTAAAGCCCGGACCCGATGTAACCCGACCCATCATCAACATGAATTATCTGCCCGAACCCGGCCCGCGGCCCGACGTAAAACATAGGCTACGTTTTGACTGTTAAACCCTGACTTTATTTAGGTGAAGATTCAACACTTTAGCGTGACAACTTAAAACGGTAGGCCTACCCTCCATATACATATCGTTGGAAAGCTTAGTTTATGACC
>NW_027468837.1:11318458-11365958 GCF_046254945.1 Alosa pseudoharengus | reverse complement strand
GATTTTGGATCAAAAATATGGACTCAAAAAGATAACTCTTTTTGCTTTACTGTTGTTTGTTGTTAGCCATTGCCATTTTGCAGATATAATGAATTAGCAAACGTTCCTAGTATTGTATTCCGTTCATTACTCAAAGTGGCATGCTAATTGATATTCCCAGTAATTTAGTTGACGAGTTGGCCTGCTCAGTGCATGAACACAGGTTAGCGTGACCTTTATCTTCACAGATAACAGCACTGGCCAGACGGGGGCTTGAGCCACCATGCGATCGTATCGCTTGATCCTTTCACGTGTCCTGTGCCATCTGTTTCTCAGGTTCACCGTTTTCTTTTTTTTTACTCCGGTGAGATGCTTTCTCAGACAATGTCTCTGAACCCTGCGTTAGGGGACGATGTGTTCTCTTGCTTAATTAAGCTTTCGATTGAATATGTATGTGATGTGGCATCTGTTCTCTTCCGACTGTGCGTGGCTGGTGTAGATTTAAAGATGAAGGAACAGTTTTTTTTATGAAAAGTTTGGAATTTCTAAATATTGTATTTGTACCAAAGGCACACTTTATTGTTTGATGTTTGCATTTATTTATGGAAATTATGAATGCATACACTGTTTCATACTCTATAAGCCATGAATACACTTGTAGTTTTACACGTTTAAGTTTTAGTTATTATTGTTGTTAATGGATGCTCAGTTAACTCTGTATTGCACCTGTGTTCTGTTTACGTCATCATGCTAGTCTGTCCATCAAAATCCATTGGATTTTGTCAAAAATGGATTTGACGTTTGAAACATTTTATTTTCTCTGCCTCTCACTCGCTGTGAGCCATTAACGGATCAGTGTAAAAACTGCTTGACAGTTTGTCACTGCCTTATTAGACTGGAGGGCCTGAAGCTGAACCTTAGCTGTCACTTTATGTAAGTGATGTTGTCCAGCCATCTCCTCAGCCTGCCTCGCCCAGCCTGACAAGCAGCTAGTATCGAACACCACTCACCCCAGCAGTTGCCTCTCTCTGGATTTCTCTCTCTTTCCCTCTTACCCCCCCCCCTCTCTCTACCTCTGTCTGTCTACCTCTCTCCACCCCCCTCTCTACCTCTCTCTACCTCTTTCCTCCTCTCTCTACCTCTGTCTCTCTCTCTCTCGTTCTACCTCTACATCTACATTTGGTTTATCAATTTATCTTACCTTAATTCATCTCTTTTTCATCAGCCCGACCCCCCCCCCCCCACCCCCCAGTCAGTATGTTGTTTTTTTTCTGACCCTTCTTGGCATGATAACCCATGCCTGTAGTATTAATAAAGACAATTCAAAGTTTCAATAATGCAGGTGCCTTGTGTTGCATCTAGTAGAGAGGGAAATCATGTTGAACAAGATGCTAGGCTGAAGCTAAAACATAAAGATAATATTATTCACTATGCTATATGATAAACCCAGGGGCGTAGATTTGCGTGGGGACCAAGGACGTGTCCCCACCAATGTCAAATTACGACTGAAATGTCCCCACCAATATTCAGGTTGAAATGGGGGGGAAAGCGCTCACATGCGCTACACAAAGAGTTAAATCATTTCTCACTTCAGTGCTGCCGATCATCTCGTACAGATCTTGTAATGTGCAGTAGCCTATAAGGGTAAATCGCGCTGATTTGAAGTTACCTATAATAACTACCAGTGAGCCGCAGTCTCCTGCGCAGCATGCAGCGCTTCATCTTTACTTCACTACAAGCATGAAGCGCGTCCAAATTCACCCATTCTTCTCTGTTGAACTCCTCGAGAAGTAGGCTACTCATCACACATGTGTCACATGAAAGAGCCTTTTCTCAGCTTTTAAACGGTGCTAGCTAGCCACTGTTTGCTGTAATAAACAGTTCGCGAGAAAAATAACTTCATGAGATTTAATAATTATTCTCTGCGCCCATCTCCACATCCATTCGTCTCGGTGGAATATCGTAGGCCTACACACTCCTCACGTAACACATGACAAACCATATATCAGAATAAACAGCAGACCTTACCGAACACAAAGGTGTAATGTATTTCCATGTATAGTTAGCTGTTCCAGAGTAATCCAGTTTTGAAATAAATTATAGCAAAATTCAACATGGTCTTTCGGCTGCATTTCTTAAAACTGAGCTGTGCTTACATCGCCTATATATCTGTAAATATTAGAATCAGAGAATATACAGGCAGCTCATGTTTGTCAATGTAGCCTTAATGATTTCTTTTCACAAAATGCTAAGCATGCATGTATTTAAGTTTCTTAAAACTGAGCTGTGCTTAAATGGGCATGATTTCATAACAGACCAAATAGAAAATAAATGTTAAATATAGCCTACATATCTGTAGCCTACATATTAAAATCAGATTATGTAGGCTACACAGTGTAGTTAGATCGATCAAGTTGGACAGTAGCACATTTTAATCATGGATAGTAGTTGGACAGTAGCACATTTTAATCATTTTATACATTGGGGGGGGGGGGGGGAGGGTAGTGGGTAGTGTCCCCACCAAAGCTCAGACCAAACCTACGCCCTTGGATAAACCAGTGGCAACAAAATCAGCTAAATAAAGCTTGATTATAATAAAGTTGAAAACTAAACGATTTAGCTATGAAAGTTACACACTTTGAAATCAGTGTTCAAAATCAGGTAGTTTTAAAAGTGCTGGACGAATAAAAGCTGGGGTGCCATACAGCAGGTGGTTAACCGTTACCGGCAGGTAACTCGGAGAGGCCAATTGTTCCATTTGAATAATGCAGACTGACGTAAACAAATGAGTTTCCATGGCAGCAATAGAACTAGGAGCTTGTAGGAGCTTGCAGGACCATGTAAACGCAGATTATATTTAGCGTTCATGTAAAACAGTTCGGTTGAAATCTTCAATCAAATTAATTTCAAATTTATTGAAAAAAAAAATGTCCACATAAACACTGTGTTCCAACCATGTTCCAACCAACCTGTCCAACCTGGTGTTTCACTCTCCAATATTGCTCTGCAGAGAAAGTAAGCCCCCGTTCATGAGACGGGCATTCAGTGTCGCAGAGTACAGTAAGTGTGTGTGTGTGTGTGTGTGTGTGTGTGTGTGTGTGTGTGTGTGTGTTTGTGTGTGTGTGTGTGTGTGTGTGCATGTGTGTGCGTGTGTGTGCGTGCACACGTGAAGCAGGAGTAAGACATGATTTTAAGCCCTTTTGGCGGAACCAAATCAGTGCCAGCCTCACTCATGGGCCGGGAAGACAGACTGGCCACACAAGAGGTTGAATCACCCCTGACAGTTCAATCCATCTGCTCCCGCGGTTCATCATCTCACGCACACAGTCATGGCTGGCAAAGCGGCTCAGACGCCCGCCACACCAACTGACTGTCACCCTTCTAACCCCATACTGGCAGTTCATTTGTCAAAGTCTTCAGGACAGACAATGGCTTTGGATGGGGTGGTATACATGGGAGAAAGGTTCCAGCCATGGCTGTGTTTGTCTTGGTGGTGTTGGTAGTCGCATGTGTTTTTTTACTTGGGTTCGGTGGAATAAAAGCAACAGTTTAGTTGATAATATCTGGATGTTTTTTAAGTCGAGAGTGGTGAACATGGCAGTAGTTTCTCCTCATAGATTGGCCCTGTGCAGCATTAGGGTTTTGCTTTTGAGTTTTGAGTTACTTTTGAGTTTTCCCCCACACACGAGGAAAAACGCACCCACACACACAAAGAGAGAGAGAGAGAGAGAGAAAGAAAGAGGGAAGAAATTTATTTCACTGTGATCTTTAGCTTTTCTTTTCAATTATTTTCTCCCTGAATCAATTGGACTGCCTCGCCTTAATCCTTTCAATTCATTTTCTAACGTCCTCAACTCAAATCAGCACGGTATTATGAACTATACTCATCTGTGTAACACATTCTAAGTGCTTTTAAAGCATTTTCCCCGCGTTGTGCCGTGCCGGTCCCCAGATAGTTCGCTTTCCACAGCGGGGAGTGGAGAATCAATATCCAGGTTAATTTAAATGAATTATGTAGCATCCTATAGCACAGTAATGAGTGCCACTGAAATGAAACAAATCGATCAGTTCAGCGCCCGTTCAATTCTCCCTCACATTACTAATGTTGACTGTGCATTAACTCTGCCCATCAAATCGGTGTGTGTGTGTTTGTGTATGTGTGTGTGTGTGCGTGTGTGTGTATGTGTGCATGTGTGTGTGTGTGTGTGTGTGTGTGTGTGTGTGTGTGTGTGTGTGTGTGTGTGTGTGTGTGTGTGTGTGTGTGTGTGTGTGTGCGCGCGCGTGTGTGTGTGTGTGTGTGTGCCTGTCTGTGAGCTTGCTCACATAATTGGCATGTGTGTTTGTGAAAATGACTGCCTGCATTTGTTTATGTCTTACAGTAATAACCCTCTAATGTGCTTTTGGTTCCATAAAGAACATGCTGAATAGAGAGAACATCTTTAGAGCAGTCGAGTGGTGGTGTTTATCTGCAAACACAAGATAGCTAACAATCTAGGACCGCCAAATGCTTCTCTCTTAACGCCAGTAGAACCTCTGGATTTGCACAACAGTTCTTCATCTAATAGGTACACCACATGGCAAGGTGTTTAATTGAAACAAGAGCAGTCAAGCAACTACAGCCCTTCACCTCGTCACAAAATATTTTCTATCAGGGTTCTAACCCCTCACTGCTCCCCGAGCGCCACTGTAGCAGGCAGCTCAGAGCGTCGGGATTAGTGTGTGCTTCACCTCACTGTGTGTTCACTGTGTGCTGAGTATGTTTCACTAATTTACGGATTGGGATAAATGCAGAGACCAAATTTCCCTCACGGGATCAAAAGAGTATATATACTTATACTTATACTTACATTTTAGGAAGAGGGGTTTCTCCAACCTGGTGTTTATCTCTGTTGTCCTTTAGTACAGTGTCTCAATTCGAAGTCTCTGCACAGACTGAAGCAATACTGTACAAATGGATTCATATGCACTTTTAAGAACACCCACATCTACTAGCACAATTCCTTGTTGACAGTTGCATTGTCATTGACATCAGAATGAATGCAGTTTTCCCAAAATTGACAAAATCGCATGGGGGCTGCCCACTCTTTTGAGTGGATGAGATGTCTGCCAAAAACGCCATGCCAAACACCAGATGCTAGATATTTTCCTTTACACGCACTGTTGACTGCACAATCTTGTGCCAATTGACAAGTTTCTCTATATATAAAAAACTAACCACAGCCCCCCCCCCCTCTTTTTTTTTCTGCCTCTCCCAGGAAACTAAAATCAACTGTGTCCGACTGGCTACTAAAGGTATGAGCACTTTTTCCCTCCTTTGTCTGCATGCATAAATAATAAGTGACTAATTGGAGCTGATAAGGCTGTTTTCCCATTTTTAATTGGTTCATTATTGCTAAAAGACAATCGAGGGCCATTTAAATGGAGGGCTCATCTCCACGCGGGGGACTTAGTGTTTAGCATTGTGTACTCTCTAAGTGGAGCCCGAGGTGTGTCACTGTTGAGTAAATACTGGTAGGGTCAGAGGCAAATTATTGCAGTGTTTAAACTGAACCTTTACACCCTCACCTAAACCTGCATGACTCAGCCTGTAGCTGAAGATTTTGTTAAGACACCATTTCAGCCCCATGTCATTTTTTTTTGCCCATGGTTTGGTTTTGTTTGGTTTGGTTTGGTTTTGTTTTGTTTTGGTTTGTTTGGTTTTGTTCAGTTCAGTTTTGTTTTGTTTTCTTGGTCTTGTCTTCTCTGTTGTACATCCTTACAGAGTAGTTAATGTCCAGTTATGGACCAATAGCATTAGTGCTAAACCTTTTATCCAATCTAAAGAATACTACATAACATGGTTGACCCCAACAAAAGCATCAGCTTCATTACCTTTCTTTTGCTTTTGCTCCCTCTTTTCATTCAAATACCCATGCATCTGTGCACAGCTGCCATTTTATGTTTAACTCTAGTAGCCCATTGTCAGTTAGTCATCCTGCATTGTCAGTCTGCTTTCTTTTGGTTGCTCCTTGATTTATTTATTTATTGTTTTCCTTTGCTTTGCTCATTTTCTGCCATCCCTCTTACCTAAGTTTGATTTGAGTTGAGTTGAGTTTTCACTATGAGTGGGAAAAGCCTGCATGTCTGCTCAGGAGAACCACATGCATATAACTTTGTGGCCTTAGCATTCCTCACTGCAAGTCAGACAGGTTAATGAACAATACAAAACAAAAGATGACGAGAGAATAGATCTAAATGAGAGAACCAGTCTAGGTGCTTCAATGCGTACCCTCCCTCTGATGGTGTGATAAGGAACGGTCTGCCAAAAAGTAAAAAAAAAAGAAATCAGTGATTTTGTTTTGTTCTGTCTTTTTTTATTCTGTTCTTTTTTTTGTGCATTTTGTTCTCCATTGGTTTGTTTTACAGTCAGAAGCACGGATTGATTTGGTTTGAGTGCTTGCATCACAGAGTGCCATCCACATGCACATAGAGGAGAATATTCTGCCGTTTATAAACAGATGTACAGATGCAGTCAGACACACTTCTCCATTCAGTCATGAGCACCTTATGGAGACATTCAGAAACTTGATGAAAATGTCATTATCTTTTTTAGAATTTCCCAACAAGATCTTACTGTACCCCAAACCCCCCTCCCCACCAAAATAGCTATACAGATAACATGCTTTAATCAATAAAGAAGACTTGAACGTTTTGGAAATGGAGACACATTTTTTAGACTTTTTTTCTTTGTTTCCCTTCTCTCATGCATGCTGACCTGGAACTATAAACATTGTCTTAGTGGTAATAGGTAGGGGACAAATAACCACGCCGTACATACTTGTCATCCCCAGTGAAGGTGATTATTACTGTTCCATAGTCAGATTTCTTTCTTATATCCTAATTTTTTGTTGTTGTTTTTTTTAATAGCCATTTCTTATGGTTTCTCCCTTTGTTGGCACCTTTTTGTTTTTCTCTTGTTCCACAATTTTAATGCATTTGTTTGCATGTCTGGTCCTCAAAAACAGTGTAGCTGGCTCTCATTTCCATCGGCACTGCCATCCCCCCTGTGTCCTGCTTATGTGTCCCCTCACTTCCCTCACTGGTCAGACTGTTTTCTGCTTTGGTTTTGCATTTGTAAAGGTCCCCGGCATTCAACATCTGTCCGCTTTGCTCATGTCCTCATTGAAGTTGTTGAAGAAACAAAATATAAACAATTATAACCTGGACTACAATGTAAAAAATTTTTTCCACGTAATACACTCACATATAAGAAATCTGTAAAAAATTAAAACTTTGATGTTTGTGTACATTCCAGAGGCTTAGTGAATTTGTATTTTGAAAATATCATGTGATTTCAAATGATATTAGTAAGGGAAGCTTGAATAAGGATTTGAGCAAAGCATTCTAAACAATGAAACATGTTATGTTAACCATAAACCCTATCCTGATTGCTTCACTGACATTCAAACACATCCTGCATCCTGCCAGCCTTACTCTGTGTGTGTGCGTGTGCGTGTGCGTGTGCGTGTGCGTGTGCGTGTGCGTGTGCGTGTGCGTGTGCGTGCGTGCGTGTCTGTGTTTGTGCGTGTGTGCGCGCGCGCGCGTGTGTGTGTGTGTAGGTAGGTGTGTAGGTAGGTGTGTTCACATGAGAGTTTTGTGTGTATATCTGGATTATTAGAATTAGGCGAGTTACATCTCAAAAGGTGTCTTATGGTATGGCGTGTATGTACAGTACAGTATGACACACACACACACACACACACACACACACACAGGCCTGGCCTTACACTGCTACTGAGAGAAGGCTTTCTCTGGCTCCACTTGACCATCCAGTCTCAACCATGGGATTGAGTAGCACCTCCATGGGTGTCCGAGTGGAGGCGAGATGTGTGTGTGTGTGGGGGGGGGGGGGGTAGCTCAGCTGTGCGACCCGCGGGCCTCAGGAGACCGTGGCGGAGGCGAGGAACACCGCGGGGTTTCTGTGGCGGCGCAGTGCGGCTCGGCGTCTCCGTGGTTCACACCTGATGAACACACAGGTGCGCGGGAGCCGTGGCCATTGTTAGGCGTTTCTAAGCCTACCTGCAACTCTCGCAAGCCTCACTGAGCCTTCAGTTGCCCTCAGGGGTACTTACAAAATGCTCAATTGCCCTGATGCAAATCAGAAATGGGCCGAGATAAGATGAGACGTGTTCGTGCTCTCAAAGACTTGTGGAGTTTAGGGGGTTGAGCGAAGGTGGTGTGTATTTTTAGCAGGGTTTTTTTTTTTTTTTAAGTTAATGATTATGGCTTAGTGTGCCACTTTGTTAGCTGAGGTAATTGGCCTGTTTTGGAACTCTTCATCTTTATCTTGTCTCTATTGAGCCATTACGGTTGCGTTTTGAAGCAACAGTAGAGCTGTTCTAGATGAAAGATGAAAAGTACGAAATGGCTGTCGAACCATGTCTAAAATATATACAAATATAAAATTCTTCTTTTAGATTTATTCTGCACACCAAGATTCCCTGTTTCAGAACCTTGATTTTTACTTTACATAATTCTACTTTGTTGTGACTAGCATTTAATGTGTTGGATTAAAGCCTAAAATGTGTAGGCATGTGGCAAATAGTGGAGGTATTGTAGACTGAAAATCCATACCCACCATTTAGAAACACTGTAAGTAAATGTGATTTACCCCCCAAAATGTTTAAAAAGAAACAGGACAAAGGATTTAAAGTATTAAAAATGCATCGGATCTCTGCTGACCCAATAACCCGCCATTGTGCTCAACAATGGGCTTGAGGTTCCATTCTACTGCCATTAGTGTTGTGGATTGTTTACAGTTCTGTTTGAGTATCCGTAATCTGTGTGCATCTGACCCCACAAACTGTGGTAACTGAGATTATAATCCCATTAGAGGGCACTCAGCACAGCTGTTCTGGTGCCGTCCTCTGCTGAACAAGCCCAGTCCCTGGCTCCGTCTGCCCGCTAAGCCCCAAGAGCATCCGGTGAGAGCTCCACTACGCCACCAGAAGCCTGGAAGTGTCCCTGTGAGATGTGTGTGTGTGTGTGTGTGTGTGTGTGTGTGCCTGCCTTCACTGTGTGTGCTTTAAAGGCTTAAGTTCTGCCTACTTGGTTGCCTTATTGAACAGTATCCAAGAACCACTCAATAACAACGAGCAGGGGCTGCTCATTTAAATTCACCCGCGGTACATGGATGGAATTAAGGTTTAATATTGTGGGTTTTAGTTCTAATTCCTTGTCTCATGCTTCATTTTCCTCCGACCCAAAATAAAAAGGATTTCCATCTTTCTTTTTAGGCAAACAACCAAGGCTGGGGGCGTGAGGAAGTGTATGGAGAGCCGTTTAATCACCCCAGGCTTAAAATTTTTATAATGGATCAAGGGCTTCTAAATCAGGCTGCAAATGGCTTTTGTCTCATGGAAATGGCGCAGTGTCACTTATTTGATCCTCTCCATCAACCCCGTATCCCATCTATATGCGGATAATAAGCACAATATTGCAATAACCAGAATCTCTGATAGGCATTACGCGGCCACGGTTACTGCTAAGAGACCCTTCGAATTGTATTTAAAGACTTTTCCGTGGTCGACAGCCAGGTATCTGTGGTCCCTGCTCTCTATAAGGGCATAGTTGGATTTTTTCGCGGTCTTTACAAGCCTTCTGCTGCCAGCCACTTGCAGATAGGCTGAGATAAGTCTCGCCGCCGGTCGGAACCTTGTTAAGTACGTGGGATTGTGGGGCCAGCGCGGTCCAGGATGGTATCAGAAAATGGGCTGAAGCAAGCCAGATGGGCTCTCTATTGTTACATGATGAACTGCTGAACCCAATCAGTGTGCAGGCCGGCAGAGGACAGCGCATCAGGCAGCCGGCGTAATGGGACAGAGGTGATACATGGCCTCTCCTGCCCACGTGAACGCCTGGAATCACCTGTGCGGAGCGCAGGCCTGGTTTGAATGTGCCGAGCTAAAAATATGACACACACACACTCACACTCACACACACACACTCACACAGATGCATGCACACACATACACACATGCTTACATGCATGCACACACCTACATACACATACACACTTCTATACATATATGTGCACACACACACACACAGAGATGCACACACGCACACACACACACACACACTTACATGCATGCACACACATACATGCACATACACACTTATATACATATACAGTATGTACACACACATACACACACACACACACACACACACATACACACAGATAAACATCTCACTGAAAAGTCACACGTGTTTGGCCTGTCAAGGCATGTGAAATTGGCTTCACATTGCCTCTTTAAAACAATTGGAGACCCAGATGTATGCAAATGCACCCAGAGGTCTTCATATCTCTCAGTGATGACTGAGGCACATAATTGTTTATTGAAAACGTGAAGTGGCCACCTACTCTGTGCCTTGCTTGTTGCGATGTGAACCTGTAGGTGAACCATACTTGTATGTAAATGTGTTGCATTTAAGGGTAAGTTATTTCCATGCTGTTGAGAATCAAAGTGGGTTGGAGCCACTTTGGCGACACATGTTAAAACCGCTTGGCAGGGAGGAGATCATCTTCACTCCTCTTACTTTATAGATACCTTTATATGGCTCTGCTCTTACCAATATAGACTGTTTCAAGACCGTCTCCATTATCAACATCATAGTTGTTCCCACAAGGCTTCCGTTTTAACATTCCATATGTTATCTTAATGAAGCAGAAGTAGATTGGTAGCAAAATAGAACGTTCAAGCATTGTTTTTGTTTTTCTTGTTGAAAGGGTCTATAGGGTAAGGGTATGCTTTGGGATGTTGTGTGCAGCTGCCGTTTCATAAGATTGCAGCGTGTTCTAGATTTTTTTTTATATCTCTTTTTTTAAAGGTATTTTCTTCAAGCTTTGTGTAAAGGAAATATATGTGGAGGTTAGGATTATATAGAGCTTCCCACTCAGGCATGGCAGATTAATACCAGGCCATTGTTTCTCAAGGTTGCACAACTGTTGCCATCTATTAAAAGCCATTCAGTAGGAGAGGAAGGGGAATGCCCATTGAATTGCTCATATGTGTATGTGTATGTCTCTCTTAATTTAGAATATCTCTGTGACATTGAGTGTGCAACGCTCCTGTTCAGTCCCTTTAGCTGTCATTCAGTGTCATTTGGTAGCATTCCATTTAATACACTCAAGCTCACAAATATTCTCTCAGCAGAACATGTATATATGCCTAACTTAATAAGTCTTGTTGACCGTTAGATTGCATGTGTATTTGTCCATCCTGTCGCTGTAGCTGGAATCAGATGAGACACTTGACTGGCCCTTGGTAGCAGATAGGAGGACAGTCCCCTTGACATGTGTTGTCAATAGTGGTCAGTCAGCGAGTTGTCCACTGCAGCTGTAGCAGTAATAAGCATCTGCATGACATGACAAGTGTCAGATGGCTTGCATCAGCAACAGCAGTGGAGGGTCTTGGATTAATGTGAGTTGATGTGATGGAATGTTGTGAACATGGTGGAATTGATTCAAGGTGTTAGCTCAGAGGAAAATGTAAGATACAAAGAAAAAAAAATAACCTTACTGAACAAATTTTCAAATGTAATGATTTTTCCCATAGCCACTCTGTTGACTAGGTTCTTTTTTGTTGATAGCCGTGCTCATTGGAAGAAAAATATCTCAACCCATCCGAGGGCTCGCTTTATCAACCTCTGTGCCACTGATAGTAGGAGCAAAGTGAAGGAATCAAGCTGAAGCATACAGTAAAACTGTTTCGCCACGGCTAAATGAGGGATTTGATGCCACAACCATGGCAACCCAGGTGTTCGGAGTCTAGAGATAAAGTCGCAAACTCACGTCCAAGTACCCACACTGTAACGTTTTATCAGCAAGTCAACATCCACACCACTGGCTGCTTCATCGACCAGTTGGCCGCTTTGAGATAACGATTAAAAAGCTTGCATGGCTTGTAGAAGTTGGCAAAGTTGTGTTGGATACTTTTTCTATTAAACGACTATTTCTAACTGGTAGCGGAAACGGTCATATAGTAGTTAGGAGTGCAGATAAATGTTAGTGAAATGGTTGAGAATGGTGGAAGAAAGAATATCAGTGCCTTCTCTTTTTTTAATTCTCACTTCTTTCCATTGGTAGGGACCATGTTTATGAAATAGTTACCATCAACAAAAGGAATATTTTATACAGCACAGTCTCATAAGACTTTAGACTCTCATATTATCCAAATAGTAGCGTACAGATTGTTATTATTGTTTCTGTTCATTGTCATAAAAACCTGGCCTGATAATAATGTTTTTTCCTCATTCTCCCTTGTTTCATATTTAGGGAGTTAAGAAAAAAAAAAGCACATCATTTGATCATTCTGCATGATTTAGCAGGCACTATGAGACAAAATGTGGGCTTCCATAAATACTGTCTGAATGACTGAGTTCACCCAGCAGAATAAAAGTGTTACTGTACGAACCATCTGTGCCGCCTCAGCTGTGGCCCACCCTTGCACGTCTTTTTCATAACAAGCCCTTTCTTTTCCAATTGAACTGGGCCGCACAGATAATCTTTCCTTTCATGCATACGCGGCTCATCGAGTCGTAAACGATCAAACTGACGTTCACTTTCGCTCCGCGCTCGCTGCGGTGGAATTGTGTGCATTGCTTAATGTTTAGCGTGGCACTTAACGTTGTCTACATATACTTTTGGCCGCGTGTGCGACTGTGCTGTGTAATGGCTTATTGCCCTGCTGATGCTGATAGTTGTATCTGCAGAGCTTAACCCACAAACGGTATCTGACAGTTGGTTCAATGTGGGTCTGAAATAATGGCCTCAGCACACAACATGCCTGCCTGTCAATGCAACAAGCATGTTGTAGTCCAGCACTTGTTATTTGGTCGCTACAGTGCTTTTCAGGTTGCATGTATTGTGTGTGAGTGGATGGGTATGAATACAGTATGTGAGTTTGAGTGTGTACAGTATCTTGGCTCGATAGTCTGGATCTTCATCCATTTATGTATGAGTCTGAACATTCGAGTGTGGTAGCCTTTTTGCCTTTAGAAACCATACACGCGTGTGTGTGTGTGTGTGTGTGTGTGTGTGTGTGTGTGTGTGTGTGTGTGTGTGTGTGTGTTTGTCAATGTGTGTGCGTGTGTGCGTGTGCGCATGCATGTGTGTGTATGAATGTGAGTTTGTTAGTGTGTGTTTGTGTGTGTGTGTATGTGTGTTTGTAAATGTGTGTGTGTGTGTGTGTGTGTGTGTGTGTGTGTGTGTGTGTGTGTGTGTGTGTGTGTGTGTGTGAATGTGAGTTTGTTAGTGTGTGTGTGTGTGTGTGTGTGTGTGTGTGTGTGTGTGTGTGTGTGTTTGTAAATATGTGTGCGTGTGTGTGTATGAATGTGAGTTTGTAAGTGTGTGTGTGTGTGTGTGTGTGTGTGTGTGTGTGGAGGATAGCTTGCTGGGCAGTGGTGGCCCCAGTTAAACGCTCTCCTCCTCTCTCTGTGATGTCTCTTTGTCCCCCTGCAGGTGCGTCCACCCAGAACTCCAATGCCGTGGAGCCCGAGAAACAGGTGGACAGCACCGTCAAGATGGCCGGCGTCATCGCCGGGATTCTTATGTTTGTCATCATCCTCCTGGGCGTCGTGCTTACGTTCAAGAGAAGGTACAGAGTGGAGACATGGGCGCCTGAACGCACCAATTCCACTGGAATATGTGTTTTTCTTTTAAGAGTAAAAAGTACAAGTTGATAGGAATGTTGGATTTGTCTCAGATCAAAGTTGCTAATCACATTAGAATTAAGATTTGATAAGTTGGATGGTATTAAATATGAAAATATTAATGTATCTATCAATGTTTTTTTAATAATATCTAAGGATTTAGACCATGCACGTTTTTGAATAATGAATTTTAATCTGACTATCAAACGCATGGCTTTACGTTGAACACAGATCTGAGTGAGGCATATGTCTAGTGTTCTGTAGATGGGACAGGAGGGTTTGGGTGCTGTGGGCAATCAGCTTTCTGTCTCGTTTAAACATGCACACTGGCTTACCTCCACTGCATCCTCTGTTTCCTTCCTCTGTCCCCTTCCCTGTAGATCTCCCCTCAATGACATACTGCCCATGCCATTTTGCTCTGAGAGGATTTGCAGAAACTAGTTTCTCATAGTCTCACGTGTTTCCACTCTACTGCAATACATCTGCACTTGAAAGTCAAATAGGATCCAGTGGCAGGCTGCAAAATTAATGTCAAGTTTAATGTAGACATTTTGTGTTGTAGATTTTGAGTGTAAAACGTTTATTGTCAAACAAACAAACATACTGACTTATGATAACCTAAATAGAGGTTATATATCTTATATAGGTTTTTTGGCTAAGTTGAATGAGAAAAAATAGCCCACTCCAAAAAAGCAGTTTTCACCATATGACATTGAACAAGTGAACATGTAGGCTACTGTCCGTAAAGCAGGCAAGAGCTAGCACTTGGCTGAAACAAATATAATAAGTTATGCCTCCCCTAGGCACACGGAGCAATCTGTCTACAGAAGCCACTTTACTGCAGGTCTAGTGTGTTAATTAAAGCAGGATCTGTGCGCACAGAACAGGGCCGTGGGCGTCACAGGAGCAAAAGGTCAGATGCAAATCAGAAGGCCGGAGACCAATATACTCATAAATAGACCGGAGTATAGATTGCCATGCGCCATAACACACAGACTAGGAGTGCGGGTGGAAAATGCTTAGGCTACAATATTCTGAAACGCTTCTCTCTCCTTTCCCCTCAATGCCGGGTCATCCATATTTCATTGCTGTGACTTGGACAGTGTGGGGGTACGATGTTTTATAAATTGCAGCGTTTTACAAGGCTTTCAGTCGCCATGAATTATTCGTGCAAAAATAGTTGTTGAAAGCAAGTAAACTGTCTTTTTAATCCCTCAGAGGTAAAGTTACACATGTTTCAGAGTAGCGAAAATGGACTTTCGGACTTAAATGTAATAGCTGTAAGGATGGGTGGAGTGGACAGGCTGAACTTAACGACAAATTTGTGTTTTTTTTCCCTCCATGTGTGTTAAAAGGCCTCAGGGCTTGTATTGCACCATTTAAAGGAACCATTTAACAATTCCAGCATGGCAGCTGGTTACATTTTAATGACTGAAATTTCTCATAAAAGTTTAGAATTTTTGACATCTGGTGTGTGTTCTGATAATTCCACCCAAAATTTCACCCGGCAGAGAACTCACTTGGATTGATAGGTCGTTGTGTTCCTCTTCAATTTTGCAGGACTGCAGCTAAAAATTTCAACCCTAACATTCCCTGTCATAGCCTGCCACTGTCTTTTCAATGGGGATGTGCAGAAGAACATGACCCTAATAGGCAGCAGCCGGGTTTCATGCTCAGGAGAAAGAGGAAGAAAGAGCGGAGAGGCTGCCTCACATTCTGTCCAGCGCACTAATTGTTTTGAGCACACACACTCAGATGGTGTAGACGGTGCCATCCGTCGGCGAGGCTAGCGCTCACTGTAGCATCTGTTAATCAGATCTGGCAGTCTCCTGCGCCATATTTCACCGGGAATCAGCCTCCCATATCCTGTGCTGCAGCCGAGCGAGTGCCTTTAGCCATCTCCGTCTGCCAGCACACAGCTTTGTTTTACAACCGCAAGCCTATAAGCACTCAGCGGTAGATTTATTCGTGGAATAGTCATGAGTTTTTACTAATCAAGAGTAGCTGGGAAATGATAAGCAGTTAATATAGATGTAGGAGGGCAGCAATTTGATGGAAAAAAAATATATTCAAAATTTAACTTGCTCCCAGTTCGAACAACATATGTATTTAAATGACATTGTGAATAAATCACCTAAATTGCTAGTTAATGATATGATTATGTGGTAGCATCTTGCTCACTCTTACCATAATGAGCTGATGGCTTCACTCAGTCTGATAAACAGCCACCCTGATAGTAGTGACTGGCTCCGCACCTCTTCTGGCATCTCGCTGTAGGATAGAATAAGAGTCGGGCATCTGTTCGGACACCTAAGGAGCTCCGATCCTCAAGCAGGCCTCAGTCAGGTCAGGGGAGGGTCAGCACGAGTGGGGTGCAACACCTTCATCTCGCACCTTCATCTTAACGCTATGGTACTGCCAGATGTGGCGGCTGGCCGGACTCTTACTGATGCAGGGAGACATTTAGATCTCTTTTTTTTTTCTTTCTGTCAAGCTATATCCTCCGAGACACTGTCTGTTTTTGTTTTCTTTGTTTTCTTCTTTCTATTTAGCATCATTTTTTCTGCAAACAATCATGCTGTCGGCTTTAAGAAAGGGGGAGGGGGGGTTCCTTCACCAAAGATGGTGGGAGATTAGATGAACCACTTACGGTGACTCATTACTTTAGTGCAGGAAACCTCAGGCCGAATAAAGCTCCAGAAGGACTCCTGGTATTGATATAAATGGGTGTCATCAGAAAGAATTTAGTGAAAATGTCAGCACCGCCTCCACTGCCTAAATAACAAACTAGAAGAGTTAGACAGTGTATCTTCACACGGCAGAATGCTCTAAAGCCGTCCAAATAACCTTCTAACCTGCCGGGCATCAACATGGTGTGCCAGTCTATATGCAGTATATACTTATTCATCTGTCTGCCTCCCCTCACCCCCGTCTTATGTCCTCTTCTTTGATCTTCTTCCTCTTTCGCTCCTGCCTGCTAGGGAAATACACTCCTGGAGAACCCTGAGTGTGGGGTATTGTATGTTTACTTCTGGCTATGCATCTTGCGTGCCACTGTGCCACATCCATTTGTCGAAAAAAAAAAAAAAAAAAAAACAAGAGCCCATGTGTGTCCCGACCTGCCATCCTCTCACTCAGTCACTCACTCTGTGTTTTCTCCCTCGCACATGCACGAAACGAGATCACTGACCCATCTGACCATTCTGACACTATCCCAAATATGTGGCGTACTGTAGAAGTGTGTGTGGGACTGCACTGCCTGATTGTGAAGTCATTCAGATGTCCCCTTTGTTTTGCTCATCCGTGTGATTCTGAGAGAAGTGATAAATACAAAACACACACACGCACGCACACACGCACGCACGCACACACACACACACACACACACAGTCATGGATGTCAATATGTCCGCTCGTCCATTCACCGGTCATGGCTCTTCTACATTGTCATCTTGAGTGTTAGATTGAATCTCTGCAATGACGCGACCACAAAGCGCTAAGCCACGCAGGAGAGTGCACCGGGAACCTTTTCGCTGTCAACGTTAAATCGGCTTAATTTATCGGTGCAAATTTTCACGGCCCGCCTGCATAAGGGAACCTCCCCCCCCCCCCCCCCCAACAGCGTGCATTTGCATAAGCCCCCCCGTCCATATCAGCCCCCCCGGCGCTTTCACTGAGCACACTCCTCACGCTCACTTTACAGGCTCTCATCAGCCGGAGAGGAGGACTTAAAACACTGCTTTACATTCGGTGTCAAATCAAGTAATTATTTCGACACTAAAAATGTCACAACCCTGCTTGGAGTGGCTGGTTGATTTAGAATTGCCGGGCGGCGCGCGCTCTGACACCTGGCCTCCCATTACGTCCTGCTCATCACCGCACTTGCATGTCTATCTCTGCTCATTGTCCTACCCAATGGAGGCAAACTCAACACACAACAAGTGGTCGAATACTAGTCCATTTGTTGCTAGATAAACGGTGAATCGAATCGAATGTATGGTATGATGGAGTGTTCTTTTTAGGCAAATATTTTATTATAATTTTAGTTTTGTTTCACTGAGAAACTGTATTTTTTGTTTGCATTAAAATGAATATAGCACAACGTATAATATCGCCAATGACAAAACCATGAAAATATAAATACCCTAACATTTATCTTAACTGCTGTCGAAACCGCTACAGCACCTTGTCACTCTCTAATATGGAGTTCAATCCAGAGGGAGGATATAAAATTACTTCTCCGAACATCCCCACCCACAGACCTGCTCCACTGGATTACCTTCAATCCTCCTTACACCTCCGCAGGCTCTACCAAAGATCATCTCCAAATTAAAAACATTTCCACACCATAAAACGGTACATACAGTCTTAAATTGCTGATAGGCATCACTTTTCATGCCTCACACAGCCCCCAATGAGCCAGGGGAGAAAGAAAGCAAACACAGAAAGACAACGCTCAGACACAGTCTAGTTTAGACCATGTTTTTGTCGTCGTCGTTCTTGTTGTTGTTGCTGTTTTTCCTCCCAACTGCATGTCAGAGAGCCTGGGGGTCGCGCTCTTAAGTGTTCATTCAATGGCAGTTTTGTTTCAGGCCATTAAGCACAGCACACCACTGGACCTCTGCTTACCCGGCCGAGGCACACACACACACACACACACACACACACACACACACACAGACACACACACAGACATCAGCTGCTTGTACGTTTGCCCTTGTCAGATAATGGCAGGGCAGGGGCACAGCTGTCCTGAATGTGTGGATGTCCTGATGAATAATGAATCTCGGGAAAAGCGATGCGGTGCGAGTGTAGTCGTGTAGTCGCTTGCGTCTAAGGGTGGGGGTGGCGGCGGGGGTCCTTCAGAGGCGATGAGCGAGCACACCGAGATACAAACAGGCGCGAGTGTGAGTGCTGGCCAAGGGTAGACAGCACTGGAACGAGGAGCCTTGTTAGCAGCGCAGCACCTCAGGTTCCTCTCGTCAGTCCTAATGCTGTTACTGGCCATTACCCCCGGAAAAAAGAAACGAGTTAACCACACAAGGGCAAGGCCGCGAGAATGAGATTTAGACACGTGTCAGAAGTAGTCTTCTTATCTCTCTGTAACACACACACACACACACACACACACACACACACACACACACACACACACACACACACACACATGCACGCATGCGCAAGCACACACACACAAACACAGGGGTATGAGTGCAATTATGTTCTGCGCCAAAGTGCACTGTAGTTATAGGAGATGTGAGTGGGAATGGCTGACCAGTGGCCAGTAATCTTTGAGCTGCGGGAAAACACTCAATGCATTTAAACACCAACATTACCAGCACTGTGCTTTTTTTTACTGGTCTTTCCATAAAGGGGTCTGTGCATGACGAAAGCCTGTTTACAATAACAGCATAGGAAACACATCAGGAAAAAGAATGTAGTTAGCACTCAAAAAAGACCAAGAATAATGTATTTATCTTATTTTTATTTACACAGTATCAAATATTGCTCATTCATTCATGTGTGGTATTTTGCAATGTTGTGCATGGGTCCTATTGCATGCATGTGCTTGCATGTGTGTTTGTATTTATGTATTTGAATGTGTGTACAGTACTGTACTGTATATGTTTGTGTGGGCAAACACCTAATTTGAGTGCACCGTACGTATGTGGGAGTTCTTACTAACAGCTGTAATTGACTTAACATGTTCTTAGTGCTCTACCTATTTGTGGCATGTAAACTCATAATATAATATTATGCTCTCTTTAGCATTTCAAGTGTAGTGAGCCTGTAGATAAACCAAGTCATTTCCACATGTTAACCTTTGAGGAGGGTCTGCCATCTTTGCACAGAAAAATGAGTGCTAATGTTATTCCCTCGGAACATTGGACTTGGTCCTTGTACTTGGTATGCAAGTCATAATGAAATCCTAATCAAGTTCAGGGCAGAACAAAAAAATAAGTTGGCACTAAAGCCACAGAAGCGTGAGTTTTTTTTTTTTTTTTTTTACTGTATTAATATTTATGACCATCGTTTGCCTGTCGCTTCTCCAGACCTTACTTTTCTATATTAATATCATAAGAACGAAGTCAGCATCTCCTTTAAAAGGCCACAGGAAATCACTGGAGATATGCATTTGGCGGTATTGACTATGCGCAATGCCGTGGCGGGATTTAGCTGTGTCAGCCTGAGAGCCCAGCTTTCAGAACCGTCTTTTTTTTATGACGTGTCAAGAGATGTCAGACAGTTCATGCCATATTTCTTATTTTCCTGGAAGAGGAAGAATCGAAGCATGCCAGAGATGCACACTCATTTCTGTTGCATGGGCTGAGAAATGCAATTTTTCCCCTGTTTGAGATATTGAGCTTGAGTTTAGATGATGGGCCAGCTGACTGGGCTAATTATGGCTAATATGCCCCCTCATTCTTCTTAGCTCTTCTGACGGCAATAACTACTCTGTCAGTAGGTAGTGGTTTTAAAAAATGAATGCACATTGGCCCTCTGCAGGGTATAGCGAATATACTGTATGCCATATGTTGCCATATGTTGTCATGGCTTATCATGTTGCCATGGTGTCTCAAGTGGGGTTAAGATGAAAGTTGTTTAAGAGAGTTGTTACTCTTGTTTGAAGTGTTGTTCTCGTGAGTACAATAGCAAGCTGATACCAGCACTTGAAGACACAAAAGATTATTGGAGCAGGGTAAATTCTTGCATCTTTCTGTCAAAGTTCTATCTCCCCCCATTTTAGCCAGGTGGCTATGAAGTAGTATAAGGGATCAGATAAAAGCATACACAGAACTTAGAGACTGTCTTCTTCGTTTATGTCACACTTGATGTTGGTTGGGCACATTTTAGGAGTGCAGAACTCTCACCCATAGACAAGGACATCCATAACTGCCTTACGGAATTGGACACTTAAGTCAGCAAAGCACCGATTCAGCGGGAGTTAAAATGGTGGACGATCGATCACACCTTATTAACGGCACACATGGTCACCACACATTCTGTTCCACTTGTGTATTTGTCCAGCGTGGCCAAGAGTAGGTGCAATCGAGGCCAATCTGTTGAGCCCAAGCAGCTTCTTTGGCATCTCTGCCCTACATCTTTGCTTTCTCACTCCATCACCGCCTGCTGCATGCCATTTGTGAGTGTTTCTTTGAAAAGAAGGGCCCTTCCAACAAGAATAAAAGAGAAGAAATAAAAAAAAATGCAACCCAAAAATCATAGACTCGAAGATCTTCACAGTAAATATCTCAAGGCTCACTTCTAGGGTTTGATGGTGGGCCTCGGCTGGCAAACAAAGGATCATGAGCTCTGTCCATCAAAACAAAAACAGAATGGCTGAACAGTATGTTGTTTAGGCCGCCCCACCCCCACCCCATTTTACTTCTCCTCCTTCTCATCCCTCTCTCTTCTCCTCCCTCACACCCTCTCCATTCACTCACTCCCTCTGAAAGTAAACATCACTCCCTCAGTTCATGCATTTGCAAACACTGCCTCATACAACACCTTTATTTATTTCCTTCATTTGGGAGCCAGCTGTGCTTTATTTGCTTTAAGTGCAATGTTTATTTATTTCCTCCTTAATCCATTTTAATTTGTTATGTGTATTTGCGTTTGTTTGCTTGCTTGCTTGTTTTTGGTAAACAAAACGCCTTGACAGGGGTTTGATTTTTGTGGCAGAGGGCAGAGCCATTGAGGCCAGTGTGCTGTAGCAAGGAGGTTTGGGGGGCCGGTGGGAGGGGATGTCCAGCTGGCGGACGGCGGTGACATCGCCCTCCCAGCAGCACACTGAGTCCTCAAACAGCTCTGTTGCTCTATTTCTCTCTTTCTCTATCTCTCTCTCTCTCTCTCTCATTTTGTCTCTCTCTCACCCTCACCCTCTATCTCTCCCTCTCTCTTTCCCTCTCTCTCTTTGTCAGCTCTGCCTCCCCGGTGCAAGTGGGAGGGAGGGATAAGATAACTAATCAATCCATGTGTTTGTCCTTTTTTTGGGTGCTCAATTTGTCCCAACTGGCTTGCCTTCATGCTTCAGAAGAAATGCGTATTCCTACTCTTACTACCTGTAAGTAGCATTAAAGTAAGGCCTCTTCTTCACGTATGAATACGTATCTTTCTTTCCTGTTACCATATTCTTGCTGAACTAATTTTATGGTGTTTCAAAACATGAGCATTCAGTCTTACCCCAAGTAGTGAGACTATGATATTGTCCTGTATACAGTCATAGGATTGCAGTTATTGTCCCCAATGAAATGTACACCTCTCTGAGAGTCTAGTTCCTAGAAGTCCAGCCAGTTCTATGCAGTTCAGACTGAACATGCAAACCTCCAACCCCCAAACTCTATCCCATGAGCTCATTATGGAGATCAGAGTGGCCCCTTTTAACCAATCAGCAATGCCATGGTGGACAAAGCATCTCAGCACCTACAAAAAGAACAGAGTTATAGTTTGTGTTTAGCATCCTGGTCGTTAGACTCACTCTCACACACACACACACACACACACACACACACACACACACACACACACACAGGGTGGTTTTAATTGCCATCTTCTCTGGATTTGCATCCAGTTATTTTCTCTACTTTTTTCTTTGCCATGGTTTGGGGATCATTTATTTTCATTTTCGTCATTACAACCTCACTGCTCATTAACAAGAGGAAGGAACTCTGCGTGGAAAACACTAGGAAGTTCATGATAGATGTCTTGTATTAAATCTTTATTTGAATCACTGACTCTGTTAAATTAGACTACTCAATAATTAATGACTTAATGAAATATTATCATGCCGTACAACAGATGTAAATCAGCTGTTAAGATGCCACTGACATCTTTTATCAGCAGTAACACTTGACTAGTCAGTATACATTATGTTGACATGCTGACTAATTCACAGTCATGTTGTCTCTGATAACCATCTTTTAGTTGATCTAACATTGTTTTAAATGCTAGCAATGCCTGGGGGCATTCCATGTTAATTGCACCAAGTAAAAGCTTTGAAGTCATTTTATGTACTCATTTAAAGCATCCAACTTGTTACTTGTGAACATATTTCATTTCAATGCCCTTTGAAATACTAAAAAGTGATAAATCTAGACAAAATGTATTAGTTGTCAGTGAAGTACAACCCACTGTAAGCCAAGCTGTCATTAACCATCACAAAGAGAGATAACTGACAGCTTTCAATATTATTGATTTCAGCTTACTCTGACATCAACATGCTCATCACAGATGTGACCGGTTCGTAGCGAAACCCAAACCAGTCCATAATCTTTTTTGAAAATGTTATTTGGCACTAAAGTGCCACCAATATTATGCCAGTCGTATTTCACCAGGGGTCAGACTATTTCATTTCCCCTGCATGGAGTGGTCTTTCGCAGACACATGGCTCTTGGGTGTTTCTTTAGCATGATAAAGGACTTAAAAGGTTTTTGCGTCTAAGGCTAGCCAGCTGTATGTGTTTTCTTTTTTTTTTCCTCCTGGAAGCTCCTGAAATATGGATGAGAGTTGGGTCTGCTGGAGGATTGACGCCTGTAGCTTTCTCTCGAGCACTTGTCATCTCGTGCTGATTTGATGCCTACAGGCTGCCGCCAGCCACACTGCATCAGCACCCCTCTGTAGAGCAAATGCAGCTCCTTTCTAGTCAATTCCACTGGGGCTGTAGAGAGGATATGAGACCCCAACGGGGTGCTTTTTCTTCCTGTTGGCTCCATCAGAGATAGCATATATATATATATATATATGTATATATATACAGTATATCCCTTATCGCCTCCTCCTCAAAGTCGGACACAGCCTTCGAGGTTGAACAAACCCAAGCGTGCACCGCATACATACACACACACACAGGTGCGGTTACCTACAAACACTGACACACAATGCAAAAGCAGAGGCAGACACACAATTCTGATTCTGAACGTGAGCGAACGTCTGTGGACTTCCTTTGTGCCTCTGCAGTAGTGTTGTAGTAGTGTCGTCTCGCTGATGAAGTGTCTGCATGCCTACCCAGGATGCTATGCTGTATGGCATTGATATGATCCACACGGCTTACGTGCATGCATGCTGTCTCCATCATCAGGCTGCTTGTCTTCCATTCACTGCTCTTACAAACCCCTCTTCAGCACTTCAGCAACTTAATATGTTTGGCATCCATGTTATATAAATTACTAATTGATTTGGACTGTTGGTATCATGAGGTGATGAAGCTGTCATTTTATTTACATTTTTATGTACGTTTTTTTATTTATTAGTTTATGTACCGGTATATTTATTTATTTGGCAGACAATCCTTTTAACACTGTGGCTTGTCAAGGGTCCAACTTCTCTTTTTCTTTCTTTTCCTCTCTCTCTCTCTCTCTCTCTCTCTCTCTCTCTCTCTCTCTCTCTCTCTCTCTTTATTTTAATGTGCTAATGCACATCCTGAGAAAGGATTCATTATTATCAGGACATCAAGTGCTGCGCAATTAACAAAGTTGGTGCCATAAAACACTAGGATGTGCCGGGCCATCCTGCTCAGGATAACCTTACTCTTAATGAAGTGCTGCTGTGACATTCATTAAATAAGGATTATCTCTAGTTCATTGCCACTTACAATATGCAAGGAATTTGTCATTTAAAACGAGATGATTATGGGAATAGTTAGTGGGCAGATCTGCTCAGAAGGTTTTGGTAATGAGGGGTTTTTTGGTGACCTTTTGCTACATCTATGAAAATGGTGGTGGAAGGAGAGTCTGTAGCGAGCAGAGGTTTGTTTTGATGAAAGACCCACGCAGTGCCATTCTGATCTATTCGGTGTCAGTCGCAGACACCCAGGTGGTCATCAGTGGCGTGTTTATAGGCAAGGTGTGCACGGAGCCCCACTCCTGTGGCTCCACTGGTGTGGGGAATGAGGAGATGTGGGCTCGTTGGAGAATGAGGAGATGTGGGCTCGTTGGGGAATGAGGAGATGTGGGCTCGTTGGAGAATGAGGAGATGTGGGCTCGTTGGGGAATGAGGAGATGTGGGCTCGTTGGGGAATGAGGAGATGCGGGCTCGTCTGAAGCCCAGAGGGCGTCAGGGGTGATATCAAACCACCCAGATAGAGTACTCCCCAAGCTTTCTCTTTTTCTCTCTCTTTCTCTCTCTCTCTCTATCTCCCTCCCTTTGTTCTCTCTATCTTTTCTCTCTCTTTTTTTTTCTTTCCCTTAATTACTCTCTCTATCTCATAGAGTGTACTCTGTAATCTGCCGTTCTTTTAGCTCAGCTCTTCCCATTCAACTCCTGTATTTATCTTAGCGCTTGCTTTGGGACAACATGTTCTTACCCCTCTCATTCTCATTCTGAGAAAGGAAGTGTCTTCCCCTCACAAAAGTGCACAAGGAATGGATAAGGAGGCAGCAATCAGCAGTTCACAAAGTGAGAACACTTTCTAAAGCTCCTTTCAGGGAAGAACTTCTCCATAAAGGCTGTAGAAACAGACAGCTAAACTTTTTCTGCACCCACTCACATCTACAAACGCAGACACAACAAAAGATGGACAGACTTAAAATTGGAACAAAGGGCATAGCTGGAGCCATATGCAGACATAGACATCAGACACGTACATACCATATATAGTTTGCATATAGTATCAACTCTTAATGTTTTAATTCTCTGAGGAGAAGAACAGAAAAAATAATCATAGAACTTTACTGCAGATATCTTCCTTTTGTTTTTCAATGCCATGGTTTTATCTCATGGCTTTATATGACATCTGACAGAAATGAAGTAAAAGAAGTAGAAGTATGAAGTACAAGATCACTTTTAGTAATCAACTGAGATCATCATATTATCTGTGGTACACAGTGAACCTGTTGATTTTATATAACAATCTAGATGGCCATACAACGTCTTTCTTGAGAGCATCATAGTGCAAAGCCATTCAGTTGTGGAGGACAAAACTTTGGAGATGATCTCTCTCAAAGGTAGCAGAAAGAGGCAGACATGATGAGGTTGTGCTTTCATAGTCATATTATATTTCACTCACATTATTCATTACAGTGTTAATGGGTCATGGAATACTTTAAGTGGTCATCACTAATATCTCCCAGTACAGCAGTAGTCCACATTTTAATTCAATGAGTAATGAAATTGACGCTGACTCACACTGATAGGAGCTATGGTCCCTTAAAGCTAAAACTTAGCTGTTATATAATGGCTATACAACGACCATAAGCTGACCCATCATTAATTTATGAGCACAGACTTATTGAAAGCCTCTCCAAGTACACTGAGGGCATAGGTCCTCGTGGTGTTGGAATGCACTAACTGGAATATGAGATGATCACTTTGGTGTGGTTAAGCATTTCGAATCGGACAGGCATTTTTCTGCCAATGTTTGCTGTCGTCGTGTGACTGATTTGCTTTGTTCCACATGGCAAGTTAAAACCCAGGATAATGAAACAGCTTTCCCCCTCATCTTATGCCATATTTTCCATAATATCCCTCCTGGACAGTGCAACCACCTGTCAAAAATGCTGACAATCCAGAATTGGCTGTTTTAAAAGTCTAAGCTTGACTGGAAGGCTCAATCCCGCTTCGGGGGAGGTCACTGCAGAATGATATGCTTCTAATCTATTCATCAAATTTTGTTTGGGGGTCATTATTCCAAAGCCACCCTAAACATGTCACTGGACTCACTCCAGAATCTGGCACAGTGCATAAGATCGACCTTCTCTTGCTCTCTCTCACTCACTCACTCACTCACTTACTCGCTCATCGTTGTTAGTGTGCTCAGATGTGGTTTGCTCATGTTGTGGTGGACTGTCTTCATGTGGTGGATGGAAAGAGAGGTGGTGTTGATGGTGATGGTGGTGGGGGTGGTGGTGGGGTTGTCCTTCTCCTCCCCCCACTCCCCAGTCTTTTGTGCGGGCGTCAACCTCCTCTTCTGCTCTCTGTGGGGCCGTTTGAAGGAAACTGGCCAAAAAGCAGAAGGAGACGGCCAGCAGCAGCACGCAGAGGGAGATGGGCCCAGTAGGCACAGCCGACAAGAGCACGGGCAAGGTCAGCACCCTGCACAAGGACGACCCCTTCTCCACCAGCAGCCAGGACCTCAACGGTTTCTGTGAGTACCCCCAATGACAATTTTCATAATGTTTCCAGTTTCCTGTCTGAATTTCAGCAATTCACCTATTTAAGCTAGCAGCTCTTGAAGTGTGTATTATGTCTGTTAAAACGTTGTTTATGCCTCAGTTCCAGGTTTACTGTAGGCATTTGGGCATTAGGCATTTATACAAATTCAGCACAATTTAACATCACATCAGAAATGAAAGCAGTGTTATTCCCTTGACTTATGTTTCACTTCCACCTACAGTATGTCTGGCTTTCTGTGTAAATCCTCAGTTTGCCCAAGTTCCCATCCTCATTTTGGTTTGATCTATTCGCGTTGTGTCTTCTAGATCTTCTGATCCCTCCTCCTCGTGTCCGTTTAACACACTCTCTCTAAAGACCTCTGCACATAGGCGCCAACATGAGAACGGCATACTCTACTTGGAGCTTTCCATTACATTAGATTCCAATTTGTATCATCAATACGACCCCGCACACCACTGCCAAACAGTAGTATCCATTGATTCAGTAGTATCCATTGATTATCGTGCGGAGGCCTTAACTCTCTGGAGCCCATTTTTGACCACAGTCGTGGGCAGGGGTGTTGTGGTAAAATAAGAGGTGGGTAAACTATGATTTCTGTGGTCACGGTGAGGTGGACTTTGCTATGCGGTATTGGATTTTTTAAAAAGGCATTCAGAACATTGGAGGTTATTATCCAATGTTTATAACAATATCAGTGGTATTAAATGGTTCCTAGTGTGATTAGTCATTATTGTGAATGTTGATTATACAGTGTGATTTTTGAATGTTGCAATTGGTGAATAAACTCTTTTGAGAGGTGGATAAACTGTAAAAAGAGGTGGATAAACTCTAGTTCTGAAATTTCAGAGGTGGATAAACTGTGTTTACTTGCATTTAGCCTCCACTACATCCCTGGTCATGAGGTCCTGCATTCTCTTTGTTTCTGTAGTTTCCTACTTTGTTCTTCTGCCTCTGCTCCCCACCCATCGTCCAGATAGTTCTGTGGAGCATCATGCAATAATTGCATTATTAGGAGTGTCCAGTGTTTGTGCATTCAATTTAATGGAGCCTGTGGAAAGGTTGCCTCTCCTGAGACCCCCCCTTTCTGTCTGTACAATCCTTTTACCTGCCCACTCTGCCAACTTAAGAAGGACTGACTAGAGGCTCCCTGGGCACAACTCCCCAGCAGGGATCCTCCAGTGATCTGGAATTAATGATGGGACTGCCTGTTAAATACCCTTCCCATGATGCTCAGCATCAGCAGGGGGAGGTCGGAGGTCGCGGTGCCCTGACGCACTCTCAGCACAGAGAGCTGGTCAGATCTTGCACTCCGGCGCCTATTAATTTGGTCATCAGAAAGCAGATGCCTGGCTCTCCTGCTGTTTGCTACCGCCAACCGGCCGGTGCTAAATGGGAGCAAGTGGAGTTCACTAAGCCGAAACGAGGCCTCGGAGTCCTGTCTTGCCTCCTCCTTTTCTTGCAGACTCTTAGTATTTTGTTTATGCCTCGTCGAACTCAGCGCTAATGTGGGCATGTATGCATGAATAGTGGCATGCTTGCAGTGCTTATCGGCATAGCCAAAAGCCTCTTACGTACTGCACAGAGGGGCTCAACTCACTGCTGCCAGTGTGCAAAAGCACCCTGGATGATACGATAACGCTAGTCATTTTACACCAGGGCTGTGTAGTGGGGGAGGTGAGAAGACAAGAAATTCACCAGTTGGTTAGTTGTGCTACTTTGAATATGGAGGGAACATGAAGAACTATTGCAATATGGGCACAACTATTTATTCTATGCACCAGCATTAGCACTTCAGATATTTCCATGCCATCTCTCACCTTCATCTAAAACAGGCAGGGCAGAAACCCTCTGCTCTACAAATATGCCCAGGCACAACGGCTATGTTCGACTCCACCAGCTTCTGAGTCATAAAGGCCGGCGAAGTTAGATTTTTACACAGTGGAAGCAAGTGTTCCCTTGCTCTTGTTCTGTCTAGCACTCCCATAATATTTCTCCTCATGATGTAGAATTTGAGCCTTTGTGGATACAGGGTACATAGCAACCAACATGTGCACCCTAACAAAGCCAACCCTCATAATCCAGCACCCTCCTTAGCCTGACACTGGATATTTTACTCTTTTCCACACCAAATTAGTAACACCTTCATGTGGGTTTCTTTTACATGAAATGCACATGAATGAACATGGGTTTGCTCTGATGTGCACCAGGAAATGGTGCATTTAATACAAGGTAAAACGCGCACATCAATAGCTGAGAGCCACCTCAAAATCCTTGCCGTTAACTGGTGTGTGCGTCTCACTGTAACAGCATTTACAGTTGTCAGTGCAATGCGATGGACTCCTTTTGGCCAGAGACAGATAGAGAGAGAGAAAAGACAGAGGACAGGATGTTTGGACATTAGCATGTAAAGCAGCTGACCCCCAGCAGACCCATGTCTTTCCTGGGTACCTGTCTTGTGTAATGGCATATGTGGATAAACAAATGTCTAAGTCTCTGTTCAGCCTTCTCTGGCCCTCTGAATGCCACAGTGCTGGGAGTGAAGTCTTGTTTCGATACCGTGAATATTGTTTTGTTTGTCTCTGACGTCCACCTGCTGATGTTCCCACATGTATTTGATCTGAAGTGTGTGACTAGTGGACGCTTAGGGTACTAAACGTTATTAAGTGCCAATACATATGCATTGTGGGATGTCAGACAAGTCCATTAAGTAAGGGATAATGTATAGAACGCCGGTCATTATTGGGAAAATAAGTCCCGACAGGGCGAATTGGATGCGGAGGGGTCTTGTTCTTTAGAACACAGCTGATCAACCGTCTGCTTTCACTTTTGAATGAAGTTCCAGTCCTTGCGTAGTGATATGAAAGACGTGAAATAGAAGCACAAAGCCCATTTTCCTTGACAGCGGTCTGTTATACTTAGCAACGGTCTGTTATTGAGAATTAGCAGACCACCGAGCATTCTGCAGCATTATGAAGAGCCGTGTAATAAGTCACGATTACGCACTGACTCAGTGTGTGCTTAGCTTACCCACAGAATCAATTGCTGATCGTTAAGCAGGATCCAGCTTTGATGTTGGTTTCATTACAGTAGAATAAGGAGGAGCACACAGCAGGTGACTTAGTGCATTTTTACCCAACTTCTGTTGAAAAATGCAGGACTCGCTCTCATCCTCACCCTCTCTCTATATATATGTACTGTATGTTTTCCAGTGTGTGTGTGTGTGTGTGTGTGTGTGTGTGTGTGTGTGTGTGTGTGTGTGCGTGCGTGTGTATGTGTGTGTGTGTGCGCGTCTGTGTGTGTGTGTGTGTGTGTGTGTGCGTGTACCGGTGAGCATCTGAGGGTGTCTAAAGTCTCCCTTGTGTTTTCCTCCCTTCAGCCTCCTCCTCCCCCTGCTCCTTCTCTGTCCAGGGCAAAACTCTTCAAAGCAAAACTCTCCTCAACTCCTACTACTCAGGTACAGAGCCTGCACTCCTGTGGATAACCTTCAAACAACCCCTCACCTACGAGAGTGGGCCTCCAGACTCTCCCTTTTCCCCAAAGCACACCCACACTCACTAGAAGACGTGTAAAATGAAAAATGTATATTTTTAAGCCAGATCTATTGCCTACAAAGGGCCCGTCTGTGGACGATAACCTAATTTAAAGGAGGATTTTTGTCTGTGTGCTGGTGGATTAGAAAGTGAAAAATAAAAGCTGTAAGTAAGCTGTAACTCATGTCCTTCCCTTTCTTGTCTCTTTTAGTGTCCAAAGAACCTGTCCCTGCAACTGCGTCGTTAGGTAAGTCCCTCTAATAACTTCCTGACAGGATAATTGCTGCCATGACCTTCGGTGCATGTGTCCTTGTTTTTGACTCGACGGGGGGTTTGCGGTAGGGAGGGTTTATTTTAGTTTGTCATTACCATAAGTCCACATGTGCCACGTTCTTTACGCAGAAATGTCCTGTTGACAGAACCCGGCGTGAGATTGACAGCGCACTTAGCAAACAGAGGCTGCCGGCTTTAATTGAATACTGGGAAATTTGATTAGAAACAGGCCGCTTCCTCTGGAAATGGCTGAATGCTAATTTACGTATTTGAGTCCGGCCGAGGTCTGCAGGAACGACATCCCCGGATTCACCTTGGCTGAGCGCACGCAAGGCATCTGGAAATGTCAGACCCATTTCCTAGTACTTACTGTTGCCCACTCCCCGCACCCCACCGTCCTCCCCCAAAGCCCCCATCTTCTCTTCTTTCTGAGGAGGAGCAGGTTGATCCCTCCTTCGCCAAACAGCTTTGACTCCGCTTGGAGGAGTCTGATGTTGTTGTTGGTTTCTTTCTCGTGTGCCACTTTTGTGCCATCGCACACACACCGCCCACCTCCCTCCCGCTGCCCTCTCTTCCTCTCGCCCAGTGTCCAGGAGGCCGCCAGTGCTTGATTCGCGCCCTCAGTCAGAGAGCTGGTCTGGTAGCGCTGTTTTATTTGGCTCAGCCTGGGTGTGTGTGCTGACCATCTGGAGCTAGTCTGGAGGTGCCCCGGCTCATGTCCACAGCCCTGTCACACAAATCTGGGATGCCAGTCTCTGCAAAGAAAGAGTCTCTCTCTCTCCCTCTCTCTCTCTCTCTCTCTCCCTCTCTCTCTCTCTCTCTCTCTCTCTCTCTCTCTCTCTCTTTCTCTCTCTTTCTCTCTCCCTGTCTCTCCCTCTCTCTCTCCTCCTCTCTATCTCTCACCCTCTCTCCTTCTCTCTGTCTCCTCTTCTCTGTCTCTCTCCCTATCTCTCTCTGTCTGTCTCCCTTTCGCTCTTTCTCCCTCTCTCTCCTTCTCTCTCCCTCTCCCTCTCTGTCTCTCTTTTTCTCTCTCTCTCTATCTCGGTCTCCTTTTCTCTCCCTCTCTCTCTCTCTGTCTCTCTCTCTGCCATGCTAGCAGGATGTTCCCACAGCCCTACTGTTGACTTGAGCAGTGTTACCGTGCTGTGTGTCCTATATGTTCTGTGGGTCTCATCTCTCAGGCTCACACTGAGCAAAGTAAACACCGGCATCGTGCTGTTAGACCAGAAGGGAGAGAAGCAAAATGAGGAGGAGGAAGAGGAGAACAAGGAGGCGGGGGGTGGAGGGGGGGTGTTGGGGGTAGGGGCTGTCAACGTGGTCTGGATCATTAAAGGCGTTTATTGATTTCAGTGGTAAATTTGTACTGTAAGACATCTGTAAATTGCCTGGGGTACATGCCATAATCATCCTTGCAGTCAATAATTTAGCTTTGCCTATTCATCCCAGGCTGCCATCACTGTGGCAGCACCGGCAGACACGCAGAATAAAGCACTGGAGGAGAGAGAGTTAGGACTGGAAGTGGCAGTGTGGAATTACTTCCTCATAACAGGATGGTAGTTTAGTTCTATAATTCCAAAAATGCAAACTAATTGTCAAAAGTCAAAATTAGCAAATGTTTCGAAAAAAGATGATGAAGAATGATTATTAGATATAATAAATTAACTATTAATGGTGTAGAATTAATTGTTCTTGCTAGGCTATCAGTTTAGCTCCATAATTCCCCAAAGGCACTAATATAACAAAAAGCATCACTGTTGTTTTGATGGTGTGCAATCATTATCAGACATAATGAAGTCACTACTTTAACTGTAAGGAAGATTTCACTTGTGAGGTGGTTACAGCCTGTGGTTACGGCAGTCTGGTATAATTACCATGGTAACAATTTTCACACTCAAAAGCAGACACGCTTTTTTTTTTACTCTCTTTGTGTGTTGAACTTTTCATGTGAAATGAAGCCATGGGAGTTTGCAGCACATGTTGAACCATCTGATTTCTGAGAATCAACAGGGTATTCATTAGCTTCCACTCTTGCAAAGAAGCTTAAAACAAGCCAGCACTGAAGTATACTCTGAAACATTACACCTATTTGAAGAGGAGACAGTGTTTGAATACATTAATCCATGTAGCCTCTGTCCTTAATTCACTCTCTCTCTCTCTCTTGCTCTTTCTTGCTCTCTTTCTCTCTCTCTCTCTCTCTCTCTCTCTCTCTCTCTCTCTCTCTCTATCTCTCTCTCTCTCGCTCTGTTTCATGCCACTATTTCCCGTCTCATACAGACGTGAATTTTTAGGCAGAATCACTCTGCACCATCCATTGCTTGGGTGTGACTTGTTATTCACACCTAAACTGCAAGTGTTTTATTTTTGTATTATTTCACCAGAGAGACAAAGGATGAGAGAGCCAGTTTTGGGGTGTAGATATGCATGGCCAGGGAAATGGGGAGAGGAGACTGGGGACCCAAAATTGATATGGGATGAGAACGAAAGGAGCTTTGGTGACTAAGAAACAAGGGGAAGGGCAACAGGAAAGAGATGGAGAGAAGTGCGAGAGAGAGAGAGATAAGTGTGAGAGGTAGAGAGAAAAAGTGAGGAGTGGGACAGATGGAGAGGTAAAGAGAGAGAGGAGTGGGAGAGATGGAGAGGGAGAGAGAGAAAGAGAGGAGTGGGAGAGAGAGAACAGTTGAGAGGCTCTGGCACCCTGTCTCTCTCTCTCTCTCTTCCTCTCCCCCCCCCTTTCTCTCTCTCCTTCCCTCTCTCATCAGTGCCATGGGCTGGACCAGGGGCTGTCATGCAGGTGAGACAGTGGGCGCTCTGTGCTGGATTAATGGCTGGCCTGAGCGAGGGATCAGTTTCAGGAGGAGAAGAGAGCTTTCTCTCGGACGGGAAGTGAGAACTCGCAGTGGGACTGGCCTCATTTCACTGCAGTCCATCCAGCTGGTTGTTCAAAAGGGCTTTTACATGCATTATACGGCAAAGTCAGCACTTTATATTCCTTAAATTAATCTCACCAGACTAGTAGTATTTGCAAATAATAGTAGGCCTATTACAAGTATAGTCTTTAATAAGTTAACACAGTCTGTAATAAGTCAACATGTTATATTTCTTTTGACCTTTTGAACATTTCCAAAATAATTTTGATGGCACACCTCTCATAACATGACGAACGGCACTTCTGCCCCCCCCCCTCTTTTCTCTCTCTCTCTCTCTCTCTCTCTCTCTCTCTCTCTCTCTCTCTCTCTCTCTCTCTCTCTCTCTTTATTTCTCTCTCTCTGTCTCTCTCCTGCTCTCTCCCTGCTCCGCCCCCCCCCCCCAAATTTGAAATGCAAAGACCTCTTTTTCTACAGAATTCCTTCTATTAATGCACTTCTCAAACAGTGGGGGAATCTTGTTAAAAGATTGGCAAATCTTGTTAAGAGTGCCTATAACCGGGCTTAGTAACTAGTACTATTTTACAGTTAATAGCATTACAAGTATACAAGTCTTTAATACAACTGTTTTTGTAAGTCAGTAAAAAGTACAGGGGTACAATATATTAGTATTCTTTATATAAAATATCTCTGATATTGTTTATGTTTCGATAATGTTTCTGATATCTGGATGTTCACTTTGTGATAATGACACTGTAAAGTCACTTGTCTGGTTGTAATATTGTGCAGTGACAGGCACAGACATGCCAAAGTAAATTTTCAAAGCATGTATTACCAAAACTGTTCCTCAGAGGTTCAATATGTTACGTCAAAGTCTTTTAACACTATTATTTAGCCTGTGTGACTGTGGAGCATTTTAGCCTAATATAAAATCATCTTCTTGTTCCCTTCTAAAGGGGCTGTCAGATGTATTTTGCCTTGGCTGATTATCAGTGTTAATGGAAGGCAACAGCGTTGTTTAGTGATAAAGTGACTGTGGAGATAATTGAGCTTAATGTGGTCTCTGCACCACTCATTACTCTGGACCTTCCGCAGTAGCTGGGATGAAGTCATCTGCTAATGTTGGGGACTGTTCTAAAAGTGCAACACATTAAAAAGAGCACACTTATTTCTATAACAGCCATCTGCATTTATTTAGAGAGTGTATGAATCAGGGTCAGCACCCTGTAGGCCAGTATGGTCCGGTACTGTGTAGCACTATAAGATTCTGTGGCGGAAAGAGTGGAGAGCAGCTGCCCACCAAAAAACAGTGCTGGACTCACACAATTGACACATCTCATGCTCTAATGTCACACATGCCTTTCTCGTGCTAACTCTCCATCTGCGCTTCCTTCAATGTGATTTTTAAATGAAACTTACAACGATATCAGGTCTATGAGCGTGTCTGACTGTATCGAAACGAAAAGCGCAACAGCACTATTGACACATCTACAACTCCCATACATTAAGGCAGATAGGCTACGAAAGCGCAACAGCGCTATTGACACATCTACAACTCCCGTACATTAAGGCAGATAGGCTATCAACCGTCTATCAATCCTCTCCATCCCTCCTCACCTTCTATCCAGTGCAAGCCATCATCATTCATATGGAGTGTGACATCAGTGACAGTGATATATATATACTGTATGTATGTAGTCTGTAACCTCAGATTACTTCTGTACGTCTGTGTGTACAGTGTATATGGAGCTGTGCCATCAGGACTGGTTGCTATTTCCTGGTTCCCTCCTCTGCTGTGTACTGGGTCTCCAGCTTTGATATTCAGTGTTTTCTATTCTGGTCACACAGTGCGCAAGCAGCGCCCAGATTTCACTAAGGTGACCGTGCTCTGGGGGGGACTGCTTAATATGCTCAAATGTGCCCCGTCCGTGTCAGCCTGACAGCTCACTTATGTCAGAAAATCACTGAGCATGTGGGTCTTTATTAAACTCCGCTCACCGATAAGAGTCAATGAAATAAACGTGCCATTGAGACCCCAAAGTAGTTTCCCTCCAAGGTCACTAAATCAAACCATTTGTATTAGGATATCTTAATCCGTCTGACGTTTCTAAATGAAAACCTTTACGTAAAGAAAATAAATGCGTATGACGCCTTGCTAAATGCATATTTGACCTTCAGTTCAGGCCCTAAGACTTAGTGGCTCGATATTTCAGTGGCTCCGACGTTAGCGAGAGCCTGGCCTTTGGTTATATTTACAACATAATATGCCCAATGGGCTGCCTCAGAGTGATACCCTGCCGCCAAGTGAGACAAAAACACATGAATAATGAATTAAGGCAGCGCTGAGAGGGCTGAAGGTGGGTGGGTGTGGTGAGATGGATGGCGTAGGGGTGGATGGAGAGAATCCTCTCTTGGGCTCTGGGGTATTCTGCACCGGCTCGACTGCCGATGTAGCTGCTACTGAAACAACACCCTCCACCCCACACACACACACACACACACACACACACACACACACACACACACACACACACACACACACACACACACACACACACACATACATACATACATAACATACATACAAACACACACAACACATACACACACACACACACACACAAGCACACACACACAGACACACACCCTCTCCACCCGGTCCCTTCCCACTCGACCTCATCTAACCCCTCTCCTGCTGCGCAGACATGCCCGGCTACAGAGACCTCTGCTAGCAGCGGCACACATGTGGCATGTTTACCCTCACCTCTCAGCATGTGGAGTTCTGATGGTGGAGGAGGTGGGGTAGGATGCGGGGTAGGAGGCGGTGTGGGCGCTACTAGTAGTGCAGGAGACAGGGGCTTTTTGTGACTAATATGTAAAGAGTGAAACGCAGCCTGTTACGATGGGATGTCGTGGAAGAAGCAGCCGTAATGAGGCAGCTGAAGCAACACGCCGTGGAGATGTTTGTTTATAACAGACACACATTCATGTAAACAATGGCGTCTTTTCGAGTGGTTTGCTTCACCCGCTGTCATTATCTTTGGCATTCAGTACACACTCCAATTGTGGGAGAGAAAGAGCGACTTTCCAGGGGTTCTGCAGCTCTTCGGGCCGCCTTCAGTTGGGGTTCTCAAGTGCCGTGTTCTCTAATCTCACTCTGGTCACTGCAGGTTTTGTTTGTCCACTGCCTCTCACTGGCCGCCTTATTCAGACGGAAAATGTCAACAACATAATTGTTTCCCTCGCCATACAATGACTGCACTAATACCCCTCGCCTGCTGTCCCGTGGCTCCCTCACTCCCTCACTCCCTCGCTCGACTGGCTCGCACATACAGTACCACTCCAAGCAACATCGCGCTAAGACGTCATGGAAAATTACTCATAATTCATTACATTGTCGCCGCGGATGTTTGGAATGGATTATACTTTTTGAGTAGAGAATCACTTTAAGTGTGTAATGAATTTTCAAGATAATTAAGATGCAAATAGTGCCATTAATAAAACATGGACTTGTATCACCCCCCCAATACCCCTTCCCTACTCTATATTGGCGATGGTACTTTAAGTATTTAATGTGTGTCATGCAGAGAATTTCTCCCCCATTTATCTCTCTCTGCTCATCCTAATGGACTCATTAGCGGCTATAGAACTGTTTCAATCCACCCTATCCTAATCTCGGTGAAGAGTCTATTACTGGAATGTCTTTCAGACCAATCACATCGGGATGGGAAAGTGTCACTTGGAATAGTCGTTTAACTTCTGCCTCCGCGTGTGATTGACTTGACTTGAGTCGTGGCCCATGGTTGTCTAGCAACGCACTGCGCTCCGAGGAATAGAAGTTGAAGGTGGAAATGCAGAAGTGTTAAGTAGAATCTGAACTGTGAGTCGTGAATTGGAAAAACGCAAGTGCTTCACTTTGGGGTGAAAAGTAGCTTTTCCTTCAATGTTTTTTTATTTATTTCTTTAGCTTATTCAGATCGTGGGAACCGAAAATACAGGAGAGTAGCTCTGCCTTTCTCAGCCCTGTTTCTCTTCCCCTTGCAAATCCAGCGCTCAACAGTACCCTTCTTTAAATTTCTGTGATTCCCTCCTCCCCCCCCCCCTCTCTCTCTCTCTCTCTTCTCCACCCACAGACAGCAGCCACAGTGAGATGGCCCAGCCCTCCCTGACCATCCAGACGTACCCGTACGGCGGCTGCGAGTCCGTGGAGATGTCCTACCAGGCGGGCCAGTTCCAGCCGGCCATCCGCGTGGCCGACCTGCTCCAGCACATCACCCAGATGAAGTGTGGCCAGGGCTACGGCTTCAAGGAGGAGTACGAGGTAGGACTGTTGGGTAATAATTACCCTCCTGTGGAGGCAGCAAGGACTGTATGCAGTGAATCGAATTGTGCTGATACAGCTTCTAATGCTGGACAAAGCATGATAGTGGTATTATATTTGCTTGGCATGTGTAACGTCTAATATGCCCTTTAGTCGCAGTCTGTGGAAGACATGTTGGTAGATGAAGAAGCTCAAATACTGAAGTCATTCTGTCTCTGTGCATTAGTGCATTCACATAGTTTAATGATGGATAGATACACACACACACACACACACACACACACACACACACACAAATGAACCAACACACACACACACACACACACACACACACACACACACACACACACACACACACACACACAAACACACACACACATTTCATAACATGAAGTAGGCTATATGTATCTATGCATCTACTTCCTGTCATCTTACTAGACAGTACGTTCTAGTGTTCTTATATACTATAGGATGCAACATATCAATATCTGTATTGTAATAAATTCCTAGCGGACAGTATAGTATTAGCATTTAAACAGCGGACAGTATAGTATTAGCATTTAAACTCTGTAAAAGAAAAACTGAAGACATCCACTCCGAAGTCAGTTTTTATGCACTGATCAAATATTTATAGAAAGCCTGTTTAAAAGGCATTAGTATTGATTGTTAAACAAACACAGTGTTTTTTTTTTAAAGTGATAAATGCTGGCCAACTCTATACAACACTGTCTGCACAGATACATCACCATCATCTATAAAGCTTAAGAGTTCATAGCTCTTGTAATGTAGGTCTTACAGTTCAACACTGCTTTTCTAGAAAGTGTTTCTTTCTAAGAGTTCATTGTGTGTAATGTCACCAATACAATGAGATGATACAATGTAAATTCCTTCAATGCTCTCCGCCACTCTTCCTGCACCAAATGTTATCTTTTGAAGCTGGGACTCCTTTTTTATAACTAAAGAGGAATAAGAAGCAAGTTAAGCCACAGATGTATTTGTGCAGCCTTTGATATGGAAGACAGGCCACAGTCCTCATCTTACTCAAACCATACAATTTCCCTCCCACTACTACAAAACAAAACAAAGCTAAAGAAAAAAATCCCTGCCCATCCGCTTGGACCAAAGTAATCCACAATGGACCATCCCACATCTGTGGGATCATTTCACAGTACAGGAAGGGAATGCTGTGCAAATGCACATTCATTTGGTTGTGTGTCTTCTACTGTCTTCTCCTGCTGTAAAGTAGAATGAACCCGTTCCTCCCTTTGCTGCAGTACCTCAGAGCAGGTTTGGGTGTGTGTGTGTGTGTGTGTGTGTGTGTGTGTGTGTGTGTGGGCGGAGAGGGGGGCGATATCTGTTTGCGTTGGGGCTAAGGGTGAGGTCCTGAAGTCTGCGTGCCCTCCCGGGTGTGGGAGTGGATGGTGGCCTCGTGCCTCCACCTGCTTGCCTGCCTGCCTGGCTGCCTGAGCCCGCTGCCTCCGTCTGGGCACAGCCATAAACACTAGATGCATAGCCTGTGCCTCACTCTCACTGTGCCTGTGCTGATAAAGCCAGCAATTGTGCTTCTTATTTAAAGGGTCATTCATCACGGAGGACATTTTTATAACGCCTTTTTGTTATCGCTCCCACCCTCCCTCCTCCTCCTCCTCCTCCTCCTCCTCCTCCTCCTCGCGCCGACCCATAGCAAATGAAGTTGGCACCCCTTTGGCACGTGCAGTTCAGTCCTCTTGCCCGGGCTGCCAGCACGCCGCTTCATATGAAATATAAAGGTCATATTTTTGTTTTTATTCATTCAGTCGGTGGGGGGGGGGGGGGAGAACGTGGTGACTTGGCATGCAGTCCCGGGTGCGGAGTGGAGCCAAGTGGATCGTGACTTGGGGGGACAAGAGTGGGCCTCCGTGAGAGAGACAGGCGTGTGACACTGCCTATTGTTCAGCGACAAGGCTTAGTGTTTGCCAGGAAAGCCTCCGGTTTTTTTGACGTGACGTCTTCATCCACTTGCGCCGAGGAATTTTCCGCAACCATTTTTTCTTTGAAGAGAAGCCACACAGTTCTGTAACGTCCTCTGAACGTTCTAGCAAGCCAGGCAAGATGTGGAGGTGTGTGTGTGATTTTGTTGAAGGGTATGTTTGTGCCTGGATGTGCTGTGTCCAGAGCAATTGTGTGTGTGTGTGTGTGTGTGTGTGTCTATGTCTGTGTGTGTGTGTGTGCAGGAGATAAAGAGAGTGATGGAGAGAGGAAGATCCAGGTCTATGATAAAAGCTGATCACGGCCACCTGTGTGTGTGTTTGTCAGCATAATCAGCCCATTAATCACCATTTGACAGCTGCACAGCACAGAGAGCTGGAGAGAGAGAGAGAGAGAGAGAGAGAGAGGGAAGGAGAGAGAGAGAGAGAAAAGGTGAGAGAGAAGGACAGAGATGGAGCAGAAAGAGAGGAAGAGGGGGGAATGGGAGGGAGTGGGATGGAGCAAGAAACGAATATTGTGGAATATTCCAAGGAGGCCGAGCATCAGTGTTAGCGTGACGATGACAGCCGAGGATGCAAGCAGCCACTGATGATGGACTCTCGCGTGTCCTGCGTCTGACACGCCGCCACCCGGACGAATCAGACAGCTGGAACTCGTCCTTCTGCCCGTCATCGGAAGGGACAACTGTTAATCATCTCCAGCAGTCGGGGGCATCTTCAGCAGCACATGATGATGGAACTAATGAAACATATCCGAGTCGAGCCGTCTTTGCTGTCCCGGTAAAGCTCCCTTGCGTGGAGCGTCGCTCACGTTTTGTCGGGCCTTGTCTCCCTCTCTCTCCCGTTGCCTGAATACCCTCATTAAGTCGGCCGTCTTTCATCCCGGACGGACGGCAGCCGGCGAGAGATGCGTGTGAGGATGAGGAGGGCGGTAATGATGATGATGTTCATGATGCTGCGGGGGAGGAAGAGGCTCGGCTGGCTCTCTCACGGGCCCAGGAGTCTGTCTCGGCTGCCGGTGTCCAGGGACCCACCGCCTCCTACGCTCACTCTCCACTCCCCACATCTCATCTCCCACTCTGTCAGGGGACCAGAGAGAGTGGGAGCACTCATCCTCTCTCACTCTCTCCTCTCTCTTTCATTCTTCTCTCTCCTCTCTCTTTCTTTCTCTCTCTCTCACTTTTTTTCTCTCTCTCTTTCTATCTCACTCTTCTCTCTCTCTCACTTTTCTTCTCTCTCTCTCTCTTTCTCTCTCTCCTCTCTATTTCTCTTTCTCATTCTTCTCTCTCTCTTTCTCTCTCTCTCACTTTTCTTTTCTCTCTCTCTCCTCTCTGTATTTGTCTCCGTCAGTGACTCACTTCCACTCTCTTCTCTTCCTCTCCTCCTCCATCGCTCTCTCTATTTCTCTCTCCATCTCCCCCTCTGTTTCTCCCCCCTTCCCTTCATTCTCTCTTTTAAGAATATTTATAGCTTACACAAAAAAAAAAAAAAAAACATTTCACAGATTTCAGATAAAAGAGCTTCCATTAGGGGCGTTTTGTTTTTCTTTTGAAGGAAAAAAAAAAGTGCCTGGCCTGTAAGTGCGAAGTAAAAGGAGAGATGAACGCTGGCGCTGCGGGGGGTGTGCCGTTCTGCGCACGAGGCGCCGCATAATTAGCCACCTCTCTACCCACCCCACTCTCATTAACAACTGGAAATGATAGATACTCCAAGCACTTAAAGAAGCCAGAGGGGTGCCCGCGCGCCAACCACGCTGGGCGTCTGGAGACTGGGTTTGCAAACACCGAACAAAGGCGCTGTGTGTGATGCACCGTAACCTTGACATGACTCATAATGTCTCATCTTTAAGTTGGTAAACACAAGGCTTATTGGATAGGTGAACCTGATTTGCCCTCTTGCTCTTCATTAGAAGCAGCACATTCATCTTTTGTAACGCTTGAGTGCTGTTGCTTATACAGACTTTTAAAGGGCACACTAATTTTAGGAAGTAAGGCTTTTTAAAGTGCACATTGATTTACTAATGCTCGATGTTTTTTCTGAAGAGATCTATAGATCTATTATGGGGTTTTCCACCTTTTTCCACACCCATACTCACACTAATGTGCTTATCTTCACCAGCAGCAAGCAGTCAGCAATGTAATCCCATTGCCTAAACTCTTTGAAGTTAGAGAGTCAGTCAGATTTCTCCAGGTGCTGTTGCATTGTGGTGGAAAATCCACCAGACCACTCTTACATATATGTATAGTCAACTGTACATTTCACTTCATTGACAAAATGAGATGTACTGTATATCTCAGCCGTATTAAGCTGTCTCTCTCTCTCTTTCTCTCTCTCTCTATCTCTCTCTCTCTCTCTCTCTCTCTCTCTCTCTCTCTCTCTCTTTCTGTCTCTCTCTCTGTGTGTCGGTCGGTCTGTCTGTCCTGTAAGCTTGGGGGAAGCATGTTTTCATCATGTTCAGATGAGCCATTGTCTCCTATGTGTCTCTATCTGTAGGGCTTAACTCCACTCTGTTGTTCTCTGTCTTTGATCGTGATGTTTTGCGCTCGTTGTCGGCTCTCGAGGTTGAGGCACTGCTGCGGATGTGTGCCCATGGAACAAACTTGTCCTCGCTTTTCTTTGGGTTTCTTCTCACATTTTTTTCTTTTCATGGCTTATCGTCTGTTTACCATCGGAAGAGAAAGAAGCCGAATAGCCTTGATCCTCTTCCTCTCTGACGGAATAGAGGGGATCCATTGATCAGTTCACTGCTTAATAAGCCTTCTGAGGCAGTCACTTAGGGGTGTTACATCCTTTTTTCCAGTTTCCCTGTCTCTGTTCTCTCTCTCTCTTTCTTGCTCTCTCTTTCTCTCACTCTGTCTCTCTCCCTCTAACTCTTTCTCTCTCTCTCTAACTCCCCCCCCCCCCCCAGACCTGTAGCAGTGCCAATAGGGATGACTGTGCCTCTTGCCCACAGGCCGGTAGAGGGCCTTTAGAGGTCCCCTCGGCTTTGCTGGTCTATGGCTCCTCTTCCTCTGCCATTTGTACTAGTCTAGCATGGTATACTGTACATCATGCATTGTGTGATTTCTTTAAGTAATCGCCAGGAAACCTTCAAAGAAGTACTATGGGCAGGGTTCCTACACAGTATGGAAAACCTGGAAAAGTATGGAATTTGATTTGAGTAATTTCCAGGTCTGGATAAGTATGGAAAAAAGAAACAAGGGTATGGAGAAATATTGGTGTTTCCAGACTATTGCATCTACAGTACTAATCACTTCACTCAGGTCATAATGAACCATTCCTACTGTTGTGTAGCTTAACTGTCAGTCCACATCATCAAGATACAATTGAATGGGGGTCCTCAGAAAAAAAATCTCTCCCACAAGGGGACCCTGGTACCAAAACCAAATCGAGAACCCCTGTTCTATGCAAGTGCCCTACACCATTGTGCACTGGTATGTTTGCGTAGCTCTGCTATTTTCGACTAAAACACTGGTAGACTTTTTTGATTTTGTAAAAGATACCAAGACATGGATACTGCATTATCTGATAAACTGTTATTGCAAACAAATAATATTGTTTATGGTGATTTCTGAGGCCTCTGGCTCTGCCAGCAGTGCACTAGTCTCCAACATATGTAGGCTATGCTTGTATCTACAGTGAACTAAAAATGTGAGTGCACCTTCCAACACAGCACTTCCCCCCAAAAAAAGTATCCAAGGCCTACCAAGTTAATAATAAACATTATTATACAGCTCTTCACAATGCTAGTAGAACGCTCCATTGACAATGTCTAGAATATGGACAGAAAAATGTACCGAGAAGTTTGAACATTTGAGTATGGAAAAAGTATGGAATTTTGAAATGGAAAATGTGTAGGAACCCTGTATGGGGTGGGACGACACATTGTGTAATTGTGATGCGATCAAGGAAAGCCCACCACATGGTGCAGTTTTACCAACTTATGATTCTGACACCATCCTAGCAATATAGTATCCAAGATTTTGAGAGGATGGTATTCTGGATTTTGCTACGAGACCCGTATCCAGAATGTTGCTAGGATGGTATCAGAACCTTAAATTGGTGAAATTTCACCAGAGAGGGTTAAAACGGAGCAAAAATTAAAGAATTGCACCATGTGGTGGGTTTTCCTAGATCGCATAGCAATTTCAGTAATCGTCAGGACACCTATGTAGTATGGCGTGTGATGATACTCAGGTGGCCAATGTCCCAATTGTGCCAGATAAACATCTCTGATTTTGTTTATAGTCAAATATGCATACAGCCATTCAATCCTACAATGTGGGTCTCTCCTCCCACACCAGCAAAGCCTGCAGATATCAGTTTCCTTCTCGTTAGCCCTGCAGAGGTGTCTCAGATGAGAGGTGAAAGCAGATGATAGGTGATGAACATTTGATAGTTGTTTATCAGAACAATTACCTTTGAGTAAAATACGTGTGTGTGTTGCCTAATTACTTAATAACTCTATAATGAGGCTTCTGGTTCATGTAAAAAAACTGGGCCAGACGAATTTGTCTTGTGGGAGCAGGCTAACACCGTGGTTATGATAGAAGCTCTGTCAGATCCCTTATAGTGGACATCGGCTCAGCAAAGAAATGGGAAGCGAAAAGCCACTGACAGATCTGGGGCTTAGACCACTCATACCTTCCAAGTGGGGGGACGTTCATGTGCGTCTCCCATGGGGGTTGGTAGTGTCCACCCCCAATCACAGTCCGCAGCTCTCCCAGCATGCATCGCTCCTCTGAGGGAGAGCCAGCCCTTGGATGGAGAGTAAACGCCACTCTGTTTAGATGTTCCCACTCTACTTAGGGACACACACACACACACACACACACACACACACACACACAAACTGGAAGCGTGCATAATTTTTTGAATGGCAGTTGGCTGTTGGTTTTCATAGTCCTTCTGGCAAAACAACATCTACGCCATTATTTTCACGAATTTAAAGAAGGAAAAATGTTAACACTTTATAATAACTAAACACAATTCATCATTTATTAAGCCTTTGTTACTTATTAGTTAATGGTTTGTTCATCATTAGTAATTTCTTGTTCATACCTAATTTATCATCAGTAAAGCATTTGTTTACACAATTATAAATGGTTTGTTCATAGTAAATAAGCCTATCCAAAAAATATGTTTGTAAGTACATGATTTATACTTAATAAGTAATGAAACAACCACTTATAATGAAATAATTTCCTTATTAGATTACATTCACATTCATTCATTTAGCAGACAAGCGACGTACACATGTCAATTAAATTGAAGGCCATTGACATAACAGTGAAAGCCAGGAATCAAACCCCCAACTTTTCAGGCTACTGCATGCTAGTCCAGGTCCTTATCCAGTACACTACCTTGGCTCAGATAGAAACCCCTACAACTATACAAGAGTTTCTGTTTTCTTCTACTACACACTGTTATTAAACATCTGTAAACTATTATTAAATGCTGTATTCTTCATTTGTAAAGCATTATTGCTACATTAATTCTCATCTGTAAATCATGTTTACACACAGTTAAAAATGGTTTGTTCATAGTAAACACACATATCTATATTATATTTTTGAATTTACTGATATAATACCACTGGGCAGAGGTAGTGTAGTGGATAGGGAGCCGGGTTAACATGCAGTAACCCATAAAGTCGGGGGTTCAAACCCCGGCATCCACCAGTGTGGCCTTGCCCTTTAATTTCATTGACATGTGTAAGTTGCTTTGGGTGAAAGTGTCGGCTAAATGAATAAATGCAAGTGTAAACTTTATAACTTATTTGTAAATGTGTTGCAAGGCATAAAACGTCGTCACTTTAGATGAGCTCACAAAATATAATTAACTAACCATTTGTAGCTCCTGAGTTAATTATTAATTATAGTATTAGGAAGTGGTTTATAAAATATGTATCCTCACCCTAACTAATCATTAGTGCATGTGTATGTAACAACTGTTAACTTATGGAAATATTACTTAATCAAAAGCATATTATTGCATAATTTATTAAGTATTAACAATAATGTATAAACATATTTAAGATAAGGCTTATTTACTATGAACAAACAATGTATAACTGTGTGAACAAATGCTTTACTGATGATAAATTAGAAATTACTAATGATGAACAAACCATTAACTAATAAGTAACAAAGGCTTAATAAATGATGAATTGTGTGTAGTTATTCTAAAGTGTTACCGGAAAAATTATTTGAGAAAAACAAGGAAATGGAAAGAAAATGTCATGTGCAGAAAAGCAAAGCATTATATCAGTGTGTCAGTGACAAATGCTTCATGGCAGATGTGAATATCTTTTTTAAATTAGTTCAACATTTCGCCCACGCCTGAGGTCGTTGAAAATCACTGTGAAATGGAACAGTGAGAACTGGCAGCAATCTCTCTCTCTCTCTCTCTCTCTCTCTCTCTCTCTCTCTCTCTCTCTCTCTCTCTCTCTCTCTCTCTCTCTCTCATGTTTGTCTGCTGAGGAGTCACCTCAGGCATCCTGTCTTACTGGCGCCCAGTAAGACACCAGCCGGTAAATGGACCATAGCTGTGTGGTGAATAGCCTCTTCTCTCACGTTGCCGTAATTGCTCTTTTACGGCGTCACCCTGTATCGTATGCACACTCAATATGTCTCTGCAACACAGCTGTCCTACAGCCCACACCCCTTTGGGGATGCCTCTGACCGTCTAAAGCCCAGCTCTTATCCATCTGCTCCGAGGCGGATTGGGTGCTTCTACAACCTCTCCCAGCCTGGTTTATTTTCTGCCATTGTCACTCCCAAAGCCAAAATGAGATGGGCTTTGTTCAACGCGGTGTTCACAACCTGTGTGTATTGGGGCATGTTTATTTGTTCGTCTGTGTAGTCTTGAGTCTTGAGCCCTTTATATGCTCTATAAGTGCCCTTTGTGTGTGTGTGTGTGTGTATGTGTGTGTGTGTGTGTGTGTGTGTGTGTGTGTGTGTGTGTGTGTGTGTGTGTGTGTGTATTTATGAAGTGTATTTAAAATGTGTAGTTTATGACACATCTTATGTGATTGCAGGGCCTCGCTGAAGGGCAAACGGCACCATGGGAGACGGCCAAAAAGGACGAGAACCGCAACAAGAATCGCTATGGAAACATCATCGCTTGTGAGTACTGAGAAGGCAAGGACAGCCACTTGCTCTGTCCATGTTTATGAAAGACTAACTCCTACAGCACTTCATTTAAAAGACATAATGCCATTACCGACATCAGCACAAAGATCTGTCAGATTAGGGCAAGACCGGTGTTGGCGGTCTGGAGTCGTGTGAGATCCTCTTGCTCCGGCATGCGTCTGTGCGACTATGACAAACTACTTTAATTATAAATGAGTCAACGCAAACACAATCCGGGGAAACCCCAGGCACCAATTACCTAAGTGAGGCTCTGAATGACATCCATTGTACACAAGGACACTAATGCCTTTTTATTAAGGCTCCCGATGTCACGTTTAAAAACGACTTATGAAAGTGAAGGTTTTTTTTAGATGAAACATTGCTGAAAATGAAATAGCCTGTCAAAGCCTGATAGCCAACAGGAATTATGATGAATTTCCCATTAGTGAAACTCCTTTAATTACATGGGCCAGTAATGAAAACTGTCCATCTTACTGTATACCATTACAACAGCCCATTTTCTTGTGGAAATATTGAAATAGCTGTGAGTAGGTATCTTTATTTCAGATGGGCTATGCCCAGGGCAATCTCCAATTAATGATCCAATCTTTGTAAAAAGGACATTGTTC